>NC_092038.1:123045988-124245988 GCF_003086295.3 Arachis hypogaea
TTCTGTTGGCCATTTGTCTTGTAATATTCCTTGAACGCTAGCTTGAGTTAGAAAGTCTAGTTGCTGATTAAATTCAATATCCTGATCCACCGACTGAGTTCTGCAGCTACTGTTTTAGCTTCTTCTTTCATGGAAGATTCACTGCTTAGGTATAGATGTTGATTTCTGGCAACTGTATCAATAAGCTCTTGAGCTTCTTCGATTGTTTTCTCATGTGTATAGATCCACCAGCTGAGTGGTCTAGAGAAATCTGAGCTTTTTCTGTAAGCCCATAGTAGAAGATGTCTAATTGCACCCACTCTGAAAACATTTCAGAGGGGCATTTTCTTAGCATCTCTTTGTATCTCTCCCAGACATCATAAAGGGATTCATTATCTCATTGTTTGAAGCCTTGGATGCTTAGCCTTAGCTGTGTTATCCGTTTTGGAGGGAAATAGTGATTCAGGAATTTTTCTGACAGCTGTTTCCATGTTTTTATGCTGTTCTTAGGCTGGTTATTTAACCACCTTTAGCTTGATCTTTTACAGCAAATGGAAATAGTAATAATCTGTAGACATCTTGATCCACTTCTTTATCATGTACTGTGTCAGCAAATTGTAAAAATTGTGCCAGAAACTCTGTAGGCTCTTCATGTGGAAGACCAGAATACTGGCAGTTTTGCTGCACCATGATAATGAGCTGAGGATTCACTCAAAGCTACTAACTCCAATGAGGTATATAGATACTACCCCCATATGAAGCAGTAGTGGGTTAGCATATGACCCCAGAGTCCTCCTGGACTGATCATTCCCCCTTAATTCCATAATGGAATAAAAGAGATGGTATGTATGTTGCTATTGTCTATTTTATAAAAAAATTAATTTTTATAAAATAAAATAAAAACGAAACAAAAGAAATTGAAAAATAATTTGAAATTGAAATCTGAATTTTATAAAAAATTTCGAAAAAGTAGTTCAAAATTAATTAGAAAAAAAATTTTGAATTTTGAATTTTATGATGAAAGAGAAAACACACAAAAGACACAAGACTTAAATTTTTAGATCTAGTGCTCCTTATTTTCGAAAATTTTTGGAGGGAAAACACCAAGGAACACCAAACTTAAAAATTTTAAGATCAAGACACAAGAAAACTCAAGAACACTTTGAAGATTCACAAGAACACCAAGAACAAAAGGAAGAACACCAAACTTAAAATTTTTAGAAAACTTTAATAAAATGTTCGAAATTATAAAAAGATTAACAAGAAAACACCAAACTTAAAGTTTGGCACAAGATTCAATCCAAGAAAAATTATTTTTGAAAAAGGTTCCAAAGGGTATAACCAATTGCCAAGAACAACTTGAAGATCAAGGAAGAACCAAGAACACTAACACGAGATTTTTAAAAGAAGATATAAAATATGCAATTAACACCAAACTTAGAATAAGACACTAAACTCACGAAAAATTAACAGTTAATTAAGAAAAAAATATTTTTGAAAAGAAATTTTTGAAAAGAAACTATCCTATTAGAATTTAATGACTCTATAAAAATAAATTATTCCTGATCTAAGAAATAAAATATGCCTTCAGTTGTTCAAACTCAATAATCCCCGGCAACGGCGCCAAAAACTTGGTGCACGAATTTGTAATTCGCACAACTAACCAGCAAGTGCACTGGGTCGTCCAAGTAATACCTTACGTGAGTAAGGTCGATCCCACGGAGATTATTGGTTTGAAGCAATCAATACTTATTTATTATCTTAATCAGGATATCAATAGGATTCTTTAACTTCGTATTTTAATAAAGAAAAAGGGTATAAAATAAATGATTATTACTTTAATAATAGAGAATAAAAACGTTACTTGTTGTGCAGTAATGAGAAATATGTTGGAGTTTTGGAGATGCTTTGTCCTCTGAATTTCTGCAATGTAATATTTAACTCAATTGTTTGTAAAGCACGTCTACGGCAAGCTGCATGTAGGGTGTCACCATTGTCAGTGGCTACTTCCCATCCTCTCAGTGAAAACGTTCCTATGCTCTGTCACAGCACGGCTAATCATCTGTCGGTTCTCATCAGGTTGGAATAGAATCCATTGATTCTTTTGCGTCTGTCACTAACGCCCATCCTTCAGGAGTTTGAAGCTCGTCACAGTCATTCAATCCCAGAATCCTACTCGGAATACCACAGACAAGGTTTAGACTTTCCGGATTCTCATGAATGCCGCCATCAATCCGGCTTATACCACGAAGATTCTGATTAAGGAATCTAAGAGAAGTTCATTCAGTCTGATGTAGAACGGAGGTGTTTGTCAGACACACGTTCATAGATTGAGAGAGGTGATGAGTGTCACGGATCATCACCTCTTTCATAATTAAGCGCGAATAAACATCTTAGATCGGACCATACACACGTTTGAGTGAAATAGAAACAATTGCATTAATTCATCGAGACGCTGCAGAGCTCCTCACCCCAACAATGGAGTTTAGAGACTCATGCCGTCACAAAGTATGTAATTCAGATCTGAAAATTTCATGAGGTACAAGATAAGTCTCTAAAAGTTGTTTAAATAGTAAACTAGTAACCTAGGTTTACAGAAAATGAGTAGACTAAGATAATTGGTGCAGAAATCCACTTCTGGGGCCCACTTGGTGTGTACTGGGGCTGAGACTAAAGCTATCCACGAGTAGAGGCCTTTCTGGCGTTAAACTCCAGGTTATGACGTGTTTTGGGCGTTTAACTCCGGATCATGACGTTTTTCTGGCGTTTAACTCCAGACAGCAGCATGTACTTGGTGTTCAACGCCAAGTTACGTCGTCTATCCTCTCGGGAAGTATGGACTATTACATATTGCTGGAAAGCCCTGGATGTCTACTTTCCAACGCCGTTGAGAGCGCGCCAATTGGACTCTTGTAGCTCCAGAAAATCCATTTCGAGTGCAGGGAGGTCAGGATCCAACAGCATCAGCAGTCCTTTTTCGGCCTAACTCAGATTTTTGCTCAGCTCCCTCAATTTCAGCCAGAAAATACCTGAAATTACAGAAAAATACACACTCTCATAGTAAAGTCCAGAAATATGATTTTTGCCTAAAAACTAATATTATTCTACTAAAAACTAACTGAAACATGCTAAAATCTACATGAAATTACTCCCAAAAAGCGTATAAAATATCCGCTCATCACAACACCAAACTTAAACTGTTGCTTGTCCTCAAGCAACTAGATAAATAAAATAGGTTCTAACAGAAATTAAGAAGTAATAATATTTTAGAGTTTTAAATGAAGCTCAGATTCTTATTAGATGAGCGGGGCTTGTAGCTTTTTGTCTCTGAACAGTTTTGGCATCTCCCTGTATCTTTTGAATTTCAGAATGATTGGCATCCTTAGGAACTTAGAGTTCTGATAGTATTATTGAATCTCCTAGTGTAGTATGTTGATTCTTGAACACAGTTATTTTATGAGTCTTGGCCGTGGCCCTAAGAACTCTGTTTTCCAGTATTACCACCAGATACATAAATGCCACAGACACATGACTAGGTGAACCTTTTCAGATTGTGACTTAGCTTTGCTAAAGTCCCCAGTCAGAGGTATCCAGGGCTCTTAAGCACACTCTGTTTGCCTTGTATCACGACTTTAACCACTTAGTCTCAAGTTTGTAACTTGGACCTGCATGCCACAAGCATATGGTTAGGGACAGCTTGGTTTAGCCGCTTAGGCCTGGATTTTATTTCCTTGGGCCCTCCTATCCATTGATGCTCAAAGCCTTGGATCCTTTTTACTCTTACCTAGGGCTCATGGCTTCTCTTTTTTTTTTTTGACTGCTTTTTCTTGCTTCAAGAATCAATTTCATGATTTTTCAGATCATCAATAATATTTTTCGTGTTCCTCATTCTTTCAGGAGCCAATATTCATCAAATTCAAAGTACATATTATGCACTGTTCAAGCATTCATTCAGAGAACAAAAAGTATTGCCACCACATATAATTAATTATAAATTTTATTATTAAGAACTCGAAAAATATAGATTACTTCTTTATTCTAAAAAAATCTACTACTTTATTTATGCCTGATGATGATGAGAAAAATAAATTATAGCTTAATTGGAAATAAAATCAAAATAGACATACTAATTACTACTAAATATCTCCTAAGGTGAATTTCTATAATAATACTATCACTAAGCTAAAGCAGAAAAATTGGAACTCAGCAACCTGTTGTTTTGAGGAGTAGATGTTCCTCTAATCTGTGGGGTGTTGTTCAAGGATTAATTTTTGGCGCTTCAGCTCCCTTAGATCACGCCCTTGCTCTTCCTGTTCCTTGAGCAGTTTGCAAAGCATGCTACTTTGATTATTCTGTTCTTCCTTTATTTGATCCATAGCTTCTTGCAATCTGGAAATAGAAGCCTCAAGATGTTCCCAATATTCGAATTGGGGCAGTTCTGGGAGGGCTTCTTGTGCTCTCCTCTTGGCTGAATCCTCTTGTTGCTGTTGTCTGATGATTGATATTCCAGTGATTGGCCTTTCAATTGGGATATACTCTGTTATTCCCATCTTCACTCCAGCATCTTTGCAGAGCATAGAAATTAGGCTGGGATAGGCCAATCTGGCGTCCTTGGAATTCCTGTTTGCTATTTTGTATAGCTCACATGAGATCAGCTGATGGACTTCTACTTCTTTTCCCAACATGATGCAGTGAATCATTACTGCTCTTTTAATAGTGACTTCAGAACGATTGCTGGTGGGCAATATGGAACGTCCTACGAAATCCAGCCAACCTCTGGCTACTGGTTTCAGATCTTCCCTTTTGAGTTGAACTGGGATGCCAGTCGTGCTGGTGGTCCACTTGGCTCCAGGGATGCATATGTCCTCCAGAACCTTGTCCAGCCCTTTATTGACCCTCATCATTCTCCTATTAAAGGAGTCTGGGTCATCTTTCAGTTGGGGAAGCTTAAATATCTCCCTGATCTTGTCAGAATTGGTATGAATGATCTTTCCTCTGACTACAGTCCGATGGTCAAAGAGAGCAGCTCCAATTATTCTTTGCCTTTTTGTCTGCCATAGATTAGCATAAAATTCCTGAACCATGTTCCTTCCCACTTTCGTTTCAGGATTGGCCAGAATTTCCCAATTCCTGTTTCGAATTTGCTCTTGGATCTCCGGATATTCATCTTCTTTCAGATCAAATCTGACTTCCGGGATCACGGATCTGTGACTCATTATCTTGTAGTAATGATCTGAATGTTCTTTAGTTAAGAACTTCCCTTGATTCCAAAGTGGCTTTGGAGTGCTTTCTTTCTTGCCTCTTGGGTTGGGTTGTTTCCCTTTAGGAGCCATGATCTTAAGTGGGTATGTTTTTGTGATCACGGATAAAACACACCAAACTTAGAGCTTTGCTTGTCCTCAAGCAAAAGAGAAGAAAGAAGAGGGATAGAAGGAGAGCAAGTGTTGGATGATGATCAGGAGGAGGCGCCGAACTCAAAATATAGGGAGGGGGTGGGTAGTTTTCGAAAATAAGAAAAAGATAAGATAGAAGATATGATTTTAAAAGATATGATCAGAAAAAGATATAATTTAAAAAGAGAAAGATATGAGTAATAATTTTAAAAGATAAATCTGAAATTTTTAATTTTTGAAAAAGATTTAAAAAGAAAATTGAGTTTTGAAAACAAATTTTAAAAGAGATGGATTGGATTGGAAAGCCATTTGTTTTTTTGGGTTAAGATATACCTAAAATATTTGCAACATGGAATTTTAGAAATCAGGGTTTTTGGAAAACTAACTTTGATATGATGGATGACAATTTGGAACATGTTGATGCAAGAAATCATGAATTGAAACATAAAAATTTTGAAAAATTAGGATTAAAAATGAATTTGTTACCTTCTCCCACCATCCTGGCGTTAAACGCCCAAACGATGCATGTTTTGGGCGTTTAACGCCCACTTGTTGCTTCTCCTGGGCGTTCAACGCCCAGATGATGCTTCTTTCTGGCGTTGAACGCCAGGAAGTCCTTTGTCACTGGGCGTTTTTCTGAACGCCCAGGATGCTAACAGACTGGCGTTAAACGCCCAGAAGGTGCTTCTTTCTGGCGTTTAACGCCCAAAAGATGCTCCTTTCTGGCGTTTAACGCCCAGATGGCTACCCTTACTGGCGTTAAACGCCCAGTGGGTGCTTCTTTTGGGCGTTTAACGCCCAAAGTGTTTCTTACTGGCTTTCTCACACCAGTGAGCTTCCAAATTTCCCTGTAACTCTGTGACTTCAACCAATTGCTATTTCACCTTTGAAGATACTTGGACTCAAACCTGTAAAGAAAAGAAAATTTATTTAATTAGTGAATAAACTTTGTAAATGGCTGGGTTGCCTCCCAGCAAGCGCTTCTTTAATGTCATTAGCTGGACTATCAATGATCTTCAATTAAGTCTCAGTCTTGAGCATTCTTGCTCGAAATTACCTTCAAGATAGTGTTTAACTCTTTGTCCATTAATAATGAACTTTTTGTTAGAGTCACTATCCTGAAGTTCTATGTATCCATATGGTGATACGCTTGTGATTACATATGGACCTCTCCATCGGGATTTTAATTTCCCAGGGAATAATTTGAGCCTTGAATTAAATAGCAGAACTTTCTGTCCTGGCTCAAAGACTCTGGATGACAATTTCTTATCATGCTATCTTTTTGCTTTCTCCTTGTAAAATTTTGCATTCTCGAAAGCATTGAGTCTAAATTCCTCTAGCTCATTTAACTGGAGCAATCGTCTTTCTCCAGCTAACTTGGCATCAAGGTTCAGGAATCTGGTTGCCCAGTAGGCCTTGTGTTCCAGTTCCACTGGCAAGTGACACGCCTTTCCATACACAAGCTGGTATGGAGAGGTCCCTATGGGGGTCTTGAATGCTGTTCTGTATGCCCACAGAGCATCATCCAAGCTTCTTGCCCAATCCCTTCTACGGTTAATTACAGTCCGTTCCAGGATTCTTTTAAGTTCTCTATTTGAGACTTCAGCTTGCCCATTAGTTTGTGGGTGATATGGAGTAGCTACCCTGTGGCTGACTCCATAACGTACCAGAGCAGAGTAAAGCTGTTTATTACAGAAATGAGTTCCCCCATCACTGATTAACACTCTAGGGATACCAAATCTGCTGAAAATATGTTTCTAGAGGAATTTTAACACTGTTTTAGTGTCATTAGTGGGTGTTGCAATAGCCTCCACCCACTTGGATACATAATCCACTGCCACCAGAATATAAGTGTTTGAGTATGATGGTGGGAAAGGTCCCATGAAGTCAATGCCCCATACATCAAACAACTCAATCTCCAAGATTCCTTGTTGAGGCATGGCATAACTGTGAGGTAGGTTGCCTGATCTTTGGCAACTGTCACAATTAAGCACAAACGCTCGGGAATCTTTATAGAGAGTAGGCCAGTAGAAGCCACTTTGGAGGACTCTTGTGGCTGTTCGCTCACTTCCAAAATGTCCTCCATACTGTGATCCATGGCAATGCCAAAGGATATTCTGTGCTTCCTCTTTAGGCACACATCTACGGATTACTCCGTCCGCACATCTCTTGAAGAGATATGGTTCATCCCAAAGATAGTACTTTGCATCTGTGATTAATTTCTTTGATTGCACCCTACTGTACTCTTTGGATATGAATCTCACTGCCTTGTAGTTTGCAATGTCTGCAAACCATAGCACTTCCTGGATGGCAAACAGTTGCTCATCCGGAAAGGTTTTAGAGATCTCAGTGAGAGGGAGGGACGCCCCTTCCACTGGTTCTATTCGGGACAGGTGATCTGCCACTTGATTCTCTGTCCCTTTTCTGTCTCTTATTTCTATATCAAACTCTTGCAGAAGCAACACCCATCTGATGAGTCTGGGTTTTGAATCCTGCTTTGTGAGTAGATATTTAAGAGCAGCATGATCAGTGTACACAATCACTTTTGATCCTACTAAATAGGATCTGAATTTGTCAATGGCGTAAACCACTGCTAGTAGCTCTTTTTCTGTGGTTGTGTAATTCTTCTGTGCATCATTTAGAACACGGCTGGCATAGTAGATGACGTGCAGAAGCCTGTCATGCCTTTGTCCCAACACTGCACCAATGGCATGGTCACTGGCATCACACATTAATTCAAATGGTAATGTCCAGTCTGGTGCAGAGATGATTGGTGCAGTAACCAATTTAGCTTTCAGAGTCTCAAATGCCTGTAGACACTCTTTATCAAAGATAAATGGCGTGTCAGCAGCTAGCAGGTTGCTCAGAGGTTTTGCGATTTTTGAAAAATCCTTTATAAACCTCCTATAGAATCCTGCATGCCCCAGAAAGCTTCTGATTGCCTTAACATTAGCAGGTGGTGGTAATTTTTCAATTACTTCTACCTTAGCTTGATCCACCTCTATTCCCTTGTTCGAAATTTTGTGCCCAAGGACAATTCCTTCAGTCACCATAAAGTGACATTTTTCCCAGTTTAAAATCAGGTTAGTCTCTTGGCATCTTTTCAGGACAACTGCTAAATGGTTAAGGCAGGAGCTGAATGAGTCTCCAAATACTAAAAAGTCATCCATGAAGACTTCCAGGAATTTTTCCACCATATCAGAGAAAATTGAGAGCATGCACCTTTGAAAGGTTGCAGGTGCATTGCACAGGCCAAATGGCATCCTTCTGTATGCAAATACTCCAGATGGGCATGTGAATGCCGTTTTCTCCTGATCCTGGGGATCTACTGCAATTTGATTGTAACCTGAATATCCATCCAGGAAGCAGTAGTATTCATGACCTGCTAGTCTTTCTAGCATCTGGTCTATGAATGGTAAAGGAAAATGATCCTTTCTGGTGGCTGTATTGAGCCTTCTATAATCAATACACATACGCCACCCTGTAACTGTTCTTGTAGGAACCAGTTCATTTTTTTCATTATGAACCACTGTCATGCCTCCCTTCTTAGGGACGACTTGGACAGGGCTCACCCAGGGACTGTCAGAAATAGGATAAATAATCCCAGCCTCTAGTAATTTAGTGACCTCCTTCTGCACAACTTCCTTCATGGCTGGGTTCAGCCGCCTTTGTGGTTGGACCACTGGCTTGGCGTCATCTTCTAGTAAGATTTTGTGCATGCATCTTGCTGGGCTAATGCCCTTAAGATCACTGATGGACCACCCAAGAGCTGTCTTGTGTGTCCTTAGCACTTGAATTAGTGCTTCCTCTTCCTGTGGCTCTAAGGTAGAGCTTATAATTACAGGAAAGGTATCACCTTCTCCTAGAAATGCATATTTCAGGGATGGTGGTAATGGTTTAAGTTCGGGTTTTGGAGGTTTCTCCTCTTCTTGAGGGATTTTCAGAGGTTCTATTATCTTCTCTGATTCCTCCAAATCAGGCTGAACATCTTTAAAGATGTCTTCTAGCTCTGATTCGAGACTCTCAGCCATATTGGCCTCTCTTACCAGAGAGTCAATAATATCAACACTCATGCAGTCATTTGGGGTGTCAGGATGTTGCATGGCTTTGACAACATTCAACTTGAACTCCTCCTTATTGACTCTCAAGGTTACTTCCCCTTTTTGGACGTCAATGAGGGTTTGGCCAGTTGCTAGGAAAGGTCTTCCTAGAATGAGAGTTGCACTCTTGTGCTCCTCCATTTCCAGTACCACAAAGTCAGTAGGAAAGGCAAATGGCCCAACCTTGACAATCATGTCTTCAATCACTCCTGATGGTATTTAATGGAGCCATCAGCAAGTTGAAGACATATCCTGGTTGGTTTGATTTCTTCAGTTAAACCAAGCTTTCTGATAGTAGATGCAGGTATTAGGTTGATACTTGCCCCAAGATCACATAAAGCTTGCTTGGTACAAGTGCCCTCTAATGTGCATGGTATCATAAAGCTCCTAGGATCTTTAAGCTTCTCAGGTAAGCTTTTCAGAATGACTGTACTGCATTCTTCAGTGAGGTAAACTTTTTCAGTTTCCCTCCAATCCTTCTTATGACTTAAGATCTCTTTCATGAACTTAGCATAAGATGGTATTTGCTCAAGTGCTTCTGCAAACGGGATCTTTATTTCAAGAGTCTTGAGATAGTCTGCAAAGCGGGCAAATTGCTTATCCTGTTCCGCTTGGCGGAGTTTTTGAGGATAAGGCATCTTGGCTTTGTATTCCTCAACCTTAGTTGCTGCAGGTTTATTACCTACAGAAGTGGGTTGGGAAGCCTTTTTAGAAGGGTTGTTATCAGCACTTGTATGTGACTGATCACCCACTGGCATTTGAATGCTAGGGGTGGAAGCTGGAGTGGCGTTAGACGCCACTTCCTTATTCGTTACTGGCGTTTGAACGCCAGAACCATGTTCCCTTTGGGCGTTCAACGCCGGATACATGCTTGTTTCTGGCGTTGAACGCCAGGAATGAGCATGGTCTGGGCGTTCAGCGCCAGCATCATTCCTCTCTGGGCTCTGATTGTCCTCAGAGGGATTTTGAGTAGACATCTGTTCATTTCTTGGCTTCCTACTGCTTTGAAGTGAGGTATTTAATGTTTTCCCACTTCTTAATTGAACTGCTTGGCATTCTTCTGCTATTTGTTTTGACAGTTGCTTTTCTGTCTGCTTTAATTGCACTTCCATATTTCTGTTGGCCATTCTTGTCTCCTGTAATATTTCCTTGAATTCGGCTAGCTGTTGAGTTAGAAAGTCTAGTTGCTGATTAAATTCATTAGCCTGATCCACCGGACTGAGTTCTGCAGTTACTGTTTTAGCTTCTTCTTTCATGGAAGATTCACTGCTTAGGTACAGATGTTGATTTCTGGCAACTGTATCAATAAGCTCTTGAGCTTCTTCGATTGTTTTTCTCATGTGTATAGATCCACCAGCTGAGTGGTCTAGAGAAATCTGAGCTTTTTCTGTAAGCCCATAGTAGAAGATGTCTAATTGCACCCACTCTGAAAACATTTCAGAGGGGCATTTTCTTAGCATCTCTTTGTATCTCTCCCAGACATCATAAAGGGATTCATTATCTCCTTGTTTGAAGCCTTGGATGCTTAGCCTTAGCTGTGTCATCCGTTTTGGAGGGAAATAGTGATTCAGGAATTTTTCTGACAGCTGTTTCCATGTTTTTATGCTGTTCTTAGGCTGGTTATTTAACCACCTTTTAGCTTGATCTTTTACAGCAAATGGAAACAGTAATAATCTGTAGACATCCTGATCCACTTCTTTATCATGTACTGTGTCAGCAAATTGTAAAAATTGTGCCAGAAACTCTGTAGGCTCTTCATGTGGAAGACCAGAATACTGGCAGTTTTGCTGCACCATGATAATGAGCTGAGGATTCAACTCAAAGCTACTAACTCCAATGGAGGGTATATAGATACTACCCCCATATGAAGCAGTAGTGGGGTTAGCATATGACCCCAGAGTCCTCCTGGACTGATCATTCCCCCTTAATTCCATAATGGAATAAAAGAGATGGTATGTATGTTGCTATTGTCTATTTTATAAAAAAAATTAATTTTTATAAAATAAAATAAAAACGAAACAAAAGAAATTGAAAAATAATTTGAAATTGAAATCTGAATTTTATAAAAAATTTCGAAAAAGTAGTTCAAAATTAATTAGAAAAAAAATTTTGAATTTTGAATTTTATGATGAAAGAGAAAAACACACAAAAGACACAAGACTTAAAATTTTTAGATCTAGTGCTCCTTATTTTCGAAAATTTTTGGAGGGAAAACACCAAGGAACACCAAACTTAAAAATTTTAAGATCAAGACACAAGAAAACTCAAGAACACTTTGAAGATTCACAAGAACACCAAGAACAAAAGGAAGAACACCAAACTTAAAATTTTTAGAAAACTTTAATAAAATGTTCGAAAATTATAAAAAGATTAACAAGAAAACACCAAACTTAAAGTTTGGCACAAGATTCAATCCAAGAAAAATTATTTTTGAAAAAGGTTCCAAAGGGTATAACCAATTGCCAAGAACAACTTGAAGATCAAGGAAGAACCAAGAACACTAACACGAGATTTTTAAAGAAGATATAAAATATGCAATTAACACCAAACTTAGAATAAGACACTAAACTCACGAAAAATTAACAGTTAATTAAGAAAAATAATATTTTTGAAAAGAAATTTTTGAAAAGAAACTATCCTATTAGAATTTAATGACTCTATAAAAATAAATTATTCCTGATCTAAGAAATAAAATATGCCTTCAATTGTTCAAACTCAATAATCCCCGGCAACGGCGCCAAAAACTTGGTGCACGAATTTGTAATTCGCACAACTAACCAGCAAGTGCACTGGGTTGTCCAAGTAATACCTTACGTGAGTAAGGGTCGATCCCACGGAGATTATTGGTTTGAAGCAATCAATACTTATTTTATTTATCTTAATCAGGATATCAATAGGATTCTTTAACTTCGTATTTTAATAAAGAAAAAGGGTATAAAATAAATGATTATTACTTTAATAATGGAGAATAAAAACGTTACTTGTTGTGCAGTAATGAGAAATATGTTGGAGTTTTGGAGATGCTTTGTCCTCTGAATTTCTGCAATGTAATATTTAACTCAATTGTTTGTAAAGCACATCTACGGCAAGCTGCATGTAGGGTGTCACCATTGTCAGTGGCTACTTCCCATCCTCTCAGTGAAAACGTTCCTATGCTCTGTCACAGCACGGCTAATCATCTGTCGGTTCTCAATCAGGTTGGAATAGAATCCATTGATTCTTTTGCGTCTGTCACTAACGCCCATCCTTCAGGAGTTTGAAGCTCGTCACAGTCATTCAATCCCAGAATCCTACTCGGAATACCACAGACAAGGTTTAGACTTTCCGGATTCTCATGAATGCCGCCATCAATCCGGCTTATACCACGAAGATTCTGATTAAGGAATCTAAGAGAAGTTCATTCAGTCTGATGTAGAACGGAGGTGTTTGTCAGACACACGTTCATAGATTGAGAGAGGTGATGAATGTCACGGATCATCACCTCTTTCATAATTAAGCGCGAATAAACATCTTAGATCGGACCATACACACGTTTGAGTGAAATAGAAACAATTGCATTAATTCATCGAGACGCTGCAGAGCTCCTCACCCCCAACAATGGAGTTTAGAGACTCATTCCGTCACAAAGTATGTAATTCAGATCTGAAAATGTCATGAGGTACAAGATAGGTCTCTAAAAGTTGTTTAAATAGTAAACTAGTAACCTAGGTTTACAGAAAATGAGTAGACTAAGATAATTGGTGCAGAAATCCACTTCTGGGGCCCACTTGGTGTGTACTGGGGCTGAGACTAAAGCTATCCACGAGTAGAGGCCTTTCTTGGCGTTAAACTCCAGGTTATGACGTGTTTTGGGCGTTTAACTCCGGATCATGACGTTTTTCTGGCGTTTAACTCCAGACAGCAGCATGTACTTGGCGTTCAACGCCAAGTTACATCGTCTATCCTCTCGAGAAGTATGGACTATTATATATTGCTGGAAAGCCCTGGATGTCTACTTTCCAACGCCGTTGAGAGCGCGCCAATTGGACTCTTGTAGCTCCAGAAAATCCATTTCGAGTGCAGGGAGGTCAGGATCCAACAGCATCAGCAGTCCTTTTTCGGCCTAACTCAGATTTTTGCTCAGCTCTCTCAATTTCAGCCAGAAAATACCTGAAATCACAGAAAAATACACGCTCTCATAGTAAAGTCCAGAAATATGATTTTTTCCTAAAAACTAATATTATTCTACTAAAAACTAACTGAAACATGCTAAAATCTACATGAAATTACTCCCAAAAAGCGTATAAAATATCCGCTCATCAGTCAGCTGAGTAAGAAAATTACTGAACTCCCTCCTAGCACTCTTCCAAGCAATACAGAAGAGAATCCAAAAGAAGAGTGCAAGGCCATTAACATGACCTACATGTCCGAATTTGGAGAAGAGGAAGAAGCAGTGAGCGCCACTGAGGAAGGCCTCAATGGACGTTTACTGGCCTTCAATGAGTTTCCTAAATGAGGAACCATGGGAATCTGAGGCTCACACTGAGACCATAGAGATTCCATTGGATTTACTTCTGCCATTCATGAGCTCTGATGAGTATTCTTCCTCTGAGGAGGATGAAGATGTCACTGAAGAGCAAGTTGCCAAGTACCTTGGAGCAATCATGAAGCTAAAATGCTAAATGACAAGTTATTTGGTAATGAGACTTGGGAGGATGAACTCCCTTTGCTCACCAAAGAACTGGATAACTTTACTAGGCAGAGATTACCTCAAAAGAGACAGGACCCTGGGAAGTTCTCAATACCTTGTACAGTGGGCACCATGACCTTCAAGAAGGCTCTGTGTGACCTAGGGTCAAGTATAAACCTCATGCCTTTCTCTATAATGGAGAAGCTAGGGATCTTTGAGGTGCAAGCTGCAAAAATCTCACTAGAGATGGCACACAATTCAAGAAAACAAGCTTATGGACTTGTAGAGGATGTTCTGGTAAAAGTTGAAGACTATTACATCCCTGCTGATTTCATAGTCCTAGAGACTGGGAAGTGCATGGATGAATCCATCATCCTTGGCAGACCCTTCCTAGCCACAACAAAAGCTGTGATTGATGTTGATAGAGGAGAATTGATCATTCAAGTGAATGAAGAATCCCTTGTGTTTAAGGCTCAAGGATATCTCTCTGTAACGATGGAGAGGAAGCATGAAGAGCTTCTCTCAAAATAGAGCAAAACAGAGCCCCCACAGTTAAACTCTAAGTTTGGTGTTGGGAGGCCACAACCAAATTCTAAGTTTGGTGTTGAACCCACACATTCAAACTATAAGTTTGGTGTTGGAAGGTTCCAACATTTCTCTGAGCATCTGTGAGGCTCCATGAGAGCCCTCTGTCAAGCTACTGACATTAAAGAAGCGCTTGTTGGGAGGCAACCCAATGTTATATTTATCTATTTTTCCTTTGTTATTTCATGTTTTCTGTAGGTTGATGATCATGGGAAGTCACAAAATCAATTAAAAAAGCAAAAACAGACTGAAAAATAGAAAGAAAAACAACACACCCTAGAGGAAGACCTTGCTGGCGTTTAAACGCCAGTAAGGGCAGCAAATGGGTGTTTAACGCCCAGTCTGGCACCATTCTGGGCGTTTAACGCCAGAAAGGGGCACCAGACTGGCGTTAAACGCCAGGAAAGGGCAAGAAGTTGGCGTTAAATGCCAGAAATGGGCACCAGCCCGGTGTTTAACGCCAGAATTGGCAGAATGAGCATTTTTGCTCGCCACTTGGTGCAGGGATAAATTTTCCTTGACACCTCAGGATCTGTGGACCCCACAGGATCCCCACCTACCCCACCACTCTCTCTCTTCTTCACCCATTCACCAATCACCTCAATACCTCTTCCCCAAAAACCCCTCACCTATCAAATCCCACTATTCTCTTCACCACTCACATCCATCCTTTATAAAACCCCACCTACCTAACCATTCAAATTCAAACCACTTTCCCTCCCAAACCCACCCATACATGACCGAACCTTACCCCTCTCTCCACTCCTATATAAACCCATCTTCACCCCTTCATCTTCACACAACCTAAACACTACTTCTTCCCCTTTGGCCGAACCTCAAAGCCACATCCATCTCCTCTATTTCTTCTTCTTCTACTCTCTTCTTTTTTCTTTTGCTCGAGGACGAGCAAACCTTCTAAGTTTGGTGTGGTAAAAGCATTGCTTTTTGTTTTTCCATAACCATTTATGGCATCCAAGGCCGGAGAAACCTCTAGAAAGAGGAAAGGGAAGGCAAAAGCTTCCACCTCCGAGTCATGGTAGATGGAAAGATTCATCTCAAGGGTGCATCAAGACCACTTCTATGAAGTTGTGGCCTTGAAGAAAGTGATCCCCGAGGTCCCTTTCAAACTCAAAAAGAGTGAATATCCGGAGATCCGACATGAGATCCGAAGAAGAGGTTGGGAAGTTCTTACCAACCCCATTCAACAAGTCGAAATCTTAATGGTTCAAGAGTTCTATGCTAATGCATGGATCACCAAGAACCATGATCAAAGTGTGAACCCGGACGCAAAGAATTGGCTTACAATGGTTCGGGGGAAATACTTGGATTTTAGTCCGGAAAATGTAAGGTTGGCATTCAACTTGCCCATGATGCAAGGAGATGAACACCCTTACACTAGAAGGGTCAACTTTGATCAAAGGTTGGACCAAGTCCTCATAGACATTTGTGAAGAGGGCGCTCAATGGAAGAGAGATTCAAAAGGAAATCCGGTTCAACTAAGAAGGCATGACCTCAAGCCCGTGGCTAGAGGATGGTTGGAGTTTATCCAACGCTCAATCATTCCGACTAGCAACCAGTCCGAAGTTACTATAGACCGGGTTATCATGATTCATAGCATCATGATTGGAGAGGAAGTAGAAGTTCATGAGGTTATATCCCAAGAACTTTATAAGGTGGCCGACAAGTCCTCTACCTTGGCAAGGTTAGCCTTCCCTCATCTCATTTGTCACCTCTGTTATTCAGTTGGAGTTGACATAGAGGGAGACACCCTCATTGATGAGGACAAGCCCATCACTAAGAAAAGGATGGAGCAAACAAGAGACCCCTCTCATCATGAAATCCCTGAGATGCCTCAAGGGATGCACTTTCCTCCACAAAACTATTGGGAGCAAATCAACACCTCCCTAGGAGAATTGAGTTCCAACATGGGACAACTAAGGGTGGAGCACCAAGAACATTCCATCCTCCTCCATGAAATTAGAGAAGATTAAAGAATCATGAGAGAGGAGCAACAAAGGCAAGGAAGAGACATTAATGAGCTCAAGCACTCCATAAGATCTTCAAGAGGAAGAACAAGCCGCCATCACTAAGGTGGACCCGTTCTTTAATCTCCTTGTTCTTTATTTTCCTATTTTTCGAAAAATCATGCTTATGTTTATCTATGTTTGTGTCTTATGATCATTAGTGTCTTAGTGTCTATGCCTTAAAGTTATGAATGTCCTATAAATCCATCACCTTTCTTAAATGAAAAATGTTCTTAATTGAAAAAAGAGAAGAATTACATGAATTTTGAATTTTATAACAGATTAATTATTTTGATGTGGTGGCAATACTTTTGACTTCTGAATGTATGCTTGAACAGTGCATACGTCTTTTGAATTTGTTGTTCATGAATGTTGGCTCTTGAAAGAATGATGAAAAAGGAGACATGTTACTGAGGATCTGAAAAATCATAAAAATGATTCTTGAAGTAAGAAAAAGCAGTGAATATTCAAAAAAAAAACAAAAAAAGAAAGAAGGAGAGGAAAAAGAAAAAGAAATAAAGAAATAAAGTTGTGATCCAAGGCAAAAAGAGTGTGCTTAAGAACCCTGGACACCTCTAATTGGGGACTCTAGCAAAGCTGAGTCATAATCTGAAAAGGTTCACCCAGTTATGTGTCTGTGGCATGTATGTATCTGGTGGTAATACTGGAAGACAGAGTGCTTTGGGCCACGGCCAAGACTCATAAAGTAGATGTGTTCAAGAATCATCATACTTAACTAGGAGAATCAATAACACTATCTGGATTCTGAGTACCTAGAGAAGCCAATCATTCTGAATTTCAAACGATAAAGTGAGATGCCAAAACTGTTCAGAGGCAAAAAGCTAAAGCCCCGCTCATCTAATTAATACTGATCTTCATAGATGTTTTTGGAATTCATTGCATATTCTCTTCTGTTTATCTTATTTGATCTTCAGTTGCTTGAGGACAAGCAACAATTTAAGTTTGGTGTTGTGATGAGCGGATAATTTATACGCTTTTTGGCATTGTTTTTAGTATGTTTTTAGTATGATTTAGTTAGTTTTTAGTATATTTTTATTAGTTTTTAGTTAAAATTCACTTTTATGGACTTTACTATGAGTTTGTGTGTTTTTCTGTGATTTCAAGTATTTTCTGGCTGAAATTCAGGGACCTAAGCAAAAATCTGATTCAGAGGCTGAAAAGGACTGCAGATGTTGTTGGATTCTGACCTCCCTACACTCAAAGTGGATTTTCTGGCGCTATAGAAGCCTAATTGGCGCGCTCTCAACTGATTTGGAAAGTAGACATCCTGGGCTTTCCAGAAATGTATAATAGTCCATACTTTGCCCGCGATTTGATGGCCCAAACAGGTATTCCAAGTCAGCTCAAGAATTCGGGCGTAAAACGCCGGAACTGGCACAAGAATGGGAGTTAAACGCCCAAACTGGCACAAAAGCTGGCGTTTAACTCCAAGAAGAGTCTCTACACGAAAATGCTTCAATGCTCAGCCCAAGCACACACCAAGTGGGCCCGGAAGTGGATTTTTATGTCATTTACTCATCCTTGTAAACCCTAGGCTACTAGTTCTCTACAAATAGGACCTTTTGCTATTGTATTTTCATCTTTGGATCATTTTAGATCTTTTGATCATCTTTGGAAATCTAGTTCTTAGATCAGATCTTTAGATCTTTGAATCTTTTGATCACGTTATGGGAGGCTGGCCATTTGGCCATGCCTAGACCTTGTTCTTATGTATTTTCAACGGTGGAGTTTCTACACACCATAGATTAAGGTGTGGAGCTCTGCTGTACCTCGAGTATTAATGCAATTACTATTGTTCTTCTATTCAATTTAGCTCATTCTTGTTCTAAGATATTCATTCGCACCCAAGAACATGATGAATGTGATGATTATGTGACGCTCATCATCATTCTCACTTACGAACGTGTGCCTGACAACCACCTCCGTTCTACAAGCAAACAAGGCTTGAATGTTTATCTCTTGGATTTCTTAATCGGAATCTTCGTGGTATAAGCTAGAATTGATGGCGGCATTCAAGAGAATCCGGAAGGTCTAAACCTTGTCTGTGGTATTCTGAGTAGGATTCCATGATTGAATGACTGTGACGAGCTTCAAACTCCTGAAGGCTGGGCGTTAGTGACAGACACAAAAGAATCACTGGATTCTATTCCAACCTGATTGAGAACCGACAGATGATTAGCCGTGCTGTGACAGAGCGCGTTGAACATTTTCACTGAGAGGATGAGAGGTAGCCACTGACAACGGTGAAACCCTACATACAGCTTGCCATGGAAAGGAGTAAGAAGGATTGGATGAAGATAGTAAGAAAGCAGAGAGACGGAAGGGACAAAGCATCTTCATACGCTTATCTGAAATTCTCACCAATGAATTACATAAGTATCTCTATCTTTATTTTATGCTTTATTCATAAATCATTCATAACCATTTGAATCTGCCTGACTGAGATTTACAAGATGACCATAGCTTGCTTCATACCAACAATCTCCGTGGGATCGACCCTTACTCGCGCAAGGTTTATTACTTGGACGACCCAGTGCACTTGCTGGTTAGTTGTGCGAATTACATGGGCGTCCTCCTTATGTATGCAAATCTTTGAAGCCTGTTAAAGGAAAAGAAAAAGTTTCTTCTTATTCTAAAATTGAAAATAAGACTTATTCTTTTGATATTTCTAAGGCAGATCAAATATTTGAGGTTTTATTAAAAGATAAACAGCTTATTTTACCAGAAGGGAAAAAGATGCCTTCAGCTGATGAAATAAAGAATAAGAAATTTTGTAAGTTTCATCAGGTATTTTCACACACCACTAATAATTGCGTCCGTTTCAGGGATTTGATACAAAAAGCTATTGAGGAGGGAAGGTTGAAGTTTGAGGATAAAACTGCTATGAAGGTGGATGCTAAACCGTTTGCTACTGATTCAAATTACGTTGAGCCATTCAATTTGTCAGTCAACATGATAGAAATTGACGCTACAGTGACTAGTGCTCAAGATGAAAATAAAGACCTGAAAATTTTTTTAGCAAGACAAAAAGCCAGTTTATCCTCGTCCTGGTGAGGATTTGTTAAGATTTTTTATTGAGAATTAAAGAATCTGATATAGCACCATTGCTATGTACCCAAAGTGCAATGCTGTTTTTAACAAGGAGGCTGCAAAAGAGTTTGAAAAATACATAGTTGAAGAGAAAGAAAAGGCCGAGTTGAGAAAGAAGATTGCTGAAAAAGAAAATGAAACTAATGAGCTAAAGCAGAAGATAGCCGAGGGAAAACAAAAGTTGGGCGGTCAAACTCCTTTGAACAAGTGTGTCAACAATACTGGGATATAACCCATCAACCAGAAGATGAAGACTGTAGTCATGATTGATGGAAAACCTGATGGCTTTTCTTAAAAGACAAAAGTTCCTCCCACCAAAATTTCAAACAATAAATGGGTCCAGAATGTGAAAAATATGCAGAATCAACCTACTATTTTTGCAAGAGGAAAAAATAAATGGGTGAAGCCTAGACCTTTTAAGCCTAGGTACTACAAGTCTCAGTTATGGAACATGAATCATGCACAAGATGGAGGTAGTATATAAATTCCAAAAAATGTGCCTATTCCCTCAAAGCCAATTTATTCTTGTTATAATCCTAACATGCAGCAGGTTCCTAATTATTCTCCTTGGCCAAATTGTCAAAATATTCCAAAATATTCCCCTTTTACAACTTTTGAGCAAAAAGAGAATATACCTGAGTATGTTCCTTTGGATCCATACAAGGGACACAGTGTAGATTTTCCTCCTTTGCCAACTGATGAGCGGATAATTTATACGCTTTTTGGCATTGTTTTTAGTATGTTTTTAGTATAATCTAGTTAGTTTTTAGTATATTTTTATTAGTTTTTAGTTAAAATTCACTTTTCTGGACTTTACTATGAGTTTGTGTGTTTTTCTGTGATTTCAGGTATTTTTTGGCTGAAATTGAGGGTCCTGAGCAAAAATCTGATTCCGAGACCAAAAAGGACTACAGATGCTGTTGGATTCTGACCTCCCTGCACTCGAAGTGGATTTTCTGGAGCTACAGAAGCCCAATTGGCGCGCTCTCAACGGCGTTGGAAAGTAGACATCTTGGGCTTTCCAGCAATATATGATAGTCCATACTTTGCCCAAGATTTGATGGCCCAAACTGGCATGAAAGCTGGCGTTTAACTCCAGAAAAGGTCTCTACACGAAAATGCTTCATTGCTCAGCCCAAGCACACACCAAGTGGGCCCGGAAGTGGATTTTTATGTCATTTACTCATTTCTGTAAACCTTAGGCTACTAGTTTACTATTAATAGGATCTTTTGACATTGTATCTGGACCTCATGACACTTTACACCTTTCTTTGTGTACTTTCCACGGCATGAGTCTCTAAACCCCATGGTTGGGGGTGAGGAGCTCTGCTGTGTCTTGATGGATTAATGCAATTACTACTGTTTCTCATTCAATCATGCTTGCTTGCATTCTAAGATAATACTTGTTCTTAACCCGGATGAATGTGATGATCCGTGACAATCATCATCATTCTCAACTATGAACGCGTGCCTGACAACCACCTCCGTTCTACTTTAGATTAAGTAGTTATCTCTTGGATTCTTTAACCGGAATCTTCGTGGTATAAGCTAGAACTGATGGCGGCATTCAAGAGAATCCGGAAGGTCTAAACCTTGTCTGTGGTATTCTGAGTAGGATTCAATGATTGAATGACTGTGACGTGCTTCAAACTCCTAGCAGGCGGGGCGTTAGTGACAGACGCAAAAGAATCACTGGATTCTATTCCGGCCTGACCGAGAACCGACAGATAATTAGCTATGCTGTGACAGAGCATAGGAACATTTTCACTGAGAGGATGGGAGGTAGCCATTGACAACGGTGAAACCCTACATACAGCTTGCCATGGAAGGAGCCTTGCGTGCTTGAAGAAGAAGACAGTAGGAAAGCAGAGATTCATAAGACAGAGCATCTCCAAAACCTCAATCTATTCCCCATTACTGCAAAACAAGTAACCATTTCATGTTATTTTGCTTTTCACAATCAATCCTGATAATTTCTAATATCCTGACTAAGATTTACAAGATAACCATAGCTTGCTTCAAGCCGACAATCTCCGTGGGATCGACCCTTGCTCACGCAAGGTATTACTTGGACGACCCAGTGCACTTGCTGGATAGTTGTGCGGAGTTGCAAAAGTGTGATTGCAATTTCGTGCACCAAGTTTTTGGCGCCGTTGCCGGGGATTGTTCGAGTTTGGACAACTGACGGCTTATCTTGTTGCTTAGATTAGGACTGTTTTATTTTTGTTGGTTTAGAGTCTTTTAGTTGAGTCTAGTTTCATATTTTAAGTTTGGTGTCAATTGCATGCTTTTGTTTTTCTTTTAATTTTCGATTTTTGCATGTTCTTAGTCCCTTTTTGATTCATAAAAATTCTAAGTTTGGTGTCCTCTTTGTGTTTTTCCCTTAAAAATTTTCAAAAAATTAGTGTTTGATTTTATAAAAATTTTAAGTTTGGTGTCCTTTTGTGTTTTTCTCTTTCCTCTTTTCAAAAATCAAATCTTTTTCATAAAAATTTTTCAATCATATCTTTTTAATTGCTATTTTCAAAATCTTTTTCATTAACTAATTGATTCAGTTCTCAATTTGCTTTGATCTTATTTTCTTTTTGATTTTCGAATTTTCACTTTAATTTTCTTTTGTTTTATTTTATCTTTTTCGTTTAATCAAAAAAAAAATATTTTATCCATCATGGACCTAAGTGGAATTGATCAGTCCAAAAGGACTCTGGGGTCATATGCTAACCCCATTACAGCTGCATATGGGAGTAGCATATGTACACCTCCCATCAAAGCAAGCAGCTTTGAGCTAAATCCTCAACTCATTATCATAGTGCAGCAAAATTGCCAGTATTCCGGTCTTCCACAGGAAGAACCTACTGAGTTTCTGGCACAGTTCTTACAAATTGCTGACACAGTATATGATAAAGAGGTGGATCAGGATGTCTACAGACTATTACTGTTTCCATTTGCTGTAAAAGATCAAGCTAAGAGGTGGTTGAATAACCAACCTACAGCAAGCATAAAGACATGGAAACAATTGTCAGACAAATTCCTGAATCACTTTTACCCTCCAAAGAGGATGACACAGCTAAGGCTGGACATCCAAGGCTTTAAACAAGAGGATAATGAATCCCTTTATAATGCCTGGGAGAGGTATAGAGGTATGCTAAGGAAATGTCCCTCTGAAATGTTTTCAGAGTGGGTACAGTTAGACATTTTCTACTATGGGCTTACAGAAAAAGCTCAGATGTCTTTAGACCACTCAGCTGGTGGATCTATACACATGAGGAAGACAATTGAAGAAGCTCAAGAGCTTATAGACACTGTTGCTAGAAACCAATATTTGTACTCTAGCAATGAGTTCTCTCCAAAAGAGGAAGTCATGGCAGTAGTCAATGACCCTAGTCCTCAAGAACAGATAATTGAGCTTAAACAACAATTGCTCCTGATGACAGAACAGTTAGCAGACTTTAAAGAGAGGCTCCATGAAACTAAAGTTGCTAACAAGAGCATAGAACTGCAGTTAAATCAAGCAAAACAGCAAATATCTAAACAGATAACAGAGGAATGTCAAGCAGTTCAACTGAGGAGTGGGAAGACACTGAATAACACTGCTCAAAAGAACAAAAAGCCAAACAAGGAACAATTGACAGAGGATAACCAAACCACTGTGCAAAATCCCTCTGAGGACAGTAAGAGCCTAGAGAGGAATGTTATTGGCGTTCAAATGCCAGAAAGGGAAGGAAAGCTGGCGTTAAACGCCCATTCCTTGCCCAGTTCTGGCGTTCAAATGCCAGAAAAGGGGGAAAAGTTGGCGTTAAACGCCCACTTTCCACCCAATCCTGGCGTTCAAACGCCAAGGGAAAATCAGACACCTGAGAGTGCTGACAGTAATCCCTCAAACAAGGCTTCTTCAACTACTTCTGTAAGGAATAAACCTGCAGCATCTAAGGTTGAAGAATATAGAGCCAAGATGCCTTATCCTCAGAAACTCCGCCAAGCGGAACAGGATAAGCAATTTGCCCGCTTTGCAGACTATCTAAGGACTCTTGAAATAAAGATTCCGTTTGCAGAGGCACTTGAGCAAATACCTTCTTATGCTAAGTTCATGAAAGAGATCTTAAGCCATAAGAAGGATTGGAGAGAAACTGAAAAAGTTTTTCTCACTGAAGAATGCAGTGCAGTCATATTAAAGAGCTTACCAGAAAAGCTTCAAGATCCAGGAAGCTTTATGATACCATGCACATTAGAAGGTGCTTGCACCAAGACAGCCCTATGTGATCTTGGAGCAAGCATCAATCTAATACCTGCATCCACTATCAGAAAGCTTGGGTTGACTGGAGAAGTCAAACCAACCCGGATATGCCTCCAACTTGCTGATGGCTCTATTAAATATCCATCAGGCATAATAGAGGATATGATTGTCAAGGTTGGACCATTTGCCTTTCCAACTGACTTTGTGGTGCTGGAAATGGAGGAGCACAAGAGTGCAACTCTCATTCTAGGAAGACCTTTCCTAGCAACTGGACGAACTCTCATTGATGTATAAAAAGGGGAAGTAACCTTGAGAGTCAATGAGGATGAGTTCAAGTTGAATGCTGTAAAAGCCATGCAGCATCCAGACACACCAAATGACTGCATGGGCGCTGACATTATTGACTCTCTGGTAGAAGAGATCAATATGGCTGAAAGCCTAGAATCAGAGCTTGAGGACATCTTCAAAGATGCTCAACCTGATCAAGAAGAACCAGAGAAAGCAAAGGAATTTTCGAAAATTCCTCAGGAGGAGGATAAGCCTCCCAAACCTGAACTCAACCCACTACCACCATCCCTGAAATATGCATTTCTGGGAGGGGGTGAAACTTTTCCAGTGATTATAAGCTCTGCTTTAAATCCACAGGAAGAGGAAGCACTGATTCAAGTACTAAGGACACACAAGACAGCTCTTGGGTGGTCCATAAGTGATCTTAAGGGCATTAGCCCAGCTAGATGCATGCACAAAATCCTGTTGGAGGATAATGCCAAACCAGTGGTCCAACCACAAAGGAGGCTAAATCCAGCCATGAAGGAGGTGGTGCAGAAAGAGGTCACTAAATTACTAGAGGCTGGGATTATTTATCCTATTTCTGATAGCCCCTGGGTGAGCCCTGTCCAAGTTGTCCCCAAAAAGGGAGGCATGACAGTGGTTCATAATGAAAAAAATGAACTGGTTCCTACAAGAACCGTCACAGGGTGGCGTATGTGTATTGACTACAGAAGGCTCAATACAGCCACCAGAAAGGATCATTTTCCTTTACCATTCATAGACCAAATGCTAGAAAGACTAGCTGGGCATGACTATTACTGCTTTTTGGATGGCTATTCAGGCTACAACCAAATTGCAGTAGATCCTCAGGACCAAGAGAAAACAGCATTCACTTGCCCTTCTGGCGTGTTTGCCTATAGAAGGATGCCTTTTGGTCTGTGCAATGCACCTGCAACCTTTCAGAGGTGCATGCTCTCTATCTTCTCAGATATGGTAGAGAAATTTCTGGAAGTCTTCATGGATGACTTCTCAGTATATGGAGACTCATTCAGCTCCTGTCTTAACCACCTAGCACTTGTCCTGAAAAGATGCCAAGAGACTAACCTGGTTTTAAACTGGGAGAAATGTCACTTTATGGTGACTGAAGGAATTGTCCTTGGGCACAAAATTTCAAGCAGGGGAATAGAGGTGGATAAGGCAAAGGTAGAGGTAATTGAAAAATTACCACCACCTGCCAATGTTAAGGCAATCAGAAGCTTTCTGGGGCATGCAGGATTTTACAGAAGGTTTATAAAGGATTTTTCGAAAATTGCAAAACCTCTGAGTAATCTGCTAGCTGCTGACACCCCATTTGTGTTTGACACACAGTGTCTGCAGGCGTTTGAGACCCTGAAAGCTAAGCTGGTCACAGCACCAGTCATCTCTGCACCAGATTGGACATTGCCATTTGAATTAATGTGTGATGCCAGTGACCATGCCATTGGTGCAGTGTTGGGACAGAGGCATAACAAGCTTCTGCACGTCATTTATTATGCCAGCCGTGTTCTAAATGATGCACAGAAGAATTACACAACCACAGAAAAAGAGTTACTTGCAGTGGTCTATGCCATTGACAAGTTTAGATCCTATCTAGTGGGATCCAAAGTGGTTGTGTACACTGACCATGCTGCTCTTAAATACTTACTCACAAAGCAGGATTCAAAACCCAGACTTATAAGATGGGTGTTGCTTCTGCAAGAGTTTGATATAGAAATAAGAGACAGAAAAGGGACAGAGAACCAAGTAGCTGATCATCTGTCCCGGATAGAACCAGTAGCTGGGGCGTCCCTCCCTTCTACTGAGATCTCTGAGACTTTCCCAGATGAGCAACTCTTTGCCATTCAGGAAGCTCCATGGTTTGCAGATATTGCAAATTATAAAGCTGTGAGGTTCATACCCAAAGAGTACAGCAGCGTGCAAAGAAAGAAATTAATTTCAGATGCCAAGTACTACCTCTGGGATGAACCATATCTCTTTAAGAGATGTGCTGACGGAGTGATCCGCAGATGTGTACCCAGAGAAGAAGCACAAAGGATCCTATGGCATTGCCATGGATCACAGTATGGAGGACATTTTGGAAGTGAGCGAACAGCCACTAAAGTCCTCTAATGTGGCTTCTACTGGCCTACTCTCTATAAAGATTTCCGAGAGTTTGTGCGTAACTGTGACAGTTGCCAAAGAGCTGGTAACTTGCCTCATGGATATGCCATGCCTCAACAAGGGATATTAGAGATAGAATTGTTTGATGTATGGGGAATTAACTTCATGGGGCCATTCCCACTATCATACTCAAACACTTACATTCTGGTGGCAGTGGACTATGTATCTAAGTGGGTAGAAGCAATTGCTACACCCACTAATGATACCAAGACCGTGCTGAAATTCCTCCAGAAACACATCTTCAGCAGATTTGGTGTTCCCAGAGTACTAATCAGTGACGGAGGCACTCATTTCTGCAATAGACAACTATACTCTGCTATGGTTAGATATGGAATTAGCCACAAAGTGGCAACTCCGTATCATCCACAGACAAATGGGCAAGCTGAAGTCTCTAACAGAGAGCTAAAGAGAATCCTGGAACGGACTGTGATCGCCCGGAGAAAGGATTGGGCAAAGAGCTTGGATGATGCTCTATGGGCATACAGAACAGCATTCAAGACTCCTATAGGAACCTCTCCATACCAACTGGTGTATGGGAAGGCCTGTCATCTGCCTGTGGAACTGGAACATAAAGCCTACTGGGCAACCAGATTCCTAAACATGGATGCACAGTTAGCTGGTGAAAAGAGACTGCTCCAGCTAAATGAGCTAGAGGAGTTCAGACTCAATGCCTTTGAAAATGCAAAAATTTATAAGGAAAAGGCAAAGAAATGGCATGACAAGAAGTTGTCAACCAGAGTCTTTGAGCCAGGACAAAAAGTCCTGCTCTTCAACTCTAGGCTCAGACTGTTTCCAGGAAAACTCAAATCCCGGTGGAGGGGTCCGTATGTGATTACAGGAGTTTCACCGTATGGATATGTTGAGCTTCAGGATATTGATTCTGACAAAAAATTCATTGTTAATGGACAAAGAATCAAGCATTATCTTGAAGGCAACTTTGAGCAGGAATGCTCAAAACTGAGACTTGAGTGATTCTCAGTAAAGGTCCAGCTAAAGACAGTAAAGAAGCACTTGCTGGGAGGCAACCCAGTCATTAGGAGGTTATATGATTTGTTCTTACAGAGGCAAGTATCAAAAATGAAGGAATTCACAGAGTTACAGAAGGATTCAGCTCAAAAAGCAGAGAAAAAGAGCTTACTGGCGGAAAAACGCCAGTAAGGGGCATTTTGGGCGTTAAACGCCAGAATGGGTACCATTCTGGGCGTTTAACGCCAGGAATGGTGCCATTTTGGGCGTTAAACGCCAGAATGGGCACCATTCTGGGCGTTTAACGCCAGGTGTGCAGCATCCTGGGCGTTCAGAAAAACGCCCAGTGATAAAGGATTTCTGGCGTTTAACGCCAGCCAGGGCACCTGGCTGGGCGTTAAACGCCCAAAAGGGGCACCAAATGGGCGTTAAACGCCAGAATGGGTGCCATTCTGGGAGTTTAACGCCAGTAAGGTGGGGGGACCACAATTTTGTTTTCAAATCAAATTTTTTCAAACTTTCCTTTTCTTACCCATATTTTTCTACAAAAATGCATTTCAATCTCTCATCATTCACTTTCAAATTTTCAAATATCCAAAATCACTCTTCAAACCTCTCAAATCATTCCCAAATTTTGTTCAAAAAAATCACCCTTTTCTCAATTTCTTTCCATATCTTCTCAAATCTCCTTTCAAATTTCTCTTTTTCGAAAACAACTCCCCTCCCCACCTTATAAATACACGTTTGGCTCCCTCTCTCCACCACACCATTCGAATTTCCTCTTCTTCTCTCTCTCTTCTTTCTTTTCTTTTGCTTGAGGACAAGCAAGCCTCTAAGTTTGGTGTGCTTTTCCGTGATCACTAAGCCAAGATTCTTCAAGATCATGGCTCCTAAGGGAAAACAAACCAATTTAAGAGGAAAGAAAGAGAATAATCCAAAGAATCTTTGGAATCAAGAGAAGTTCTTAACCAAAGAACATGAAGACCATTATCACAAAATAATGGGTCTGAGGTCAGTGATCCTGGAAGTTAAATTTGATCTGAAAGAAGATGAATATCCGGGGATCCAAGAGCAAATTCGAAACAGAGGATGGGAAGTTCTAACCAATCCTGAAATAAAGGTTGGAAGGAACATGGTTCAGGAATTCTACTCAAATCTGTGGCTAACAGATAAGCAGAGAATGACTGGAACTGCTTACCATACCTACAGAACCATGGTCAGAGGGAAAGTTATGTACTTCCATCTGGACAAAATAAGAGAAATCTTCAAACTACCTCAACTGCAAGATGATCCTGATTCCTTCAATAGAAGGATGGTGAGAGCAGATAAAGGGTTGGATCAAGTTCTAGAGGACATATGCCTCCCGGGAACTAAGTGGATAACCAATTCAAAGGGTGTCCCAAACCAACTCAAGAGGGGAGACCTCAAACCAATTGCAAGAGGTTGGCTAGACTTTATTGGGCGTTCCATATTGCCCACTAGCAACCGTTCTGAGGTCACCATCAAGAGAGCAGTGATGATTCATTGCATTATGCTTGGAAAAGAAGTGGAGGTTCATCATGTGATTGCTTGTGAGATCTACACAATTGCAAACAAGAATTCCACTGAAGCCAAATTGGCTTACCCAAGCTTGATCTCATTGCTCTGTAAAGAGGCTGGGGTGAAGATGGGAGTAGATGAGTTCATACCCATTGAACACCCAATCACCAAGAAGTCAATGGAAGGACAAATGCAAGACAACTCTATCAAGAGGAGGGCGCAGGAATTCCTCCCTGAATTCCTAAGAATTGACTACTAGACCAGCCTAGAAGCATCTATCACCAAGCTGCAAGAGACTATGGAGCAACTGAAGGAAGAACAGCAGAATCAGAACTGCATGCTCTGCAAATTGCTGAAGGAACAAGAGAAGCAGGGGCGTGAACTCCAAGAGTTGAAACGCCAAAAGCTCTCCTCTCAAGTTGAGGGAGCATCCACTTCTCAAAATCAAGGTTGTTGAGTCCTAACTCTGTGAAAACCTCTATCATTAGGAGCCTATGTTTTTGCATTTTTTTTCTCTTGTTTTGTTCTCCATGTTAATTTTTTTAGTCTAATCTTATATCTATTTTTGAGTCTTGTTCTTAATTCATAATTAATAAAATTGAAATTTTATGCCTTAAAGCTATGAATGTCCTATGAATCCATCACCTCTCTTAAATGAAAAATGTTTTAATCACAAAAGAACAAGAAGTACAGGATTTCGAAATTTATCCTTGAAACTAGTTGAATTATATTGATGTGGTGACAATACTTTTTGTTTTCTGAATGAATGCTTGAACAGTGCATATGTCTCTTGAATTTGTTGTTTTGAGAATGTTAAAATTGTTGGCTCTTGAAAGAATGAGGAAAAAAGAGAACTATTATTGAGGATCTAAAAAATCATCAGATTAACTCTTGAAGCAAGAAAGAGCAGTGAAAAAAAAATTCGAAAAAAAAGAAAAAAAAAGAAAAGAAAGAAAGAAAAAGAAAAAGAAAGAAATAAATGTGTGATCCAAGGCAAAAAGAGTATGCTTAAGAACCCTGGACACCTCTAATTGGGGACTCTAGCAAAGCTGAGTCACAATCTGAAAGGGTTCACCCAATCATGTGTCTGTGGCATGTATGTATCCGGTGGTAATACTGGAAGACAGAGTGCTTTGGGCCACAGCCAAGACTCATACACTAGCTATGTTCAAGAATCATTGTACTCAACTAGGAGAATCAATAACACTATCTGAGTTCTGAGTTCTTATAGATGCCAATCATTCTGAACTTCAAGGGATAGAGTGAGATGCCAAAACTGTTCGGAGGCAAAAAGCTACTAGTCCCGCTCATCTAATTGGAGCTATGTTTCCTTGATATTTTGGAGTCTATAGTATATTCTCTTCTTTTTATCCTATTTTGATTTTCAGTTGCTTGGGGACAAGCAACAATTTAAGTTTGGTGTTGTGATGAGCGGATAATTTATACGCTTTTTGGCATTGTTTTTAGTATGTTTTTAGTATAATCTAGTTAGTTTTTAGTATATTTTTATTAGTTTTTAGTTAAAATTCACTTTTCTGGACTTTACTATGAGTTTGTGTGTTTTTCTGTGATTTCAGGTATTTTCTGGCTGAAATTGAGGGTCCTGAGCAAAAATCTGATTCCGAGACCAAAAAGGACTACAGATGCTGTTGGATTCTGACCTCCCTGCACTCGAAGTGGATTTTCTGGAGCTACAGAAGCTCAATTGGCGCGCTCTCAACGGCGTTGGAAAGTAGACATCCTGGGCTTTCCAGAAATATATGATAGTCCATACTTTGCCCAAGATTTGATGGCCCAAACTGGCATGAAAGCTGGCGTTTAACTCCAGAAAAGGTCTCTACACGAAAATGCTTCATTGCTCAGCCCAAGCACACACCAAGTGGGCCCGGAAGTGGATTTTTATGTCATTTACTCATTTCTGTAAACCATAGGCTACTAGTTTACTATTAATAGGATCTTTTGACATTGTATTTGGACCTCATGACACTTTACACCTTTCTTTGTGTACTTTCCACGGCATGAGTCTCTAAACCCCATGGTTGGGGGTGAGGAGCTCTGCTGTGTCTTGATGGATTAATGCAATTACTACTGTTTCTCATTCAATCATGCTTGCTTCCATTCTAAGATAATACTTGTTCTTAACCCGGATGAATGTGATGATCCGTGACAATCATCATCATTCTCAACTATGAACGCGTGCCTGACAACCACCTCCGTTCTACTTTAGATTAAGTAGTTATCTCTTGGATTCTTTAATCGGAATCTTCGTGGTATAAGCTAGAACTGATGGCGGCATTCAAGAGAATCCGGAAGGTCTAAACCTTGTCTGTGGTATTCTGAGTAGGATTCAATGATTGAATGACTGTGACGTGCTTCAAACTCCTAGCAGGCGGGGCGTTAGTGACAGACGCAAAAGAATCACTGGATTCTATTCTGGCCTGACCGAGAACCGACAGATGATTAGCCATGCTGTGACAGAGCATAGGAACATTTTCACTGAGAGGATGGGAGGTAGCCATTGACAACGGTGAAACCCTACATACAGCTTGCCATGTAAGGAGCCTTGCGTGCTTGAAGAAGAAGACAGTAGGAAAGCAGAGATTCAGAAGACAGAGCCTCTCCAAAACCTCAACCTATTCCCCATTACTGCAAAATAAGTAACCATTTCATGTTCTTTTGCTTTTCACAATCAATCCTGATAATTTCTAATATCCTGACTAAGATTTACAAGATAACCATAGCTTGCTTCAAGCCGACAATCTCCGTGGGATCGACCCTTGCTCACGCAAGGTATTACTTGGACGACCCAGTGCACTTGCTGGTTAGTTGTGCGGAGTTGCAAAAGTGTGATTGCAATTTCATGCACCACCAACCATGACCAAGTCTACAGAAACAAACAATTCTTCTAATCACCCTAAATGCAATAAAAATGTAAAGAAGAATCTTGCTAGAAAGTAGGTAATGGTTGGAAACAAGGGAGAAAAGGATGAAGATTTAATTACTAATAATTTTGACACTGGTTTTAATGACATCTTTGAAGCAATATTTGGTGTTAAGCAACCTATAGCTGTGGTGTCAATACTGCCTGAGGAGTATAGTCAAGTCCAGGAAGTAGAGTCATTAGAAGATGATTGTTATGATGTCTTTCCTGGAAGCGAATGCTTATTGTTACATGACAATATGTGTGGTGGAGGATTGTTTGAGAAGCCTACTAAAAATGACAAGGAACACTTGCGTCCACTACATATTAAGGCTCGTATTTATGGAAGGATAGTCAATAAGATTTTGGTTGACAGGGGAGCTGCTATCAATCTCATGCCTGAAAGAATGACGGGAAGGCTTGGAAAGACTAAAAAAGATCTTATTAAAAGTAGCATTGGGGTAACAGAATTTAACAGAAGGACTTCTTCTGTTAGAGGTGTGGTTCTACTGTCCAATGAGGTTGGTTCTGTCAATAGGCCAACTCTATTTGTTGTTGTTCCTTCTAAGGCTGGTTTTAACTTATTTTTGGGACGTGATTGGATTCATGGAATGTGTTCATACCCTGGGTCGAGCTGTCTGACCCGGGATGTTCTACAGACAAAGCGACCGACCTCTTCAGGTCATGACGACCCGACCACTTCTCAGAGAGTTCGGCCAAATCACTAGGAAAGCCCAAAGAAGGGCTATAACAGAGGACAACGTACCAAAGCCCAAGGCAGCCCAAGCCCGCAGGGAGAAGGGCGGTTCCTTTGAAGATAAGATGACCTCACTCGAAAGATAAAGATAAGATAAGATAACTAACTTATATTATCTAAGAAGGTCACTCTACACTATTATAAATACACTGGAGTACCCAGTATAACTCATACTCTGATTCTACTCAATACCTGCTTAATACCCTTGCTAACTTAAGCATCAGAGTCCCTTGCAAGTACCCCCCACCCTCCGGGGACGAAGGATCAGCACCACCATCAAGTCCAACAAGTCAGACACAACAGCTCTGACTAGTACAGAAGATCTCGTCCGAGATCGACCTACAGTTTCAGGTAACCCTCGGAACATTGGCGCCATTGCCGGGGACCTGGAAGTCATCCCATCATCATGGCGGATGACCATGACAATGACCACACTTCAGATCTAGAAGATAGAACACCGCACAAAAATGCGGACACCACACCAAAAGATGCTTCCCAATTTGACAACAAGAAGAACTCTCCAAACGCGGGAGCCATGGACACACTTTAAGACCATTTAAAACAACTTGAAGAAGAAGCCCTACGTCAACGAGAGACCGAGAAAGACCTACAGAGGGAAATAAGGCGACACCGAGAATTGGAGGACAAAGTCCTAAAACTTGAAGCCGATATCAAGACCAAGGCCAACTGATCCTCCCTTGAGGAAAGCTCTCGCAGGGAACAAGATCCATTCACCAAAGAGATCATAAAGACCAAAATCCCAAAAGACTTTAAACTCCCGGATATGACCTTAAACGATGGCACTACAGACCCCGGCCACCATTTTAGCAATTTCAGAAGTAGAATGTACCTCACTGATGCCTCAGATGCAGTTCGTTGCAAAGCATTTTCGACTACTTTGACGAAGACAGTAATTAGATGGTTCGACAATCTACCGCCTAGGTCCATCTTGAGTTTCAATGACTTGGCCAAAAAATTTTTGTCCAGATTCTCTATCCAAAAAGACAAACCTAAACACGCTCCAAGTCTATTAGGAATCAGGCAAGGAGAACGGGAAACCCTTCGTAACTACATGGAAAGATTCAACAAGACATACCTAGACATACAGAACCTACCAACAGAGGCCCGCCATTATGGGCCTCATTAATGGCTTGCGAGAAAGACCTTTTAGCCAATCTATATCAAAAAAATACCCCACATCTCTGAACAAGGTGCAAGAACGAGCAGAAAAATACATCAACATAGAGGAAAATTCTCGATTAGGAGAGACCTCGAAAGCTGGATTCGCCTCCCGGGATATGAACAAAGATTCCCAAAAGAAGGAAGATCGACATGGAGAGAAAATAAAAAATACCACAATTACACCCCCTTAGGGTGTCTCTTGTGGATGTTTATAGAGAGGTTTGCAACACTGAAAAAATACCCCCAGCTCAGCCACTCAAAGGCAAAAAAGGAGGAGGAAACTGGGCTGAATATTGTGAATACCATTGGATCCGCGGGTATTCCACCAATGAGTGTTTTGATTTAAAAAATGTCATAGAGAAACTAGTAAGAGAAGGAAATCTAGATCGATATCTGGTCACCCGTGATGAGGAGCAAAGAAAAAGAAGAAGAGCAGAAGATGTTGGACAAATCGCGCGATCACCTTGTACATCAGAAAGACATGTCCACATGATACACGGCGGATTCGCCGGGGGAGGAATCTCCAAATCATCTCACAAAAGACATCTCAAAGACGTATATCATGTCGCAAGAAATGAGGAAGTACCCGACATCCTCGTGATTACTTTCACCAAAGAAGACGCATCCGGCATCACATCAGGATATGACGATCCCATGGTCATCACTACTATACTGGCAAGCACAAATCTCCACCGCACGCTAATAGACCAGGGGAGCTCTGCCGATATCTTATTCAAAACTGCCTTCGACAAACTTGGCTTGGAAGAAAAAAACTCAGAGCATATCCGGACAGCCTGTTCGGACTAGGAAATACCACAGTTCAACCGATGGGATACATCTCGCTACACACGACTTTCAGAAAAGAAAGCCAGTCAATAACACTTAAGATAGATTACATCGTAGTCGACGTAAGTTCAGCCTACAATGCCCTAATATATCAGACAATGTTGAATCAGCTTGGTGCAATAGTCTCAACTCCACATCTATGCATGAAGTTCCCAACTGTAGGGGGGATAGCTATGATAAAAGCAAATCAGAACATGGCGCGCCGCTGTTACAACGAAAGTCTGAACCTCAGAGGCAGAGGAGAAGAATTCCACATGATCGAACTCAGTGGAATTTAGAGACGGGAAGAACTCCGCCCACAACCTGAGGGTGAAATAGAGAAAATCCAGATCGGGGATACCCCAGACCAAACGACCAATATCGGCACACTCCTAAAAGGAGCCATAAAAGAAGCACTCATACAGTTTCTGCAAGATAACGTCGACCTCTTTGCGTGGAAGGCCGCAGACATGCCAGGCATAGATCCCAAGTTAATATGCCACAAGCTAGCAGTCTACCCAGGATCTCGGCCAGTGCAACAGAGGCGTAGAAAGCTGGGACCAGAATGCTCTCAAGCTGTGGAAGAGCAGGTACAAGCTCTACTGGAGGCAGGTTTCATAAGAGAAGTCAAATACCCACTATGGCTTGCTAACGTCGTCTTGGTGAAAAAATCAAACGGGAAGTGGCGAATGTGCACTAACTACATCGATCTCAACAAAGCCTGCCCAAAAGATCCTTATCCACTCCCCAGCATCGACGCACTGGTCGACGCCTCCTCCGGATATAAATACCTCTCCTTTATGGACGCATACTCGGGATACAACCAAATCTTAATGTATCCACCCGACTAAGAAAAAACCTCATTCTTAACCCCAAAGGCAAACTACTGCTACATGTCATGCCCTTCGGTCTTAAAAATGCAGGAGCCACTTATCAAAGATTAATGAATAAAGTTTTTTCGGACCACATCAGAAAAATAATGGAAGTCTGTGTGGACAACATGCTAGTAAAGACACGAAGTGAAGAGATGTTATTGTCCGATCTGACCCAAGTATTCGACACTATAAGACGGCATGGTATGCGACTCAATCCTGCAAAATGCACCTTCGGAGTAGACGCCGATAAATTCTTGGGTTTTATGATCACACAGAGAGGAATCGAGGTAAACCCGGACAAATGCCGGGCCATACTCGACATGAAAAGTCTGACTTGTGTCAAAGAGGTACAACAACTCAACGGGAGGTTGGCAGCCTTGTCCAGATTCCTGGCCGGATCGGCAATAAGATCTCTCCCTTTCTACGCCACTCTAAGGAAAGGAAAAGAGTTTGAATGGACAGCGGAGTGCGAGCAAGCCTTCCAAGATTTCAAAAGATTCCTGGGACAGCCACCTATACTAACTCGACCACGGGAACGAGAGCCACTCATAGTGTACCTCGCGGTCGGAAGTCAGGCGATAGCTTCAGCACTAGTCCGAGAAGACGACAGCGGGCAACAGCCCGTATACTTCATCAGCAAAGCATTACAAGGATCCGAGCTGAACTATCAGAAAATAGAAAAATTTGCTTACGCTCTCATACTAACATCACGATGACTTCGCCCATACTTCTAAGCCCACACCATTAAAGTTCGGACCAACTAGCCCATAAAAGAGATCTTACAGAAAACAGACCTGGCGGGCAGAATCTTGCAATGGACAGTTGAGTTGTTTGAATTTGATCTCCAATATGAAGCTCGGACGGCCATCAAATCACAATACCTGGCCGACTTCATCGCGAAATTCACGGATACACCAGAAATTCCCACAGAATGGAATCTCTACGTGGACGGTTCTTAAAAAAATAGGAAGCGGTGCGGGTGTGATAATTGAAAGCGACCAGGGAACCCAAATCGAACTCTCCCTCAAATTTGGGTTCCCTGCCTCAAACAATCAAGCAAAATATGAGGCACTATTAGCTGGTTTGAAGCTGGCTAGGGAGGTCGGAGCTCAAAAGCTTATCATCTTCAGCGACTCACAGGTAGTTACTTCACAAATAGCAGGAAGCTACCAAGCCAAAGATCCCATCATGAAAAAGTACCTGGACAGAACCAGAGAGCAGCTCAGACAATTTGGAGAATATAAGGTCTGTCACATACCCCGAGAACAGAATGCCTGAGCCGACGCACTCTCAAAACTAGCCAGCACTAAACCAGGGGGCAACAATAGAAGCCTCATCTAAGAAATTCTACAGAATCCATCAATCTCAGAAGAAGAAAAAGTCCTGGCCATAACAGGTTGCGATCAAGGATGGATGACTCCCATAATTAACTACCTCAAAACTGAAACACTCCCCACAGAGGAAAAAGAGGCAAAAAGGTTAAAACGGGAGGCACAATATTACACTATCATAAATAATACTTTATACAAAAGAGGGATTTCAATACCACTTCTAAAATGCGTGCCGACTTCCAACACAAAGGAAGTCCTAGAAGAAGTACACAGTGGCATTTGTGGCAATCACCTCGGTTCGCAGGCACTTGCCAAAAAAGTACTTCGGACAAGATTCTATTGGCCAACTCTACAAAAGGAAGCCAAAGAATTTGTAAAGACATGTTCATCATGTCAAAAACACGCCAACTTTCACATCGCCCCACCAGAGGAACTCATCAGCGTAACCTCACCTTGGCCATTCGCAAAATGGGGACTAGATCTTCTCGGACCCTTTCCTCAAGGATCGGGACAAGTCAAATTCCTCATAGTGGGAATAGACTACTTCACAAAGTGGACTAAAGCAGAACCCCTAGATAACGCCACTGCTCAAAGAAGTCAAAAATTCTTATATAGAAATATTGTCACAAGGTTTGGGGTTCCATACTCCATCACCACATACAATGGTACTCAGTTCACAGATGCAGGCTTCAGAAAGCTAGCGACTGACTTGAATATAAGACAACAATTCACATCTGTTGAACATCCCCAAGCCAATGAACAAGCTGAAGCTGCCAACAAAGTCATACTGGCTGGGCTGAAGCGGAGATTACAGGATGCAAAGGGAGCCTGGGCCGAGGAGCTCTCACAGGTCTTATGGTCATATCGAACAACGCCACATTCTACCACAAAGGAATCACCCTTCTAATTAGCATATGGAATGGAGGCAATGATCCTAATAGAGATTGAAGAAAGGTCACCTAGAGTGATCCACTATAGCGAAGAAGCCAACTTCCAACTTCAAAGGGAATAGCTCGACCTACTTCCAGAAGTCCAAGAAAAAGCTCGGATAAAGGAAGAGGCATTAAAGCGACGAATGGCTTCCCGATACAATCAAAAGGTAATACAGTGGGCCTTTGCTGAGAACGACCTCATTCTAATCCGAAACAACATTGGAATAACTCGACCTGGAGAAGGAAAGCTGGTAGCAAATTGGAAAGGACCCTACCGAGTCATAGAAGTGCTGGGAAAGGGCTACTACAGGCTTTCTGAACTCGACGGGCGAGAGCTTCCTAGGTCATGGCATGTCTGCAACCTAAGAAGGTACTATAGTTAAGGATGATAAAGGACCTTGGGACAAGGCGCACTCTTTTTCCTGAAAAGGTTTTTTAACGAGGCACCAAGCCAAGACCTACAAATCACCCGACTTAGGAAATTAACCCCCCGCATGTATATATTTGCATTTTCTTTTAATAAAATCTGTTTAGATTTTCTACAAACGCTCAAGCCGCATTATTCTGAAACATTCATCGTCTGATTATAAAGCTACAGATCGACAGAAAGTGAAAATCAAATTCACTGCGCGATCGCGATAAAGACCAAAGATGAAAACCAAATTCATTAAAAGGTCGACCTAACGAGGGTTAAAACCCAAACTCTATAAAATCGGCAAAGATGAAAATAGAATAATGTAAGAAGTTATAGAAAGTGATCCATAGAAAGGACCTGACGAGGTCCTAATAAAATGGATTGTTATAAAATAACTTAAAGACTGGCCGGCATAAAGAAGTCAGACCAGCCACAATAACCAAAGTTATAAGTAAAGCCCTGGAAAGAGGTCTGGCCAGCCTTATAAAAGAGGATTACTATAACTTAGAAGAGTCTGACATGATGAAGTCGGACTCCCACGAACAAGTTATAAAGGTAATCCCTGAAAGAGACCTAAACAAGGTCCAAGAAAGAGGATTACCAAGTAACTCGACAGGGCCCGACATGACAAAGTCGGCCCAAAATATAAAGTTACAAAGATAATCCCTGAAAGAGACCTGAACAAGGTCTAAGAAAGAGGATTACCAAGTAATTTGACAGGGCCCGACATGACAAAGTCGGCCCAAAATATAAAGTTACAAAGATAATCCCTGAAAGAGACCTGAACAAAGGTCCAAGAAAGAGGATTACAAAGTAACTCGACAGGGTCCGACATGACAAGTCGGCCCAAAATATAAAGCTACAAAGGTAATCCCTGAAAGAGACCTGAACAAAGGTCCAAGAAAGAGGATTACAAAGTAACTCAACGTGGCCCGACGAGACGAAGCCAGCCCGAAACATAACTCTACAAAAGTAACCCCTAAAAGAGGGTCACTAACAACTCTTTGGACAAAATCAACGTAACAAAATCAGCAACCTCAGCGAACTAAAGGACAAAATAAATTGCTAAAAATAGCATCAAAGAAAACAAGTCAATCCAGAAAGATCAGTCAAAGGAAAAGTTCTAAAATACTCCCAAGACCTAGAAAAGGTACTAAGCCGAGTGCAAGCAGGCCTAATATAAAAACTGCTAGTTAAGATAAAAGGCAAACTTCAGAGGCCACCAGAAGCAACCCCAAAAGTTCGGAAACTACTCCTTTTTTAATAAAGTTGCTAAACAAAGCAACTAAAAGGGTATCAACAGTCATCAAAATATCATTTGCAAAATAGAAATTTTTAAAAGCCCACAAGCCGGGCTATCTACAACGAGCAAGAAGAAAATTCATTTAACATTCGAAGGCTTCTCAGCAGCATCAACTCGGGGTGAAGGAGGACGAGTCTGAAGAGGCACCGTATCCACCGTCCCATCATCCCGGTTCAAGATTTGGCAATCTGGTTCCCCCTCTGGGCGATTGATCTCAGCAGTGGAAGTCGGAGAAGTCGGCGCAACAGAGGTCTTGGTAGCGGACAGTGAAGGATGATCATCATTATCATCATCAAGATCGTCAGGAACAATCTTACCATCCCTAACAATGTTGTCCAGGCTAAAAAGGGAAAGGTTGAGATCTGGCGCGAGAACTTGAACTTGCTCCTTCAGATTCTCATAAGCAGCAGTAACACTGCCTACAAGATGACTTTGAAGTTCGGTATAATCGGCCCGGACAGATTCCAAGCTACCCATGAGCTCCATCATCTCTCTAAGGTGGTAACATAGCTATCCTTATATTTTAACATCATATCCTCAGCCAGTTGCACAGTAGCCGCCAGACAAATAGCCCGAGCCTTTTCCCCCTTCAACTCCTTTTCCAGCTCGGCCACTTTCGCCTTGAACTCCTCCTTCAAACCCTTAATTCGGTCAAACTTTGATTTTGCCTCCTCCATAAAGGCCTTGGTAGCATAGATAGGAAGATTTTGAGCAGTCCAGTATAAAGACGCTCCCATATGTGCTAGTGTAATACCACTCCGAGTAATGAAGTCTAAATGACGAAGAATGGATACATCGTCAGTAGGCATGACACCATAAGGAGCAATCTGTTGATCCACAAATCCGACAGCATCAAAGTCGGGAGCACCCAGATTAAAAGGCTCGACAGTCCGAGGTCTTTTTGGAGGAGGAGCGGTGGAAGGAGAGGAGGTACCAGCAGAAGCTTGTGAAGGATCAACTAAACAAACTCGAGGAGTGGGGATAACCTTCCTCGGCTCAAGAGAACTTGTAACCGAATGCTTAGATGAAACCTGAGAAGATCCCTCCCCGGCCGCCTTGGCTGAGGCATTCTGAGCTATAGTAGCCTTCCTTGCCCTTTTAAAGGCCTTCATGGATTCATTATTTTTAATCATCTCTACAAATAAAAAACCAAGCTACGAGTCAGAAAAAGATCCCATAAGAGACAAACTCGACAAAACAATAAGCAAAACCAAATGAAAGTATGGACCACTACCCAGCTCAGCTTAGAGGAGGGAGGGGTTAGCTAAAAATTTATTTGTGTCAAGATGAGGAGGCTGCCCTCAGTTTTCTTCCAGCACAGTCACAAAAGCTCGTTCGGCCTCATCTAACATCTCCCATGAATATCGTGATACCACTACATTCTTTTGCCACTCTAAAGGAAAGATGGGTTCATCATTTTCATCCAGGAAAAAGGGTCGAGCTCCTTCAACAGCTCAGACCCTAAAAAAGTAATTTTTGAAATCGCGAAAAGATTCATCAAACATGGAGAAAACCTTTTTCCCTTGGGAAGCTCGGAAAGAAACCCAAGCAGCCTTCTTTTTCACTACACCAGGCTTTGTCAAGACGAAAAGATAAAAGAAGAGAGATTGTGAAGCAGGGATACCAAACTCATGACACAACAGCTGAAAGATTTTTATAAAACCCTAGGAATTAGGGTGAAGTTGGGATGGAGCTACATTATAGGACCATAACAAGTCGGTCTCAAAGGAGGTAAAAGGAAGAGTAATATTCATTTGACTAAAAAAGAAGTCGTAGGCATAGAAAAAGGACGCTCTCCAATAACTCGGGTAGAAAAACAGACCCTTTCCTCAGAAGTTGGAGACACGAGCTCATAATTCTTCTCATCACTACCATTGCCACAAATCCAATGAAATTGCCTAAGTTGTTGACAGAATTCTGAATCAACCAACGAGACACACAGAAGGACCATAGAATCCACCCAACTGGCGATACCTTCGGGAACTTGGGAAGATGTCTCAATAATATTTTTGCGAGAAGACATGAGGTCAACTAGTCCTACAAGAAGAAAAGAATATTGGATTACTCATCTCGGTACACTAATCAAACACCACGAGCATGAATGGAGGTAACTTAAAACTAAAGTACATAGGTGTTAGAAAGCGAACCAGAACAACAAAGGAAACCTCAGGACCCACTCCAAAAAGGATCCAGGGGCATCCTAGCGGGGCAGATTAAAGACTCGAAAAAATCTACAAGCCTACAGAAAGATAAAGCCTCTATTTCAACAAAAAATGACGCTTCGGAAGGCCATAAACCAAATAAAGTCATTTCAGTCCATCAGCAAAGGGAACTACCAAAACAGCAAGAACATGCCAAAGCAAAAAAAAATTGTCAAAGACTCAATCTTTCATCAAAAATCAAAATAAACCATTTTACACAGAAACAGGCAATAACATGCAAAACCTTCAACTGTCAAGGGAACACCAGAGAAGAAACAGCCAGAAATCGCAGCGACAAAAAAGTATAGAAAGGCGAAAAGGTTCAAACTTTCCAAAAATTTACTCAAGTAAAAACCCTACTGTACTAGGAAAACAAAACAATGCAAGCAAAAGAGAGGATGAACCAACCTGAAAAAAGGAGAAGCGTACAGAGGGAAGATTGAAGACGAAGCTGTCGTCGAAAACAAAGAGAGCACCTACGATCACCAAGCAACGTCGCAAAAAGAAACGCGAAAGGGCAAAACAACAAGCGAAAATAGAAAAGTGAGAAAGAAAAGGGGAAGTTACAGAGAAGAGGAAAAACTATTTCTGTGTGTAAAGTTCAAAATAAAAGAAAAGAAACGGGGCATTGAAAACCAATTAATGAGAGCATTAAAACCCTCGTGCATTCCCAAGGCTAGGACGCTAATACAAAAGTGCGGGCTCTCAAAGGAAATGAAACGTTCCGCATTCAAAAAGGAACTCTACAAGGATAAAGTCGAAAAATGCTCGAGTTCGGCTTCACCCGAGAAGGTTCGAAGTCCTAAAAACTAAGACTCGACCTCCAAATAAAGACCGAGCTCGAGCAGGGGCACTGTTCATACCCTGGGTCGAGCTGTCCGACCCGGGATGTTCTACAGACAAAGAGACCGACCTCTTCAGGTCAGGCCGACCCGACCTCTTCTCAGAGAGTTCGGCCAAATCACTATGAAAGCCCAAAGAAGGGCCCTAACAGAGGACCGCGTACCAAAGCCCAAGGCAGCCCAAGCCCGCAGGGAGAAGGGTGGTTTTTTTGAAGATAAGATGACCTCACTCGAAAGATAAAGATAAGATAAGATAACTAACTTATCTTATCTAAGAAGGTCACTCTACACTATTATAAATACATTGGAGCACCCAGGTATAACTCATACTCTGATTCTACTCAATACCTGCTTAATACCCTTGCTAACTTAAGCATCGGAGTCCCTTGCAGGTATCCCCCCACCCTCCGGGGACGAAAGATCAGCACCACCATCAAGTCTAACAAGTCGGACACAACAGCTCTGACTAGTACAGAAGATCTCGTTCGAGATCGACCTACAGTTTCAGGTAACCCTTGGAACAGAATGGGTGCTATTCCATCCACTTTACATCAAAAATTAATTTTCTGGAATGAAGATGGAGGAGTGGAGGAAGTTCTGGCTAATAATAGTACATGTTACTATGATGAGATGTATGTGGAGTTCAGGATGTATAATCTTGGAGTCAAGCCGCTGACGATTGACACCAATGCATTTAATCCTGAAGATATTGAGACGTGCAAAATAGATATGAATGATTTTATGTTGGTCCCTAAGGCTGGGGTGGATACGGCCTCAGGAGAAACTTAGATGAGCTTGACGAGCCAACTGGCTCCACTGTCAGCCTATATGGTAGACAGAGAAGGGTGCATTGACAGTGTACTTTATGATTGTATATATGATGATGGTCGTTTAGGTTTTGAAAAAAAATAACACTGACACTGTAAAAAAGGTTAAAGTGCAGGATCCTTTGGAGGAAGTAGATATTGGTAACGGTGATCATCCTAGACCAACATATGTGAGCAAGATGCTGCCTGATGATTTTAAACAAGAAATGGTGGAAATTTTGAAGGAATATTACGACTGTTTTGCATGGGATTATGCAAAAATGCCAGGCTTGAATCGTGAATTAGTAGAACATTAATTGCCATTGAAAGCCAATGTCAAGCCTGTCAAGCAGCCACCAAGGAGATTTGCTCCTGAAGTCGTGCAGAAGATTAAAGAAGAGATTGAAAGACTTCTTAAGGCTAAGTTTATAAGGACAGTAAGGTATGTCAACTGGATTTCTAATGTTGTTCCTGTCATGAAAAAGAATGGAAAATTAAGGGTTTGCATTGATTTTAGAGATTTAAATTCTGCAACACCAAAAGATGAATATCCAATGCCTATAGCTGATATGTTGATAGATTCTACTACTGTTCATGAAATGTTAAGTTTTATGGATGGATATTCAAGTTATAATCAAATATACATAGTTGAAGAAGATGTGTCAAAAACAGCATTTAGATGTCCAGGTGCTTTAGGAACTTTTGAATGGGTTGTGATGCCATTTGGGCTAAAAAATGCTGGTACAACTTATCAAAGGACGATGAATAAAATTTTTCACGATTTTATTAGAAATTTTATGGAAATTTATGTTGATGATGTGGTTGTCAAATCAAATGCTAAAAAAGAGCATCTAGAAAATTTAAAAAAAAAAGCATTTGAAAGAATGAAAAAGCATAAATTGAAAATGAATCCCTTAAAATGTGGCTTTGGTGTGAGTGCAGGGAATTTTCTTGGTTTCTTGGTGCAGAAAAAAGGGGATTGAAATTGACAAAAATAAGGCAAAGGCTATCTTAGAGGCTCTCCCTCCAGCTAACAAAAAGCAACTGCAAGTATTTTTAGGGAAGGTCAATTACCTCATAAGGTTCATTTCCAATCTGTCAGAAAAAATCAAGGTTTTTGTGCCTCTGATCAAGCTGAAAAAAGAGGAAGAGTTCCAGTGGAAGACAGAGCATCAAGAAGCTTTTGACAACATCAAGCAGTATTTGAGTAATCCTCCTATTATGACACCTCCAAGGCACGGAGCACCTCTAAAACTTTACGTGTCAGCTTCTGAAGTAACAATTGGTGGAATGCTGACTCAAGAAGATGAAAATGGCAACAAAAGAGTGATTTATTACCTAAGTCGTGTGCTAAATGATGTAGAGAGCCGTTATTCTCCAATTGAGAAACATTATTTAGGTTTATATTTTTCTTGTCTAAAACTTAAGTACTATTTGATTCCTAGGAATGCTTATGTAATTTCTAAGTTTGATGTTTTTAAATATATGTTGTCTTCTCCAATATTGCATGGTAGATTAGGAAAATGGATGTTGGCCTTAACGGAATTTTCTTTATATTTTGTTCCTGCAAGGGCTGTTAAGGGTCAGGTTCTAGCTGATTTCCTAGTTGACCATCCTTGTATTGACATTGATGAAAGTTTACTCAGTTTCGTTGGTTTGGTGCCTTGGAAATTATATTTTGACGGTTCATACCATAAGGGTGGTGTTGGTATAGGAATTTTAATTATTTCTCCAAGCGGCAAGCCAAGTAAATTCCTCTTTGAATTGAATTATTCATGTTTCAATAATGAGGCAGAGTATGAAGCATTAATAATGGGATTGGAATTATTATTGGAAAAAGGAGTTAAAAATGTGGAAATTTTTGGAGATTCACAGCTTATAGTCCATCAAATATCACTTGAGTATATGTGTGTTAGTGAAAATTTAAGAAAGTATTTCGATGTGGCCTGATGCGGGCAGAAATTGGCGAATTAAAAATTATTAAAATATATACGTTGCAAGTATAGTTCTTAACTCGCCAGAAATCCACTTATCAATTTAGAAAGGTGTCACAGAAATTTAAAATTAAAATACTGGGAGTATGAATTCCAGGTCGTCTCCCAACGAGTTGCATAAAAGTGTGCTATTTTATTAACCAGATGTTTTCAAAAAGGTTTGAGTTGAGTAAACAGGAAATTAAATTGGAGAATTTGAATAATGTAAATAAAAGCCTTGACTGGGAGTTGATTAGTTGGAAGCCCCATTATTGTTGGATTGCCCTCTAGTCACTAACACCAATCCCTTTTAATTAAGTGGGTTGCAACTTGTGAACGGACATAGCATTCCAATTTGTTTGACTTTCCCTTACCTAGCAAGAGATAACTAAACAGGATAACCTTTAATTATCAATTAATCTAGAGAGTAATCCAACAATAATGGGGCTTCCAACTAATCAACTCCCAGTCAAGGCTTTTATTTACATTATTCAAATTCTCCAATTTAATTTCCTGTTTACTCAACTCAAACCTTTTTGAAAACATCTGGTTAATAAAATAGCACACTTTTCTGCAACTCGTTGGGAGACGACCTGGGATTCATACTCCCAGTATTTTAATTTTAAATTTCTGTGACACCTTTCTAAATTGATAAGTGGATTTCTGGCGAGTTAAGAACTATACTTGCAACGTATATATTTTAATAATTTTTAATTCGCCAATTTCTGCCCGCATCAATTTTTGGCGCCGTTGCCGGGGAGTTGCAACACTGTGCTAATTTATTGATTGGTATTTATTTTTATTGAAATTTTTCTTTTCATTCTATCACTATGAGCTGTACGTTTTTTTCGTTAAATGATGCGTTCACTTCCTGATCCAAGCTTGCCAGTATTTGACCCTGAAATTGAAAGAACTCTTTTACGTATAAGGCAAGCTCGGCGTCGGTGACTCCTCTTTGAGGATGAACCTGAACCGTCATCTAAGGAAGAAACAAGCCCCCTCTCTACTGATCCAGTTCATTTACGTGCAGGTGACATGGCAGCGCCCAGAAGAGTCACTATCCAGGAGGAAGGAGCCCCTGATTTTATGCTCCAACCATTTCAGGCACACCACCCAGCAGTAGCTGTACATTTTGAAATAAAGTTTTCACTACTCAACTTGATACCCAAGTTTCATGGCTTACCTGCTCAAGAGCCTATCAAGCATCTTAGGGATTTCCAGACTGCTTGTTCTACTGTTAAGCGTGATGGCACTGATGAAATCTCCATTCTGTTGAAAGCCTTCCCATTTTCTCTGGAGGGAAAGGCAAGAGAGTGGTACTACACTCAACCCGTAACAACTGTTTCCAACTGGGATACACTTAGGGGGGAGTTTCTGGATAAATTCTTTCCAGCTAAAGTTGCCGATAAGCTAAGGAAGGACATGTCTATGATTGTTCAGGATGAATCTGAGACCCTCTATGAATACTTGGAACGCTTCAATAATCTTCGAGACACATGCCCCCATCATATGATTGACAAGATAGTGTTGCTCGGCTACTTTACACAGGGTTTGAAATCTCAAGATAGGACCACACTAGAAGGTGCTAGCAATGGTTCTATGAAAAAGTATAAGACTACGGAAGAAGCATGGCAATTGATCAGCGACTTAGCTGACTCTACTAGGAATCATAGGCAGAGACAAAGTCGGTCAAGAGCTGTTGCAGAGGTATCCACTAGTAAAGAGACTGCTGCTATAGCTCAGAGCTTATGTGAAATGACTAACTTGTTGAAGCAGATGCAACTGAATCAACAACAGCCTCAGCAAGTTCAGCCTTCTCCACCACAGCACAGCCAGCAGTTGGTTCCACAAAAAGTATGTGGAATCTGTGTATATTACAGTCACTATACCGATGAGTGTCTACAAATCCAACCAGAAGATAACACTGTAGCAGTCACTCATAACTTTCATGACCGTCCCAATCATGGGTACAATCAAGGTGGCAACTATAACCAAGGATGGCAGGATAATTTTAACCAAGGTTGGAAAGACAATTCTAACCAGGGTTGGAGGGACAATTATAACAGAGAAGGCAGAGATAATAATGGAAATCAGAGGTGGAATAACAATAACAACTTCAGGCAGCAGAATCAGAATTAGTCCTACAGAGCACCTCATTTAAGACAGCCTCAAGCATCTCAGCAGACCTCTCAGATCACTTACCCATCTTCATCTCCTAATGATGAGTTACTATAATCCATTGATCGGAGACAACAGGCCATGGAAAACAACCTTACTTCTACTCAGAATGGTTTGAATTTTACTTTGCAAGCCCTTGTCTCACAGATTGGATCAATGAACAACTCCAACAACCAGTCCTCAAGCTCTGGTGGACTCCCCTCTCAACCATTACCCAACCCAAAGGGTGGTATTAATGCCATCACCCTAAGGTTCGGAACCACATTGCAAGAGAGGAATCGGGAAGAGCCAACTCCATCTGAACACACCTCAGCTGAAGAGGTAGTGAAAATAGAAGATGTTGAAGAAGAAAAGAGCATGCAAGACATGGCTGAAGAAGAAGACTCCAAATCACAGGAAGAAGCACCAAAGGGGGCAGATAATATAGAGGACGTCGTTCCTATTCCATTTCCATAACTTGCAAGGAAGCCCAGGAAGCAGTTGGAACCTAATCCCAAAATGGTAGAAATTTTCAAAAAGGTTGAGGTAACTGTTTCCCCTTTTTGATGTCATTCAACAGGTACCTAAATATGCAAAGTTTTTAAAAGATTTGTGCATACATAAAGACAAAATTAATGAACTAGAAACTATCCCTTTAGGAAGTTCTATATCTGCTTTAATGGGAAATATACCTGAAAAATGTAGTGATCCAGGCCATGCATGGTTAACTGTACCATTGGAGGTGTGATATTTTCTGACTGCATGTGTGATTTAGGAGCATGTATTAGTATAATGTCTTTATCTGTATATGATGTTTTGAGGCTCACTCCCTTAAAGAGGTCGGCAGCTCGTTTTGTGTTAGCAGATAAAAGTATTATTACAGTGGCTGAAGTTGTTGAAGATGTATTGGTGGGCATAAAAGGCCTCACTTTCCCCATTGATTTTTACATCCTGGAGATGCCCCGAAATGACTCAGAGAAGCCATCATCAATCCTACTCAGAAGACCTTTCTTGAAGACCTCGAAGTTCAAATTAGATGCTTTTGCAAGCACATACTCTTTTGAAATAGACGGCCGAGTAGTAAGCTTCAATCTGAATGGAGTTATGAAACACCCTCCAGAAGATTGTTCTATCTTCCAGTGTGACATCATAGATGAAACCGTAGCTGAAGTTCACCAGGAAGAGTTTGAAGATAAGTATATAGGACAAGGTCCAAGTGTGGGGAATTCCGAGGACAATGCAGGCACTCTACCACTGCCACTAGTTCCAGATAATCCAGAGCCAGACCATAAGTTAGAATTGAAACCTCTCCCTCCACACCTCAAATACGCTTACCTCGAGGACAAGCAGAAGTTTCCAGTTATCATTGCACAGGACCTCACTTCTCAGCAGGAAGAGCAGTTACTTAGTGTGCTGAGGAAGCACAAAAAAGTAATTGGGTGGAGTTTAGCAGACATAGTAGGCATCAACCCTCAAGTTTGTGAGCACAAGATATTTTTAGAAGAAGGAACAAGACCTGTTCGTCAACCCCAAAGAAGATTGAACCCCACTATTTTAGAGGTTGTCAAGAAGGAAGTGACCAGACTATTAGAGACAGGTATTATCTACCCCATCTCAAACAGTGAATGGGTGAGCCTAGTGCAAGTGGTGCCCAAGAAGTCTGGAGTCACTACAGTGAAGAATGAGCATGGAGAGCTCATAGCAACCAGAGTACATAATGCTTGGAGAGTCTACATTGATTACAGACGTCTCAACCAAGCCACCCGTAAGGATCACTGCCCACTTCCATTCATTGATCAAATGCTGGATCGCCTGTCAGGTAAATCCCATTATTGCTTTTTAGATGGTTACACAGGCTATTTCCAGATTCATATAGCTTCTGAGGATCAAGAAAAGACCACTTTTACATGTCCTTTTGGGATTTATGCTTACAAGAGAATGCCCTTTGGCTTGTGCAATGCACCAGCTACTTTCCAGAGGTGCATGATGAGTCTTTTCTCTAATCTTATTGAGGACTGTATGGAGGTTTTTATGGACGATTTTAGCGTTTATGGTGATTCTTTTAACCTTTGCTTGGATAGTTTATCTAGAGTATTAGATAGATGTGTCAGTACAAACCTTGTATTGAATTTTGAAAAATGTCATTTTATGGTTAAACAAAGAATCCTACTGGGACATGTTGTATCTAATACTGGCATTTCTGTAGATCCAGCAAAGGTGGATGTTATTTCTAGTTTGCCTTACCCCTCTTCTGTGAGGGAAGTCCGTTCGTTCCTTGGACATGCAGGTTTTTACCGAAGATTCATTAAGGACTTTAGTAAGGTAGCACTTCCCCTATCCAGATTACTGCAGAAAGATATTGAGTTCGAGTTCAGTGAGGATTGCAAACAAGCGTTTGACAAGCTGAAAACCGCCCTGACTCAAGCTCCAATTGTGAGAGGACCAGACTGGAGCCAGCCATTTGAAATCATGTGTGATGCTTCCAACCATGCAGTAGGAGTAGTGCTGGCTCAGCGTGAAGGTAAGGATACTTTTGTTATTGCTTATGCGTCTAAGACTTTAGACACTGCCCAGTCCAATTATAGTACTACTGAGAAAGAGCTTCTTGCTATTATTTTTGCTCTGGATAAATTCCGAGCTTATTTACTTGGTACTAGAGTAGTAGTGTATTCGAACCATGCATCTTTAAAGTATCTATTAGCTAAAAAGGAGTCCAAACCAAGGCTCATACATTGGATACTGCTATTACAAGAATTTGATTTAGAAATAAAGGATAGGAGTGGTAACCAGAATCTAGTGGCAGACCACTTGAGTCGCCTTGAGCACATTAAGGATGATTCTACTCCTATAGATGATAATTTTCCATTTGATAACCTGCAAGCAGTATCTGAGGTAGTCCCTTGGTACACACCTGTAGCTAATTATCTAGTTAGCCGCACATTTCCTCTACACTTTTCTAAGCATCAAAGGGACAAGCTGAAAAGCGAGTCTAAATATTATATATGGGATGATCCATATTTATGGAGATGTGGCGCTGATCAGGTAATTAGACGTTGTGTGCCTGAATCAGAATTCCAGTCCATTTTAGAGGCATGTCACTCATCTGAGAGTGGAGGACATTTTGGCCCTCAAAGAACAGCTAGAAAGATCTTAGACTGTGAATTTTAGTGGCCTACTCTTTTTAGAGACGCTGCTGAGTTTTGTAAATCTTGTCTCCCATGCCAAAAATTTGGTAATATATCCAGGAGGGATGAGATGCCTCAACAAATTATGCTTTTCTGTGAAATTTTTTATTTTTGGGGGATTGACTTCATGGGTCCATTTCCAAATTCTAATGGTTATTTTTATATATTGTTAGCTGTGGATTACGTTTCCAAATGGGTGGAACCAATTCCTACCCGCACTGATGATGCTAACACTGTTGTTTCCTTTGTGAGAAACCATATTATTTGCCGCTTTGGATCACCACGAGCAATCGTGAGCGATCAAGGCACCCATTTTTGTAATAGGAGACTAACAGGATTAATGAAGAAGCATGGGATAATTCATAAGGTTGCAACAGCATACCATCCTCAGACCAATGGGCAAGCCGAGGTGTCAAACAGAGAGATAAAGCGTATCTTGCAGAAGATAGTCAAACCTCATAGAAAAGACTGGAGCACCAGGTTACAAGATGCACTATGGGCATATAGGACAGCATATAAAACACCCATTGGGATGAGTCCTTTCCGCTTAGTTTATGGAAAAGCTTGTCATCTCCCAGTTGAAGTAGAGCACAGAGCCTTTTGGGCAGTCAAGGAGTGCAACATGGGAATTGAGAAAGCCGGAGTTGAAAGGAAGTTGCAACTGCAAGAACTGGAGAGCCTTCGCCTAGAAGCTTATGAAAACTCAAGAATATACAAGGAGAATATGAAGGCTGTACATGATCAGCACATCAAGAGAAAAGAATTCCAACCTGGGGATTTAGTCCTCCTTTACAAATCTCGACTGAGGCTCATGCCAGGCAAGTTGAGATCAAGATGGGAAGGTCCATACAGAGTAGAGAAGGCCGAACCATACGAAGTTTATCACCTAAGCCATCCTTCAAGCTTTGAACTTATCAAAGTTAATGGACAACGTCTGAAGCTGTACCATGGCGAGAAGATGCAGAAAAACAAGGAACTTGAGATCTTCCTCTTGGAAGATCCCCACTTAGCAGAAGATTGAGCTAGTGGAGTGTCCAACTTACGGACGTTAAAGCAAAGTGCTAGGTGGGAGACAACCCACCATGGTATGATCATTCTTTTTCTTTATTTTTAGTTTTTCCTATTCAATAACTCTTCTCTTTATCAGTACTTTCGTGCATCTGCATTTACATACTTTTATTTCTCTAAAAAAAATGCCACGCGACGCGACCGCATTAGCGACGTGTCCGCGTCGCAAGGAGAGGGGAGAAAATAAAAAACAAACAGAGAGTCACGCTGAAGCATGGCTGGAGGCATGCCAGTGGCACAAATCGTCCCACGCGACTGCATCGCTGACGCATCCACGTCACATGGGAATAATGGCCTCCCATGCAACCGCGTACCCTGATTTTCGACGTAAAAAGGGTGCACAACAAATTATTGTGCGAGAGTGGTGCTGGATTGGTGCTGGACGCACAATCCCTATCACGCGACCGCGTCGCCGACGCGTCCGCGTCATTCCTTTCTGAAGCCCACTCGTGCGATCGCATGTCCCACGCGATCGCGTCACCCCAAATTTGGCAAATATATAAATTCGAACAGAGAGTTGTGCAGGCGCGAGGCTGCCCTCGCGCTAGAAGCATAACATGGGTCACGCGACCGCGTCAACTGAATTAAAGCGCAGTCACGCGAACGCGTGCCCCACGCGGCCGCGTCGCTTGCGCCGCACAGCTCAACCTAAATTGCCAAAATATCTTATCTTTCTCTTCTCCAAATCCTAATTTTTCTTTTCCCTCCTTATTTCTTCTTTCTCGCTTCTTCATTCTATCTCACCTTTCACTCTCTCTCTCTCTCACCTCCATTAACAAGGTTTTATTTTCTTCTTCCCTCCTTTCTTTTCTATCATTCTTCTTATTTTATATGTTATTTTCTTTTCTTTTCTTTTTCTTTTTATTATCCATATTTTCTTTCTTCTTCTTTCCTTTTTACATGGTGTTAGAAATTTATTTGAGTCATTATTCCTCATTATATGCTTGTGGATTGTTGCAAATTATTTGGCAATTATATATTATTTTCTTTAAAGAGTTGCTTGCATGTTTACTTTAATACTTTCTATACCTTATTTACCATGGATGCTATGTGTTTGTGAAAAAGCCCATATGACATTATGCACTTTTCTACATTTTCCTATCCTACTATTCAATGCATGCTTTTCACAAATTCCCTTTACTATTTTATTAATTGCATTTAATTGCCAATACAAACGTGATAGTTTGTTATGAAGTGATACTTGATCTATGCTACTCATGCCCTTGCCGGCATGCCAATAAACATCTTGCATCTACTTCCCTATCGTGCACTTATTCTATTCCCTTTCTTGATCTTTTCACATGTTGTCATGACCATGTGTTTATTTCATTCATCTTTACTGTGCACTGATTATCACTCACTCAATCCCCTTCCTTGCTTTATCACTTTAGATTTAACTTACTTTCTCTTTCCTTTTTCAGAATGGCCACCAAGAAAGGCAAAGAGAAAGCTACCCCTAAACCCACCGCAAGGAAAGGAACGAAGAGATCATTAGTGGCAGAGCCTTCTTCAACTGCAGTCAAGCCCTCAACAAAAAGAATTAAAAGGATTATCAAGGTTGATGAAAAGGAAAGAGCCTTCCCAGCAAAGGACACTGCACGATTCCCAAATCGCTACTGTGAGCAGATGTTTCCTGTTCTGGCAGCTCGAAATTACAACAATGAACACCTTCTTATCCTTCCGCCTCGTATTGCTGAATTTGTTGAGCCACAAATTACACAAAGACATTGGGGATTCTTACAGAGACAACCACGTCAGGTTAATCTTTCTTGGGTTGTTGAGTTCTACTTCAACTTCCACCTGCCGACTCTGCAGTCCGTTTATTTACGCTAGAGGCAAGTCCCCATTACAGAAGAGGCCATTTAGCAAGCCTTAGATCTCCCCTCTGCTCCAGAAGGATTGGATGCTTTTCAGAAAGCCGCAATCAAGCGCCAGGCATACACCTTTGACTGGGACGCTGTTCTCAGAGTTATCACTCGACCTGGCAGTAAATGGATCTTCAGATACCATCGTTCCCATCCTAAGGGAATCTCGGCTTCCGCACTCACCTTAGAGGCTCACGTATGGGCACAGATTATGTCCCATTACGTCTTTTCGAGTACTCATGAGTCCTCCTTCACGGCAGACATGGCCGTTCTACTATGGTGCATCCTCACAGACCAGCCTCTTAATTTACCAAGACATATCCGGAATGCTATGGAACATGTGCAGATCGCGGGCAACCTACCTTTCCCCGCATTGGTCTCTGATCTTATCTCAGCAGCTGGAGTATCCTACAGAGCTGGAGACACCAAAACCATTCTTCCACGGGATGATCAGTATGTCCCTAACGTGAGATATCTCAGGCCACAACTTGCCACTACCAGCCAGTCCACAGAGGATGCTGCAGCTCCTCCACCATCTACTAGTTAGCTACTGCACCAAATCCTGAAGCGATTGGACCAACAAGAAAAGAAAGCAAAGCTCTGAGAATGCTGCAACCACCGCTGTTTCAAATACCTCAAGGAGCTACTTACAGGCAATCACCGACCCAATGACGATCCAGGCACTCCGGACTCCACTTCTTTCACCAGCACGGGGAGCCACGACGGCTCCGACTGTGGAGACACTGCCACCAGCCCACCACTGTTCCTGACAGATGGCACCGAGGATGGTGCAAATCCTTAAGTGTGGGGAGGTCGGTCAGTACCTGACTTCCGGAGGTAATTTCTCTTCCCTAGCACCAATAAATTAGGATATTTTAGTTAGATTTTCCTTTTTTTATAGAATAGGACAAATTGCATAGTAATAGATTAGTTGCATGCATGTTCTACTTGATTGAAAAGACAATAAGTTTCTTCTAAGACTCTATCTTTGGAACAAAATTTCACTAATTTTAATTAAAAAAAAATTTTATGATAAATCTGCTTGAAGTTGTATTTGGAACATGATTTTGAGCTAAAGAACACACAACCTGTGAAAATTTGAGCCTTTATGCATGGTTACATTATGTAACCATAATTATTTTATTCTTGTGTGTTTACTTCTCTATGATTGTAATCTACATTTTGTTTCATCCTATATGTCCAATATTTATTATGTTTGTATGCTTGCATATGATTGAGGACATTATTTGTTTAAACTCACTTATCCAAATTAAGCCTACCCTTTTCAATTACCTTTGTTAACCACATTTAGCCTTTAAATCCCAATTGTTCTATATTTTACCACATTACTAGCCTTAAGCGGAAAAACAATTGTATATCCCAAATTGAATCTTTGGTTAACTTAATATAGAATTGTGTATGCTAGTTAAGTATGGGAAATTGTGGGAACAAAAGTTATTAAGGGAATGTGTCATGATAATACAATGGGAATTTGGATACCTACTCATGTGAAACTATAAGAATTAAAAATCTATGTGCATTGATAAGCTATGTTTATTTTTATGTCTATATCAAAAAAATGCAAAAAAATTAATAAATAAATAAGGGGACAAAATTACCCCAATGCTGAATTAAGAATTCAAAGATCAATGCACGTATGATAAAAATAAAAAAATTGATACATGAGTATGGAATGTAAAAGGGAATTCTGGGTAGCTAGGTATGAATTCTAAGGTTATATAAAATATATAGGTTGTGTTAAAGCTTGGGTTAATTAAAGATTCAATTTATAAGGTCACTTAACCATATATGTATCCCTACTCTTACCTTGGCCCCATTACAACCTTGAAAAGACCTCATGATGTTTGCATTGGTATATTAACTGTTGTTGATTGGTTAGGAGAAGAACAAAAGTTAGAGAGCATGATTAGAGAAGGATAGAGTGATTACCCTATACACTAGAGAGATTAGAGCATACATACATCATCAGTGAGGGTTCAATTCTTGAATTTCCATGTTCCCTGCTTTCATAAGCTATCTTCTTGCACTTTTATCTGTCTTACTGTATAATGATAGAATTAGTGGAATTTGATTTGTAATTGTTTTGAAGAGCTTATTTATTTTTGATCAAGTGGGCAAGAATCATATAGTTGCATTCATATATATAGGTTGCATTTCATCGCATGAGTTTCTACATGTTCATACTTATTTATCTTATCTCCTTCAGTTAAGCATGAGGACATGCTAATCTTTCTTTTAAGCTTTCCAACTCAAGGGTTCCTTTCAATCAACTCCCCATCAAGTTAGGGAACTACTCGCTCATTGTGAATGTAAAATTCATAACATATGAAAAGGAATTAAAGAAAGACATTGTAAATAAAAATCAAAATAATCAATTAAAAATAAAAGTAATCCTTGTATTAAATAATCCTAAAAATATTTCAATGGTAAAATTAAACAAAGCAAATGACATGGAAGAGTAAATCCAAGTAAAGAAAACGAACTAGAATGACGAAGTCTTGATGAGGTAATAACTCTTCTCAGTATCCCAATGCAAAAAGTGGCAGAAAAATAAAATCCTAAGAACTATGAATGTGTAGAGAGAAAAACCTAGAAGAGGAGTAAAAACTAGATCTAAAACTAAAACTGTCTAGAATGAATTGTTGTCCCTGGTTTCTGCATGTTCTCTGGCTCTAGTCTGCTGTTCTGGGCCAAAAACTGGGTCAAAATAGGGTCCAAATTTGCCCCCCAGCGAATTCTGCAGATTATGCAGATCACGCACGTCACGCGATCGCGTCATCCATGCGGACGTGTCATTCGCGTTTTTTTCCTGCCACGCGTTCGCGTCATCCACGCTTCCGCGTCACTTGTGCTTTTCCAATCCACGCGGTCGCGTGTGCCATGCGGCCGCGTCACTGCGATTTCTCCTCTTTCGCGCGAACGCGTGAGCCATGCGGCCGCGTCACTTCTTGCTTGTTATCTCCTCAATTTCTCGTGTTCCTTTCATTTTTGCTAGCTTCCTTTCCAATCTCCAACTCATTCATGCCCTATAAAGCCTGAAACACTTAACACACAGATTACGGCATCAAATAGAATAAAGGAGAATTAAAATGCATAATTAAAAGTCTCTAGGAAGCAGTTTTCAATCATGTAATAATTTCATAAAGGAAATATAAATGCATGCTAAATTAATGGATAAGTGGGTAAGGATCATGATAAAACCACACAATATAAACCATAAAATAGTGGTTTATCATGGCCACAAAGTTGTTGAGCGAGTTTGACAATGTCATTGTAAGACACGTTCCAAGGGAGTTAAATCAAGAAGCAAATGAATTAACTCAAATTGCTTCAAGATATAAGATCAAGCCCTCAACACTAGAAAAATTGGTAAGGATAAAGGGCATATTTATGCCTGTGAGAGAAAGAGAAGTGTTGTCATTAGAAAAACTAGACCCAGAAGATTGGAGAGCACCAATTATGGAGTATTTAGAAAATCCAAGCCTTAGTGTCGATAGAAAACTTAAATACAGGGCTCAAAGTTATGTTCTAATGAATAATGTCTTGTTTAAGAAATCTGTTGATGGAAATCTCTTGACATGTTTGGGAGAAAAAGAAGCATATTTGGCTCTTGCTGAAGTGCATAAGGGAATTTGTGGTGCCCATCAATCAGGGAAAAAAATGAAATGGGAGATAAATAGGAGAAGATTGTATTGGCCAACTATTCAAAGAGAGTGTATAAATTATGCCAGGTCCTATGAAGAACACCAAAAACATGGAAGCCTTCAACATTTTCCAGCGTCAGAATTGCATGTTATAATTAAGCCATGGCCATTTAGAGGTTGGGCTCTAGATCCTATCAGACAGATTCACCCACCTTCTTCTAAAGGTCATAAGTTCATTTTGGTTGGTGTTGATTATTTTTCTAAATGGGTAGAGACTATCCCTTTAAGGAAGGTGACTCACAATGAAATAATAGATTTTATTGAGGAGCATATTGTGCATAGGTTTGGAATTTCTCAGTCTATTACCACTGATCAAGGAACCATGTTTATTGGGAAAAAAGGTCATGGAATATGTCAAATCTAGGGATATAAAAATACTTTCTTCTACACCATATTATGCCCAAGCCAATGGACAAGGGGAGGCAGCGAATAAAATTCTGATTGCATTAATTAAAAAACACATTGGAAGGCAGGCAAGAAATTGGCACCAAACTCTCAGTCAAGTTCTTTGGGCTTACCGAAATTCTCCAAGAGGTGCTACTAGAAATACCCCGTATAAGCTAGTTTACGGTCATGATGCAGTATTGCCGATTGATATTAATCTGCAAAGTATAAGGGTGACTAGACAAGATGAGATACCCGTAGTAGATTATTTGAATTCTTTATATGATGAGCTCAATGAACTAGATGACTAAAGGTTGAGAGCTTTAGTGCGGGTAATTCGACAAAAAGAGATTATGTCAAAATCATACAACTGCCATGTTAAAGCAAAGACATTTGCAGTTGGAGATTTAGTGTGGAAAACAATTTTGCCTATAGAAAAAAAAGTCAAAAACTTATGGTAAATGGTCTCTTACTTGGGAAGGACCTTATGTAGTTGACAAGATTTATCCTGGAAATGCCTATAAGATTATTAAAGTCGGATCAGGAAGAAGAATTCCTTCAATAAATGGCAAATATCTAAAAGTATATAGGTCAGGCATACATGAGATAAACATTCCACATGTTTAAGGACACGAGAATATCCAGTTGAAGTGTCAAAAAAGAAAGAATAAAGAGCTAACTAATTTTTGCAATTCAGTTTTTTAAAAGCTAACATGTCCTTGTGATTTCTCCAAATTGTAAGTTCCATTGACAGTGTAAAGCATTCAGATTATGAGACAAATGTGTCCAAAGCATTAATTTAAAATAAGAGTCAATACAGAGAATGACATATCATTTTCTGAGTGCAGTATAGTGCATGCCAACATATAGAACTAAAAGTTTAGTGAATAAACATGTATGAAGCTAGAGGTATGTCAATAAATGCACATTTGATTTAATTTGACAGCACTTGAGGCGAATGCACACAAGATGGCATGTACCAGTTCAACCTGACATGAACAGATATGGAGGTCACCCCAAATGGAATACAAGAAAGGTCACTGTGATATTAATAATTGGTTCAGTATGAAGTAATGTAATAACTTCCCAAAAGATAGCAAGTGTCCAGTGTCCAAAATAAGAATAGAGAGCATATAAAGGCAAGTAATAAACAAAAATCTAAAAGTTCAACAAGTGATAACTGCAAGGACATATTAAAATCACAAGGGTTCACATAAGAGATACAAGACTAAGTGTCAAAGATCTCCTTCAAGCGAGTAACTTCAGTTTGGAGAACGGTCTGGAAGATACTAGCTTCTTTGGCAGCTTCCTGTGAAGAGAGCATTTTCTCTTCAAGTGACTGTAAGGCTGCATTGTTACTGTCAAGCATGTTATTTGCTTTGGCAAATTGAGCCTCATTCTTCATCAAAGCAGCATCCAGCCTATCTTTTACTCCTCTCTTGATAATCAGCTGTTGTTCCAAGTCTCGAATCTTCTCATATAACTCAAGAGCCCGGTCTTTAGCTTTTGCAATATGGGCAGCCAGGGTAGCTTTGGCAGTCTTAAAAGAGGAGGTGTCTTGTTTTAACTTAGAAAGAGCTTCAGTTGATTGTTGATATGATGAGATGGCTACTTGAGAATCTGGAAATTTGGCATAAAGGTCCTCATAAACCTTCTGCAAGTGAGCCAACAAAGGATCAATAGTCTCAGGATGTGATGTAGTTGAAAAAGTCTGAAGAATATCAGAAAGTTGAGCCTTAAACTGCGGATCAGTAGCAAGTGTCAAAACAGGTTTAGATAGAATGACACTGAGTTGTTGGGCCAATGGAAGCAAGATGGAATTGTTAATTATCTTGGTTGTAGGAGGTGTAAGTTGACGTTGAATGGTGGAACAAGATTCAACTATGGCCTTTTGTGTATCCATGCTACATGCATATGCCTCATTTAAACTTTCTAAATCAGCCAATAGACCATTCACCACATTAGGGGTCTGAGCATGAATGGAAGTGATTAGTATTTGTTTTTCTGACTGCTCACTTGGGGGATTTCATAAATTTGAAGCTAAACAAAAATGCAAAAATAAGTGTTAACATAAAAAAAAGAAAGAAATTAAACTTATGTGGGTTTAATTTGGTTTAAGCAGTAAGCAGGGATTTAACATGAAACAAGACGTAATACTGCTTGCCAACACTCATGAATAAAAGAGAGATAGCAACATAGCAGAATTGAAAAAAAATAGGATTCAACAATCAAATCACAATTTGAATCAAAGAATATAAAAAAAGAATGTTCTTCAGAGTAAGATTCTAGTACTCATAGTCATAAATAACACAAGGGATATTTTACATGCCATTTTTGGGGTTAGGGTTCTTCACAATCATTAATGGAAAAGAAAAGATAGAGATGGAGCTAGCAGTAAAACCTTACCTGGAATATTGGAAGAATTAAGTATAATCAAACCCTTGTGAACAGAGAAAGTCAATCGTAGTAGATGAAATTTGGGAGAGTACGTGGGGGGTACAGAGTTGAAGAAGAAGCTTAACACTAACGTATTCTCTTTCTCACATGTATCACAAGAAGATAAGAGTACTGAGTGATTTCACTTTTTGTTTAGCCAATTTAAAAATAAATAAATAAATAAACAAAATAACAAAGAAAAGGGGAAAGAATATAGTACTCTTATGTGCTTTCTAAGTGATGTCTCAAAATTTCATTCTTATCAACACTTATTGTTGTCATTTATATGTATTTAAAAATAATAAAAAAATTAATAAAAAATGAAAAATAAATAAATAAACATACGTTTATATATACTTCTTTTATTATTATAAACAACAAAATTTTTCACTTTCAATCACTGTATGACTTCAAGTGAAAATTTTAGGGGCATTATGTTAGAAAAAATATAATTTTTATAAGAAAATTATAAAAAGAAATAATTAGTTACTTGGTAATGTTTCTATATATAATATTTATATCTATTTTAAATTAAATTAGATCATTTGGCAGTTGGCTATCTATTTAATTTTTGAAATTCACAAGAGGTGCGAGAACAGTTACAAGAAATTCAAATTTTTCGCAAGTGGTGTACAAATGGTAACTGTTAGCTGACAAGGTTAGTCTATAAATAGAGCTTTAGGAAAATATTGTAGGTAGTTCAGTTCTTCTTGGAAAACACTTAGAAACACAAAATGCTCTCAGCCCCTTGGCATCACAGAGTAAAATTGGGAATCTTAAGTAATTCCTCTGAACTCAAACACTTGTACTTTGCTTTTTCCCATTTTTTTATTAATAAAATTTCTTTACTTTTACGACTTCTTCTCTTTTACATTCATGTCTCTTCTTTCATCTTCTTTTTAATTTCCTGTTTGTTTCAATTTCTGTAATTTATTTTGCCACAGGCACCTTGCATTTATATGTTTATTTGTTGCTTTTATTCCTTTTAATATTATTTGACGTTACAATTGCGATATTGAGATACCCACATTTTCTTTTAAACATTAACAAAAATTTGAGTAAAACACATTGTAAGGCACGTTCCAAGGGAGTTAAATCAAGAAGCGAATGAATTAGCTCAAATTGCTTCAAGATATAAGATCAAGTCCTCAACACTAGAAAAATTGGTAAGGATAAAGAATATATTTATGCCTTTGAGAGAAAGCGAAGTGTTGTGATTAGAAAAATTAGACCCGGAAGATTGGAGAGTACCAATCGTGGAATATTTAGAAAATCCAAGTCTTAGTGTCGATAGAAAACTTAAACATAGGGCTCAAAGTTATGTTCTAATAAATAATGTCATGTTTAAGAAATCTGTTGATGGAAACATCTTGACATGTTTGGGAGAAAAAGAAGCGTATTTGGCTCTTGTTGAAGTGCACAAGGGAATCTATGGTGCCCATCAGTCAGGGAAAAAAATAAAATGGGTGACAAATAGGAGAAGATTGTATTGGCGAACCATTCAAAGAGATTGTATAAATTATGCTAGGTCTTGTGAGAAATGCCAAAAACATGGGAGCCTTCAACATATTCCAGTGTCAGAATTGCGTGTTATAATTAAACCATGGCCGTTTAGAGGTTGGGCTTTAGATCTGATTGGGCAGATTCACCCACCTTCTTCTAAAGGTCATAAGTTCATTTTAGTTGGTGTTGATTATTTTTTTAAATGGGTAGAGCCTATCCCTTTAAGGGAGGTGACTCACAATGAAATAATTGATTTTATTGAGGAGCATATTGTGCATAGGTTTGAAATTCCACAATCTATTATCACTGATCAAAGAACAATGTTTATTGGAAAAAAGGTTATGGAATATGCCAAGTCTAGGGATATAAAAATGCTCTCTTCTACAGCGTATTATGTCCAAGCCAATAGACAAGTGGAGGCAGCGAATAAAATTCTGATTGCATTAATTAAAAAACACATTGGAAGACAGCCAAAAAATTTGCACCAAACTCTCAGTCAAGTTCTTTGGGCTTATCGAAATTCTCCAAGAGGTTCTACTAGAACCACCCTATATAAGTTAGTTTATGGTCATGATGCGGTGTTGCCAATTGATATTAATCTGCAAAGTATAAGGGTGTCTAGACAAGATGAGATACTAATAGTAGATTATTGGAATTCTTTGCATGATGAGCTCAATGAACTAGATGACGAAAGGTTGAGAGCTTTAGAGCGGGTTATTCGAAAAAAAGAGATTATGTCAAAATCTACAACCGCCGTGTTAAAGCAAAGACATTTGCAGTTGCAGATTTAGGGTGGAAAATAATTTTGCCTATAGAAAAAAAGTCAAAAACTTATGGTAAGTGGTCTCCAACTTGGGAAGGACCTTATGTAGTTGACAAGATTTATTCTAGAAATGCCTATAAGATTATTGAAGTCGGATCAGGAAGAAGAATTCCTTCAATAAATGGCAAATATTTAAAAGTATATAGGCCAGGCATACATGAGATAAACATTCCACATGTTTAATGACACAAAAATATCCAATTGAAGTGTCAAAGGAAAAAAAATAAAGAGCTAACTAATATTTGCAATTCAGTTTGTAAAAGCTAACATGTCCTTGTGATTTCTTTGAATTGCAAGTTTCATTGACAGTGTAAAGCATTAAGATTATGAGACAAATATGTGTCCAAAGCATCAATTTAAAATGAGAGTCAATACAGAAAATAACTTATCATTTTGTGAGTACAATATAGTACATGCCAACATATAAAACTAAAAGTTTAGTGAATAAACCTGTATGAAGCTAGAGGCATGTCAATAAATACATATTTGATTTAATTTGACAGCACTTGAGGCGAATGCACACAAGATGGCATGCACCAGTGCAACCTGACATGGACAGATATGGAGGTCATCCCAAATGAAATACAAAAGAGGTCACTGTGATATTAATAATTGGTTTAGTGTGAAGTAATGTAGTGACTTCCCAAAAAATAGCAAGTGTCCAGTCTCCAAAATAAGGATAGAGTGCATACAAAAGCAAGTAATAAACAAAACTCTAAAAGTCCAAAAAAGTGAAGATTGCAGGGACATATTAATATCACAAAGATTCACATAAGAAATACAAGACTAAGTTTCAAAGATCTCCTTCAAGCGAGTAACTTCAGTTTGGAGAGTAGTTTGGAAGTTCTTGGCTTCCTTGGTAGCTTCCTGTGAGGAGAGCATCTTCTCTTCAAGTGACTGTAAGGCCGCATTACTACTGTCAAGCATGCTACTTGCTTTGACAAATTGACCCTCATTCTTTATCAAAGCAGAATCCAACCTATTTTTTACTCCTCTCTTGACAGTCAACTGTTGTTCTAAGTCTCGAATCTCCTCAGATAACTCATGATCTTGATCTTTAGCTTTTGCAATATGGACAGCCAGAGTAGTTTTGGCAGTCTCAAAAGAGGAGGTGTCTTGTTTCAACTTAGAAAGAGCTTCAGTTGATTCTTGATATGATGAGATAGCTGCTTGAGAATCCGAAAATTTGATATAAAGATCCTCATAAACCTTTTGCAAGTGAGCCAACAAAGGATCAATAGTCTTAGGATGTGGTGTAATTGAAAAAGTTTGAAGAATATCAAAAAGTTGAGCCTTAAAGTGCGGATCAGTAGCAAGTGTCAAAACAGGTTTAGATAGAATGACATTGAGTTGTTGGGCCAATGGAAGCAGGATGGAATTATTGATAATCTTGGTTGTGGGAGGTGTAGTATGGAGCTGCTCTGTTAGAAGGTAACTTTGAATGGTAGAGCAAGATTCAACTACGGCCTTCTGTGTATCCATGCTACATTCATATGCTTCATTTATACTTTCTAAACCAGCCAATAAATCTTTCACCACATTAGGGGTCTGAGCGTAAATAGAAGTGATTGGTATTTATTTTTCTGACCGCTCACTTGGAGGGATTTCAAAATTTTGAAGCTAAACAAAATGCAAAAGAAAGTGTTAACATAAAAAAAAGAAGAGATACAAGGAAGAGATATTAATAATCAGGCTAAATGACATGCCATACTTTGTTGGCATTGGCTATAGGTGTAGGCTTGTTAGATGTGACAGCCATCAGATTTTCAGTACTAGGCACAATCAAAGAAATGGTAGGAGCCACAATAACCTAAAGCAAGAAGTGAAATGAGGACAAAGGTAATTAACGAGATTTAAAAAAAAATCAGCATGAGAGATATCATCATCGTGTAAGTTCTTTAAGATAATGCTATTTTAATATGGAGAATGTGAAAATATATAAAAATACCTGAGAAGCAAGTTGACCACTGGGGCTAAAAGCATCGACATCATCTTCCGAAGAGAACTTACTCACTGATTTATCACTAGACGAGGTGTTCTCGTTTTTCCCTTTATTGTGCTGAGAGATTACCTGTCTATCAAGATTGTCAGTGGATGTATTTGATATGTCATCCTTATCATCACTATTTGAAGATGTTGACACTTCAATTGGTTCAAGTCTTCTTTTTACCCGGCGGCTTGAGTAATTAAAATTGAATTTCTTTTTTCCTACAAGCCTACCAGAAGACTTTCTCAAAGGAGGATTGGCAGCAAGTGGGGTAGTTGTTTTCTCTGTAAAAAAAGAAATAATAATAATAATAATAATAATAATAATAATAATAATAATAATAATAATAATAATAATAAAATAGGTGCTAGTGTGATATTCTTAGAAGGCATTATGCATGAAGAAAATAACACATAGAGGACCATAATTTTTGAAATCATAATAAGCAAATGATTTAGTTGTAATTATCTTTTTTGACGATTGGTGCTCTTCTCACTTGTTGCATTATAAGAACAGTGGTCATCCTTTGACAACAGGTACTGAAAGCAACTTTAATGGAAGAGTAATTAGTTTTTCACCAAGAAAAGAATGACTATGTGGTCAACAGACAAGGTTTAAAAGGGAATAGGTGGAATTTATTTCTCCGCGAAGTATTATCTTTCTGAATATGCAACAGATCTTCTAGTGAGGTAGCTTTGACATGCAAAGATTGTGGCTCTTGAAGATGGTAACAAGATGGAATGGCCTGAGCTAACCCAAATTGTTTAGAAACAGCGTTTGGCATATAGACCGCTATTCTTTGGTCATCTTCACCTGGGAATCCAGCAAAAAATAATTGGGGAGTCAAGAACTGTGATCAAATAATGATGCTTTCCTTTTGTGTAACCCTAGCTGAGGTAAGAGATCATGTCAACCATTCTGGACCAGTTTGACAATTAGCAAAGGGAGTCGGATTGATGTTATGGTCTTTCTTTGGCAAGTGATAGAAAGCACGAAAGAAGTATTTCATCTTATCATGTGAGGCCATTAACTTGTCAGGAAAGACTAAGTTGAGCAGACGGTGTCCGGCAATCACAAAATCTGTAGGACCTTTTTGGGTCGAACGTGGTTGTAGCTCAGATTCAAAAATAGCGGACAGCCACAATTGAAAAAACCAAAGGGGACCGTCAACATTAGTGATTCTTTTATTCTCCTCATAAGGGATGTGATCCAATCTAGAGTGAGATATAGTCGAACCAGGAATAATTTGGCTAAACACAGCCTCTTACCTTCAGCTAACATAATGGCCAATGGGAGATAAGTGACTTCAACTTGAATACTTCAGGAACAGAAAATAACGCCGCTCAACCAATAGAGAAGGAAGGCTATGTGCTTATTATCAAAAACAAGCTCTCCATCTTGACCTTTGTTATTAAGAATGAAGCTCTGATAGGTGGTGGAAGAGATACCAATGGCATACTCAACTCCTATGGTTGACCGAATAGTAGTTAAAATTTTCTCTCCCAAGAGAGGTAGGCCGGTTATTACAGCTACATCCAGAAGAGTAGGAGTAATCATACCGTATGGGGTGTGAAAAGTATGAGAAGTCTCATCCCAGAAATACAATGCATCACCCATTAGTCCTGAATTAACAGTGTAAGAGTTTTTACTAAGCTGAATTAGGTCATATATCCCTATCTCTTTCCACAAGGTCATCTTCTCAGTTTCAACCCTACCTAACCAAGCATGGTAACCTTCAATGTTGGTCTTTGGGGGATTTCTGAATAGCCTGTTGTTGGAGTCAAAGTATCCAATAGGAATGGAGTCTTGAAAAGTAATAGGTTTTCTTTGAGGGTGACCAGGAAAAGCATTTTTTTATCTTATTTGCTACTTTAAGAGAGACAATAGGGCCAACGAAAGCTGAATCTACACCGTCAATGGTTAAAGAGAGTAGCACTTGAGATTCCTATATCTTTGATTTTGAGGCCTCTAATTCAGGAGCAAAATCTTTGCCATTTTTTATGATAGGCTTATCACAAATGGCCACTTTAGATGAAGAAGGAGGACTTGTTGACAGATGGTGGCTTGAGGTTGCCATAACAATGCAGATTGAAAAAAATCCAAGTATTGGGTGCCGAGGTTGTCAATGATCAACAAACAAGTTGTAAAGGTAGAAAAAAATGAAATTGAACTTATATGGGTGTAATTTGGTTTAAGCAGTAAGCAAGGATTTAACATGAAACAAGACTTAATACTACTTGCCAACATTCATGAATAAAAAAATCCATAAATGAAACATGAAAAAATTCATTATCTACTAGATTGATCATTGTTAAAAGTAAAGAGAATGTGTATATAATCTAAGCAAATCCCTTTGTTTTCTATTGCATTTGTGTAACGTTGCTTTAGAGCATTGCCAAGGATCCTAGAATTGCATTCATCATTAAAAAATCCAATGAAAAAAATGATGCAAAAGCTAAATTGTTCTTAATTAATATGACCACAAGATAGCAATTGTTTCTACTTACATTAAAAAAATCTAGTTAAATTAAAATAGATCATATTAGTGAACGGGCCACTTACTGTTAGAAAGAAGCTGACAAATATATACACAAAGAAGTCTGGTAAAGCATCTCTTTCAGCAAAACATCGAGGATTATAAGACAGTTGAATCAATGGAAAGCAAATTAAACCAGTCAAGTTACTGGGTTACTGGTGTAACACCCCAATTACCCTAAGCTTTACCTCTAGCCGTAAAGCAAAGGTTAATTAGAGGTTACGACAGTCCTAAGGCTTATACATATTTATATATAGAAGGAATTAATATATTCTAGAAGCCTGATGAAGGATTAAGCTCAAAAACAGAATTACAAAAGCGTGAAACGTTCACACGAAGCCAAAGCATAAGATACAAGGTATAGGTATAAGAGAATAAAACACATATAAATACAAGAATATAATAATCATAGAGAACTAGCTACAGCTTGCGGAGTTTAAGCCGACTAGTTACAAATAGAGAGATACAGAGTTTTAGAATCAAAATAGCTTATACACCTATCTCTCAAGTAAGCCTCTAAGGCCATAAAGATAAATATACAGATGGTGAGAGAATACTATGACGAAAGTAAAACAGAAATAAACAAGGAACAAACCATGCTCCGCTCTGTTACTATATCTGCAATCTCACCGAAGTAGATTACGACCTGCATCTGAAAAATAACAACAAAGTATGGAATGAGAACCGGAGGTTCTCAATATGGTAACAGTGCCCAATGATGTAGATGTAAGGCCCCGGGACGCTGAAGACAATCCTAGAACTTCACATCACATACTGATATTCAAGCTTAACGGTATAAATAAATAAAGAACTTAAACCATAAACCAGGTTATCTAACTTAGGGAAATTCTAACTAATGCTATTAACACCGCTGTATCCCACAGCCATCGCCAACCTAACCTCCATGCGATCCCATCGCCACTGCCTACCTAACCTCCTAAGTACCAGTCAATCACAATTAATACAAACAACTAAAACACAGATAATATTCATATACAACAAGTAGTTCAAGAAGCAAATAGGCATGTTATACAATTAGGCAAACTCAAGTAAACAAAACAAGCAAGCATATAGAAGATGCACATGATGAATGTCTGCCCTATTGGGTGTGATATCACATGTCGGTTATTGTGCGAAACCCGACGGCAAATCCGGTCGACAACTCCCGGATTAGTCTCTCTATTGCGCATAAGGAGAAAAATTTTGAGGGAGAGTGCCCTACCACCTTCTCCTTTCAAAGGGAAATATTTCGAAGGGACGTGCCCTACCACCTTCCACTGGTTGTCGCATGATTCTATGGGTTAGTGCCCTACCACCTTGCAATCAGAGAGAAATTGCATTTTCAGGAGGAATAATTCTGAGGGATAAGTGCCCTACCACCTTATTCTTCAGAGGAAAATATTCCGAGAGAGAGTGCCCTACCACCTTCCTCTGGTTGCGAAAAGTATGAATGAGAAGCCCAGCTTTAACTTTCACATCCGAACGTAGGCACGATTCTGCTACAGTCCCTACGATGGAGAATAATGCATAGTATAATTACATATTCAATCTCTGAGGCCACTCCTCATAACACACTTCCACTCATACTCGTTCTATCAACCTTAGCCATTCACCGTTTCCATTCCAAGCTCATTAGTTCCTTAGTTTGTAAGCCCGAAAGCCTTAAAATGGTGTTATAGAAGCTTACAACCTTGTTGGGAAGGTGAAATAGTTGAAAACAAAGTTTAAAATATGAAACAGGGCGTGTGCGTCCGCACAGGGGTGTGCGTGCGCACCCCCAGGAAGATTTTGAAAGTGTGCATACGCACAGGAGTGTGCGTATGCATAGGGGTGTGCATATGCACAGGTACTAAAATTTATAAAGTCTATTCATTCGCACAAGCTGTGCGAGCACCCTCAACAGACGACCCTTCCCGACTTGTGCGTGCGCACAGGGCTGTGCGTCCGCACAGGTCGTAATCCTTCATTGATGTGTGCGCGCACCAGCCGTGCCAGCGCTTAAAACAGTAAGCCTTCCCTTGCGTGTGCATACGCATAGGTCTGTGCGTCCGCATAGGTCTAACTTTTCACAGGGTTGTGCGTGCGCACATATCAGAAAATTCTGAACTTTTGCAACTTTACAGAATTTCATATTTTTAACACCAACTTTGAATGATTATAACTTCCTCTACAGAATTCCAAATTTCACAAACTTTATATCTATTTAAAAGGTTTTCAAAAATTTTTAATTCTAGATAAGTTTCATTAGATTTTGAAAACTGAGGCAAAAGTTATGATCAGACAAAGTTCACTAAAAATCCTTTTTTACCAAAGGCCTTAAAACTCTAATTTTTCCAAAACTCACAATTCAAAACTAAACCAACCACAACCCAAACATTACCAAAACAATATAAAAGCCCACACCCTTCCTTTTCCAACTCAACCATCCATAATCCCAATTACACTACTCAATACCATCAAACTCCTTACTCATCAACATCTAAAACCATCATAAATAATCTTTAACCAACATCGAACATCAACAACTACTTCAAATCCTCAACACTTATCCTCAACATATTCAATCATTATCCATATTCATATTACCACACTCAACATACACACTTACTAACATCAACCAACATCACAATTTATAATTAGCACCAACAACATCATTATTCATCATCAATCCTTAAATACCAACAACCTCATCAACAACACTAATCATCAATACTCATTAACCCCACAATTCCCAATAATCCTCATCAACCACAATAATCAATATCAATCATCAATTAACATAAATCCTACTTCAATATATACAATCCCTTAAATCCCCATCAACATGCATACACCACAATATTAATTCAAACAACCATACATCCAATTCAATCTTATCTTATGGTCCACTAGGCTAAGTGTCCATGAACATTACATATTACATAAAGAAAACTGAAACCATACCTTGGCCAAGTTTCAACCACACCAAACACCAAACCAAAGCCACCAAGCTTGATCCAAAGCTTCAACCAACTCCAACAAACACCAAAACTCAATCTAATATCACATATATATACCAACATCAAAATCTAATATACATAAAACAACTAAACACAAGGGTTTAGAAAAACCTTACCTTACCCAACATGATTAGGGATAAAATCTAATATTTACCCGCTACTAGAGATCACCTAAAACAAGCAAAACCACAAAATCTACTCAAAAATCAAATTTAAAAATGCAGAACTGCTAGGGCTGGAAACTGGGGTGAGAGCTTCAAAATCTTACCAGATTTGCTTGAATAGAAACGTAGATCTCGATGAGAGCTTCGCGTGGCCGTAAACGACTCGTCAATCGGAGCTCCGAATCAAAAGTTATGGCTCCCGAAAGGTGGAGGTGAATAGTAACCACCCCCTTTCTTCCTCTCTTCTCTCATAACCGCGCCTCTCTCCTTCAAATGAGGGTGGAATGAGCTGAAAACTTATTAAATGAGGGTTATATATGTTGGACTTTGGCCCACTTGGGCCCGGTCTAATCCGCTAAGTGTTTTTGGTCCGTTTGATCCAGTTTGGGCCAAAACCTTTAAGATTAGTGTCCGGTTTTCAATTCTAAATTATTTTCACCCTTCCAAAATAATAAATAAATTTTCAAAATCTTATTTTCTAAAATGTGCGATACTAGACAAACTAGAGTCGGTACTGCCAGCTTAAACGCCAGTATGCATTTTTACAAAAACCTTTAATAAGAGATCCATTTTCCAACTCAGAAAAATTCATTAAATTCAAACTTCACATTTTTATTTTCAAATTAAAACTAATAAATTTTGAATCTATTTCAGGCACTAAAATTATTTTATTAAAACAGTTTTACGTGAAAACGCGGGTTCTTACAACTGGGTTATTGGTTCAACCGGTGGGTAACCTAGTCCTATGTAAATAAAAAATAAAAAATAGTAAAAAAAATTAAAATTAAAATTTAAAATACATATTTTTACTAACATTTTAAGAATATCTAGCTATTCTAAAATAATATAAAACAGGAATAAAAAGTATTTTGTTAATTTTACTTTATCATAAATATTTTATTTTGTTTTATATTAAAATAATAATTATTTTCAAATTTTAATAATTTATTAATTAATTTATATCTATTATACTATTATATACTACAAGTATTTATTAAAAAAATAATATTAATAGATATTATATAATTACGAAAAGAAAAAATAAGTAAATTTATAGTTATTGTTTAATAAAAATATAATTAATTTAAAAATAAGTAAGTTTATAACTAAAATTAATATAAATCAAATAAAAATAAATTATTTGATAAAAGATATATATATATATATATATATATATATATATAACTTGTAAATATATTAACTACAAGTGTGACAGCTTGTGGTTATGACTTGCTCCTTTTTTATTGAAGACAAGGGTTTAAAACTCATCCCACCTATTTTTGAAAAATTTTAACTTCCAACGATTCGGTAGGACCGGATTTATCGAGTTTGACCGGTTTTTACCGGTTCACTCCGGGTTATTATTATTTATATATATATAATTGTTACGATGGGTAACCTGAGATTGTTGGGCTGGACTCGTTGGGTTGGTCCAATCGTCTGAGGAAGGAAGCCTTCGAGCGGATTTGCACCTTCGAGGCCTCCGTCCGACTTATGAGCGTGAATGAATGGGGGTGGTACCTGCAAAGATACTCTAATGCCTAAGTCAGCAAGGGTGTGAGCAGGTCTAGAGAGTATTGGGACTTAGAGATACCTGAGGGGTGTCAGTGTATTTATAGTAGTGAGCCAATAACCACCGTTGGAGTAGTTCCACCTTTTATGGTGGATAACCGTCCCTTTATCTTAGGGAGGTTTCGATATGACTCCTGGAAGTGGGTTGAGAGATTTTAGGGGCAGTTATTATCTGCCAGCTAATCTGTGCTCCCGACTTCCTTAGAGCAAGTCGTGGGGAGCACCAACTTCTTGAGAGAAGGTCGGTGTACTGAGGAGCCTAACCTTATGGGTTGGATCTGTCGTTTGGACCTGGGCCTTAGTGTTGGGCCAGGGTAAGAACAGTTCCCCTACTCAAGCCCAATTCCTTTCAAGGGTTGGGGTCAAGTATTATAACTCGGGACGTAGCCGACTTGATAGGGATCCGATGTGATTTTTTCGGAACCGACGTGTTTTTAAAAGCTTTCAACAGTCGCGTCTAATCAAACGGCGCGTCTCTTAGAGGTTTGAGCATTCACACGCGGGGGCAATTACATTGGTAACAGTGCAACTTTTAAATGGCCTGCATCGTTTTACCTTTGTGTCCCTAGCGTGTTTATAAATATTTTTTCCTCTCCTCGCTTGTTTCGTTTCTGAAAACTTTCCATCTGCACCCCTTCTTGATCGAAAGAAGAAAGTTCCTTCCTTTTCGAGTGCTGTTGCTTCCAACTTTCTGCGAGAAAAAGGTCAGTTTCTTTTCTTACTATTTCTTTGTAGAGTTGCATTTTTTTATTTGAGAGGAGAGTTGGTCGTAGGCTTTAGTTATTCGAAGATCTAACCCCAGGCCCCTTTAGAGACCCTATTTTTTATCCTTTTTTCTTTTTCCTTTGTAGGTTTTTTCCTTAGAAAAATAAAATGTCTTCTGTTGAAACTCTTGCTCAATGGATGGACATTACGGTTTTGGGAAAAGAACCCCTTGTTGACACGGACTTCATCACCAACCTCCGCACTCATCATAGGCTTTGTACCTCTGATGAGGATGAGCCGAAATATGAACTGATTGCCCTGGGTCCGGACGACCGGGTTTGCTTTGGGAGGGCTTCTAAGGCGGCCCCTCATTTTTTCTATATGTATGAGAGTATGATTACCCGCCTAGGCATTTTTCTCCCTTTTTCTGGCTTTGAGATGGATGTTTTAGGTCACTGTCGTGTTGCTCCTACCCAACTCTACCCCAATTCTTGGGGTTTTTTGAAAATTTACTAATTCATTAGCCATGTTTTGGACTTTCTGACTTCTTTAAAGATTTTCTTTTATCTCTTTCATATGACCAAGCCCTTCAGTGGGCAAAATAACAAGCAGCAGTAGGTGTCTTTCCGAGCCATACAAAGTCGGATAGTTTTTACCCTTTTTGATGAATCCTTTTATGACTTCAAAAATTTCTTTTTCAAAGTTCAATCTGTAGAGGGTCACCACCCCTTTTTCCTAGATGAAAATTCTTTTCCTCGCTTTTCCCTGTATTGGTTAGAGGCCTCTCCTTGTGAAAAATACGGTCTGGATGATTTGGATGAGGTGGAGGTGGCCGTTGTGGGGTTTCTCCGAGAAGTATGGGGGAGAGCCCCCTACCTGGATACAAGAAAGTTTCTCCAGGGGTCCCCGACCTTTATCCAGGCTCAACTAGGTAGTTTTTTATTTGCTTTATTGTAGTTTCCGACTTGATATTTGCACAACTATTTCTTCCGACTTGTTTTACCGACTTTGGCTACGTAATTGTTCTTGTAGAAATGGCGAAGAAGAATTCCAGGGAATCTTACCAGAGAGTTTAGGAGGCCAAAGCGAGATCCTGCGCCAGAGTTGGTGGTGCCAGGGCAGCCAATCCTTCCCCTCCTCCCTCTTCTCACAACTTAGGGACCCCTGCCCAACCTATTGTTATTTCTTCCTCGGCCTCTTCTCTGTCGCCCCCTTCTTCCCGACCTTCTCCTGAGCCAGAAAAGAAAAAGTGCAAGGCTTTAGAGTCTGGCTCTCCTTTTGAAGGTGAGGCCAAGGTGGATGCGCCTCAGTTTATCCGGGAGCATATCTATCCTTATACTCGTATAAGTATGGATGATGTTTCTCTTCGAAACCACCTTACTATTCTGACACAGGAGAGTATGAGGGCAACGGGGGTGTGCACCAAGTTCCTTGATATTTTTTAGAAGACCCCTCTTAGCTCTCTGGGTTTATCCCAGAGGGTTGAAAAGCTGAAGGGGAGGATTCTCTTATATCAAGAGGCTGAGAGGAGCCTGAGGGAGGAGGTCACCAAGCTGAGGGAAGAGAGGGATAATCTCCGGAAGAAGGGGGAGAAGTTGATTGGGCCGGTGCTCTATGGCGGAGGGTTTACAGGAGAAGGCAGAGCAGAGCTACTCGAGCTTATTTTAGGACCTTGTGGAGGTCAAAAAAGATCTTGCAAGAGCTCGGGACGCTTATGCGGAGCTGGAGGACACTATTGCTGAGGGATCCGAGGAGGCTTGGAGGATCTTTAGGGAGCAGGTCGGGGTTATTGCTCCCGACCTGGATCTCTCACCCTTGGATCCGGACAAGGTAGTGATTGATGGGGGCCATTGTGTCTCCTCCCTGACCTGTGTCTGAATCCGAGTTGAAGACTCGGGGTAAGAGAATTATAGAATCTCCTCCCTGACCAGATGATGCTCCGAGTTTTTCCAAGGCTCCTGAGATTTTCCCTCCAACTCCTATGGATGCTTCTCTCCCTGACTCTGGTGGTGCTCCGAGTACTCTTCCAGGTTGTGATGGTGATGCCCTTTGAAAAATTATCTTTGGCTATATGGGGGCCCGGCCTGTGGGTCCCCACTTTTTTAAACTATTTATTTTTATGTTGTCGTGGTACGCTGTTGACACTTTCTTGGCCTTTTATGGCCGTAAACAAAATATCTAAAAATACTCTTTTTTGGACAAGGGTTTAGGTTATTTTTGTTGGTTGTGTGCATGCTTTTTCTGCTTTAGGTGAAGAAGAAACCCTTTTTTGATCTTTTGTTTTGAAAAAACCTTTTCTTGGCTGGTTGTCCCTTCTTCTAAGTTTTTTTTTTTTAATTTTCCTTGAAGGCTTGGGACAGTCTTTATTGCTTTCTATGGGTTTTCTTATCTCTTTTCGGTATTCCTTGTGCTCAATTTTTGATATATTGAGTTTTTATAACTTAGGTTATTTTTGCGATGCGTTTCTTTGCTTCTCAGAATTTTCGACTTGTTAGTCAGGTAATTTCTGAGTTTGTTCACGACCGACTTTTATAACCTCTTTACACCGACTTGTACATCGTCGTTTTATCCTGACGACCATCTAGGTCGGTTCATGGGATTTTCACGCTTTATCGAGCTTAAGTCGGCCCGTTTCGTAGAAAGCGAAAAGGAATTTATAAGAGATATTTGAAAAAGATCTTTATTTATTTGCAAAGGTACCTTATCGCTACTAAGGGTTTTTGGGCTATCTATGACCCCTTAGTCTCTACTGTGATGCCTCATTAAAAACCCTTCTTCAGAAAAAAACCCTTTTATTTTGGGAAAAAATCATGAAGTTGGGAAAAGAGTACATCAGGGAGTAGAGTTCGCTTTTAACTGTAGTACCTTTTCTTTTTAAAAGCATGCCACGACCTAGGTAACTCGGTGCCATTTAAGTCGGTCACTTTGTAATAACCTTTTCCTAAGACCTCACTAATCTTGTATGGTCCCTTCCAATTAGCGGCGAGCTTTCCTTCCCCATACTTGTTGACCCCTATGTCGTTTCTAATTAAAACCAAGTCGTATGGGGCGAAGCTTCTTCAAATGACTTTTTGGTTGTATCTGTTTGTCATCCTTTGCTTTAAGGCTGCTTCTCTAATATGGGCTTGTTCTCAGACTTCAGGGAGTAGTTCAACTTCTTATTTGTGTCCCTTTACGTTTCCAACCTCGTCATAGAAGTTCACCCTTGGGCTCTGCTCGTTGATTTCAACCGGTATCATGGCTTCTATGCCGTAAGCAAGTCGAAAGGGTATTTCTCCTGTGGCAGACTGAGGTGTGGTCCGATAGGCCCAAAGTACTTGTGGGAGTTCCTCGGCCCAGGCTCCTTTTGCGTCCTGTAACCTTTTTTTCAACCTTGCCAATATGACTTTGTTTGCTGCCTCGACTTGTCCATTTGCTTGTGGATGTTCCACCGATGTAAATTGATGTTTAATGTTCATACTGGCTACCAGGTTTTTGAAGGTTGAGTCGGTGAATTGAGTACCATTATCAGTGGTGATGGAGTGGGGTACCCCATATCTAATGATAATGTTTTTGTAGAGGAACTTCCAACTTCTCTGAGCGATGATGGTGGCCAATGGTTCTGCTTCTATCCACTTTGTGAAGTAATCCACTCTCACTATTAGATATTTTACTTGCCACGGCGCTTGTGAGAATGGTCCTAGCAAGTCTAATCCCTACTTTGTAAAAGGCCATGGGGAAGTTATACTAATGAGTTCCTCGGGAGGGGCTACATGGAAGTTTGCATGCATTTGGCATGGCTGGCACTTTTTCACAAATTTCGTGGAGTCTTTTTGTAAGGTCGGCCAGTAGAATCCAGCTTGAATTACCTTTCTAGCTAACGACCTTGCTCCAAGATGGTTCCCACAGATTCTATTGTGCACCTCCTCTAGCACCTCAGTTGTCTTTGAGGTCGGGACGCACTTTAGTAGTGGTGTTGATATCCCCCTTTTATAGAGGATATTTTTCACCAACGTGTAGTTTTGTGCTTCCCTCCGGATTTTCTTGGCTTCTTTTTCCTCTTTGGGGAGGATGTCGAATTTCATGTATTTGACTAAGGGCTTCATCCATCCAAGGTCTAACCCGGTGATTTCGAAGACGTCTTGAACAGCCTCCGTTTTGTCCACGGAGGGTTCAGGGAGAGTTTCTTGAATCAGGCTTCTGTTGTTCTCTCCTGGTTTGGTACTCGCTAGCTTGGAGATGGCATCTGCCCTACTGTTGAGGTCCCGAGTTATATGCTTCACCTCGGTCTCCTCAAAGCGCCTAAGGTGCTCCAAGATTTTGTCCAAGTACTTTTTCATGTTGGGATCTTTGGCCTGATACTCTCGTTTATTTGGGAGGTCACCACCTGAGAGTCACTGAATATCATTACCTTTGTTGCACCGACTTTTTCTGCCAGCTTTAACCCTGCAGTCAAGGCTTTATATTCTGCCTGATTGTTGGAAGCTGGAAACTCGAATTTGAGGAAAACTTCAATTTGCGTTCCCTCTTTGCTGACCAATATTATGCTTGCCCCGTTTCCAACTTTATTGGAGGACCCATCTACATATAACTCCCATGTAGTGGATTTCTCCTCTTGATCTCTCGCGTGTTCCGCTAGGAAGTCGGTGAGGCATTGAGCTTTTATTACCGTTCGGGCTTCGTATTTCAAGTCAAACTCGGAGAGTTCTATTGCCCATTGAACCATTCTGCCCGCAATGTCTGTCTTCTGAAGGACCTACTTCATGGGCTGGTTTGTTCGAACTTTTATCGTGTGTGCTTGGAAATACGGCCGTAATCGGCGTGAGGCCACTACTAAGGAGTATGCAAACTTTTTAAGTTTTTGATACTTTAGTTCTGGGCCCTGTAGGACCTTGCTGGTGAAATACACAGGATGCTGCCCAACTTTATCTTCCCGTATTAGAGCTGATGATATAGCTCTGTCTGCTACAGACAGGTATAGGACGAGCTCTTCCCCGACTATGGGTCGGGTCAGGATTGGAGGCTGGCTCAAGAACTTTTTAAACTCCCGGAAAGCTTCTTCGCATTCCATAGTCCATTCGAACTGGCATCCTTTTCTTAGTAGGGAGAATAGTTGAAGGAATCTTAATGCCAATCCCGCCAGGAACCTGGAAAGGGCGGCAAGCCTTCCATTTAATTGTTGGACCTCCTTCAGACAAGTCGGGCTTTTCATCTCCAGGATAGCTTTGTACTTATCGGGGTTTGCTTCGATTCCCCTTTGTGTTAGCATAAACCTTAGAAACTTTCTCACCTCCACCGCGAAGGTACATTTTGTGGGATTTAGTCTCATCCCGTGCGACCTTACGGTGTCGAAAACTTGCGAGAGGTCTGTCAAGAGATCGGTTTCCTCCTTAGTTTTCACCAGCATGTCATCTACGTAGACCTCCATTAAGTTCCCAAGGTGGGGAGCGAACACCTTATTCATCAATATTTGATCTGTGGCCCCGGTATTTTTTAACTCAAATGGCATCACCACATAGCAGTAGTTTGCTCTCGGTGTGATGAATGAAGTTTTTTCCTCGTCCGGCTTGTACATCGGGATTTGGTTGTATCCCGAGTAAGCATCCATAAACGACAAGTATTGATACCCTGAGCTTGCATCTACTAGGGTGTAAATATTGGGAAGTGGATATGGATCTTTGGGGCATACTTTGTTCAGGTCGGTGTAGTCGACGCACATCCTCCATTTGCCGTTTTGCTTTTTGACTAGCACTACATTTGCTAGCCATGCCGGGTATTTGACCTCTCGGATGAAGTCGGCCTCCAAGAGGGCTTGCACTTGCTTCTCCACCACCTGAGCTTGTTCTGTTCTGAGCTTGCGTCTGCGCTGCTGTACAGGTCGTGATCTGGGATGTACCGACAGCTTGTGGGACATGAGCTGAGGGTCTATCCCTAGCATGTCGGAAGCTTTCCACGTAAAGAGGTCGGAATTATCTCGTAGGAGCTTTATCGCTATTCCCTTAGGTGTTGGGAATTTCATGCAAAGGTGAGGGGTTGACACCACCGCTTCGAGCCGATTTAACGTAGTCCTGCCGATTAAGGCGTTGTACGCCGATCCGACATCGATGACGATAAAGTCGATGCTCAGATTTTTGGAATTTTCCCCCTTTCCAAAGGTCGTGTGGAGGGGGATGTATCTCAGTGGCTTAATTGTCATGTCTCCTAGTCCATACAGGGTGTCCGGGTAAGCTTTTAACTCCTTTTCATCCAACCCTAACTTGTCGAATGCGGGCTTAAAAAGTATATCAGCCGAACTCCCTTGGTCCACCAAGGTCCTATGGAGGTTGGCATTTGCCAAGATCATGGTTATCACCACCGGGTCGTTATGCCCGGGCACGATCCCCTGTCCGTCCTCTTTGGTGAACGAGATGGTTGGGAGATCAGGAGATTCGTTTCCAACTTGATAAACTCGCTTCAGGTGTCTTCTGTGCGATGATTTAGTGAGCCTCCCTCCTGCAAATCCTCCAGAGATCATATGTATGTGTCTCTCGGGGGTTTGTGGTGGTGGGTCTCTCCTGTCTTCATCATCTCGCTTTCTTTTTCCAGAATTCTCTGACCTTTCCATGAGATATCTATCAAGTCGGCCTTCCCTGGCCAACCTTTTTATCACATTTTTAAGGTCATAGCAATCATTTGTTGAGTGACCATACATCTTATGGTACTCACAGTAGTCACCACGACTCCCCCTTTTTTGTTTTTGATGGGTCTAGGAGGCAGCAATCTTTCAGTATTACAGATTTCTCTGTATACATCCACTAGGGAGACATTTAGAGGAGTATAGGAGTGATATCTCCTCGGCCTGTCGGGGCCGGCCTCCTCTTTTTTCTTGGGCTCCCTTTCTTTCTCTTTTGCTGAGTGAGGGGGCCCCTGTCACCAGCTGGGCTCCCGTAGTTTGGCATTTTTCTCTATGTTGATGTACTTTTCTACTCTCTCTTATACATCACTCAAAGAGGTGGGGTACCTTTTTGATATGGACTGAGAGAAAGGGCCTTCTCTAAGTCCATTTACTAACCCCATGATAACTGCCTCTGTGGGCAGGTCTTGAATTTTTAAACACGCTTTGTTGAACCTTTCCATGTAGTCATGTAGAGGTTCCTTGACCTCCTGCTTAACTCCCATGAGACTCGGTGCGTGTTTTACTTTATCCTTCTGGATGGAGAACCGCATTAGAAATTTTCTTGAGAGATCCTCAAAACTGGTAACCGACCTCGGAGGGAGGCTATCAAACCACTTCATCGCTGCTTTCGACAGGGTGGTCGGGAAAGCTTTGCAGCGAGTTGCATTAGAAGCATCAGCCAGATACATCTGACTTTTGAAATTACTTAAGTGATGCTTCGGGTCTGTGGTCCCATCATAGAGGTTCATATCAAGGCTTTTGAAGTTTCTTAGAACTTTCGCCCTCATGATGTCCTCACTGAACAGGTCCTCTCCTCCCAGGGGAGACTCTTCTCGGTCGCCGCGGGAGTTCCAACTTTTAAGGGAGGATTCAAGTTTCAAGAGTTTTTCTTTCAACTCTTTTCGTCGTTCTATCTCCTCCCTGAGGTTTCACTCTGCCTCTCGTTGTCATTTTAGTTCCTATTCCAGTTGTTCCAAACGACCTTGGTGGCCGTGGACCAGCCCCATTAGCTCGGTTGCATGGGGTGGCCCTTCCTTTCTGGACTCTCGTCCCTCCGAGGAATTTACCTTTGGGTTTTTAAGCCCAAAGGTGCCTTCTCTATGCTAGTCGTTGGTTCCTTGGTGAGGGGTCAGGTCTGCGTCATTGTTTCCGATATCTGAATTTTCTTATTCGGAATCAGACGTTGTATGACCATCTATTGGTGATTTGTCCGCCATTACTGGTTGATCTCTCGGGTCCCCAGTAACGGCGCCAATGTTACGATTGGTAACCGGAGATTGTTGGGCTGGACTCGTTGGGTTGGCCCAATCGTCTGAGGAAGGAAGCCTTCGAGCGGATTTGCACATTCGAGGCCTCCGTCCGACTTGTGAGCGTGAATGAATGGGGGGTGGTACCTGCAAAGACACTCTGATGCCTAAGTCAGCAAGAGTGTGAGCAGGTTTAGAGAGTATTGGGACTTAAAGATACCTGAGGGGTGTCAGTGTATTTATAGTGGTGAGCCAATAACCACCGTTGGAGTAGTTCCACCTTTTAAGGTGGATAACCGTCCCTTTATCTTAGGGAGGTTTCGATATGACTCCTAGAAGTGGGTTGAGAGATTTTAGGGGCAGTTATTATCTGCCAGCTAATCTGTGCTCCCGACTTCCTTAGAGCAAGTCGTGGGGAGCACCGACTTCTTGAGAGAAGGTCGGTGTACAGAGGAGCCCAACCTTGTAGGTTGGATCTGTCATTTGGAACTGGGCCTTAGCGTTGGGTCAGGGTATGAACAATAATAATATAAAAAAGAGACATATATATATATATATATATATATATATATATATATATATATATATATATATGTTTGTATATACTCCTTTTATTATTATAAAAAGTAAAATTCTTTTCATTTTCAATTATTGTATAACTTCAAATGAAAAATTTTGGGGGCATTATGTTAGACAAAATATAATTTTTATAAGAAAATTATAAAAAGAAATAGTTAATTACATGGTGATGTTTTCATATATAATATTTATATCTATTTTAAATTAAATTAGATCATTTGACAATCTGTTATCTATTTGATTTTTGAAATTCACAAGATGTGCGAGAATGGTTGCGGCCCAATCTAAATTTTTTGCAACAGGTGTATAAATGATAACTGTCACCTGACATTAGGTTAGTCTATAAGTAAAGCTTTACGAACACATTGTAAGCAGTTCAGTTCTTTTTGGAAAACACTTAAAAACCCAAAACGCTCTCAACCCCTTAGCATTACAAAGTAAAATTGGAAATCTTAAGTAATTTCTCTGAACTCAAACCTTATACTTTATTTTTTTCAGTTTTTATTAATAAAATTCTTCTACTTTTACTTCTCTTTTACGTTCATGTTTCTTTCTTCGTCTTCTTTTTAATTTTTTGTTTATTTCAATTTCTACAATTTACTTTGTCACCAACACTTTGCATTTATAGGTTTATTTGTTACTTTTATTCCTTTTAATTTTATTTGACATTCACGTTTTCTTTTAGGGTAATGCTATGGTGCTGAAGCCTTTTAATTTCAGCAGGTGATGAAATGTGTTAGACACATTTCTGATGGACACGTGTTGAAGTTGAGAGACACGCGCGCAGACAAAAATTGCTCATTAACGGTGTTTATAAAGAAAGGTTTAATTGAAGAGTTGAAAATTGGGATAATTAAATATGTTTAATGTGATATTAACAATGCTTATGCTTTTGGAATTTGGATTGATTTTTTTTTTGGTGCTGGTCATTTTTTTGTATCACTCAAATATTTTATTTTTTATGTGATATTAATAATGCATATGTTTAATGTGATATTAAAGTATGTTTAATGTGTTTAGATTTTTTTATGTTGATAATGAAAAAAAAATTATTTTTAATGTTTAATATTATTTAGTTCACGTTAATAAAAAAATTATATTTTTATATTTTTGGTTGAGTATTTAATCTGTGATGTTAATAATAATAATTAAAGTTTGATATATTTAATTTTGAATATTGCATTGTTATTGTCCATGCTAATAATGATATTTTTATTTTTAGATTTTAATTTTTCATGTTAATAAAAAATTAAATTATATTCAAGAATCAAAATATTATTATCTGGTATGCTTTATTTTTTTTATTAAATATGCTATCGTAAGTAAAGTAAAATTATATTCAAAAATTAAAAAAAAGTAATTATTGTTCGTATTTTGTAATTTGATGATTTTGATCTTTTATTTTTTAAAAAAATTTGAAGATTTTAGTAAATACAAAGTAATTAATAAATCATTAAAAGTTTAAAAAAATAGTGAACTTATGAGAAAATAAAACTATATATATATATATATTAGATTTAAAAATAAGGATAATTTATATTAAAAAATTTGTTATCATTAAAATTTTCTTTTAATTTATACTAATTTATTATGTATGTATTTGATTTACTATATATATTTTGTACATAATAAATCGAAATTTGATTTATATGTAAATACCTAAAAATTAAATTTGTCTGATTTGATTTATATAGATCTGTTTAAGATATGTATAAAATCAATTTTTATTTAAGACATCGGTATAATTTTAGTCTCCAATCAATTTATTAATATAAATTATCTTTATTTTTAAATCTAATATATATATATATATATAATTTTATTTTCTCATAAATTCACTATTTTTTTAAACTTTTAATGATTTATTAATTACTTTGTATTAATTACTTACGATAACATATTTAATACAAAAAAAATAAAGCATATCAGATAATAATATTTTAATTTCTGAATATAATTTAATTCTTTATTAACATAAAAAATTAAAATCTAAATATAAAAAATATCATTATTAATATGGACAATAACAATGCAATATTCATAATTAAATATATCAAACTTTAATTATTATTATTAACGTCACAAATTAAATATTCAACTAAAAATTTAAAAATATAATTTTTTATTAACGTGAACTAAATAATATTAAACACCAAAAATAAATTTTTTTCATTATCAATATAAAAAAATCTAAACACATTAAACATACTTTAATATCACATTACACATACGTATTATTAATATCATATAAAAAATAAAATATTTAAATGACATAAAAAATGACCATCAAGGCATCACCAACAAAAAAAAATCAATCCAAAAGCATAAGCATTATTAATATCATATTAATATATTTAATTATCTCAATTTTCAAAAATGTGTCTAATACTTTCTTTGCAAACGCTATCATGAGCAGTTTTTGTCTGCGCGCGCTCTAACACATTTTATTACTGAGTTAAACCTCAAAATGGTCTCTGAGATTGGCGTATTGCACTGAAATCGTCTCTGAGATTCTAATTGCACCAATTACGTCCCTGAGATTGAAAAAAATGCACCATAGTAGTCCCTGACTCATTTTCCATTAACGACATGATGACATGGCATGATGATGTGGACTGTAAGTGACACGTGTCATTTTATGATTTGGCCACGTATAATGGTAGGATGATGTGGTGACCAGTGACACGTGGCATGCTGACGTGGATAGTTGTGCCACGTGTCACACTGTTATTTGGCCACATCTCCAATTGTGCCACGTGTCGCAACAGTATTTGTCCACGTGTCATGTATTATGCCATCGTTGTATATGCACCAAATTAGTCCCTCACTTTGCATTAAGTGACTCATTTTAGTCCCTGAAATTGAATGTCGTGCACCAAACTAGTCCCTTCATTAATTTTTTCTCATTTTTTCTATAAATTTAAAATTCTCAATATTTTTGAATGCATTAATTTCAATTCTATTTTTTCACACGTTTTTCAAATAAAAGTGTTTTTATAAAATATTTTTTCTCTTGCGAATACCCTATTCGCCGACTTGGAGTTAAAGTGAAGACTTTTCAAGCATCTTCACTACCATCTCCGACCTCTTTCAGTACTTTTATAAAATATTTTTTTTCTTGCGGATACCTCTAATAGCCACCGTCTTGGAATTGACGTGAAGGCATTTCAAGCTTCCCTCATTATCATCTCCGACCTCTTTCGTCTAGATTGCAGAGATCAAAAGTGGTAGTGAGGGTGGTTGAAGTGCTTTCAATCTAGCTCATTTATACATAACGAAAACGTGTATTTCATAAGAAAAAAATATTTATTTTAATTATTAATTTCTTGTTAAAAACACATGTTTTTTTATGAAAAAAATGTGTCTAATCAATCATATAATTATTTTTTATAATAACATACTTATATATTACAAAATTTACCAATATTAAATTATTAAAAAAATTATATAATTAAAACTAAAACCTTAAAATTTTTTATAAAAGCTCTTGTATTTAAACGATATATGAAAAAATAGAATTGAAATTAGTGTATCCAAGATATTAAAATTTTAAATTTAAAAAAAATGAGAAAAAATTGGTGAAGGGACTAGTTTGGTGCACGACATTCAATTTCAGGGACTAAAATGAGTCACTTAATGCAAAGTGAGGGACTAATTTGGTGCATATACAACGATGGCATAATGCATGACACGTGGACGAATACTGTTGCGACATGTGGCACATCCGGACACGTGGCCAAATAATATTGTGACACATAGCACAACTATCCACGTCAGCATGCCACATGTCACTGGTCACCACATCATCCTACCATTACACGTGGCCAAATCATAAAGTGACATGTGTCACTTATAGTCCACGTCATCATGCCATGTCATCACGTCGTTAATGGAAAATGGGTCAGGGACTACTATGGTGCATTTTTTTCAATTTCAGGAACGTAATTAGTGCAATTGGAATCTCAAGGACAATTTCAGTGCAAAACGCTAATCTCAGAGACCATTTTAGGGTTTAACTCTTTTATTACCTGCTAAAATTAAAAGGCTTAGCACCATAGCATTACCCCTTCTTTTAAACCTAAACAAAATTTGAGTAAAAGACTACCTCACTCGAATAATTGATGGTACCCTTACTCGGGTGGAAGCACTCTTCAATCTTCATTCTTCAACTCAGCGTATTCCATTTTACCGTACTCCTCTTGATTGCAAGAATGGTGTCAATGTTAAGGTATGGTCTTCAAATCCCAAAGCTCTCTCCTTATTGTGTTCCCCACTACGCCCTCCATCTTTACTTCCCTTCAACTTCATCCCTACACTCTCACTCTCCCTCTCCCTCTCAGACTTTTCTTTCTTACACTAATAAAGAGGCATATTTAGATTACAATAGGTTATTGATTTTCGTTCTGTTTTCTCAAAGGGTTCCTCTATTGTTATTTGTTCTTCAAGCTATTGCATAGTTCTTCATTTAGTTTTGGCTTCTTAGCAGAGTTGAAATGTTGAACTGGTTTCAATTGCTGAATTAGTTGAATTGGTTTTTGATTGGTTTTGAATAAGTTCTGAATTAGTTTATGAATTGCAAAATTTCTGAATTACTGAATTGTTGAATTATTCCTTTGATATAATTCATGAATTGTTACTCTTGTGTGTTAAATTAAGATACTATTGTAGTAGTATTGACCAATTGAGACTTGTTTGTTGTTAAATTAAGATATTATTGTAGATGACTAATTCAAATTTTAATATTAAGTTATTAACTATTTTTTATTTTTTATTTATATAGAACCGAGTCACTGGTTCAACCCGTGACTCACCAGTTGAACCAGTGAACTAGTAGCATGATCGGTTCCGTTCTGACAACTATGCACCCAACCCTAAACCTTTTTCCACAGCAGCACCCAGCCACCATCCACTCCAAGCTCGTCGCCGAACTCTTCTCCTCGGGTAGAGGGTGACCGTAGTGCCATCGTTGCTCAACGTTCCTCTTCTCTCGCCCTATTCTCGTCATCTTCTCGGGCCTATTGTCGCCGATCCTCTTCTCCTACCCGTCACATGAAGGTCTGCGTTGAGCCTGTGGCGCTGCCGTCATGGAGAGTTGCTCAGTCGTCGTCATCGTCGTCCTCTCTTTCTCTCTCTAGAAGGTCTACTCGGAGCTATTGGCATCGTAGTCTCCATCGTCATAATCAAGCCATCTCTGTGGTCATCGTCGTCGGCTATCTCTGTGGTCATCGTCGTCGGCTCTGAACTCGTCGTCTTTGTCCTCGTCGTCAAGCCTCTATCTTCGAGCCCCCTTTCTCTGTGTAAGAGCTCACTTCCCTTCCTCTCTCGCCGCCGGTAAGCACTGTTGCTTCAATTTACGTTGTTGATTTTTGAAATAATGGTTGATGGTTGATTTGAATGGTTCTGTTGAATTTTTTTGTTGAGTTAATTTGTCTGATTTAGTTTTGTTGATGGGGTTCTATGTTGGGGTTGATGGTTGATTTGAATGGTTGTTAATTTTGTATTCGGAGTTAGGGTGGTTGCTGATGTGATTCTGAATTTAGTTTGGATGCTGAGTTTGGATTCTTTGCATAATTTTTATGTTTTTTTATTCTCTGGCTTTAGATGCTGAGTTTTCTGTTTTTGAATTTGGAGTCTTTGTTGTTGAATACTTGATTAGAAGTCTTTGCTGGAATTTTTTGTGATTCTAAATTCTGTTGCTAATGGTTTGAATTTTTGTGTAAGTTTGTATTTTTCATTGTTGCTAATTATTTGATTATCAAAAGTTATTGTTGAAATTTTTGTTATTCTAAATTTTTGTCGCTAATGTGATGCTGATGAATATTGTTGTTGATTACTTGATTAAAACTTAGAAGTAATTTAGAAAATTTTCATTTTAGGAATTTTTAATGATAAAATATGAAAAAGTTATTATATGAAATTATAAAATTTTGAATTTTGTTAGTTTAGAAATGATTGAATTTGAATATTTGAAATTGTATATTAAATTTTTAATTTTATTGTATTTTTAATTAAATCAATTTAACCACAATTTGTTCTCAGTTGGACTATTGAACCATTGAACTAATCATTTGACTAGTTTGATTTTTGCAACCTTGCCTGACTATTGCTTAATTATATATTCACAATGGTAAAGTATATTTTTTTTTTCTTGAAGTTTTTGAAAAGTTTCAAAAATATCTCTAACCTTTAATTTGATTCAATTTTCACTTAACTTTTGAAATAAATTTCACCAACATCTTCAACAACACCCACAATTTCATTGGACTTCCTTTTCTCATTTCATTGCCACCTCTCTAGCCAAAATCCCTCACCTACCACCATAACTAGTGGCGGATTTACCCGGAGGCTAAGGTGGCCATGGTCCCCCATTTAAAAAAAATTAATATTATTAATTTATTATTATTATATAATTAATATATATATATTAGATTAAATATATTTTAATATATTAACATATTAAAAAAATTTACATGTTAAAAAATTAATATGTATAAATTATAATGTGTATTATAATATATTAGTAGCAATTAACAAATAGGGTTAAAAATAAAAACGTATAAATATATAAATAATTAAAAGATTATTAAAAATATAGATTTGTATTAATATAAAAAGTAACAACTATAAAAAAATTTTTATTTTGACTCTTTTTATAGCAATAGTAATAATTAAATAGATTTTTTAAATAATAAAAATTATTAAAATAAGACTTTAAAATAAGATAAAAGATAAATTTTTAGTAGATTATATAATTATATATGTTGAAAAAGAAAATGTTTCAAAATTTATTTCAGATGATAAATTGATATTTTAGTTATATAAAATATCACAGAACAAATTTAAAAATACAAAAATCTTAAAATATGTAGTTAAATATTAATTTTTATATAATATAATTATTAATTTTGACCTATATACTATAAATTATATTTTGTTAATTTTTATTATATTATTTTAATTTATTTTATATTTAATTTGGTCCCCTCTTATAAAATTTTTGGATTCGCCACACTGACCACAACCCAACTACATTTACCCGTCACTTAGAGCCACCAATACCGTCAGTATCAACATGATCATCATTAACAACTTTGCCGCCTTCCCCTCCTCTTTCCCCTTTTCACCCCACCTTTCATCACCTTAAGACTTAGTTTGATAAAATTTTTACTTTTTGAATTTGGTAAAATCAAATTAAAAATGGTTTTTGATAAACACAAATACCATAATTGTATTTGATAAAATAGATTTTAAAAATAAAAAAAACCATAATAGACATATGTAAAAAGGGTAATTTGGATATTTATTATTATATAGGATTATATTAGACTTTTTAATTTTGATAAGTATAAGTCAATTTTATAAATTTTTTCCTTAAATATTTTTAAAAGTACCCTTAACTTTTAAAACTGCAAATATAAGCACATAAAATTTTTAATTTACTAAACACAAAACGAGATATTTGTGCTCTTCTCCAAAAAATTTTAGCAAACCAAGTCTAGATCTCTATCACCTCCTCATTCACCATTGTCATTGGGTTTTCATCTTCATTGTCACTACTGTCTCTGTCTATTTTTCTTCCCCATCACAATTTCAACTAACACAACAAATCCTAAATCCATCGTGCACACACACGCCCCCACATGCCCACATCTGCGCGCACTTCCGCTCGCATACACACAGAAGATAGAAAGAAATCGAACGAATAAACAAATCGAAATTAAATGAAAAATAAATAGTAAAAAAGTTTCACCATGCGCTAAAAGAAAAAGTGAGTGTGGTAGAGGAAGGTAGATTAATAGAATATGCAATCTACACTCACTAAGTTGCTAGTATTTTAATTGTGAATAAGATATCATTTTACTTGTAAGAGTAAAGTTTTGTTTTTGTCCCCAACATTTAGGATAAGTTTCAAAATTGTCTCTAACGTTTCAATCGTCCTATTTAAGTCCCTAACATTTCAAATCTGATTCAATGTTATCCTGCCGTTAGGGATCCGTTAACAGAATTGACGGCGGGACAAAATTGAGACAATTTTAAAACGTTAGAGACTTAAATAGGACGAAAACGTTGGGGACAAAAATAATACATAAAAATAAATTTTAATTTTATCCTTCAATAATATCAATTTTTTACTATACATAGTATTCAATTATTTTTTAATCATATCTAAGTAAATTACACATAATCATATTACTTTCATTTTAAATAAATTAATTTTTTTTATAATTTTACTCTTAAAGATTTTTAGTTATCATGAAATGTTTGTAGAATGACTAGTATATAAACTTGCAGAAAAAAATATATATAAAATAAAATATAAATTATATATTTTGTCTCTAATGTATCAAAATTCTTTAAAATTATAAAAAAAACTAAATTTATTTAAAATGAAAGTAATGTGATTAAGTGTAATTTATTTAGATGTAATTAAAAAATAATTGAGTACTATGTACGTAAAAAATTAATATTATTGAAAGATAAAATTAAATTAAAATTTATTTTTATGTATCGTTTTTGTCCCTAACGTTTTCGTCCTATTTAAGTCCCTAACGTTTCAAAATCGTCTCAATTTTGTCGTCAATTCTGTTAACAGATCCCTAACGGCAGGACAACATTGAGTCAATTTTAAAACGTTAGGAACTTAAATAGGACGATTAAAACGTTAGTGATAACTTTAAAACTTACTCCGAACGTTGGGGACAAAAACAATACTTTATTCTATTTGTAAAGGCAGCAAAAAGAAGAAGGAGAAAAAACATTGGAAGAAGAGGACAAAAAGAAAGATTCAACGTGGGAGTGAAGAAGTGGAATTTTTTCATGGAATGTTGATAATGATATTGGTAGCGGGGACATGATTGTCGGATAGGTAGGATAGGGTGTTGGTGGTGGGGTGATATGTGGTGTATTAGTAAGGGTGTGTTTGGATTATTAGTTTGCATAAAATTAATTTTGTAAAATTGATTTTGATGAAAAGTAAATTTGAATTAACGTGATTTATATTTGATAATTTTTATATTAAAATTGGTTATAGTAAAATAAATGTTTAGATTATACTCTTCAAAATTACTTTTAGATAAAAAATTACTAAAAGAGACATCAATTTAAATAATTTTTTTATATACATGCAAAATCAGAAGACTAACAAAAATAATATAAAAACTATTTATCATATAAATAAAATAAATACAATAAAAAATAAAAATATGAAAGAGAGTACTATAAATTTTATAATGTCAAACAAAAAAAAATATTCTATAATTTTTCTAGTAGTGTTAGTACTCTTTAATTTAGTATTATTTTGGATTATAAATTTTTATTATTTATGGCTCTATTGTTACTTATAAAGTTATAATTAATTTTTTATTTATTTTTCCTTTTCTTTATAGGATCATAATTTATGTTATACAAAATTTTGATAATAAATATAGTATATAATAATTACAATTACAAATTTTACAAAGTCAGAATAAAAAATTAAAAAAAATTAATACAAAACAAAAATAAAATACATCAAAGAATAGAAAAAAATGATACAGATAAGAAATAATAAAAATTCTATAAAACCAATAACATATATCATATAAACAAAAAAATACAATAAAAAGTAAATAAAATAAATATGATTAAAATTAAATAAAAAAATAAAAAAATTTCATACAGAACATAAATACAATGCAGTATAGGATAAAAAAAGAATTCATATAAATAAAAAATAATAAAAATATCATAAAAAAAGTCAACAACATTCATCATATGAATAAAAAAATACAATAAAATAAACAAAAAATCATATGAAGGAAGCCAAACAAAAATTACAAAAAAAGATTTCATAAAAAATATACATATAAAAAATTGTATAGTAAAAAAACTCATAAAAAATATAACATGAGAAATCAGAATACTATACAAATAATATAAAAATATTTATCATATGAATAAAAAATATACAATAAAAAACATAAAAATTAAAATATGAAAATAAATACTAAAAATAATAAAAAAAATTAAAATATTCAATTTTCCAGTGATGGAAACATATTTGAACGATTTTGATGAAAAAAATTGGAACGAAGAACTATGAAGAAGTAGGAAGAATTACAAAAAACTACTGTAAACGTAATAGTTATTGGTATCCTTTTTATAGAAAAAAATGAAGGGTAGGATTGATAAAAAAGAAATAAAATTTTCACCTAATTTTTCAAGGTACTCAGCAACCATGATCGTGAAACGCAAAAGCTATAAATTTTAGTTTCTCTTGAAAGTGTGTTCAAATGCAGAATCATTTTTGCGTTCAGAAAGATAAAAATTGTTAAACATAAAAGTAAAACTTTTAAGAAGCTCAAACGCGCTTTTCACCTCCCCAACGTGTTTACCCAACACACCATAAAAAGTTGATAGTAAGAATAAAGTTGAAATTTATTTCAAATGTTAGGCACAAAACTAAAACAAATTAATTGTTAAGACTTAAGAGTATTTTTAAAACTTTTCAAAAATTTTATCCACAAAAAATATACTTTATCCTATGCACTTAATAAAACAAGTTATTCTATCATTCAACGGATTTTTTATTTAAATAAATAAAATAAATGTAATAATTACCGAAATAAATAATTTAAAAATTATTTACCGATTTAAATTTTCTAGTCTTATCTCGTTTACACTGTAAACAATATGACATTTCATGTATCTCGTTTACAGTGTAAACAAGATAAAACACGCCAGCTGCAACATATCTATCTCGTTTACACTGTAAATGAGATAAGGCCTGTTCGCGCCATTAAGTAGAAGTCGTTTACAACAGAAGTCTGGGCCCCATTTTGACTGAGTCAACCTCTTTCTCTCATCTTTTATCCATTTCTTATCCTATTTTAGACTGATAGGGTGATGGCACGCCAGGCAGGGAACAACGGAGACATCAATAGGCTGAACGACACATCGCATTACACCGGGGTGGCCGACTTCGAGGTTAGTTACGTTTTGTTTGTTTAATCTAAGTATGTGGCCATTGTTAGGGTAGTCCTGAATTGACAAGAACATAGTTAAATAGTTTAGTGATAGCTCTCTAAAAGGAATTTAGAACTCTATTTATTTGTGCAAGGTTGTTATGACTTAATTATTGGTTTGAAACTTTTTTTTTTCTTGTGCTAGGTTGTTAGTATATATAACGTTCTAATTATGAAAGGTATCCTGGCATATGTAATTTAGAGACATGTGTAGGCTAGAAACATGGAAGTATGTTCTTAATTAGAAGTAATTGTAAGTTAGATAGAAATATTTGCTGTGTATCACATGTTAAGCTGATCTAAACACACACACAAAAAAGAGTAAGAATTCAATAATGTGCATAAATTTATGATCATCTTTTTATAAGGCTGAATTTTTATTTTATTGTTCAGAGGCCTCGTCTTCTACTGCTCCGGCAAGTGAGCCATACCCTTCCTCCACCGGACGCCATCATCCCGTATCTGGATGAAGTTGGATTCGGCGACACGGTGCCACTCAGAGACTTCACTTTTGACAATTCCCTGATTTCGGCACTTGTGGAGCGATGATGTCTGGAGACGCACACATTTCATCTCCCGTGGGGTGAGGTCACTATCACTCTGCAAGACGTGGCGTACCACCTAGGCCTATGTGCATACGGCAACCCCGTTGGGGGGTGTCTCCGTGACTTCGATAGGTAGTACGGCATGGAGACGTGGGCTATGGTGGAGTAGCTGCTTGGTGCCAGGCCTCCAGTGGCGGCACAGCAGGTTGTGTAGAGGAAGGAGTCCTTTACACTGAAACTGGTGTGGTTGCGGGATCGTGTCCGCCAAATGCCCTCGATCGACGACCCGGAGACTTCGACAGTACGCCAAGTGCTATATTATGTTACTGATCGGAGGGTATCTGATGACAGACAAGTCCAACAACCTGGTGCACATACGTTGGCTACCACTTCTCCGGGACTTCGGGGAGTGTAGGTCGTTATCCTGGGACTCGGCTGTGCTGGCCTGGACTTACTAGTTACTCTGTTCGGCAGCACAGTGAGGCGTCATGAACAACGCCGGTTGCACTCTGCTATTGATGAACTGGATTTATCAGAGATTTTGTCAGTGGTGTCCACCAGATAGAGGAATCTACTAGTATCCGCTGGCTACGAGGTAACTAGTGTTTATTTTTGTATTTGCATTAAATATTGTTGTCAATTCATATGGTTTGTTACTTAACGAATTGTATATATTTCCTTTACTGTCAGGTTGGTTGGATTGCAGCAGTAGAGCAGGAATCAGCATCAGGCCAGGGTCCTGCATTGGAGGGTTTCGATCGACCGATTACGGTTCGATGAGGTTAGTCATGAAATAAAATATATTGTTATTTTAAATACTTTCTGTATTGTAGTACGTTATATTTTCGACAGTTAGATAGATAGCGTATAGTTACTGATGTCGGAAATATTTTTTATTCAATTTGCATGGAGAGTGTACGATGACCCTGCGATACAAGCTCTGTGTCCGTACTGGTTCCGTGAGAAGGAGGAGTGGGGGACCTAGTTGTCAGTCGTCCCGTTAGTCTACTTCAGCATTATCCGGTTTCACCACGTTGATCATGTAAAACGGCAGTTCAATGGGGGAGTTGCAGGTGCCAGGTACTCCAATAAATCTTGACAGGTGCAGATGTTTATGTCATTTACACTGTAAACGAGATAAGTGGTCTATTTAGTTTACACTGTAAACAAAATACATAAAATATTATTTCGTTTAGTAAACGAGATAAAACTAGAGAATTTAAATCGATAAATATTTTTAAAATTATTTATTTTGTAATTACTAAATTTATTTTATTTATTTTAAAAAGAGGTAATGACCAAATCAGTACCCGAAAGATTAAAACGCTGACATTGCGATACCTGACTATTGTAATCGACAAAATGGTACTTGGTTAATTTTAAAAACTGACAAGCGTGTCCATAAGCTTGCCGGACCAAAGCTCCGGTGAGGACAATGCTTACCTGGACACCGAATTATGCTGACAAATCATGTTTTAATTGAGTTGTAATTTCTAATTAATTAATTTGTTAGCCTAGGTGGAAATTGATTTCATTTTGCCCCAAATCAAAACTCTTTGCCCTAATTCCAAATTAACAAGCTCTCTATGGCAGAACCAACAGCTTCAATGACGCTTCTCATAGCCAGCTGGTTAACACCTTCTTCCCTCTTCATCTTTGTCAACCTCGTCATTGGCACCATTGCCATCACCTCCCGCTTCACCTCCTCCCACAACAACCGAATTCAAGAACATGAACTCCAACACCCTTTCACTCGCTCACCCTCCCTCCCTACAACGAGTTAGATCCTTCAGACTCACTCATCAATACACCTACGACACAACGCCGAGTACTGCCGAACCCGACGAGTTCACTCAGCCTCAACTCGTTCGAACATTCTCGCTTTTGGAACGAGTCAGGTCCTTCAATTTCAGCCTCCACAAACACGAAACCACGGAAACATCATATGCAGAAAAAACAGATCATAACCAGGCCCAGGCTCAGGCCCAAACCAACCAACCAGCGGCGGCCACCTTCTCCTCCCTCGCTCTTACTGGCCGAGCCACCGTGACCCTCCTCTTCGCGATATCACCTCCAGCTCGCGTCCAGCCTCCGTCTTCTTCCCCTCCTGTCTGAACCCTAGCCTCGCCTCAGCTTCTAATCATCACCACCGCAGCTGGCGTCTGTACCCACAACCGACACAGAGCCACCATATCTCTCTCTTTCTTCTTCTTCCGCCTCTCCATCTTTCCTATGTCCGTACCCTAGCGCCGCCCAGAACCACCAAACCTTCGCGGACCACCCAACGCGCCTCTACACCTTCACTGTTTCGACGCTTCACCTCCGCGATTTCACCATCGCCGCACCTCGCCTCCGCCGAGCCCAGAACCTAACCTCCAACCACATCGCCGCCGGTTCTCCTTGGCTCTGTGCGAGACCCACCACCTCCATGAAGCTCTCTCTCCCTCTGTCATTAGTTCCCTAACCGCCAGCCACCAACAGCCTCCTCTTCACCTGACCAACACGACGGCGAGCTTCTCTTTCGCCTCCCTGTTCGCCGCTAGGACTCCACCTAGAACAACCGAGGCCACTCCTCTTCCTCTCCTTTCCTGTTTCGAAGTGGAAGTAGAGAAGCAGAGAACAGAAATTACAGATACAGATCGAGATGTTGGAAGTAGAGAAACAGAGATTCAAGTGGCAGAAGTTCAGAGAGCTTGTTAATTTGGGATTAGGGCAAAGAGTTTTGATTTGGGGCAAAATGAAATCAATTTCCACCTAGGCTAACAAATTAATTAATTAGAAATTACAACTCAATTAAAACATGATTTGTCAGCATAATCCGGTGTCCAGGTAAGCATTGTCCTCACCGGAGCTTTGGTCCGGCAAGCTTATGGATACGCTTGTCAGTTTTTAAAATTAACCAAGTACCATTTTATCGATTACAATAGTCAGGTACTGCACTGTCAACGTTTTAATCTTTCGGGTACTAATTTGGTCATTACCTCTTTTAAAAAAAAAAATCCATCATTCAACCCTCTTCCAGAAGTGAGAAGCCTTTTGTAGTCCCTTGTCCCGGTGTCCCCCTATCCCTTCGATTCAGCTATTGCCTCCTTTTCCCCTGTCGTTCGCTGCTCTGCTCCCTCTTCGCTCTTCTCTCTCACTCGGTCTGGAAACTCTTCAGGTTCGTTCTTCTAATTTGTCCGAACACTGTCTACTTTAATCATTTGTTATCCGGCAGCACAACAATTCAGAATAAATATTATTGATACCAATTGACATTGCCCAATTTATTTTATTGTTTTATATGAAATTAAATTCAGAGAAAAAGGAAATCTATCACTCACATAGCACATTTACAGATGTTTAGTATAGTTATGACACTCTTGTTAATAAAATTCTCCCCTCAGATACATCATATATAAATTAAAGCGTTGAAGTGCCAATTTTGATTAACCTGTAGAATATGTAGGTACTTGTTACTGTATGTTTCAATTGGATTCTTGTATTCTATGATGTTATATTGGCTTTGGAAGAATGAATTGATGTTCTTCATAAGTTATAGGATAAGGAAATCATAATTATAGTGAAAAAAATTATTATAGTTGTTTAGATAATTCAAGGTAATTTTAATTTCAGTGAAAATATTGTAAAAAAAGTACAAAACCGAAACTGAAAATAATGCCAACCCTAACATTTCCCAATAATGCCACCATATTAAAAAAAATCAGCCTATATAATTTATCAGTGTTCATTTTGCTACTCCTGTGATTTATTAATTTATTTATTTTTTTGGTCATATACTGCTATGATTTATAAGTGTTAGCCTAAATGAATTTTTTTTGGTCAGTAAAATGATATTTTTATTCCACAGGCTTATCATATTACAGGTTCGAGGCCCAAACTAGGCCCAATATTGAGCACCTGACTCCTAAACCGTCTCTAAGATTACTAGCTCCCCTGACACAAAAAAAAAAAAGAAAAAAAGCTTACTAGCTCCGATCACATGCTCCATTTCCCAGTACGGTGGTTTCCACCATGTCCACCGTCAACCATTCGTAACGGAGATGCGTGCCATTGTCATCTCTTCGGAGATAATTTCTCATCTTAAGCGACTACCACACCGCTTCAATGCAACCCTCTCCTTCTCGTCAGAGATTTCACCCCTGGTGGCGTTCGGGGACGACAGAGAATCCACGTACTCTGACGTGCCGAGGCCTTGCCGGAGGAAATCGAAGAGGAAGCCGTACATGACGCCGATGAAGGTGTTGATAGAGAGGGAAAGGAGAGAGAAGCGCGTAAGGCACAGCCATGTAGGGTTCTGGAGGAACCACTGGATAACGGGTTGCTGGTTCCAGAACTCGTTGAGGTGGCTCACCGAGTATATCTAGCTCAAAATTCACTCGTATCTGGTCTGAGTCAACTCGCCCGACTCATTCCCGTGCTGCACTGCGAGTAAGTTACTATGCATATTTGATTTTTATGTTGACTCCAAAATTTCTAAGCTAGAAACTTTGCCAAATGTTGCAAAATTGAGGAACCAGTTAATTAGTAAGAGTTTCAATTTTTTTTTCCATTTTACATAATCATTTAATCTTCAAACTTTGGTTATGGATTGTGCAGAACTTATGGTAATGATGGATTATTTTGATTGTCCTAAAGTATAGAACATGTTGCACTTGCTGAGATTGAGCGAATAAGTTAGGAAGTGTATATTTTTGCCTGGATTTGCACTGTGTGATGGATATGTTCTAAGGAAATTTTGTGTTTTGAGTTGCATTATATGCTTTCTGGTTGTTATCATTTAACATTTAGAGAGATGAAGAGAGAAAAAAGAGTGTGATTTATTATTATTATATTTTTTTAGATGGTGTTGTGGTCTTATGGATTGTATGTGCTTCTTTATTTATTTTTATTTTCTTCGTTCGAACTAGGCTACACTTTTACTGGTTTCTCCATATCAGGTTATGCAATGAGGTTCACATTGGTTATGTTGGTCATGAAATTCAAACATGTACTGGACCAAGGAGTGGTTCTAGCCTTCTAGGAGCGCAATGCATGTTTGGAGAAGGGGAGGGGCTCCACATGTGGTCAACTTCCCAAAATGCTTTCATCTTTATGACGTGCTGGTAAGCCAAGAGTTGGACATGATGAGAGGTTCAGTGTCCCTCGCATCCCTGCCATTGTTGAACTCTGTATACAGGCCGGTGTAGATCTTGCAAAGTATCCCACAAAAAGGAGAACGAAACCCGTATACTGTATTGAGGGGAGAATTGTTGATTTTGAATCAGTTGCGGAAGATATTGAAAATAAAATAAAACTTTCTTCTGAAAATATCAAAGCTCTTTTCAATGCATCTCCTGTGCTGGCAAGGCATGTAGAGAATTTCCCAAATTTAGTGATGAACAATAGCAATCTGGATTGGTTGAGTGAGGAAGAACGGAACAAAGTAAGGGATTTAAGTAGTCATACCCTAGAGGCATGGTTTGAGATGATTTCAGGTGCAAAGAAGATGATGGAGAAGTACAGTGTGCATACTTGTGGATATTGTCCCGAGGTTCAGGTTGGTCCAAAGGGACATCAGTTGAGAATGTGCAAGGCTTCAAAGCATCAGTCTCGGAATGGTTTAAATGTGTGGCAAGAGGCAACAATAGATGATCTTGTGGGTCCAAATTATGTTTGGCATGTCCACGATTTGAATGGATCTCCTCTAAATAACAATTTGAAGAGATATTATGGCAAGGCTCCGGCTGTGGTGGAACTTTGTGTGCATGGAGGGGCTCATGTTCCAAATCAGTATAAGAGCATGATGAGATTAGATGTTGTCTCCCCAGATCGAGATGAAGTTGACCTTGTTGCCTGATACATCATAACCCCCTTTGAAGTTAGACGATATATTTTCAATCAAGATTTGAAATTCAATCAGATAAGATCTTGGAGTATTGAGTTTGATCAAAGATGAGATTTGGTCCCCGTTGCTATTTTTTCTGTTGTGACTTCTATAGGTCAAAATTCTTGATTGTGGAAGGATCCAGAACTATGGAAATCGTTATGTTATCACACAAAATTTGTAGGCTCCACATAGAGATGTTTTCCTAAGAGAAACTCCTTAAGTTACCACACCCCTTATTGTATATTCAAATGCATTTTTATTTAGTGGATACTCCAATGAAGATTTTATAATAGTCTTCATGTGAAAATGTTTTCTTTTGACCCTTGGATGATGGATTGTAAGATTAGATTTTAATAATTATAATTCTGTTAGTACCTAATTAAATCAAGTTGGTTAGTTGCTGCATGAATCTTCTTGAAGCTCCAATACACCAAGTTTGAATAAGCAAAGTTTGCTACAAATTGGACAACTTATTGATGATCCAGATTTAGAGGAGTACTAGGGGTCAGCAGGTTTTGTGATTGTAGTAATCAATTAGTTATTATTAGTGTTTAAATGTTGATCAGATTTTAATGAAAGTGCCGACTTCCTAAACTGTTTCAATATACCCTTCATTTTGGCTAGTAATTTGTTAACAATACTATCCCTATAAAAAAAAAAAAAAAAAAAACTTCTATGTACATGTGTTGTACAGTAGTTATGAATGAGAATGAATATGGTGTAGAAAGAAAAACTCCTTAGCTTCCTATGTTTTTTCTTAGGAGTGTTAGAGATGAAAATATGAATTTAACATGTTTTATTTGTAATCTTCTTTATATATATAGATATCCCTGAATCAATTAAACCTAAATAAAAATTCAAATTTACTACAACTATTACAAATAATGAAACCAGAGACAAAAGTATATGGTCCATATAATACTAATAAATATGGTAGTGATGAGACAAAAAACCCTCCATTAAAAACCTTTACTAATGCAACTCACACAAACTAATTAAGTGTATTGTTTTACATCACTTGATTGGAAAGGTCAATAACCACTCAAAGGAATTTTTATATTTTTTGTTTTCTTTTCTCAAAATGTCTTTTTTATTTATTTTTTTTACAATAAATAGATGATCAGAATTTTCAACTACCGAACAACATAATCTACCGAACAACATAATCTGCTAAATGTATTGGCCTATCAAGTGCTTTCACATGTGTTGAGAAACATAATAAAAATAGCAAAAATACATATATACCAAAAAACAACCACTACATGGCTATATTTATATATAAATATATACGTTATTTAACTCATTTTTAATTTATATTTTGTATTTCAATATATATTATATGCGGATGTGTAAAAGTATATGGGAAATAGTAGATTGAGACGTCACATTCCTGTAGAGGCAACACGAGCCTAATACATGGGGCGAAATTTCACCTATTTGTACTTTTGTATTATGTGTGTCTGCGATTATGAATAGCCTAAACAAATTACATTGGGCTAGTTCAAGTGGTCCAACGTTAAAGAAGTATACATAGTCTAAAGTGTCCTTCGAAGAAACATCAGATATTGTAACTTTTGTCTATAAACATGGTTTTACATTTCCGCAGCAAAGGATTTGCCACATCCACAAGTTTGTGTCGCATTAGGATTCTTGAAAGAGAAACCTCCCCCAATCAAGGCATCACTATAATCCAACTGCATGCCAAATATGAAGAGTAGGCTCTTAGGATCGCAAACTGCAAATACAGATGGAGAAGCCAAAAATGTCAAGTGGTGACTTATATACAACCGGGTGGATGCAGTTCATTTCAATCTTCATTACAGTAAGAAAGTAATAATATTCTAATTTCTAAGCAATGAAAAGTACATTCGTTCAAAGAGTAAATAAATAAATAAATGCAGTGCTAACTGCTGTTTGAAATGAGCTGACAAAGTTCTAGCAAACAAAGCTTAAACAGAAGTTCATGTTAAACACCAAGATTTTAATCCAGTCTAAGATTAAAATTCATGCCTACCGGAGCAACATAGAGCTAGCAGATAATTACCTGTAATCCTTCAAAATAATAATACTAGAAAATAATTACAACTAATTGATACATGTTGCACCAAAAAATGGCCATAAACTGTTCCATAGACAGCATCATATATCGGGATTTTCACAAATTCTTAACTCATTAAGAATTCATACCAATTGCCTAAACCCTAAACCCACATAGATCATATTATGCTGGTCAAACAGCTCAATTAGGAGATTATGAACACAACATTAATAAGAACTAGAAGATGAAACCGTACCAATTACAAAACCATTGTACTCAATGATGGAGTCATCTGGCCTTGTATTAGCCTTGTCCTCAAAATCCATAGTGTACGACATACCGGAACACCCACCCTGTTTGACACCTATTCTTAAACATAAATCCTCATTTCGCTCAGACCTCATCTTATTCAAGTGCTTCAGTGCATTATCCGTAAGTGATATTGCAGGTGCCACAGCCCCAGATGCAGGTGCAGCTGAAAGATTTTCAAAAGGGGTTTGAGAATGAAAGTAAAAAATTGGATTAGGACAACATGTAGACATGGAGAAAATTCAAAGTACATGACAACAGCAGAAAAACTTAAGCTTATTCAGGGAGTGAGTTGGAGGAACACAAAGTACTTGCAAAAAGCAAAGGCATCGGATAATTCATATAGTCCATTATCCATCACCTAAATCTATTATATGCATATTATTTCTATGGTTTTATTATTTGGATTTAACTCTGAGTCACTGACTCTGATGCAATTCTGTGATCAAAGCTGTTAAGTATTGATTAATTACCTTGTGATGACAAACATATTTGATTATTTTCTATTTTAACTAACTATTATGATGAGCAATGTAGGAATCAATTAAGGATGACCAATCAAGCAAGCTAGAATTGTGCAAAACAGCAATATTAATGAGAATATAATTAAGATGATATCAGCCCTATTTTGGAAAAATGTTGCACCATCAAAACAGCAAGTGATACGCTCCAAGAATCAAAGTCATGAGTGATTGGATAACTGATGCATATTATAATCAAACTAAACAAGGAAAGGATTCTCATTCAAAGCCAACGGCTAAGTGCATTGATGTGTGCAACAACTATTGATGAAAAAGGAAAGTATTCCAATATTGAAGAAGAGATTTCAAGCACTATAAAAAAATTTCATCCAAAAGAGAAGACGGCCGTTTGAGCTTAAGTCAGAATATATACACAACCTTGTTTCCTTGTTATTTGAGTGTGTTCTTATTTTTCTTTTGTCTAGATTCAAACTTATTTTGCCAAATACAAAAGCCATTTAATCTTTATTTGAGTGTTTTGATTTTCGAAAATGTGTTAGGTTAGAATGCACTTAATTCCCCTTAACTAAGTCAGGTTAGCACCTAGGTGATTTACTAAGTTTGAAATAGTTTAGAATTGGTGTTTATAATCCTTATTAATTATAGTGAAAATTATATCATTGTTGTGGTAGAGACTAGACGTAGGTCATATTGCACTTTGTGACCAAACCAGAATATATCGTGGTGTTAATCTTCTTCTTTCTTAAAACTCTGCAACTTCCATTTTTGTTTTGTTCTGGCTGCAGAAGGAGACAAAAACAAAAATAATCTCCTGTTTTAGTGTACTGCACAATCTATTTTATTAAGCATTAAAAGTGGTTCATTAATTCAATCCCTTCTCAACTCACTTGAAACCTTCAAAAAGCCAAAATAATACACGACGGAACCGAAATCAATAAACCCTAACATGAATTTTGCAACAGGTAAAAAGACAGTACCGCATAATCCAGCAATAATTATGATATTGCTAATCTCGATCTATTTTTGTTATTAATTAACATAATAATAGTTAACGCCAGCTACACAAATAAGCAAGCACTAAGAAACAAGAACATCATAAGAAGAGAATACCGCGAAAATTAAAGCATACCAGAAACTGGGGCTGAAACTGATCGAATTGAAAGCGGCCTTGTTCGATTCAGATTTGACTGTGGAAATCGGAAAGAGAGTGAAGTTTGAGATTGAGTATGACTTTGAGGAACAGAGAGAAGGCGAATAAATTGGGGAGAGGGCGTGGTAGTTGCAGAGAACGCCATTGGAGAAACCGCAAACACCAACTTCCGTTTTCTACCTCCCAATTTTCAATGCTTATGTTGCGTGTACAACATTTCTCTCTTTTTAATTTTTATGGTGTTTGTTTTTAGTAGGATGAGAAATTTATAAGTATCCATAATTCATATGTTACAAATATAGACAAATAATAACATATCAATACTTTTACTAAAATATCTTTATAATTTAATAAAAATAAAAAATATTTTTTATTTAATTTTTTAAAAAATTTAAATATTTTTTTGTGTTAAACAAAAATAATCTTTTTAAATTAATTAAATAGTTTAATTTTATAATTTTAAATTTTAAATAATTTAAAAAACAAAAGCACATTTAATTATTTACTCATATTCAAAAAAATTATTTCAACGTTATTAATGATTCTGTATGAAGTTAATCAATCATTTATACCAAACAAAATAAACAAATTTAAAAATATTAATTAAACATTCTCTTCTCTTTGGCTGTTAATAGTTATTTTCTCTTTTTCTTCACACTTGTCTCTCTTTTTAAATTTTTTTTAATAGACTCCTTCTTCTATTTTCTTCCTTCTCTTCTTTTGGACAAAGAAGACGAAGAAACCCTCTTCCTTTCTCTACGGCGTCCTATTAAGGTCACTGTAACATTTGTCGTGTGCCTCTTCCAGCCGAAAAGAATGTCGTTGCGTTAGAGAACAGTCGCAGTCTTCTTCGTTCTAAAGAACATCGCTATACCGTTGTTAGCCTCTTCCTTTTGATAACTCTCTCTTCTTAATTTCCATTGGATCATGTCACTCATTTTAAATAGGTTGCATTATAATTTTTTTATTTTTTTTACAAAAGTTTCATTAATCAATACCCTTAATTATTTAAATTTATTATGAATCATTAAGCATTTTAATTATAAAGTAATGGTTAAATACAATTAATATTTATATAATAATAATAATAATAATAATAATAATAATAATAATAATTTTCAGTTATAAACATTTAAATTACATATTGTTATATATATATATATATATATAATCAACAACACTCTTCTTATTATTAGTACAGTACTATTTTATCTATCTCATAATTTCTCACACAAATTGTCAAAAATCTTTTTGACCACTTTTAATTTTAGCACAAGATCAAAATTACAATATAGAGCATCATTCAATATAAGTCCAATATTTGTATTTGCTTTATAAGTTTGTTATATGTAAAAAATAATAAAATACAATAACACTAAAAAATAGCTTAAAAATGACATATGACAAACTTTGTTGTCATATAATTGTGCAACAGAATACAATTTATAAATTAAAATATTTACTCAAGTAAATACTTTAATATATATATAAAATATAAATTGCTAAATTAATTTTTATTAGATTTAATTATTCTGTCGGTTCATGTAGTTTCATTAAATTTTTAATTAGATTTTTATATTTTTTCGATTGAGTTTCTATACTATATCAGATTTTGTAACTAAATCCTTGGTATGATAAAAACGTTAGAATTAACAGAATATTTCATTAAATAAAACCAATATGTCTAACATTTGACTGGATATTTCCTATAATTTAAGGAAATATTCCGTTAATTCTAACTTTTTGTCATAGTAGGGACTTAGTTACAAAATCTAATACGATATAGAGACCCAATTAAAAAGAAAAAATATAGAAACCTAATTAAAAATTCGATAAAATTATAAAGACCGATAGAATAATTAAATCTTTTTATTATAATTATTATCATAAAATTTATTATGATACAATTCTTTGTTTTAAGAGTTAATTATAAAATAAAAATGTATCTATTAAAAAATTATGAATAAAAAATGTATAAAATTGATTTTTGCGCATTGCACAGCTCTAAATCTTATTATTATTATTATTATTATTATTATTATTATTATTATTATTATTATTATTATTATATAAAAGTTGATACTAATTTTTTATATAATGAGTTTAAACCACATTATTCTCTCTAATGATATCATGTCAGCGATTCTAAATATATGACAATAGATGGTAATTATCCCATCCTTTTTAAGTAAAATAAAAAAAGTTATAATTTTAACTTCCTTAATCAATTAAATTTATTAGGACAAATAATGTAAAGAAATGAAATGAAAACCAAATTTACATGAATTTCCTAAACCAAGAAGCGTGACGTGGATAGCCTATTTTAATGTAAATCGAATTCACTTAAGTCGATTTAGATTTTCATAGATAAATCGAATTGAATACATTCGATTTAGGATTTGCATAGTAAATTAAATTAACAAACATCATTCGATTTAGGGTTGATAGCAGTAAATCGCCCTTATTAGACTCGATTTACCAGGAATGATGAGTGCATTAAGGTAAATCAAGTGAGATGAATTCGATTTATACAAGAAACAAGATTATAGGGTAAATCAATTCTACTAAATTCGATTTACCATTTACAAACAACTTTATTAAATCAAATTAATTTAATTCGATTTAAATTACACGTCCAACCTGTATAAATACCAATATCATGTTGAATCCTCATTAGAGTGACACACAACATGACTACGCAGGATAATTTTCTAGTTCTTGTGTACTATAAATGCACGATTAAAAAAATAATCGGAAATTAAATTTACTAATAAAGATTCATTGAGCGTCTTTTTTAGACCTTCTATAAGCCTGGTTGATTTTCATAATACTACCGTACTATAGGAATTGGATCTACATGGAATGAAACGAATCGAGAAGTTATATTATGGAATTCCGATTTCTATTCTTTGGGATGGGGTAAAGTACGACTCGTTTATGATAGGCAATGACGAGGATTTGCAAGTTTTATTTCACTGTCATCGACAGTTTCCGAATGTGCCCTGAACTATTGGCGAAGTTTGTGGATGTGGTCTCTAACTCAAAAGGATCAAACCGGAATCATCAATCAGCAGCCTTCGGTTTAACCTCTGTTATTGCGTCTTTATCTATACCTGTAATTGTATCTGCGCGAAAAATATGGTGGCATCTCCATCTTTTATAATTGATCAACACTAAAACGAGATTGTAGAACAAGGTGCTAACATAAATACTCCTATTATGATTTTGATTTCTAGGACAGTTGAAATACCGGATATGGTGGAAAATGTCCTAAGAGATGATGATTATGTAAAACCCGCCATAATTGCTAATGACAGTAATGATAATATAGGGAGAAGTATTCTTATCGGATCCGATAGAACATCAAACTCAAAACTCAACAGTACTCGTCGTATTTTTTGACTCTAAACTTGGATGCGATGAGACCAACTAGGCTTCACTTTTACTGGTTTCTCCATATCAGGTTATGCAATGAGGTTCACATTGGTTATGTTGGTCATGAAATTCGAACATGTACTGAACCAAGGAGTGGTTCTAGGAGCGCAATGCATGTTTGGAGAAGGGGAGGGGCTCCACATGTGGTCCTCTTCCCAAAATGCTTTCATCTTTATGACCGTGTTGGTAAGCCAAGAGTTGGACATGATGAGAGGTTCAGTGTCCCTCGCATCCCTACCATTGTTGAACTCTGTATGCAGGCCGGTGTAGATCTTGCAAAGTATCCCACAAAAAGGAGAACGAAACCCGTATACTGTATTGAGGGGAGAATTGTTGATTTCGAATCAGTTGCGGAAGATATTGAAAATAAAATAAAACTTTCTTCTGAAAATATCAAATCTCTTCTCAATGCATCTCCTGTGCTGGCAAGGCATGTAGAGAATTTCCCAAATTTAGTGATGAACAATAGCAATCTGGATTGGTTGAGTGAGGAAGAACGGAACAAAGTAAGGGATTTAAGTAGTCATACCCTAGAGGCATGGTTTGAGATGATTTCAGGTGCAAAGAATGTGCAAGGCTTCAAAGCATCAGTCTCGGAATGGTTTACATGCGTGGCAAAAGGCAACAATAGATGATTTTGTGGGTCTGAATTCTGTTTGGCATGTCGACGATTTGAATGGATCTCCTCTGAATAACAATTTGAAGAGATATTATGGCAAGGCTCCGGCTGTGGTGGAACTCTGTGTGCATGGAGGGGCTCATGTTCCAAATCAGTATAAGAGCATGATGAGATTAGATGTTGTCTCCCCTGATCGAAATGAAGTTGACCTTGTTGCTTGATACATCATAACCCCCTTTGAAGTTAGACGATATATTTTCAATCAAGATTTGAAATTCAATCAGATAAGATTTTGGAGTATTGAGTTTGATCAAAGCTTTGGTTTGGTCCCCGTTGCTATTTTTTCTGTTGTGACTTCTATAGGTCAAAATTCTTGATCTTCATACATAATAAATGAGTTTCTAGCATATTCTATCTTCAGAAAAAAAATACATAGCTTAAAGGGAGGTATAACAGATATAAGATATTTCATTATCATGTTGTGGGTCTCAAATTGGTATGCTTTCAGCTCATCAAACTGTGCAGTTTTTTGTGAAAAAGTGTGGACTATCGACACTGGAATTGATACTAATGAAAGACCAAACAGCACGTAGTCCAAACTTCAATGCACATAAATGAAGATTCTAGCAGCAAGCATTAAAATAGATCTGAACTTTTATCTTCGGTGACAAACTTCAAGCATGCCATTGGTATAGTCTTCTCTAAAGGATGCTTATTAAGTTCTGGTTTTCAAGTCACCTGAGTTTGCTTCCCTTAATATTTGTTGAGCATGATTCCTTGCACTTACTTTTTAGGTTATTGGTTGCTGAAAAAGGTAAGATTGTGGAATGATCCAGAACTATGGAAATCGTTCTGTTATCACACAGAATTTGTAGGCTCCACATAGAGATGTTTTACTAAGAGAAAAACTCCTTAAGTTACCACACCCATTATTGTATATTCAAATGCATTTTTATTTGGTGGATACTCCAATGAAGATTTTATAATTGTATTCATGTGAAATATTTTCTTTTGACCTTGGATGATGGATTGTAGGATTAGATTTTGATAATTACAATTTCTGTTAGTACCTAATTAAATCAAGTTGGTTAGTTGCTGCATGAATCTTCTTGAAGCTCCAATACACCAAGTTTGAATAATCAAAGTTTGCTACAAATTGGACAACTTATTAATGATCTAGATTATAGTTATATACCTTTCATTTTGGGCTAGTAATTTGTTAACAATACTATCCCTATAGACAAAAAAAAAAAAGAAAAAAACTTCTATGTGCATGTGTTGTATAGGAGTTATGAATAAGAATGAATATGGTGTAGAAAGAAAAACTCCTTAGCTTCCTATGTTTTTTCTTATGAGTGTTAGAGTTGAAAATATGAATTTAACTTGCTTTATTTGTAATCTTCTTTTATATATATAGATACCCCTGAATCAATTAAACCTAAATAAAAATTCAAATTTATTACAACCATTACAAATAATGAAACCAGAGACAAAAGTATATGGTCCATATAATACCAATAAATAGGTTTTTTTATTAAAATAAATAAAAAAATCATTAATTCCTTAAATATGCATCCATGAAATTAATTCCCACAATATGCAGTTCCATCTCAAGGGAATGACCCACGAAATGGACCAGGATCCACTTCAAAGACGGCAACCATGAAATGGGCAAATCAAGTCCAGCGTCCGCGAATTGGATCAACACCATGACGGTACACGCGAATTGGAAGTAGCAGGCCAGACACGAAAAAGTTGCTATAACAGAGGAATTTTTTATGGAGATTGTTACCGGCAAGCACAACGATGATATTGCCTTGGCTCTCTTTTCTAGTGATCTTGAACGAGGCTTAAAGTTTGTAGATGACAAGGAAGACATGTTCCGGAAGCATATACTCTGCTAATCTAATTTTCCTTCTCATTGTTGTATGTTTTAAAATTCATAGTATAATTCACTTGATGGACTGTACAGTACAGATTGGCAAAAGAGCAAGTAAAGCCATTGAATGACCTTGATAAAGTGAGGGAATGGATTGAAAGTCGTGGGCTGAAGCGAGCGGCAGTGACCAATGCTCCAAGACCTAATGCAAAACTCATGATCTCATTGCTTGGTCTCTCAGACTTTTTTCATGCTGTCATTATTGGTGGAGAATGTGAACATGCCAAGCCAATGCATGCATGTACGGGACCGACGCACTGGAAACTTGCAGCCTTCATCAAAAACCCAAACCATTTCGTTGCTGTCGTCATTGTTGTGCGTATTTCGTGGGCGTCGCAATGAAAATGCACCATTTCGCATGGACCAGCCATGCCTTGGCCCAATTCGTGGGCGCCTCTCCTGATATGCTTGTCTTGGAGTTCCACGCAGATTTTGTCAGGCAATCTCCCCATTTCGTTGGTGCTTTCCTGGAGTTGGTAGTCAAACCCAATTCGTGGGTGACTCCCTTGAGATGGAGCTGCGTATTGTGGGAATTAATTTTATGTATGCGTATTTAAAGAATTAATGTTTTTTCTTTATTTATTTTAATAAAAAAGCCCCAATAAATATGGTAGTGATGAGACAAAAAAACCTTCCATTAAAAACCTTTACTAATGCAACTCACACAAACTAATTAAGTGATCCCAACAGAGTCTCCAATACAATGACTCAAGGCACTTCTAAAATAAGTAATATAAAACATTTTTCTTATTTTCTATTGAATATTTATTTCTTTAATTCCACTAGAATGCCAATTGTTAATGTCCTCTTTTAGTTACAAGTTACAACATAACATCACTAACATTTTCCGCTACTGCCACAAATTACAAATTGGTGTTAGGAAGAATTGAATTCTTGAGAAAAATTTTGCCACAAAAAAAGAAAGAGACTAATCTTGAATAATCCAAATATGATATTAAAACTATTTTATGTCTTGATTATGATCTTGGTTTTGTGGTGGTGGTGCAGTCCAATATTCTTTAACTGCTACAAAAATCTTTTGTCTGTTGTAAGGTCCATCTTCATGGTCAGTGATTCTACTTTCCCATTGCATTGCATCTGCAAAGCTCTTCATCTTGGTCAACACATCAACATCATCACGCAATATGACACCACCTTGTGGCCTCAAAATCCTATCCATCTCTAACAGAATCTGCTCCATGTTGCATCTGTATGCATGTGACAACATTAGTTTTATGGATTAGAATTTACAAGGTTTGTAAAAGACAACACTCACATACAGAATAAATATATACATTTTTGGTAATAGAATTATATTGTATTTAAAAAAAGTGATGAAATCCACATATCTAATAATTTATTTTTACTCTACACAATTTCATTCTGCATGAGAGTAGGCACCGTAGTAAATTGTAACCTTGTTTTATTATAGGTACTGTTCAAATTTGTCTATTTGTAAAATTTTTAATTGTTTTTATAATTTAAATATTTCTAACTAAATTTCTGTACTAAATGATAATCACATTTTTTTAAAGAAATTTACTACAGTATATATAGGGGGCTTGATAAAAAAAATTTAAACTAGACAACCTGACTGGAAAACATTTATAAAAGTATAAAGGATTAAAAATGTTTTAATATAATAATTTAATTGAAAACCTTAAATTATTAAATTATATAAAAAACTAACTAAAAATTGAATAAAACTACAGAAATTTGAAGAATAATTTTAACCTAAACCAGAAGATGTCGTCACCCATTTTTTTTCCCTTTTCATCGTCAAAATGAGATTACCTGTTTTGATAGAGGTTAAACACTGAATCACCATGAATGAAGTCATAAGTTCTTGGGTAGGTAGACATGGCTTCACACCTAAGAGAAGACAAGAGTAGTAAGTAATTAATTTCAACTACTATCATGTGCTCAAAAATATATTAATGACAAGATGAATTGGCCCATGTTTTATTATTATAAAATTACTAAATCTGAATCAAGTGTATCTGTGAAACAGGTTCTTGTCTACAATAGAGGACAAATTTTGATGGAACGGAAGTTATTTTTAGCAGAAAATAATATAATATGAAACTAATCCTACTAATTTTATTGCCACTCATTTTCCCCCTATAAAGCAGCTATTAGTGGGAAGTCCTGCACATAAAATTTTGAACTAATAACTCATATATATATATATATATATATATATACCAGTTGAATCAATTGCATGTCGGTTAAAATTGATTTGTCTTAGCAAAATAAAAGTTGAGAGATTGATTTGGTGATTGAATTTTTTTGAGGATTAAAATATCTAAAAATTCTTTGAAAATTGATTTGGGATATTACTGAAAAAAAACAACTTACCAAGAGATCAAACAACTGTATAGTGACAATAAAATGAAGAACAAATACCCAAATTGATCCTAAGGAATTTTAAATTAAACATTTTAATCCCCAACAAATTTTATTCTTAAAAAGTCCTCAAGAATTACTTCTGTTAGACAATTTGATCCTTGCATCGTTTTGAAAGGGACTACTTGTCATAGAGTGTATTTTTTGAGAACTTAATTTGTCTTATAATAAAATTTGTTAGTGACTTATTTATCCAAAGACTCTTAGAGAATAAAAATTTGTTGGGAACTAAAGTGTCCGATCTAAAATTTTTTAGGGACCAAATAGGGTGTATACTCTAAAATGAAATAGATCAAGTAACTAAATAAAAGGAAGTAAGGTATATATACCAGTTTTGATAGGTTCCAATCAATCCACGTTCATAAATGGCACCAAGAGTGTTAATTTCAGCCTCAACAGGAACAACATTCATGACCCAAACAGGATCATCAACAAGTGCAGCTGCAAATCCACCCAAGTAAGAGTTCATATCAAGCACATTTCTGTACCTCCCTTTCTCTGCTAGTTGGTGATCAAGTTTCTTGTAATATGCAACTCTCCTTGTCCATAATTCAGTGTCCTCTTTGAACATCTCACCACTTATTCCTTCCAAACTTCCACTGCTTATCCTTGGTGGAATTGAGGTTAGCCTCTGGGGCCATTTTGGTAATTTTCCACCAGCAACTTCTTTTATGTCGTTTACATCAGGTAGTGGGGTTAAGCAGGTGTCCAATTTTGTGTACCTGTAATCAAAATTGAAAGCATGGTAGGGTAAGCATCCAAAGGAAATATAATAATGTAAATAATAAAAATATAAAGAAAGAGCATACATAGGGATTGGATAAATTTTGTTTTTATTTTCTATAAAAACAAATTTAATTTGTATGCTATGACAGTATAAAATTTTTTTTACAAACATTCAATTATATATGGATATATCAACAAAAATAACTAATTTTCAAACTCATCACTTAAAAAATCATCTAAATTCATAAATATGATTGAAAAACTATGTAAAACTCTTTGTACTGTTCAATGTATCAAAATTAAATTAACTATTTAAGATTTTGGTCTTTATGAAGTTTTTTCATGTAAAAAATAAAAGAAATAATTCGGAAGTAAAATGGTTCTTCTTGGTGATTTTATATACAAATCAACTTCATATCTATAAGTATAAGTATATATCTCTAAATTAATATATATATATATATATATATATATATATATATATATATAGGTTAATTTTGCTTACAATTTCTGTCAAATTTTGAACTAAAAAGTTACAAGAATTTAGAGTAAACAGAAAACCAAAAATAAATAAATAAATACTTTCTGTAGAGACCAAAAAATGAGAAAAGAAACTCCTAATATAAACAGAGTTGATATGGTTTAGAAGTGAGATAAATGAAGATCTCTTAAAATATAAAATAAAATTTGGAGTAACATTATCTTCTGACAACAAAGTAAATGCATACATAGACACCAAAAAAAAAAAAAGTAAATGCATGAATCTATAGCAATAATATGAAACACAAACTAAGATTCATGATTAAGTAGGTAATAAGTAGTAGGTACTTGAGAGAGGTTTTGCTAACAAAAGCTGCAATATGAGACATAGCAAACTACAGTGTCTAGTCTCTTTCTATCACTCCTAAACTCTCTTCGGATGCAAGAGTATTTAGAATTTACCTCTCTTCTCTTCCTCTCTTTTTTTTTTATTTTCTTTTTTCACTAGCAGACAACACACTTACAAAAGCTAAGCTAAATGCAATACAAAGAACAAAAACAAAAATCAATATTAACAATAATATGAGAGTGCAAGTGAAATTAGGTTTTAATATCTTTAGAATAGATTAAAATAAGTTTTTTGAGAAAAATCAAAATGCTTAATACAAGTTTTGAAAACAAAATTTTGGCCTTATTCATTCGGGGAAAAGAAAAATCCCGAATGATTTTAATGGCAAACAAACAACAACAAAACATTATCCAATTAAGTGAGTCGGCTACATGGATAAGAGAAAGTCGTTAAATTTTATCATATGTCATGTCTATAGTAAGAATATTTAAACGACTTTAGTGTCAGTTTTAAAAAATTCTTAAATTTGTATAACATGTATTACTGTCGATCTTTACGTAAGAATTCACCGAATATATTTTTATCTAAAAAATTTATTTTTCTTCTGAAATAATTTTATGATAATTGCAAAATAATGTTAAAATCTAGCTAGTCCGTCCTAAGTCCTCAATGAATTTATGACATAAAAAATATAACAATACTGAAAAAAAAAATGTGGAGTGTGACCACTTAATTACCATGCTGCATCTGGATCCTGTGCCTGACAGAAGGGTTTACCATTCTTGAAGATTTTTCTCTGCATCTTGCAATGAACATGATTGGTGGGTTTCTGCCAAATAGCAAGATCGCCTCTCTCAACAAATTTCTTCCAACAAAGACTCTTAGCAACTTCTTCAATGGACTCTTGTTCATCTTTGAGGCTCTGACGTGTCCTCTCCCACCCTCTCCAGTGTTTAGCATAGTTTATTGGTGGTCCTGATAGGATCCAATACCCACCAGGACGCAACACTCTATCCACTTCAGTTAAGTATATTCCATCTGCCAATAAATCACTATTTTTGTCACTATAATAATGGCTACATTATTTTCACTTTGTCACTATTACTCTTGGTAATTCACTAGGTCCCAAATGCGAACTAGTTTGATTAATTAATCGGAATACATTGTCATAGCTTAATAGTCTAAATAAGTTTTGAGTACATATTCAAATTGGTATCTAAGGAATTTCAGATTGGATATTTTGGTCTCTAAAAAATTTATATTTGCTATAAGTCTTCGAGAATTACTTTCGTTGGATAAATCAGTCTCTTTATCACTTTTAATCAAATTTTTAATATGCATGTTGGATAAATCTTTAACGAATTTTATTATAAGACAATTAAATCCAAAAAATAATCGGTATAAGACAAATTACTCTACTTCAAAACGTCGTAGGAACCAATCTGTCTATGAAATTAATTTTCGGTGTAGGAACTAATTTATTAGAAGCCAAAGTATCTGATCGATCTAAAATTCTTTGAGAACTAACTCGAGAGTTTATTCAATAAGTTTTTAATGCTTGACAAATGAAAAACTTATCATTTTAGTTTCTATGAAATTTTTTCTTATGATTTTGATCCAAAAATTTTTAGAAAAATTGCTTTCTATGATGATCCTTACATAGATCAACTCGAAGATTAGTACTTAAGTACTTATGCTTCAAATTAACATTTGAAAATGATATTTATGTGAAATGACATTAGCAACCAATTTCACAAATTTTAAGAGATTTTAGACTAAAATTATTTAATCATAAGACTAACAATTAATCTAACTACAAAATGAAATACCATGACTTGGAAATAATTATTCATAAGGATGATTATTCTAATGAACAATATTTTATGTTAAAAGAGAAAATGATGTACCTACCAAACTGGCCCCAAGGAATAAGGCAACGTGAGCAATGAGCGATGTCAAAGGCTCTTGAAGGGTATGGAAGTCTTTTTGAGGCAATGACTCCAATCAAAGCAGGGACACCTCGTTCCAACGCAAATTGAACCTGTGCCTCATGTGTGTCTCTTGGTGCAAATGACACTGTTAATATGTCACGGGACAAAAGATATGCTCCAAAACTTGCAACCTGATTTTTGGATATCAAAATTCCAACTTAGAGCACAACTTAGAATTGAATTATAAATAACTAACTTATTAGATCATTTCTACTCTTACAAAAAATTATAATATTTGAGAAATACTTACAAAATTATAAAGTATATTTAATTTAATACATGTTTCAAAAGCTTATTTTTATCTAAATTTTGGCTATATTGGGGATTGATTAAAATTGTAATCTTTTCATGTGTTAAATGTTACACAGTTAGACTTATCATATATTCATATATAATATATGAAAAGGATAATTTATCTTCCTATCTTTAAGAGATATTAGAGCAACTGAAACACAAAAAATAAGGGGAAAAAAAAGAAAAAAAAAATGGGGTAAAATATGAATGACCTATAGTTTTAAGTCAAGTTCATAAAGTATGGCGTACTTTTTCCTGATTAAAAATGTCTATTATTATCTTTCAATGCATGCACTCATGCAATGCATCATGTTACTAAAATTAGTGCCCTGGTGGGGATCCTGTGATGTAATTAAATCTGTGTGTATATAGCGACAAAACAAAGCACATGGCACATCATAATTCCCATTCATAATTTCGTTTAATTAAACTCCTTTTGAAAAAATAACTTAAATAATAAATACTTAAACTAAAAATAGTTTATAAAAAATTTATTTTGTGTTTAGTTTTTTAGTTCTAAAAATACTTATTTTAAAATAAGAGCTATAAAAAAAATTTTATTAAAAAAAAAGTCATTTTTTAACTTCTTCATAAGCACTTAAATAACTTTTTAAAAGTTATAATTTAATTTTAAAATTACACCAAACATTAATGGTATAACTTTTTATAAGTTAAAAAAAATTACTTATGAACCTTTCAAATTCCAAATCCTCTTGAGCCTTTTAATTTGTTTTACTTCTAATTGTAGTTTATGTTAATAATAACCGGAGTAAATATCACAAGAATAGGAGAGAAATTAATGGTGTGAAATCTTGATTAAGCAAAAAATGGGGTAAAGTGGGGCATGATTATTGTGACGGTTTGATAGTAAGTAATTTTAGTCAATGTATTATTAATTTATTATTATTGTGCTTTTTACCTATTCTCAACCATCAACATAAAATCAAAAGCAGAGGACCATGTGAATTAAAAATAAGTTTGGTAGCATATTAATGCAAAATCTAACCGAAACATTGAATGATTGGATAAAACTTTCGGTACTTCATTCATCAATACTCTTTACTTCAATTTTTAGAATAATGTACTAAGACTAAGATTGTTTTGCAAATAGGAGTGGTAACACTACCCAAATTCGCAGGTACCCATTCCGCCCTTACTCGCTCGAGGCGGGTAATTACCCGTATCTATACTGGAGCGAGTTTTAGTGGGCAGGTTTTTGGGCGGGGTGGAACGGGGTCGGGTTTAGGTTAAACCCGCTTCTACCCGCCCCGATATATATAATAGATATATAAATATATATATTTTTAATATATAATATATGTAATATATATAAAATAATTAATAAAATGATTAATAATATTGTATCATATTTAAATTTTTACTTTAATTTATGTTATGAATGTAAATAATGGTTATATAATTTTTAAAATTTTATTTTATTTTTTGGATTTAATAATTATTGGGGCGGGCGGATACCCGCAGGGGCGGATTAAGGTTTAACATTTTACTACCCGCTGATAGAAGCGAGACGAGTTCGATGCGGGTTTTTGTTGAGCGGGGCGGGGTTGGGTAGAACAAAAATCCGTCTCTATCCGTCTCGTTGTCACTCCTATTTGCAAACCAAATTTTGATGTTATCTTTTTTTTTCTTTTTTTTTCTTTTTTTTTCCTTCCCTAAAAAAAGTTAAGAAAATAATAATGAAGTTAAGATTCTCACGATATTTAATGAGCCTTTTATTTATGTAAAAACCAATTTCTTAAAAATAATATAAACAAAGCAAGGGGAAAAAATATCACCTCACAAGCTAGATTTTCTTTTCCTATATTCCCTTATTCTTAATTATTCTTTTTAAACATCCAATCCATCTTCATCAAATATAGTCTAGGAAATTTCGTTGCACTTTTAGGAAATGACTATGAACTCAAGCATAAATCAAATATATCTTCAAATTTGAATTATAAATCCAAGTTATTACCAAAATTAACCATTCAAAGAGCAACACAAGAAGACAAAAAAGAAAGAAAGAAATAAAGAACACGACGAGGGAGGTTCAATTATTGGAAACTGAGAAAATGGGGCATTATCTTGCTTTAGATTGTTCAATGGGGTTTATCCACAACTCATTCGACTAGTTATAAAAGTAGATAAAACCTGCTGAGTTATTATTCCTCTCTTTTCTTAAAAGAAAACCTTTTTTCAAACTTTTGAATATAAGTTATTTTTAAGAGCGAATTAATTTTTTTTTAGTTGATATCAAGTCAATTGTTTCAAATTTTGTTTTTATCTTAATCTAATTTTTATATTTTAAATTTTAATTTAAAATCCTAAATTTTCTAAAAGGTAAGAGTTTAAAAAAATAACTAATATTAACTTAAATTTTACCAGCAATTACAATTACTTATTCTAGTTATATTTTGTCAAAGCATGCCATCCCTAGTTATATTTTAAATGATATAATTTTTCTATACTCATCATAAAAGGAGTCATCATATAAGGGGCGGCGAATTCGAACCTCACTATCTTTAGTTAAAAAAAAAAAAAAAGCTTGCCATGCCTTCTTTTGAACCCATTAAACTTATATAAACCAAACTTTACCCTAATTTCTAAGCCACTATGAAATTCAAAACAAAAGACATGAAACCGGTTCAAGAGAGACAAAAACCGGTTCAGTCAATAAAGAACAAAAGGCAAAACAAAAACAAGTACTGAAATATGTACCCCACAACCCGTATCAATGGCGGTTCTGATGGACCCATCTCGAAGCTTAATCAGCTTCGCAATCTCATCAATGTAAGCGTTAGCTCCACGCGGAAACATCGTTCCTCCACCGGGGAATCGGAATCTGTCTCCATCGAAATGGACCCAATTCTGCATCTTCTTCTCCACCGTTAACTCCTTGTGCGGCACGTTCGCGTACCACGCCGAGTCCCGACTCTCCGGCCACCGAAGCGGCAACCGGTATCCGAACGGGGCCGGAATCCGGCACCGGAGAATCTCCTTCGGTGCCGGACAGTGCCTCTCCCGATATACGAGTCTCTGTCGGGGGAATTTCAGGGATCTTTTCAAGTCCTCACATGGGGTGTACTCGTAGAGTTTCGGGTCGCATGGTGGTGCGTGGTACTCACGCGCCGCTGTGGCAGGTGGGTCTTGGAGTTTGTGTCTGGCCTCGAAGTGGAGGGTGGGAAGCTGGATTTGTAGGGTTGATGGGGTACTGGTGGTGGTGGTGGTGTTGGTGGAAGGCTGGAAACATGTGGCGGCGGAGAGGGTGGTGGCGGCGGAGTAGGGACGGTGGTGGGTCCAGAGGCCGAAGAGGTAGAAGAGGGAGCAGAGGACGATGGAGAAGGTGATGAAGTAAAAATTGGTGAATGGTACTAAGGTCTTATTGTATTGTCTTTTGGAAGTGAAGTTGTGGAATAAGCTTTTGAAGTTATTAGTATTGTTAGCCATTTTTGTTCTATTCTTTTCTTCACTAACACCTGTTCACTTCTACAGTTCTACTACTACTATTACTAGTCTACTAGAGAGAGAGAGAGAGATGATTGAAGTTGATGAAGAAGATAGAGTAGAGTGGTTTCGTTGCTACTTGCTCTCTCTAGTGTATAGTGTGGGATTCATAATGTTGTTTTAAATGGAATGATACTAGATGAACCCATTTATCAAATTAGTCATGTGTTACTTTACACCTTTTTAATATTTTTAAGAAAGGTGGTGTAAAGTTAGAAATCATTGGTGGAGTTCTTTTATTATTATTATTATTATTATTATTATTATTATTATTATTATTATTAATGAAGTGGAAAGTGTGATAATCAATTAATAATCAAATACTTAATCCTAAGTTTAGATGAGAAGATTTAAGTATTTAACCATTAAGGTCTGGTCTTAATTGTTATTTAGAGTTCAATTGAATATGTTAACTAAAAATTAATTATTGTGATTTATATCATTTTATATAATTTTAATATATATTTTATATCTATAATAAATTTTGTGTGTGTATATAATATAGTTATAATATTTATGATCAAAATAATGTTTGTAATATATTATTATTATTATAAAAGAGTTTAATATTATCATTTTAATCTCATATTTATGTTTATATGATTTAAATTAATATGTATACCGAAAAGCTTAACAAATTATTAAATAAAATAATTTTAATATGATAATATGTAATTAAATATTTATAAAAATATATGTATGAAAATTAATTATTTATTTATTTATTAAATAATTACATAAAAATAGAAGTCAAGCACAAATTTTCGTATTATTGAAATAACATACAGAAAACCATGCCTTGGTCATGAATAATAGAATTTGGTAATGTTTTGGATTTTGTGACTTGTATGTTAAAGATGGGGAAATAATTGCATGGTGGATGGTTGATACTTGATAGTGGCAACTTGCAAGTATAATACAGTATCTCTCTTTACCGTATCCTTTTGCTTTTGTGTTTTGTCCTTTGTTTCTGTATTTTTAATTTTTATCACTATCTTATAATAGAACAAATCAAAATTAATGGCATATAGTTGTCCATACATGTTCAAAATCAAGAACCTAATACATGTTAACAAATAGTGACTACATAAGGGTAAAAGGGTGAAATGGAATTCACCATAGATAGAAAAATATGTATGTTAATTAAATAAAGATGTCTAGTTCAAAATTAAAATTCGTGAAATGTCACTGCAATAAAATTACTTTATAGTAATATATTTTTTGGTGATAATAAAATAATAATTATTATATATTTTATTTAACGTAAATTTTTGTGACGATTATATATTTATTGTCATTATTATATGTTATAACGATAATTATATATCTTTATCAGTCATAAACATATTTTTATCGAAAATTATATAATTGTCGCTAAAATCTTTTAGTAACAAAATATAAGACGATTAATATCTAATAATTGTCGATAAAAATATTAGACTATTAGCGGTTATTTTTATTACTGCTAAAGATAAAATAAATAATAAAAAAATAATTATTTTAATAGTGCGTTCCTAATATATTTGTTTGGAATAAATCAATATTTGCTTATTGAACTCTATTAAAAATACTAAATAATGCATGAAAAAGCAATAAGAGTGCTTCAATTTTTTTATGACAAAAAAACATTAGGATATGAATTTTTTTTTTTGAATCATTATAAATTTACAACAATCTCAACAGAAAATAAAGTGAATTACTGAACAAAATAAAAGAAATAAAAACTTCTAGAAATTCAAAAGTAACATAATTAAATTCAACAAATATAAGCTAAGCTACAAAAAACTAATCATTACAATTAAAATTTCTTTATTATAGACACAAAATAAAGCCTAATTAAAATTTCTTTATTATAGGTAGAAATTAAAATTTTTATATTTTTAATAGTTGAAGTTCTTTTTAAAATTTTTGACATTTGAAAATATTTCTAATTAAGTATCCAAATATAATATTTTTTTAAATTATTAAAATTCTCAAAAAGTATATTCTTTAAAATACTTTATCCAAAACAAAAATATCTTACATATGTTGTGTATATGTAATAGTATGTCACTTTTAGATGGATAATACTGATATTGAAGATGTTTTGTTTGGCTCAGAATTGAGATACAAACAATACAAGATCATGGTTGACTTATAGATCAAGTATAAGCCAATAAACTTGCTTCAAGTCACATGAGCTCCTTTTATTATGAGACTGAAGAGTCAAGAGAGTGTTTGGAACTTAGTATACTGCTACTCTATATTTCTATGTTTCTTTTTTCTTTAATTGCTTTATTATTGTAAAAGAAAAGAAGTAAAAAAAAAAAAAAAACACCAAATCTCCAATATTGGTAGTTACACTATGACAATTGTTGAATGTTTCGTGGAAGGAATGACATGTCTAAAGCTTTTGGAAAGTGAAAGTGAAATTATTAGAAACTGAGTTTTTTAGTAGTTCCCATCTGACTCTTTTGTTTTGTCTCCTGCTAATATGGTACCTTTTCTTTCTTTTCCCATATGCATTTTAAAAAATAATAAATAAAAAAAATCCCGAGGAACATTATTGCTCTTATAATTTTAGAAAAATTGTTACTTAAGATTATTTTTCCTCTCGATATATATATGTGCATTTTTCGATACTTGAACTTACATGTTCTTATCATTTATACAAAGAGTAAATTATTTATTACTGTTTTTAATATTTTTTATGTTTTAATAGTGTGTCACCATTATTTATTGAATTGATGAAAAATTTAATTAACTGCTAGATCGGTATAAGCTTCGCCTGTGCGACCGTTGTTAATCATAGGTTTTGCATTTTTGTAAATATGGACTTTGTAATCAGACACAAATACAAGAAGACAGAAAGATCTCTAGTCTTTTTTAGTCATCGATTGATGTAGAAAATTCTTTTTGAGTATTTATTATATTAAAATATATTTTGCTTCAAATTGATGCTATTATATTATTGGTACTAGACAAACTAGGAATGTGTTTATGCGAGTGAGGTGGCAACTAGCAACTAGCAACTAGCAACTAGACATTAAGAAATGTAACTGGCACATGTATTTTACAATGAGAATACTACTTTTATACATATCTAAATTTGCAAAGGACATATATTCTTGGATAAATAAATTGATGTCTCATGAACACACGAGGAACCCATTGAGTGCACATGGGACTCATGTGATTCAAATTATATATATGAATCACAATCACAAGATCAATCAAACACAAGTTCTTAGTTCCTAGATTTTATGCAAAGTGCATAGAAATTTCGCCCTAGATTGTTAAATTTATTTTTAAGTAGTGTTATATAAACGTTAGCATTTCAATCACGATAAATATTTCATTATAAAATATAAAATTAACTTGATTATAAAGAAGATGAACATGAGAAAAAAAAAAAGCAAGAAAACACAAATGAAAAACATATTTTTAGGAACACACACATGTTATTTTTTGAAAGCATTAAAAAATAAAAAAAAATTCAAAACTTTCTTTTTTTAACTTTGAAGAATAATCAAGAAGATAAGTTAAGATTTTTAATCATTTTTTTAAAATTTTAATTTTTTTTCATTTTCTATATCTCACTTAAAACTAACAAAAAAAAAACAATAATATTAAGAAACTAAGATGGATACTTGTTAGAAAATTAAATCAAGAATATTCAAAAAAGTAGTACAACTACAATATACTAGAACATTGAAAAAGTTCAAAACCATATTGAATTGGAATTGAATGGAAGTTGCACTCATTACATCCATATTAGAAGAATCATGAAGTGTATTGGAAGTTTCAAGATTGATGACTAAGCTTAATAAAGAATTTTCAAGATGTGCTAGAAATTACAAGAAGTTACTTATTTGAATAGCCAAAGTAAGAAGCAAAGTTGGATAAATATGTGTATTAAGAAGTTAGTAGAATCATGAACTTTTAGTATGAAACTTCGCCTATATAAAGGCACATATGCCTTATGTATTTTGTATGTTCCATGAAATGAAAAAAAGATATGATTAATGAAGTCCTTCATTGTTCTATTATTTCATATGAGTGTTGGTGAAGTTGAGAGATGAAAAATATGATAGCGTCATTTATATGAGTGAGTGATCCTAGGGCCAATTGAAGTGTGGGTATTATACTTACATTTGGTATCAGAGCTGGTTAATCCAGCGCCTGGTGTTTGAGAGTTTGTGAGGTGTGAGAGAGTTCTCACATAGTTGTTTATTCATAGAGTTGGTATGGCAAACACTTTCAATATTGTGTGGTCCGGTCCTAAGTTAGATGGAAAACTTGATTATAGTTATTGGGAGACTTTGATGTCTACCCATTTGAAGGCCCAGAATCTGTGGAATTTCATTGAACCGGGTTTGCAAGAAGGAGCAGATACTGTCCAACAAAGGAGAGATCAATTGGCGCTATCTCAAATTCATCAAGGAGTAGATTATACGGTGTTTGGCAAAATAGCAAATGCCAAAAGTGCAAAGGAAGCATGGAACATGTTGAAGCTGTCATACAAAGGCATAGATAAAGTTCAGAAAGCAAAGCTACAGTCTTTAAGAAGAGAATATGAAAGGTACGAGATGTCGAGATCAAAAACTGTTGAGAAATATTTTACTCGTGTTACAAATCTTGTCAATAAGATGAGAGTCTATGGAGAAGATATGCTCGATAGCAAAGTAGTGGAGAAAATTCTTCGCACCATGCCAATGAAGTATGACTATGTGGTGACTACGATACTAGAGTCACACAATATGGATACCATGACGATTGCAGAGTTGCAAGGAACCATAGAAAGCCACATCAGTAGAATACTGGAAAAATCAGAAAAATCAACCGAGAAAGCCCTGAAAAGCCGAGTGAATCTCAACAATGTTGCAGAATCAAGCCGTACACAAGAAAGACAAGGTTGTGGTTTCAATTTTCAAAGTAGAGGCAGAGAAAGTTCAAGAGGTAGAGGTCGTGGCAATTACAACCAAGAAAGTTACAACAATTTTACACCACCTAATCAAGGAAGAGGTGGAACGAATTTCAGGCCTGTCAACCGAGGAAGAGGTCGAGGTAATTTTTATCAGAAAAGAACTAATTTCAACTGTTTTCATTGTGAAAAGTATGGACACAAAGTAGCAGATTGCAGATTCAAAGTGATGAATAATAATCAAGCACACGTTGTAGAGAATTAGCATCAAAATATTGATGACAATCCGAGTACTCAGACTTTATTTTTTACAAGTAATTCATGTGCTGAAGATGAAAATATATGGTACTTGGATAATGCTTGCAGTAATCATATGTCTGGTAGAAAGTAGTTATTTTCTTCATTAGATGATTCAGTTAAACTATTATTGAAGTTTGGTAATAGTACAAAGATCCCTATTGAAAGAAAAGGGCACATACCAATTAGATTGAAAGATGGTTCTCTAAGTTATATTTCTGATGTTTTCTATGCTCCTGAACTTGATTACAATTTACTGAGTATGGGACAATTATCTGAAAAGGGATATAAGATGATAACTTATCGTAAATATTGCACTGTATTTGAGAACAATGGAAGGTTCATTGATAAAGCAAAGATGACTTCAAACAGAATGTTTCCGTTAAAAATTCAACATGTTAATCCCTCTTGCATGAGTTCTGTGATACTTGATGATAACTGGTTGTGGTATATGCGGTTTGGCCACTTTCATTTTTCTGGCCTAAACTACCTGTCAAGAAAAGGACTTGTTTCTGGTCTACCATGGATTTATATTCCCAATTGTGTTTGTGAGATTTGTCAATTGGGAAAGAAGCACAGAGATCCATTCCTTACAGGAAAGTCTTGGAGAGCTAGAAGATTACTTGAAATTGTGCATTCAGATCTCTGTTCTGTAGAAGTTTCAAGTAATGGTGGTAGGAGGTGCTTTATCACTTTTATTGATGATTTTAGTAGATATACATGGGTATACTTTCTGAAGCAAAAATCAGAAGTATGTGATGTCTTTAAGACATTCAAGGCGTTTGTCAAAAAATAAAGTGGCTGTAAAATCAAAATTCTCAGAACAGATAGAGGAACAGAATATCTTGCATGTTCAGAATAATTTAAGCAACACGAAATTTAACACCAACTAACAACTAGATACACTCCTCAACAAAATGGAGTTGCTGAAAGAAAGAATAGAACCATCATGGATATGGTCAGATGCATGCTCAAGTCAAAACAAATGTCTAAAGAATTTTGGGCAGAAGCAGTCGCAACAGCAGTTCATATTTTAAATAGGTGTCCAACAAAGAGTGCTCGTGATAAAACTCCAGAGGAAGCTTGGAGTGGAAAGCGGCCTTCCATCTATCATTTCAGAGTCTTTGGGTGTATCGCTTATGCCCATGTACTAGATCAATTAAGGAAGAAGTTAGATGACAAAGGTGAGAAGTGTATCTTTATTGACTATAACACAGACTCAAAAGTATACAAGTTGTATAATCTAGAAACAAAGAAAGTAATCATCAGTAGAGACGTGACGTTTGACGAGAAAGTCATGTGGGACTGGGACACAAAGACAGAAAAACATCCGATAGTAATTTCAAATACATGTGATGATGAAGAAGAAAGACAACCAGACGCAACCGAACAACCAGAATCATCTAGAAGACCTCAAAGAGAAAGGAGACTACCTGCTAGATTAGCAGATTATGAAGTTGGCAATGACAATGATCCGTCCAATGAAGAAATCATAAATTTTCCTCTATTTTCAGATTGTGAGCCGTTGAACTTTGAAGAAGCCTTTAAAGACAACAATTGGAAGAAAGCAATGGATGAGGAGATTCATGTCATTGAGAAGAATGACACATGGAAGCTGACAGATTTACCAGCAGATAAAAAGCCGATTGGAGTAAAGTGGGTTTACAAGACTAAGTACAAACCCAGTGATGAAGTTGATCGTTTCAAAGCAATATTAGTTGCAAAAGGATACAAACAAAAACCAGGTATTGACTATTTTGAAGTATTTGCTCCTATTGCTAGATTAGACACTATTCATCTAATTATTTCACTCTCGGCTTAAAATAAGTGGAAGATACATCAAATGGATGTTAAGTCTGCATTTCTAAATGGCACTTTAGAAGAAGAAGTGTATATTGAGCAACCTGTAGGATATGAAGTTCTTAGAAAAGAAGATAAAGTTTATAAATTGAAGAAAGCTTTGTACGAATTAAAGCAAGCACCAAGAGCGTGGTACAAGAAGATTGATTCTTATTTCATTGAGAATGGTTTCAAAAGATGTCCGTTTGAACATACTCTTTATATCAAGTTCGTTGAACCTGGAGATATCTTGATCGTGTGCCTTTATATTGACGATTTGATCTTTACTGGCAATAATTTGAAGATAATTACAGAATTTAGGGAGGCTATGATAAAATACTTTGAAATGACAGATATGGGTTTGATGTCTTACTTTCTTGGCATTGAAGTAATTCAAAAAGATGGTAGAATTTTCATTTCTCAGAAGAAATATGCAAATGATATTTTGAAGAAATTTCAGATGGAACACTCAAAACCAGTTTCTACTCCAGTCGAAGAGAAGTTCAAATTGTTGAGAGAAGATAAAGGAGGAGCAGTAAATTCCACATACTACAAAAGCTTGATTTGAAGTCTAAGGTACTTGACTGCGACTAGACCAGATATTGTGTTTGGAGTTGGTTTGCTTAGCAGATTTATGGAGGAGTCTTGTACCAACCATTTGCAAGCGGCAAAAAGAATTCTTCAATATATCAAAAGTACTTTAAATGATGGTATTTATTATGAAAATACTACTGAAGTGAATCTTGTCGGTTACATTGATAGTGATTGGGCTGGAGATATAGAAACAAGAAAAAGTACTTCAGGGTTCTCGTATTTCATCTTGGTTCTGGTACAATTTCATGGTCGTCAAAGAAATAACCAGTAGTAGCACTTTCTAAAGCAGAAGCAGAATATATAGCAGCAGCAAGTTCTGCAACACAAGCAGTTTGGCTAAGAAGAATTCTTGAGGAATTGAACGAGAAACAAAATACTCCAACAACAATATTTTGTGATAACAAGTCAACTATTGCACTTTGCGAAAATCCAGTATTCCATGGAAGATCGAAGCATATTGATATTCGATTTCACAAAATCAGAGAGTTGGTAAATGAGAAAAAAGTTGTGATCGAGTATTGTCCAACTGAAGAACAAGTTTCAGATATATTTACAAAGCCATTGAAGACCGAGTTATTTTACAAGTTGAAGAAGATGCTTGGAATGATAAACTCTACGAGCTTGATTTAAGGGAGGCAATGTTAGAAAATTAAATCAAGAATATTCAAGAAAGTAGTACAACTACAATATACTAGAACATTGAAGAAATTCAAAATCAAATTGAATTGGAATTGAATGGAAGTTGCACTCATCACCTCTATACTAGAAGAATCATGAAGTGCATTGAAAGCTTCAAGATTGATGACTAAGCTTAATAAAGAATTTTCAAGATGTGCTAGAAATTACAAGAAGTTACTTATTTAAATAGCCAAAGTAAGAAGCAAAGTTAGATAAATATGTGTATTAAGAAGTTAGTAAAATGATGAACTTTTAGTATGAAACTTTGCTTGTCCTTCTTTATTCTATTATTTCATATGAGTGTTGGTGAAGTTGAGAGAAGAAAAATATGATAACGTCATTTATATGAGTGAGTGAATTTAGGGCCAATTGAAGTGTGAGTATTATACTTACAATACCAGTAAAAAACCAGCCAACTGTTCTTAGGTCGGGACCCAAAACTCCAAATCACTTCAGCAACATCCCTAAATTCACTCAGGTAAACAAATTTCACCCTACCCAAAACCCTCTCCCTTTGTTTCACCCTTTTACCGCAGCTGATTTTTAAACCCATCCAAGGCCGCGCCAGAGTACCAGGAGCATTGGGGCAACTTCTCCTCTGCCTCCATCGAACGCCGCCCCGCCGTCAACCACGTGCGAAAACAGTCGACCGTCGGGGACCGTTCCAGAATGCCGCGACGCTCTCATCCCCCCGTAGCTTCCCCAATCTTGGCCGCGGCGACGTCGTTCCACCCAGGCACGAGAAACAAGTAGGTTCTCCTACTCATGGAGGGCGCGCCGCTGCTGGTGCATGTCGGTGTTGGCAGCGCCCTTGAAACCACCCGACTCTGCTCCAGCCTCGAAACCTTCCTGCACATAATCTATTGGTAAGTATTTAGATGTTGCCTCCGATATTAACTGCAGGTTTATTGTTTTAAAAAGGGATTTGGATGTTTTTTTTATTATTATAGATTGGAGGGTATGAACATTTGAAACTGATTGGTACTGCCTTGGATTTTCATCAATTTATTTTTGTGAAGGAAAGGAATTTCTATCACGTTAACCTTGATTAGATTCTTAGCTGATTGGTTCTCCTTTCTATTTTCATCAATTAGTGTGTTTCTTTGTTGAATTGATTTCATTTCATTAGCATTAGGACTTTTTCATTGGCGTAATTAGCTGATGAGGTGTGAGGTTTTGTTAAATGAATGAGGGAGCTCCTTTATAAATGCTAAGTTAGTTTAAATTGATCTCTGGAGAACAATAGCATAGCTTAATTTATCAAGTGTATATGGCAAATGATATGTTATGAATATTTTACGACTCTGTTCAGTGAATTTGTTCCTCGGGCATACGGCAACCAGTATTGGCGTGATGAACATTTGAAACTGATTGTTGTTTTTGTAATTAGAATATGGACTTCTTTCTTTATTTGCTGTGATTTTTTGGACAGATTTACTTGTGCTAAATTCTTGGATGTTGTTGAATTGCTATATTTAGAGAGTGGATGTTGCTGAAACTAGAGAGCGACTGTTGCTGTTATTAGGAGTTCGATTTTGTTGAATTGCATGTGATTAGAGATTGAATGTTGCTGTTTTTTAATAGTGGTATGAAATTTCAATGGTAAAAATATATTAAATTTAGACTAATTTTGGTCGAAGTTAAGTTTGATCCTAATCATGGTCCGAGATTCAATTTATTTGGAGCTCTGAAATCGATTCTCCTTCGCCTCTTTTATCCTACTACTTGTTAAATGATTTTTTCTATATGCCAAATTGTCCTGATTGCTTTCCAGCCTTTTACAATCCTAAACCCATATCTGGTGCACACTCTTTAACTTAATAATCTCTTCAAGATGTTTTTTCTTCATGTTGAACATATGATCTAATTTTGGAAGTGATTCAAAATGAACATCTTTTTATTTGGTTGTTGCATTCTTAGAAGCTGCTGGCTTATTTTTCCATGCTGGGTCAAAAAAAGCTTTCATTGACAGAGAATTTGTAACACTTAGGTTGCTTACATGCTGAAATATTCCTACCACATTACAAGTGAAAACATGGACCAATTTATTTGATAGATGTTTCTTCTGATTTATCAAACCTAAGATCCTTACTATATGATGAAAGAAAGAAAGAAAGGAGGGAGGCGCTGCTGCGTTTGAGAGACTTGGGTAATAGAACCTAATAATAAGAAAGGTGGGAATATTTGTATATAAAAAAGGAGCTGATAGATGTTGCTTCTAATTTGGGTCTCATATGGTATTAATTGATGGGGTTTTGTATAACAGCATCAACAATGTTTAATTGAGTACTCTTTTGATGTTGCTTCTGATTTCGTATGCAGTTTCCATTAAAGCATTTGGGCCTGTTTCTTGTGAACACACACCAGGATTGTATTGCAGAAAAGCCAATCAAGATGGAAAAAAAAGTACAACGATATTTACCGTTATCGACGTGTCATTCCACATTATCATATTTGTGACTTACAGCTACTATTGCCGTTGACAGAAATTGTTAGAGTTGCGATGCTCGCTCAGCTATATTCATGATATAATGAGTACACTAACTAAAAACAACTTCATTGAGAAGCTTGCGGAGATTGATGAAATCGGATTCTTGAGGCTTGTTCCAAATTGGTCGGTGAAGCAGGCCATCATGTTTGTCAATTGTTGCTGTTGCTGAAATTGTGAAGTTGCTGATGGCTTTATCCAAACTTTTAAGTGCATGTTCCTTCTGATATGCATTAGGATGTTTCTTTTGATTGGTACTTGGATGCTACTCGATATGTTTTCCGAGTTATCACGTGCAATGCATTTGCGGGTGCGTGTACTTCACTGAGGAGTGAATTACTTTTGTTTTCTTAGATATTACTCAGCAAGTTTCATGTGTTAAGAATTTGCGATTGTCAAGCAATTAGTTCTCAAATTGTGGATGTCTCTAGTTCATTAAGCAATACATTGCCTTATTATATTATCTAGTCTACTCTGATTGGTGTATATACCCCATTTGTTTATGACTACATATAAGTAGCACTTCTTTCCATTAAGTAGTTTTCTGTTAACTAAAATGGAAGTTTATTTTTTTTATCCTTGTTTTCTATTGCTGAAATTGTAAAGTTGCTGGTACTTTAAGCATTGCACGGCCTTCTATCGTAACCAGTCTACTCGGCAGGTTCGTTTGGCATTGGTGACTTTATCCAAGTTTTTAAGTGGATGGTGCTTCTGATAGGCATAGGGATGTTTCTTTTCATTGCGAATTGGATGGTTTGGGATATGGTTTTTTTGTTTCATGCGTTAAGCATTCGCGAATACGTGTACTTCATTTAAAAGTCAATGCCTTTTGTTTATTTAGATATTCTTTAACAAGTTTCATGGCAGATGTAATGTTTTTTTTTTTTTTTGCAACAAATAAGTGACACTTCGTGATCTTAAAACCATAACAATCTCAAAACCTATAATAATCAATAATTAGATAATGTCTCAATTCTAATCTAGACACAACTCAACTTTCCTTCTTCTTGTCCAGCATGCCATACATCCTTGCTCTGCATCTCGTGGCTGTAATTCTGTTTGCCCGAGTTGCTGCGTTCACCCGAGACTCTCGATAACCTTCTCGCGTGCAGTGAATAGATTGATAAACCGGTATATTTGATTCCTTCCGCGTCTTGTTGAAATTCGCGTTCCTGATTTTAGTAACGAACCCAACTTTCTTTGTATAGTTTGCATAAAATTTTTGTGTGGCAATGAACCAAAACTCATTCCTATGACTAGGATTTTCTCTTCACTGACCCCACTATGATCCAGCAACTGTAATGTCAATACACAAAACCAAATATGAATTAAAACTACTACTAACATAGTAAATATAACGCGATAATAACCAATAAGGAATAATTCATATCTCCTATCTCGAGTCCAACTCATCCTTTCTAGCCATAATGACGTCGGTAATTTCGTCGACTTTCAATTAAAGACACCGAAAAAACTTTTATCACCTTAAGATCTTTACTATATAATGTATGACTCCAATAAAAAATATCAAAAAATATTGCAAACACATATGGGAGTCAAGCATACTTTAATAATAACAATTCTTAGGATTAGAACATGCTGGGTAAGTATTTAATAGCAATTCTTAGCATACTTTAATAACGTCTCAACTAAATATATCACCGTACCAAAATTTTTCAAATAAATAAACTTTTTGAACTTAAAAAACATCTAATTAGCATGAATAAGAAACATTCACATCACATTCAAACCTCATGTCTCGAGTCCAACTCATCCTTTCTAGTTACAATGACATCGGTAATTTCGTCGACCTCCAATTAAAGACATTAGAAAAAAACCTTTTATCACCTTAAGATCTTTACTATATAATGTATGACTCCAATAAAAAAATAAAAAAATATTGCAAACTCATATGGGAGTCAAGCATACTTTAATAATAGCAATTCTTAGGATTAGAACATGCTGGGTAAGTATTTAATAGCAATTCTTAGCATACTTTAATAATATCTCAACTAAATATATCACTGTACCAGAATTTTCCAAATGAATAAATTTTTTGAACTTAAAAAACATCTAATTAACATGAATAAGAAACATTCATATAAGACATTGTCATAAAATTTCCTACAATGCAAGACCAGCTTATGCAACATACCTTAGACCTCTCTTGCTCTTGAATAACTACTTTACCCACACTCAATTCTTCATCGCCTTGGGTTGAATTGATTAATGTGCTAATCAATCCGTCTATCGGGGTTGAAAACTCCATGGACGATGCTCTCTTCCGGAAGCCTTGCACTGCGACCTTCTCTTCTTTGTGAAGGAAACACTTGGCGTGATGGTCTTTTGGGAGTTTCGATTATCGATTTGGGAAGACAGTGAACCACGATCACGAATGTCACCGTCAATGGCGACACGCACCGGGGAGAAGGAACGAGGGAGATTCAAAGTGAATGATTTGATGGAGAGAGTGATAGCAATCGATGAGCTGAAGATGGAAAGGTTGCACTGCAATCAGGAACAACATGTATGATGGTCAAACGCAACACCGCTAATGGCAGCACAGATCGAGGAGTACCGAGAAGGGAGCGCCGCTTAGATGGTTGGTTGGAGGAGGTTGGCGCCGTTGATGTTAGGAAGAGAGAACCATGCATCGTAGCTTGACAAGAGGGAGAGAGGGTGAAGAATCGGAAGCCTAGACTACGCTTGAGAAGGGAGCGCCGCTTAAATGGCCGGATGGAGGAGGTTGGCATCGTTGATGTTAGGAAGAGAGAACCATGCACCGTAGCCTCCAAGAGGGAGAAAGGGTGAAGAATCAGAAGCCTTGACTTCACGTGAGAAGGGAGCAACGCTTGGATAGTTGGATGGAAGAGGTTGGCGCCATTGATGTTAGAAAGAGAGAACCATGCATCGTAGCCGTCAAGAGGGAGAGAGAGTGAAGAATCGGGCTTGACTTCACTTCTATGATCCCAAGGAGCAGTTTTTGGAACGTATCATTCAAATATTTATTTTGAGTTAAAAGCAATTAATAACAAATATTCAAAATTAAAAATAAATAAAATTAATTAATATAATTATAATTAATTGAGTTGTTCAATTTTTAGTTAGTTAGGAGTTGATTCTATATACTTTTTCCCAAAAAAAAAAAGAAATCATATTTAATGAGAACATTTCTTTTCAAAATTATTGATGTCATAATTTTAGTAGTTTATTTTATTACAATTAAATATTTTTTCAATGGAGGTAATATCACCTTTTTATCTATACCCAAAAATGTATAAAATTCATGTATAATTCAAAAATAAAATTTTGTAATTAAAATTAATCTAATTGAAACACGTTAATTTCCATGCATTTAAAATTTACCAAATACAACCTCACTCTTTATTGGAGTATAAAAAATGTTTCCTCTTGCAAATTCCCTAAAACACAACTTTAAAAATTTTAATTCATTTATTTGCTTATGTTGTTACCACTTTCTTTCAATCAAAGTGAGTATTAACCTAGACGATTTTACATATTTATCCTAAGTAACAAGTGAAGCACAAATATAATAAAGTAGATTAAACACCAATATAATAAATAGGATTAACTATTCAACCCACACGTATGTGTAATGATATATGTAATGATAGAAACTCAGATGTAGTTAACTTCATGTGAAGTTAATAGCTGAAAATCATTAAATAATTTAACAGATTAGACTAAATTATCATCTACAAACTTTCGGTTATCAATTTCACATTAAGTTAATTGTTTTTAAGTTTTTACTATGTTCAAAACATACTCTGATCTAATAAAAATCCTAAGAAATAACAGGCTAATAAACTATAGTAGTTATTACAATGTTTCTGCAGTGTCCACCATATGGGCATCATAGAGCCAATTGTGGCTGTTACACATTTTTCCCACAATTCCTTCATCGTAGCAACCACCACCACAATCACAACCACAACCATAATCACAATCACAATCACAATCACGACTGCCACCGCATTTACAATTTAAACCATGCGATGTGCTCAACATTAATAAGGTTATAAATTCTTTGCTTCCATCAATTAAGGGAACAAAGAATGAAGCAATCCGGAGATTTTTCTTTTTCATCCTAGACAGATCAGAATATCTTGATTAATTAGATGTGAACTCCATATAACATAAGCAGACTTCAAATTTACAGTATATATGAAGCACCACAAAAAAATTTAGCTAAGTTAAACAGAACAAACTCTTATTATTTGGTAATAAGAAGAATAAAAACAGTTTCATGCTTACCCTCTAGTAGTTTGTTCGGAAGGAGAGAATCCGAAGAAATCCTCAATTTACGAATCACCATCAGTTATCTACCACTCGATACGATCACATCAGCAATTCGTTCTGAATCCTTTGCTATTGAGTATTGACACTTCAGGCTGGCTGATAACCTCAAATATGGTCATACCATTAATAACCGTCAAAAATAGATGAATTTTAATTCATGTTCTTTTCATTGTATTTGAACCCAATTTCGCACCCTCTTTGATTGTACTTTTGGTTCAATTGTACCAAGAGTTCGTTTCTCGACAGCAACCTGTAGGTCAATATCCATGGATATATCAAAGGGATGTTATGGCTCAGCTTCTTTTCTGCAAGAAATTACTCCAGGAACATCATTGAACCCATTCTAATGGGTTTCGCAGTCGCTGTTTCCGATGAGATATCTAAGACTGGGGGATCCACATCCATTGCATATTCTTTACAGTCTTTATCTAAATTGTGTTATTTATCCTTATCATCGCACGAAGCTAAAACCTCATTCACTTAAGTGGCGAAAGCTTTCTCTGGGAACTCATTACTTGAAAAATTCTCATATAAATTGATGATAGATCAACGTCCATGTCAGCAGGTAGACTGCCTTCTCTAACCCTCTCAGATGGGATCCCATTTTCATTGTTGTGACAACCTACAACTTGAGTGCATCATCAGAATCATCACCATCAAGAGATATATCATCATTGATTTTAAACTGTTTATTATCTAACTTCGGATCTTGATTACGTGAGATTACTTTTGATGTCTCTAAGCAGATCTTTTCTCATTAAGATCTTTCTTTATCAAGCAGGGTATTTAACCATTGCTAAACAGAAACTGCCAAGGAGACTGACTGCATGATCTCGAATTAAAGAGTCGGTTAGAAAATTAAGTCAATAATATTCAAGAAAGCAGTACAACTACAATATACTAGAACATTGAAAAAGTTCAAAATCAAATTGAATTGGAATTGAATACAAGTTGCACTAATCATCTCCATATTAGAAGAACGAAGAATCATGAATTAAAAGCTTTAAGATTGATGATTAAGAATTTGAAGCAAAATTGAACAAGGAATTGACTAGTTAAAGTTTCTACATGTTTCTTGAATTATGACACTAATGCTTAGTTGTTAGAAGAATTATCATTTTATTATGAAGGTTTGCCTATATAAATGCTTCATATGTATGTTGTTATCCATCTCTCCATGAACCAAAATACTTAGTGTTTATTTCAAAAAATTCTCTCCTTATTATTATGAGTGTTAGTGAGTTTGAGAGATGAAAAATATGATAGCGTCATTTATATGAGTGAGTGATCCTAGGGCCAATTAAGTGTGGGTATTATACTTACATTTGGTATCAGAGCTGGTTAATCCAGCGCTTGGTGTTTGAGAGTTTGTGAGGTGTGGGAGAGTTCTCACATAGTTGTTTATTCATAGAGTCGGTATGGCAAACACCTTCAATATTGTGTGGTCCAGTCCCAAATTAGATGGGAAACTTGATTATAGTTATTGAGAGACTTTGATGTCTAGCCATTTGAAGGCTCAAAACTTGTAGAATTTCATTGAACCGGGTTTGCAAGAAAGAGCAGATGCTGCCCAATAGAGGAGAGATCAATTGGCGCTATCTCAAATTTATCAAGGTGTGTTTGGCAAAATAGCAAATGCCAAAGGTGCAAGAGAAGCATGGAATACATTGAAACTGTCATATAAAGGCATAGATAAAGTTCAGAAAGCAAAGCTACAGTCTTTCAGAAGAGAATATGAAAGGTACGAGATGTCTAGCTCAGAAACTGTTGAGCAATATTTTACTCGTGGTAAAGATCTTGTCAATAAGATGAGAGTCTATGTAGAAGATATGTCTGATAGCAAAGTGGTGGAACAAATTCTTTGGACCATGCCGATGAAGTATGACCATGTGGTGACTACAATACTAGAGTCCCACGATATGAATACCATGACAATTACAGAGTTGCAAGGAACTATGGAAAGCCACATCAGTAGAATACTAGAGAAGTCAGAAAAATCAACCGAAGAAGCCCTAAAAAGTCGGGTGAATTTAAACAATGTTGCATAATCAAGTCGTACACAAGAAGGACGAGGTCGTGGTTTTAATTTTCAAAATAGAGGCAAAGGAAGTTTCAGAGATAGAGGTCATGGCAATTACAACCAAGGAAGTTACAATAATTTTACACCACCTAATCAAGGAAGAGGTGGAACGAATTTTAGGCCTGTCAACCAAGGAAGAGGTCGAGACAATTTTTATAAAAAAAGAATCAATTTCAACTGCTTTCATTGTGGAAAGTATGGACACAAAGCAGCAGATTGCAGATTCAAAATGGTGAATAACAATCAAGCACATGTTGCAGAAAATCAACATAAAAATACTGATGATAATCCGGGTACTCAAACTTTATTTTTTACAAGTAATTCATGTGCTGAAGATGGAAATATATGGTACTTAGATAATGCTTATAGTAATCATATGTCTGGTAGAAAGTAGTTCTTTTCTTCATTAGATGATTCTGTTAAACTATTATTGAAGTTTGGTAATAGTACAAAGATCCCTATTGAAGAAAAAGGGCACATACCAATTAGATTGAAGGATGGTTCTCTGAGTTATATTTCTGATGTTTACTATGCTCCTAAACTTGATTACAATTTATTGAGTATGGGGCAATTATTTTAGAAGGGATACAAGATGATAACTTATCATGGATATTGCACTGTGTTTGACAACAACGGAAGGTTCATAGATAAAGCAAAGATGACTTCAAACAGAATGTTTCCATTAAAAATTCAACATGTTAATCTCTCTTGCATGAGCTCTGTGATACTTGATGATAACTGGCTGTGGCACATGCGTTTTAGACACTTTCATTTTTTCTGGCCTAAACTATCTGTCAAGGAAAGAACTTGTTTTTGGCCTACCACGGATTCATATTCTCAATTGTATTTGTGAGATTTGTCAACTGGGAAAGAAGCACAGAGATCCATTCACTACAGAAAATTCACGGAGAGCTAGAAGATTACTTGAAATTGTGCATTCAGATATCTGTTCTGTAGAAGTTCCAAGTAATAGTGGTTGCAGATACTTTATCACTTTTATTGATGATTTTAGTAGATATACATGGGTATACTTTCTGAAGCAGAAATCAGAAGCATGTGATGTCTTTAAGACATTCAAGGCGTTTGTCGAAAAACAAAGTGGCTATAAAATCAAAATTCTCAGAACAGACAGAGGAACAGAATATCTTATATGTTCAGAATACTTTAAGCAACACAGAATTCAACATCAACTAACAACTAGATATACTTCTCAACAAAATGGAGTTGCTGAAAGAAAGAATGGAACCATCATGGATTTGGTCATATGCATGCTCAAGTAAAAACAAATGCCTAAAGAGTTTTAGGAAGAAACAATCACAATAGCAGTTCATATTTTAAATAGGTGTCCAACAAAGAGTGTTCGTGATAAAACTCCAGAGCAAGCTTGGAGTGAAAAGCGGCCTTCCATTCATCATTTCAGAGTCTTTGGGTGTATTGCTTATGCCCACGTACCAGATCAATTAAGGGAGAAGTTAGATGACAAAGGCAAGAAGTGTATCTTTATTAGTTATAGCACAGACTCAAAAGCATACAAGTTGTAGAATCCAGAAATAAAGAAAGTAATCATTAGCAGAGACGTGACATTCGACGAGAAAGACATGTGGGACTGGAACACAAAGACAGAAAAGCAGCTGACTATAATTCCAAATACATGTGATGAAGTAGAAGAAAGGCAACCGACACAACCAAACAACCAGAATCAACTAGAAGATCACAAAGAGAGTGGAGACTACATGCTAGATTAGCAGATTATGAAGTTGGCAATGACAACGATCCGTCCGATGAAAAAATCATAAACTTTGCTCTATTTTTAGATTGTGAGTCATTGAACTTTGAAGAAGCCTCTAAAAACAACAATTAGAAGAAATCAATGGATGAGGAGATTCATGCCATTGAGAAGAATGACACATGGGAGTTGACAGATTTACCAGCAGATAATAAGCCAATTGGAGTAAAATGGATTTATAAGACTAAGTACAAACAAAGTGGTGAAGTTGATCGTTTCAAAGCAAGATTAGTTGCTAAAGGATAGAAACAAAAGTCAAGTGTCGATTATTTTGAAGTATTTGCTCCTGTTGCAAGATTAGACACTATTCGTATGATTATTTTACTCTCGGCTCAAAATAAGTGAAAAATACATCAAATGGATGTTAAGTCTGCATTTCTAAATGACACTTTAGAAGAAGAAGTGTATGTTGAGCAACCTGTAGGATATGAAGTTTTTGGAAAAGAAGATAAAGTTTACAAATTGAAGAAAGCTTTGTACGGGTTAAAGCAAGCACCAAGAGCGTGGCACAAGAAGATTGATTCTTATTTCATTGAGAATGGTTTCAGAAGATGTCCGTTTGAGCATACTCTTTATATCAAGTTCGTTGAACCTGGAGATATCTTGATCGTGTGTCTTTATATTGTGATTTGATCTTTACTAGGAACAGTTTGAAGATAATTGCAGAATTCAGAGAGGCTATGATAAAGCACTTTAAAATGACAGATATGGGCTTGATATCTTACGTTCTTGGCATTGAAGTGGTTCAAAGAGATGATGGTATTTTCATTTCTCAGAAGAAATATGCAAATGATATTTTGAAGAAATTTCAAATGGAGCATTTAAAGCCAGTTTCTACTCCAATCAAAGAGAAGTTCAAGTTGCTGAGAGAAAATAAAGGAAGAACAGTAAATTCTACATATTACAAAAGTTTGATTAGAAGTTTGGGATACTTAACTGCAACCAGACCAGATATTGTGTTTGGAGTTGGTTTGCTTAGTAGATTTATGGAGGAGTCTTGTACCAACCATTTGCAAGCGGCAAAAAGAATTCTTCGATATATCAAAGGTACTTTAAATGATGGTATTTATTATGAAAATACTAATGAAGTGAATCTTATCGGTTACACTGACAGTGATTGGGTTGGAGATATAGAAATAAGAAAAAGTACTTCAGAATTTGTATTTCATCTTGGTTCTGGTGCAATTTCATGGTCATCAAAAAAGCAATCAGTAGTAGCACTTTCTACAGCAAAACCAGAATATATAGCAGCAGCAAATTGTGCAACGCAAGCAGTTTGGCTAAGAAGAATTCTTGAGGAATTGAACGAGAAACAAAGTACTCCAACAACAATATTCTGTGATAACAAGTCAGCTATTGCACTTTGTAAAAACCAGTATTTCATGGAATATCGAAGCATATTGATATTCGGGTTCATAAAATTAGAGAATTGGTAAATAAGAAAGAAGTTGTGATCGAGTACTGTCTAACTAAAGAACAAGTTACAGATATATTTACAAAGCCATTGAAGACCGAATTATTTTACAAGTTGAAGAAGATGCTTGGAATGATAAATTCTACAAGGTTGATTTAAGGGAGACAATGTTAGAAAATTAAATCAAGAATATTCAAGAAAGTAGTACAACTACAATATACTAGAACATTGAAAAAGTTTAAAATCAAATTGAATTGGACAAGTTGCACTCATCATCTCCATATTGGAAGAATAAAGAATCACGAATTGGAAGCTTCAAGATTGATGATTAAAAATTTAAAGTAAAATTGAACAAAGAATTTACTAGTCAAAGTTTGTATATGTTTCTTGAATTATGACAACTAGTGCTGAGGTTGTTATAAGAATTATTATTTTATTATAAAAGTTTGCTTATATAAAGGCTTCATATGTATGTTGTTATCCATCTTTTCATGAACCAAAATACTTAGTGTTTGTTTTAAAAAATTCTCTCCTTATTATTATTATTATGAGTGTTAGTAAGTTTAAAAAATGAAAAATATAATAGTATCATTTATATAAGAGAGTGATTTTAAAGCCAATTAAGTGTGAGTATTATACTTACAGAGTTATAATTTTTTAGAGCCTGCTGATACTGAAAAAAGCCAACAGAAGGCGGAATGGACCTTCTCTTTCGATAGATGCTCATAACTTTCAGGACATGCTCGCAGAGGTTCCCACCTTACCTATGCTAAACATTGAACCGGGATTGTGAACAACAAGTGGTGGGTCGTTCAGTCTGCATGCATTCCTGAATCAGAGATTCATACATTGTACAACTTGTGGATAAATCGATTCCTCCTTTACTTCTGCACTCCTCCAAGGCTGCATCAAGCTAATGATGAGTGCTTCAGTGATCATTTTATCGTCTTGAGCATGACCTCTCAAGCATTCAATAAGTTCGCATGCTTCTGAATATCTAGCAGATGAGCTATATGAACCCAAAATAGATAAAAAAATCTCATGATCTAATTCATTGCCATTTTAGCAGCATGATCATAACACCCCGCATTAACAAGAACCGACGGAATAACTTGTGGATTCATGCCACTAATTTCTTCTATATCTCTAATAACTCTATCAACAACATCCCACATGTTTTCTCTCACGAGCATAGAGGCCATCATCATTTCCTTATACAACGTCATAGCCTTTTAACTGAGTATGCTACACAATCAGCTTTGATTCCTGACCGACGCATGCAAACAAATGTAGCTTCAGCCTCCACTTTCTTTCGGCGATGGTGGGGGATGGCCGGCTGGGTAATGAGAACTTTTGAATTTTGATGATGAGTGGGTTTAGGGTTAGAGAAAAAGGAGGGTGTTTTCAGTTTGTTTTTGTAAAAACCGGAAATCTTCAAGAAAAACGGTCGGTTCAATTAGTTTACCGGTTAATTGCCAGTTTGACCACTTTGACCAGTTCAATTAGTTTTTTGCTAGTTGAACTGGCTGATCAGGTTTGATTTTTAGAACCAAGAGTTCAAGGCCGACGACGACAGCTCCAAGCAGACCTTCAAGAGGCGATGACGGCAACCCCGCTGGCTATCATCTGAAGTTTGAAGGTGGCTGCAACCTTCTTGTCTTTGACAGGGTTTAGCCATTTGTGAATTGAGGGAGAGAAATTTTTGGTTTTTTTCAGTAATTCAAAAAACCAGCCCAATTTAATTAGTTGTCCGGTTCGGTTTTCAGAATAAAACTTAACGTAAAAATCTCAACTAACTTAACAATTGATGGTTTTATACCACCACAAAAGAGGCAGAGAAGAATCACAAGTTCAGAACACAACTTCGGAGACAATGGCATCCTTTGAAGATGAGGTGGATATTGACATGGGGTAACTCCTTTCTTTATTTCTCCTCTTTTAATCAATTGTTGAGATGAAGGGTTATCTACTTCTTTTGCTTATTGGTTTTAATATCACATGATGTATATATAATTATTAATTTGTTTTGCCTTTTGAGTTTTGACAACAATTATTATACAACATATATACACAAAATTTGTCTACATATTCCCTCTCTTTGATGCTAAAGCAATGTGTATGTTAATCCATTTGATTTGCAAGGTGTTTGAAAAGGTAAACTATAATTTCATTTCACTTCATCAGTTCAAACATTATGCATTATGGTTAATTAGTTAATACCAGTTCTTAATTGATATTATCTTTTGAATATATCTAACTTTTAAATATGTAATTATTGCAGACTTGCTGATGATATTGCTTTTAGTTCAGATGGTGAGGTAATTAAGTGTTTAATTCAACTATTTTGTTCGTTCTGTTATGTTGTGTTCTTAATTTATTCAATATGTTAATTTATTATTATATATTTTGCAGGGGAAGGAAGAGCAAGGAAGTGATAATAACAAAAACAATGATTTATTTAGTGTCCAAACTTCAACTGATGATAAAGAAAGAGAGAAAGAGAGTGAAAAATTATCAGATGAGAAAACGAAAAAACCACAGATGACAAAGTATGAAAGGGCAAAGATTTTGGGAACAAGGGCTCTTCAGATAAGGTATTATTTTTTTGGCATTTCTGATTTTGATTATAGTAACATTTCATATCATGATAATTATTATGCTAAACTATGATATTTTAATTTCTTATGGTTTTGTAGCATGGATGCACCTGTAATGGTACCTTTGAATGGTGAAACGGATCCACTTGAGGTAATAATTGTCCCTTCCAATATTGCCATTCTTTTCTACCATTAGCACTTGCACAAAAATTCATTTTGTACTCCATGTATAGAAACATTGGTAAGTTAATTTAAGGTTTTCCATTTAAATAAATTAAAATTTTCATAAAAATAGAAATTGTTGCTTAACAATATACAAGAGGTACCATTTTCACAACATCCTAATACGTTTGTGACTTAAAAGGTATTTGATATTTCACATGAAGGTGTTAAGAATTGAGTATGTGTTTGAAATGAAATACATTTTCCATGAGTGAGATTATTACGAAATGAATTATTTTTTTTATCAAATTAAGCACGTTACATATGAAGGAATAGAAAAATATGATTACTTTAAAATTCACCTAAAACCTCAAGAGGATAATGCGAAATGTGTTTGGTCTTGGCAGCATGGAGAATCCCATGGAAGAAAAAAGTATACAAGAGAGTGAAATGAGGGTTAAACCGGTAGAGTTGAAAAAGAAGAGCAAATATAAAGACAGAATGAGGTTACAAAGAAATAAGAAGTGTGAGGTGCATTTATTTATTTATTTTTAATTGAAACAGGGCTAAAAGCCCAAAAATGAGAAGGCCGAAAAGTGTGCGGTTCATTTAGACATTTATCTATCAGAAAAGTTAGACAAATGAACAATAATTCTTTCGTGGGTTAAAATAATCCTTTGACATTGTGTCAAAACCCAAACAATACTTTTGTCGAAAAGCCCTTAAATTATATATATAAAAAAATATACACATTTTCCGTTACATTCTTGAGGTTCTAGGAAAATTTGAAATCAATTAAACCAATTTAGATTAGTCGAGTGATTAATTTCCTCATCCGCTTAAGTAAAGATTAGAGATTCGAATCTTGTCTTGTTTGTACAATAACTTCAAACATACTCTTAAATAAAATTCAGATCTACGACAGATTAATCTTTGACCTATCCAATTTAGAGATACAGGCTTAATTTGATTAAAACAATATTCATTTCCCGGTTCATCCATCTTTAAATAATGCTTCATGCTAAATAAGCAGGATTCCGCTCTTTATTAGTCAAATAAATTTTAACTTTTTTATTTATTATATTTTATATTAATAAATTAAATTTAAAGTCTAGTATTTATAATTTAGCTAGAGACTAAAGCTTAGGGTTTAAATTTTAGATTAGAATCTAAGATGTTTTATTTTTTTTATTTTTTAATAACAAGTTAATTTTTAAAAAATACTGTATTAGGTTATTATATACTACACCATTTTATTATATACTCCCTTATTTACTATATCATCTACTTTCTTAATTTTTTTCTCAAACTTCGTAATTTTTTTATTTATATTACCAATTTTTTATGCCACTTTTTTAGAGAATTTGTCGATATCTTCAATTATCTGTAAATTGTACTTCCCCTAAATTTTTATATTTTTTCTTAACTATTTTTAGAAATTTTTGATATATAAACTATGAATCTAGACTTTGAAACGGTCTAAATCTAACTCTAACTTTAATATACACTTCCTTATTTGTTGATTATTGAGTCAAAGTAGTAGGTCATAGACATTAAGTTAAGTTTGTTAAGATCTAACTTTAGGGTTTGTACTTAATTTAATTAGTTAATAATCTTAGGATTAGTTAGGGTTAGCGCTTACTTTTGTTTATGGCATAGTAATAAGTTATATAATCATTGTGTTTTATCCATATCATATGAATATTAGGTGTCACTCATTTCATTTCAACCTATCAACTTTTTATTATTCAAAACTTTTTCGACAGACAGATAGCATTCATATCATTTTTCTTTTTGTTAAGTAACCTTTGATTCCTTTTTTACCATGAATTGTCAAAGATTGCAATAAAGGAGCTTCGCGAGGGGGTCTTACCCTTCACTATCCGAAGGCAATTTCCTGATGGATCGTAAGTTCAATGATTAAATCGTATTATATATATTATGATGATTACAGTTATAACTATAATATTTTAAAAAAATACTGTTAAAATTAAAATAATAATTTTTTATTAAATAATACTTTTTTAAAAATATTACTTAAAAAAATATGACTTTAATTTTAACGATACTTACATATTCAATATAATCACCATAGTATAATCATATTAGAATCCTATATATATGTGTGTGAATTGCCATTGATTATATATATATAGTGAAATTTGCACTCTATGCAGGTACAAAGAGTGGAATGTTTCTGATATGATAGATCCTTACGCTTGAGGTATAAGAGGAAGATATCTTGATGGAAATTTTTTTATTGATGAAGTTAATTAACTTATGCTTAATATATGGTAGCACACATAACTTGTTTTTACCTGGTTATTTAGCATTCAAATAATGGCATTTTTACACTTATCTCTTTAGCCAAACTATTTTACCGTTATTTTTGGGGTCTTTTATTGATATATGCCTCGGATGAGACTTGATACATGATTAGATATTGATTTTTTCTTCCATCTCTAGAGAATTCGAGTTGGAACCATAATATAGTAGTATAAGTTATTCCGGCTGCAATCGTATTAGTATAGAGTAAAATTTAATTTTGATGCTCAATTAGTATAATTATTTTATACGTGTATTTAATTATATAATATTATATTAGTAAAAATAATTATTTTTTATATTAAACATATAAATGATCATCTAAAAAAATAATTGAAATAATTACATGACTATATAAAATATTTTATACGATTAGTACATCAAAATTAAATTTTTAAAAATATAACATATAGAATTCAAAATAGAATGGAAAAAAGCATCATCATGGGCATTTTACAATTTTTTAACAATATTAATTTATTTAATATTTTTTAATTTTTTAAATAAAAAATAGTTTAAACTAAAATACAATCATATATTATTATAAACTCCCTTGTATTACACCATTTTCACTTCAGTCCTAAAATAAAATTCCATACGGTCATAATAGAAAAAATATGTCAACTAGGGCCGACTATTAATAAAAAAGTAAACATTGAATCTGGTTTTTGTTCATTTTTACGAAGAATAAAGTGATCTCTTTCCAAAAAAAAAGATCGCTTCGATCCTCAATTTTTTTATTTTGGGATAATACAATTCTTTTGTTAAAAAAATTATTTAAATAATAATAAAAAGTGGTTTTGTGAGAGTTTTATTTGTATTTTGTGGGAGGTTTTAAACATTCACAAAATTATTTTCAATAATATAGCTAATTACTACCACTACCACCATTGGTGAAGGAATTTTTCAAAAATAAACTTATTAATAGTTTGTAGAGATTTAAAACCCTCACAAAATACAAATAAAACTCCCACAAAATTAATTTTTTATTATTATTTAAATAATTTTTTTAACAGAAAGATCGTATTGTCTCAAAATAAAAAAATTGAGATCGAAGTATCCTTTTTTTTTGGATAGATATTACTTTATCCTTCGTAAAAATAAACAAAGACCGAATTAAGTATTTACTCTAAGAAAAAAGTACTACTTCCTATGAAAAAAAATAAAATTTATTCAATGTTCTGTATTTGGGTGTGCGTAATAAATTAATAAGGCCAATTATAGCGTACAAATATTTTCATACATACAGATATTCTCATTCGATGAAGGCCATGCGAATATCTGACAGTTTACAACTCTATAGAAGGAACTTCTTTTTTTATTTTATGGAGACCCGACAAAAATAAAATAGACTAATATAATCCTAAACTAATTACTTTAAAAAAATTATATTTATGCAAACAACCACATTACCTTCTACATATTAAAAAAATTATTTAGACACCAACTCTTACTCTCTCTTATTTTGATCAAACTAAATTGTGAATCTCATTGATTTTTTTCACATTACATTTGTCATCTCTAAAATTACGTTCAAAAGGTATAAAAAATAATTAATTTTATGCAGATTTTTTTTGTAGTTTTAATTTAGATGGCATTATATGATATTTGTCTCCCAAAATATTTTTTCAAGATTTCCGTTAGAAATGAGTAGCTATATAGAACATAAGTCTAAGATTAGCAAATAAAAACAAGTCTTGAAGCATAATATGTTTAACATAGATTTTAGAAACATTGATAAATAATGCAGTTTTTAGCATATTTTTCATAATTAAATTTTATTAACGATAATATACAGTTATAGATAAATTTGCATTAATATTGTGACTAATTTATTATCAATATATCTATATATTTCACTTATTAATGATGAAAGATTCTTTTTAACAAAGATTCATTTTTTACAAAAATATTATACATTCATTGTCAAGTTGATATAAAATTAGAGTTCTTTAAGTTAAAACACTTATTTAATGCTAATTGAATGTGAAATAGTATTAAAACTTGTTTAGAATATTAGGAATTATAATTCATTCAAGAGTTGAATTCTTTTTCTTGTTTTAAAATTTCTAAAAATAAATGATTTAAATTCTTTTAAAAATTCTAATTTTTATTTTTTCTTCATTTATAAATCAGACTAAAAGGGATATAATTTTCAAATTCATTCACACACTTTTTAAATTTAATTCTATTCTATTATTAATATATCATAATCATTCCAAATTATAGAATTAAATTTTAAATAAAAGTAAAAAAATAGAATTCTTTTCTCATATTAAATGATTTTTAAACAATCTCTTAAAATTTGACTAATAATTAAAATACTAATCAGCCACTTATAAATAATGTAATATATCTTTGTTAGTGGAAAAATTGTTAGCTTCGTAGAGAATTGCACGAAAATTCGAGTCCTAATTAAAATAAAAAAGTGTACAATATGTGTGAGTGTGAGTGCGAATGTATATGTATATAGCCTCTAAAATATATTATCTATCATAACAAATTACATAAATATTGTCAAAAATTGAACTTGATTTATCCAGGTTACACAACTCAAAATACATGATGTTTGGTATTCAATTATGCATTTACGCATAGAAAATAATAATGCAATTTTTTAGTGTTATTTAATTTAACAAAAATATTATTTATACATTAAAATTAGTCACTAAAATTAGTTATTATATATTTTTATATAAATATATGTATAAATTAATTTATTTTTAATATGTATTTTAAATTTTAATGTGTATTTTATATTAATAACTAATTTTAATGATTAATTTTAATATACATCTAAAATAGTTATTTAATTAGTTATGCAATCTAATTATGCTTGGTTTTGTTATATAATTTATTAAAGATATTTAATTAGTTTATGAATTTAGTTAATCAATAATTTTGAATTATCTTCATTTTAGTTGTTTATATAAATATATAGGCGAGTTAGCTTGTCTTATTTCAATATAAAAATAATATAAAATAATAAAAATTATAATGATTTAATCTCTAATAATTTTATATTTTTATTTATTTGATATAATTATTTACGTATCTTTATTTATTAAACTTATTTAATTTTTTTTCAATACAATTAAATAACTTTATCTTAAAAAGGATTTTATAGTCATTTGAAATAATCTATAATGTTATTAGTCTTATGTAATTAAATTCAAAATTTTTAATTTCTAGTACAAGTAAACGAAATTAATTTTAAAAAAAATATTTTAGACTTTTTAAAATTACTTCTAATTCTTTAACATTTTAAATAATAATTCTTATTTTCTTTTATTATTATTACTGCTACTACCAGTTTGTATATTATTATTATTATTATTATTATTATTATTATTATTATTATTCCATATACTTTGATATATTTACAATTGATAGTTAATACTAAATCATATACGTTCAACTTGTCACGTTTCATGTAATGATAAATGTTTGCCTAGTAATTGAGCATTTTTTATATGGTGTTTGCCTAGTGATTGAACATTTTTTATATCTATCTTTATTATAATAAGTATAAGTACTCGACAAGTGGAATGGTTATTTATTCGACACCTGTCTACCAAAATCACTCTCAATACAAGATTATAATGAAAAGATAAGGACAAATATAATATATTAGAAGTACATATAATGCAACTGCAATTCAAGTTACAATTTTTATTTTACTTTTTTAAACATTGAATATCCTGTCTCTTCTTCCTTCTGTGAAGTCTCACATTGCAGCTCCTTGTATCTCTCCTTTCTCTAGAGGTCTCACAAACCTGAAAGAAAATTGGAGAAAATTTTGATTCTGTTCTAGATGTCAATGCTAAAACACTTCATTGAAATTTTAAAGTATATGTCATAAAAATCTGGGAGATTCCTAGCAAGTTTAATAACAATAAAATTAACAGTATTGAAATGGTGCTTCAAAATAACAAGGTAACTAGGATGAATTTTTTTCTAATAAATTTATTGTTTGTCATATATCAATTTTTTTCATTAACTTATACAAATAGTTTTTTTTATACTCCTGTCTGCATTGTCTTCATGATGGCAGGGTGAGAGAATCCACGTTCCATTCCAAGGACAATTGCTAATAGAAAATGGAGGGATGTCATTGAGGCTTTTTAGATATACATTATGTCAAATTTTGTGGTGTTGAAAAACACTACCAAGACCAAGACATACCCTAGCCAGTGGTTACTCATGTTCTCACACAGGACACGTGTTAATCACGTGGAAAATTCTTTTTTTTCCACTTGAAGCTTTCCATTTCAAGACCATTCCTGACTTGGTCACTGCGCAGAAGATCGATGAGAACGATATTGTTGGTTAGATTCTATCTACCTTTTCTTTTAAATAAATGTCCTATCATTCTATTAACTTGCTACATGGTTAATAACTTGATTTTTTTATGTTTTCATTAGATCTCATTGCCGAGGTTGTTGAAAAGGCCGATCCTAGGGACTTAGTCACCAGCAAGGGAATGGAAACAAAACGTTTGGTTCTAGAACTAGAAAATTTAGAGTGCGTTCCCTGTTATTTGTTTAAGTTGACATGTACATTTGATTTTTTTTTATTCAAGAGGATAACCGATGCTGTTGTTGTTTGCCTATAACAGGAACAATCGTATTCACTGCATTTTGTTCGGTAAAATAGTTGACCAAATCTTACCACATCTTCAACATGAGAGGGTAGAGCCACTCATTGTGGTGTTTCAACTATTTAAGGCACATAGGTGGAATAGTATGCCTTAAATAAAGTATGTTCATACAATACCTAAAATTATTTCACACTGAAACTGAAATACCATTTATACATAGGCCAAACATCTATTCAGAGCAACTTCAACGTGTCAAAGCTACACATTAACCCAGAATTAAAAGAAGTGATTTTATTTAGAGACAGGTAACTATGTTGTGTAATATTTTCTACAAATACTATTACAGTTTAAAGTTTGTTCTAAAAAATTTGTTGACAAATGTGTATTTGAAACTAAGATTCAGTGTGGCTTAGGAGTTTCATAATCCATGTGTAATTGATCTTTTTAGGTTGCTAAGTGGTGTACCATCAAACTCTGTGAGAATTAGTTAAATGTCTTCACAAGATGCTTTCTCCGATATTGATGAGCTTACCGTAGAATCTGCTATTATCAAATCAATTGATGAAGTGCTAACAAGTATTGAAGTGAACTGAAAGATTTTTTTCAATAGTAATACATGGTTATCTAAGATAATCAAAAGCTAAGCTTTAGTGTTTAAATGCTGAATTCTAGAAAGGCACGGTTTGGATTGTTGGAACCATTGTTTCAATAAATGCGGGCAAGGAAGATTGGTTTTACAAGTCATGTCGCAAGTGTCTAAAGAAGACTGAAACTCCGATTGGTAATAGATATGAATATACTAAATGTGATCATACACATGGGTGTGCAGCCTTGAGGTATGAGTATTAAAACATAAAAAAATTGGTCCATTTTGTTAAAACATACTTTTGTATACTTATTGGTGGTATATGAGTCTAAAGATCTAAAATCATTAATTTGTTACTTATATATTTTTTCTGTTTTGCATACTTAACTAAAATAAATGAATAGTTGGTAATTATGTAGTCTTGAACCTTATCATAGCTTAAAGACTAATGGAGTATTTGGGTGTACCGATTACATTCTTATAAATCAATACATCATGCCAATTTCTTTTTTTGGTTATACACGATTATTAAGACTTGAAACTTTTCATTTGTTGCTTTTCTTAGAACCAATCAATATGAATACTTCTGTATATATATGATGCATTTTAAGTACCATCAATAATTGAACTCAGATTTAAGAAATGTTGCAACTAAACTTAAAACTGAATAATGAGTTGGTAAACCCCAAATATAGCACAAGAATTTTGCATTAAGTATCGGTGTTGTAAAGCTAAAAGCAACTGAAATTTTTTATACCGCCCATCAGACTGTCACATTTACAAAATGGTTAATCTTGGACCATTAATAGGTACAAGGTGGAAATTATGGTTCATGATGGAACAGGGAGTATCAACTTGCTGTTGTGGGACAGAAAAACCTATCAACTATATGGAAAACAAGCGGAAAAAGTTAAGGAGGAAGAGGTTATTAGCTTATTCAAACTTATGAATAAATTAGTTTACATGGTGAATATTTTTAAAAGCTTTACACTGTATTATTATCTAACTCAGGTCACAAGTGGGGATGAATATCGAGCCACACTTGACAATATGATGGATAAGAGAGTTTTTTTTTTAAGATTAATGTGAAAGCTGGAAATATCAACTACTATGATCAACTCTTTACTGTTATGAAGATCTGTGATGATCATAAAATTATTGAGAAGAACATCCCAGTAATTGACACAACCAACCTTGCTAACAATGTTGAGGTATTTTAAAGATAACTTTGTATCCTATCTGATGTTTATTTTGTGTTAGGGATGAATTGTTTCACTCATATTTAAGCAAATTCTCGATTCTCCTATTTGTAGGACAATGGATGCAGCAACTCGCTGAATTTTTCGAAAAATGTTGTTAATCTCAACACTGATAATGATAATCAGTGTACAATGGTCAGACTTTATTTGAAATTAGATAGAACTAATTTACATATATGATCATTATAGTAGAAAATATTTCCGTGAAAATTCTTGTTAATTGCTAGGATTGAGTCTTTTGTCAAATTCTGTGTAGGATGGTTTGGAAGAGTATATATCCAACCTCAAGTACAAAACTCCAGCTAAGAGAGCTTGCAGTGAAATGAAGCCAGCCTCTAATGGGCTTAACCACATTGAGGAAGAAGGACAATTGTCAACAAATAAGTTTTACAGAAAAGGTTTCAAGAAGCAAAAGTCACTAATGAATGAAGTGGATAACTGAGTATTCATAAATTTATGTTTGAGTGACTATCACCTAAATTGTTTTAATGCTTTTAAGTGTTTAGACTTTTAAATTATTAGTCCTGTAATCTTTGTGACCTTTAAGTTATTAGTCTTGTAATGTTTTAAAGAAAATATTCAACTACTTGATTGTATCACCTTAACTAATATTTTAGGCAATGAAAAACTTAATGAATGTTATGCTAATATGGCTTTAAAGTTTGTATTGTCATATGTCTATAAATTATTTTTATGTGACATGCGTATTGTAACAGACTTAAATAGCAGAGCACTATCAAGTCAAGAGCATTATATATATATGTATAATGCCCTTGACTTGATATCATTGGTTGAGTTCATGTGCCGAAAAAAATTATAAAATATAGTGTGCTTATACAGAAAGAATATAGTATACACATAACAAAATACACAATCGAATCCAATATAATATATACAAAACAAAATACACAGTCGAATCCAATGTATGTTCTTGAAATAATTTTAATTAACTTACATTATAATTAAGTGGTCATTTAGAATTTTATTATACCCTAAAGCAAAAAAGAATATAAACCTTACAAGTAGGAGCAAAAGTATGTGTTCATAGTATATTACGTGAAGTTGCAGCTAGGGGAGTGGGTGATTTAAGGATTTTCAATAGTCAATGACAAACATAAAAGTACCATAAAATATTGAAAGCTCAGCTGAAAGGAAGTACAACTTAATACATAGAGTATAAAGAGCTACAACAAAAAAAAAATTGTGTCATTAACCAGCATGTAATAAGTTCTAATATGGTCACTTTCCTTAAACTTTTAGTAGTTATTATAAAGTATATAGACTTTGAAGGAAATACAATTAGATAAACAAATTTGATTATTTTCGAATATAACCACTAACCATTGGTTTATACAGTTATTGTCTCAAGGATAATCAAGGATAAAGGACAAAAGAAAAATTTGGCAGTCAAGAAAGACGATAATTCATGAAAGCACAATATGTCTAATTGAAAGAATCAATGACCCAATTTTCAATGCATACATACAAGAGTTACACGTTACTAAAGTATGCTTAACATCACATGTCAAATACAATACCCATTAACTCCTCAAGACTTCTAACATATAACACTGATGTAGTAGCAAACTTTTGCATAAACTTTATAACAATGGCTCCGAAAATGAGCAATTGATCTTTTTCTTAAAAAATTAAATTTTAAATAGCATTTATAGCTTTGCTTAGCCTAGCTTCTAAAGGATTGATTTCTGAATAGAACTGAGTGAAATGGTTTGACTGATTGATACATACAAAATTATTATTTTAAAATGTATTTGGACATATTTTTATAGTAAAATTTTGATTCAATCCTTAGTGCTTATACAAAACATAATAAATATCTAAGAATTTAATATACTAAAAAATGTAATTCTTTAAATATATAGAGATAAATAGACTTATATGTTAAAAATCATTATTTTTTAAATCCTAGCAATGGTATTAAATTTTTAATTTATTAAATTATAAAATAATTTAAAAATATTTTAACATGTTTTGGAACAAGCATCATTACTTCATAAACCAAAAATCATATTTATACACGGATGTTATCAAATTAAATCTTATAAACAGATATGTAGATGGAGCAACAATCTTGATTAATATGCATTTGATTAAATACAAATATCATATAAATTTGTTTTTGGTCTCTTCTTTATGCCATATGCTGTACTCAAGCTAATGAAACAAATGAATTTATATATTTTCTAATTCATCAAGATCACTAATTTATAAAGTATAACTACATACATCTTTAATAATAGACTGTTAATCTAAGAAATTGATAAATAGAAAATTCTATATTATACGTAATAAAACATGTCCAATGCAATCGTGAAGTTACTCAAGTTTAATTTATTTATTATGCAAAACAATTAATAAGTAATTTATTAGTTTATCCAACAAACTTAAGTAGCATTTAGGATATCGAAACAATGAATATATCTTTAACACAATGCACAAAGCACAAATAGTTAAACAAAAACTTGAAGCTATTCTGATTTTTTATTGTGAAAAATAGTATATATACATCATTTCTAATGATAAGCCACACTGAGTGTTCTCTCTTCTACATAGAAAGTATTTCAAACACAAAATCAATTTTAGACAAACATGAGTGATATATCCACTAACAGGACAAAGCTTCCACATATTAATGATGATTTGATATGGAAGATTTTTGTCAAAATTGAGTCCAAAACTGTTGGTAGACTCAAAGTTGTGAACAAGGCATGAAAATACAGACTCTCAACCCCATTGTTCATCAAGCAGAACTGGGAGAAAAACAAACATAGAGAAAAGAGTGTGATTATCGACATTGGTTATCCTCCAGCCAATCAGAACTCGCAATGGTTTGTTCGCGTTATGGCAGACACTGGAGCACAAATTCAATTCAGCATTCCCTTTAACATCAATGGCTTCGGATTCTACTCACTCATAGGATCAGACCATGGTGTGTTGTGTGTAAGGGTATCACCAGGGGGTCTTAACACTAGGCTCCTTATATGAAACCCTCTCACTAGAAAGACTAACTTTGTCACCGATGAAGCTATAAGACATTGTTGTCATGCTGTGTCCCTTTATGCATTTGGCTTCACGCATGATTCAATGGAGTATCGCATTCTCCATATTTACAAGAAGCATATAGAGGAAAAGTGGATGTCATGGACTTTATACAACTCCTATGATGCTGATTGGGTTGATTCAGGAACATTCGAAAGTAATATTCAGAAGCTCGGGCCTAAGTCAGTTGTTAATGATGGAAAAACATACTGGGTAGGTTGGGATGGAGTTGGCTATTTGAATCCATCTTCAATTTGCATATTTGATTTGCAACAGCAGCAGTGCTATGAAGAAAACATTCCAGATGAAGCCAAGTCTACATACCACACTTTAACGCACTTTAAAGAAGGTGTTGGTTTCATATCATACCATAATATCGGTTTCATGAAACAAATGGTAGTTTGGGGCCTTAAGGAAGATAATAACAAGCTGGTCTGAGATAAATTTCTTAAAGTATCAGGAATTACAATTCCACACAATCCCACATTGTTTGTTGGAAAAGATATTTTGTCAATCATGGAATTGAGGTGCGGTCCTGGTGGTTCGAATGATACCGAAAGGACTGATATACTACTGCCAAGACTTAAGTTCATGAATTCTACCAGGGACATATTATTACACCAAACTTAGTAGGAGAGGGTTTATGTGAAGACCATCACAATGTATTTCGAAGGGCTTTACATGGTTTAGTGTCAGTGTTAAATAAACAGCGAAATAGGTTGTTATATTATGGTCTCGGTTGCTTTTAGGAGTAGTTGAAGTGGGTAGTTTACGGTTTATGAATATCTAAAGAACCACATTGTCTCGATACAACCCCACAACCCCATATTGTTTGTTGGAAAAGATATATTGTCTCGATGTTTTATCTTTCTAGATTGATAATAGTATCGTGTTTGTTGTTATACTTACTAAATTAAGTTGTCTACTTGCAAATTATGCTTTAGGGGAGGAATGAATTAACCTACGTTCATGTAATATATGAATCAAGTGTCTACATTTGGAGTTTATGACTGTGTTACTTGATTAAACTACAAATTTTAATATATCTTTTGATCTAAAAAGCTTACATGAGTTCAGGTAGAAAATATATAACATATAAGGTTACAATATCAATTGCCGAACAAGAAAATATTTTGATGAAAAGAAACACCTTATTAATAAAAAGTTTCCATTCACATAATATTCTATTAGAAACTATTTTTAAAACGCAGTAAGGCTATTTTATTGCAACCGTGGAATAGTAGAACAAAAAGATAAGTAGAAATAGCACTAAATGCAAGAATGAGTTAATAGATGATCATTCCCTAACATTTAAGCAATACAATATTAAAAATAAATGACTATAACTAAACTATTAACAAAGAATGCAAGAAGTTCTTAATATTTTAACAAAAATATTAAATTATACTTAATTATAGTTAAAATACATTAAAAAGGAAAGGTTGAAGTTTATATTGATTCTTGAATTAATCATTCAAATTCTTAACCAAATAGTTAACTAAAACTACTTAGTAGCATATTAAACTCAATATGATAATTATTTCGATCAAGTTTTTTCTAGCATAGTTCGAATCATTACAACATATCAAATCTAGCAATCAGCTATATCCCTCACAACAACACACACAAGAAAACAAACAATCCAAACTAACATGAATTTTATGAATCACACCAATATACCATGATTACATCTGATAGAGTGTACTATAAAATACGCATTTAAATTACTTAATTTTAAGACAGTAGAAAATTTTTGTACTGTGATTTTTGAAGAAAAAATGGTAATTATTTGTAATATTGAATTATGTAGGTGAAATTATTCATACCAAATTAAGCCTTTCGAGAAATTTATCTCCTCATCCATGGAAATATTTATTGACTACTAGGAAAAATTTAATTAATATGACATCGTCTAATTAGAATGGAATAATAATTAAGCTGAGTTGTCTCCGTAAGCAGCATACATTCTATGAGTTAGAATAACTCACAAGAAAAGGGTATAAGTTGTAAACTTTAAATTTAAAAAAAGTCTATGTCAAAGTTTTGTCAAGAGGGTGAGGTCATCAAAATACAACTAAGGATTTTTTATTAAAGTAAATCCTTTAACTCCACATTCAAGCTAATAATGGATTGACCTCATTGGCCATCTATTTCTGATGATTTAATGAGCAATTAACAAAAACAAATACATCTTAATGGAAGAAATGCCTCCATAAATTAAATGGATATATTACAAGACCAACATTGTTAAGGGTCGTTAGTCTCAAAAAACAAGCATTCTTCTTCAAGGAGAAGGCCAATCTACCAATGGATGAAACAACTGCATCCTCAGCTAGAAGCAAAAGGAAAAGCATAATCAATGCTAGAAGGAAAAAGCAAAGGACATCACCACCTCATGTACGAAATCGTATGTTGCTAAGACCACCATTAGAAGAGATGAGCTTAAACACAATTTCACAAGCACAAGGTACAATAACTTTATGTTCCAGTGGTTGCAGAATTTTATTCATGTCAGATTTGAGCTTTAACCTTAATATTATGTCTAGGTGTCTATAAAAAATATAACAGCAGCATAAAAACATCTATCCGCAATTCCGAAGTGGTCGGCTTGAATGAAGTTTTCAACAAAGAAGTTAATGGTCTACCAACCAGAACAATAGTAGAAAACAGATGGCCAAATATTATACCAGGTAAGAATCACCTTATAAATTTTAGTTTTGAATGGTTTGTAATAAAAATGTAAAAAAATTTTAAATTTGGCGATATTACTTTTGGATAAATGTGTGTAATATCTTCACAGAACAAATAAAGATAATTAAGAGAGATAGAGTATTTACAGTAGAACAAAAGAAGAGAGACAACAAGAAAGATAATGAAAGAGGTATGAAGTACTTAATTAACAAAAGACTTTACAGTAGAAAATCCTTTTGACTCAGATGAAAGTTTTCTTGTGTGAAGGCTCAACATCTAAAATAACTGGGCTGGAAACATCTTGGCAAATTGACACAATAGATAGATCAAAGACTAAAGACCATTCTCAATGTAATTTAATTGATATGCAATGAGTTAAACATTATATCTGACAAATATATTAACATTATCCAATAGATAGTTTAAAGTTCTACCATATCTTGCAAACACTAGCTATTTTTTAAAGTAGCTTGAATTGTTTTAGTTTCAGAGCGCAAAACAATTAACTTGGATAATAGTTCATATCCAACTATACCAAGTGCTGATGTTATGCAACCATTATCATGTGATGCAAGCCCGCGATGCTTCGGTAAGAAAAATATTATGTGATAATAACATTCATGTACAAAAACATAATTTTAGTATTTTTTTCCCGAAGATGATATCCGTTTGTTATAATACAACTATCTTGGAACTATGTCACCTTTTCTGATGGACAAATACATGTTTAACAAAGTAATACTTGAGGATCTTAATAATTTAAATAGAATAATATAATGTAATACATATTCTTTAAAAAATCTTACACATTAGAAGGTTAGAAGCCTTAACGAGGCTATATTAAATTATTTACATCTTCATTCAGGTCCCTTGACCAACAAGTACTAAAATAATTTAGTAACATTTTTAATTTAACATAATTATTCCAATCAAGTTAAAGTCATTAATTTAGTTTTAGTTACTTCTAAAAAATAGTTTTAGTACTCACATTTATATTTTTATTAATATCAATTTCTTAAGTACAATAATTTCTTCAAAAGATCAAGCATAAATCTATAAATTTGTTAAAGCATTTTATGAGTATATATATAACACTAAACAGTGTATATATAATAGGTTGATAATTACGAGTCGTTAAATGATTTGACAAGTTTTGCTTGAGTATACATTAAGTGGGGTATTTTTTTAAGTTATTAGGGGTTTGGTGGAAAAAAAATTATCAGCGTATTATGTTACAATTTTTTCTTTTTTGAAAATGTACGAGTTTGACTAAATTTTATAAAAATATATTTAAAGAATATATTTAAAAAATGCACCACTTAATGTACTCTCTTAACAAACCGTTAGAAATTATTAATCTTAAAAAAAGAAATGTAAAAAAAATTCTAAATTAAATAAAAAATACAAATAATATAAATATAAGTAAAGAAATTTAAACCCTAATACATAAAGAATAGTAACTCTTTTTACCATCACTGCACTATTAAATTTTACTCTATATAATACATCTATTATAATAGTATATGAGCTTTTAAAATTTCTTGGGGGGGAGGGGAGGCAAGGCCACTACTTGTCCCCCCCTTAAATCCGTCCCTGAGTGTACATATACAAGTGGAGAAAACGATCAATCTTATTCTTGTTGATTAATATTATGATGCCAATATATCATTTTTTTTAAAAGAAAGAGCTCAACACAGCACAGTGGAGCATTCAAATAGAAACAAATAACCAACTTAAAAGAAACACAAAATATTAAAAGAACCCCCTTGTCATCTCCGGCATAGCCATTAACAACTAAATGAGTCCACACCTCTTCACTCGTTGTGACTCAACACAATCATGTGAGTAATTTCTTCAACTTCTTTTCTTATATTCTGAAATATTCGTCTATTCCTTTCCAGCCAGATGTTCCAAACGATCGCACAGAAGCTTCTCAATCGTTTCTCTCTATCCTCCCTCCTCCTCGACCCCTCTGTCTAGCACAGAAAATGTTCTCTCATCGAACCTGAAATAGACCATTGTTGGCCAACCATCGATAGCCAAGCACACCACACCTGCCAAGCAAATTCATAGCATAGAAACAAGTGGTGCACATGTTCCACATCTTTATTACATAGAGCACATATTTTATCTTTCTGGATAATGATCCTTAACCGGCTTAGCCATTCTTTTGTATTCACCCTACCTATCAAGACAAATCAAGCAAATAGCTCTACTCTAGGTGGAACTAACCCTTTCCAGATGATCTTTGTGAAGCTGTAGCTCGTCACCTCCTCCGGAAGTATCGCCTCCTGCAAAACCTGAATAAATGAGTTAGTTGAAAAAACTCCTTGTCTATCATATTTTCACACCACCCTATCCTTACTGTTATTTACTAGTTTCACAGGGCTCAATACCTCATGTAATTGACCCAGTAGTCCCAACTCCCATTGAAAGAGCTCTCTCGTCCATTGGAAGTTCCAAATCCAGTCTAACATGTCCCAAAATCCACAATCCCCTATAACAGATCCACATTGGTTTGAAACAGAGAAGAGCCTGGGAAACTGCTCTTTTAGAGGCCCTCCAGGCAGCCATATATCCCAAAATTGCGTACGTCGCCCATCACTAACCTCCATAGATAAGCCTGTAACCATCTTCTCCCTTTATATTGTTATTCTTTATTTGTAGTTGGCAGATATCCTTCCATAGTCATCCTCTATTAGGTAGCATTTGAGGTGACAGTAGCTCATTAGGATTCAAATTATAGCAGGAACAAACCACCTTCTTTCACAACAAGCAATCCTCCTTTGCGAACCGCCACCAGCACTTAAACAACATAGCTATGTTACAGAGCATAGTATCCCCAACTCCCAACCTGCCTAGTTTTTTAAGGGTCTGCACTACTTTCCATCTTACTAATGCCATTCCATTACTACCATCATCCTTACTCCACAAGAACCTTCTTTGCAGTGAAATCAATTTCTCACCCACAGCTCTTGGCATCTTGAACAAACTCAAATAATACACAGGCAGACTATTTAAGACTGATTTAATTAGCACCAACTTTCCAGCTTTATTCAGAACTTTAGCTTTTCACAAACTGAACTTTTTCTCCACTTTGTCTATTATAGGCTTCCAGGTCTTCACCAACCTCAGATTTACACCTAAGGAGACACCTAGGTATTTGGCTGGTAAAGACTCACCCTTACACCCCAACAACTAGCATATACTCTGGCATCCTCTACGTCCTTGTCTTCCTCCTCTGGTACCAGATCCTCTCGCTCCATATGTGAATTGAGATGAACTAATTTGAGTAATGTGAGGCTGAGCTAGAATTGTATCTAGTTTTTTATATTTCTCAATCATGTCCTCATGGAAAGAAGGAGAGTTTCAACTTTAGTGAGTGAGAAATTTTTAGGTTTAGAAGTAACAATAGAAATAAACACATGATAATATTCATTGAGTCCTTCGATGATTGCATCAATGTGTTGTTCAGTGGTGATAAAATCTTCTAAGGCTGATAATGAATCTCCTACATTCTTGGTTCTTTTTATTATAATTTGAAGCCTTCAAACCTGCTTTTTTGTTCAATTTTAGTTGTGTTTTGAGTTACTTGATTTTGTATTTGGTTGATTTGGAAAAATATTCTTCAATCTTGAACCAAATTTTATGTGTAAATTTATAATTGACCATCTTTGTTGTGAAACTATCCTCCAAGAAGTCAGAAGAAAGGATATGATATTATGATCTTCTTGATGCCATCTCTTGTAATTTTGGACTTCAATTCTATAGCATCTTGATCTTAATTATTGGCATATTGATTAGGGATGGATAAAGGTGAGAGATAATCTTGTAGATCTTGCTCAAAAATTTTTATTAGGACTTGTTATTTCCAAATTTTATGGTTATTTTCTTCTAATTTGATGCTGATAGTAGAATTTGGAAATTTTTTGGGGCAAAAATTGGTATAGAAATAAAAGTGTTATTAGGTGATGGGTTATTGTTTGAAGAAGTAGAATTTGAGATGGATGCCATGGATCAGAGTTTACCCAGCTCTTGATACCAAGAATGAATCTTAACAACTATAGAGAAATGAAATAGAGAATTAAAAATGTGAGAAACGTAATAGGTTATTGATGAGAATGATTATAGTGTTAACTTCAGTGGCTAAGAGAATATATTTATAAGTTATAACAGTGTGTTAACCAAGACTCAAGCAAAGATTTATAACTAATTGTAATCTATAACAGCAAAACTAACTTTTACTAGTTAATGTAACAGCTTTATGAACTAACTAACCATATTAGTTCAAACCAACTACTCCATAATAAATCCGTTTAACATAAATCGAATTGCTTTAAAGTGCTTTTTATTTTTACTAAAGTAATTTAAGCTAAAATGATTTATTTAATAAGAGTAAGTCAATTTAAGTAATGATTTATTATGATTTTTTGGTAAATCATTTTAACTTACATCAATTTAAGACATTTTGAAAATTAAATTTAAAAGGGAATAATCTAATAATATTAAAAACCAATCAATTTAAAAATATATTTCACCCATATATTAATGAATTTCTTCTTCTACTTGGCCGTTGCCTATTTATAAGTGTGTCATTTTTTATGATGGTTTAGCCAATAGTATTTGTAAATAATAACAAATATCTTATTTTGATGTATCTACCCATAGGCCAATAGTATATCACGTATCATAATAAACTAATTAATTAATTAATTATAACATTGTTGTGATAGATTATTAGCATCATATATTTAACTATACAATAAAAAATTTTCTCACTATATATATATATATATATATATATATATTTGCGAAACTACGAAAGTTGTTAAGTAAACATATTTCTAAGTAAAAGATTGAATTTTAGGAAATAACAAAAAATTGATTTCATAATAAAAAAAATAAAATAAAAAAATAAATTGAAGTTTTATATATAATTTATAAGAAGAAATTAAAGTTTGAGGGATCATTACCCTCTTTCTCCTATTGTTATTTGACTTTAATTGCATGAATAATAGCAAACATAAACCTCTTATATTTCAATATGTTCATAAATTAGATTTAACTCTACATTAAACATACTACATAGTTATATGTATTTAGTAGTTTCATCAACAAAAGAGACTTCGATAATAATGAGTGAATTCTTAAGTATGTTTGATATTTAGTGCTATAAAATATAGACAAATATTTTGAGATGACATTTAGTTATTGTTAGAAATAACTAAGCATAGTAGTAATAAGAAGTAGTGAAAAATTAGTAAGCTGTGAGTATTAGAATCTTCTAGAGTCAAGGCTGCTAGCTGAGTTGTTAAGGCCGTTAGCACTATGTTGAGCTATCATGAGTCGGTTACAACTATATCAGAGTATAAGTAGCACATTGTAGCTTAGTTTCTATAACTTTGAATAACAAAATGCATTTCTCTCCTCTCAATTACTCTCTATGGCTATCAACTCTCTCTAATTATTCTCTTTCACATGTTCTTAATTCTCATTGATCTGCAGTAGCTTTCATGGAATCAGTCTGATACCTTTCATGGTGTCAGAGCATCAGGTTTTGATCCATGGTTGATCCTAGTATCACGATAACTTTTGCAGCAACAAACATAATTACCTCCATACCGAGAACCTCAATTAACACAGTAATGCTAAAATTCGATGAGAACAACTTTATTCCATAGAAGCGGCAGGCTCTAGCATTCATCAACATAAATGGCCTCAAAGATCACCTGAATCAAAAGAAAGTTCCATGTAGATATGCATCTGAAGAAGACAAAAGTGCATATGTAAAGATTCAAGAATTTCTGACATGGGAACAGGATGATCAATTTCTAGTTTTACAATTTTTGCTTAGATAGATCCATCCTTTACAAGTCAAATAACCAACTATGAATATGTGTGTGAGATTTGGAGTAAGCTTAAAGAGTATTTCGTAAAACGATTAAAATCGAAAGTGAAGCAGCTGAAGTCACAAATTAAAATGGTAAAATTGCAAGATTCTACATCAGAATACATGTCTAAACTCAAGAAAATCATAAATGCTCTTTCAGCACTAGGTTCACTACTATCAAGTGAAGAGTTTGTAGATGCAGTAACTCAAGGACTCAATGAGAATTTCAGTGCCTTTATCACCATGATATCGGTAAGAGCAGAATTTATCCGAAAGTGAGGTTGAAGTACAACTCTTAAGTCAGGAAGAACTAGTTAAAAGGTTCTGAAAGGCTGAACTTGGTACAATTTAGGTCAATCTAACATGAACAGGAGAAAATCAAGCTCAAGAGAAAAATCAATACAATAATATGCAAAATTACTACAACAGCCATAGTCAGCAAGGCATGCTAGGTAGGGCCCAATCTTATCAAGCTTCTCGAAGTCAATTTTGGGGTAGAGGAGCCTATAGAGGAGGCAAATATGGTTTTCAAGGCAATCGAGTTGTATGTCAGTTGTGTGCAAGACCTAGACATACCTTGTGGAAGTGATACCACCGATTCAATGAGAATGATCCCAATCCAAACACCATAGCCTCACATCTACCACCATATTCAAGTGTGTTTCACCAACCTCAATTAACACAAACGGCTAATACACTGGTAGCAGCAGTTCCAGCCTCTACACCATTGACTGATAAAGCGTAGTACCTGGACACCAAAGCCTCACATCACCTAACCTTTGATGGCAATAATCTGGTCACAGGCTTAGAGTTTGAAGGAGTAGATCAAGTGTTCGCAGGTAATGGCCAAGGTATAAACATTACTAATATTGGTAAAATTACTCTATTCTCTAGTACCAATCCCAACTCATATTTTAAGATTCTAAATCTACTTCATGTCCCCTCAATTACCAAAAACCTGATAAGCGTAAAAAAGTTTGCCTTTGACAATCGAGTGTTTTTTGAATTTTGGCCATTTAACTGATTTGTAAAATCTCAAGAGACAAGGGAGACACTACTCAAAGGTTCTCTTAGATAGGGACTTTATCAATTTGATAAAACTGGAGTGTTGGCCACAGATGATAAAGTCAGTAAGATAGAAAAACAAAACAGAATAAGCCACTATAATAAGTAAAGTACATCCAACTTTAATCATCTAATTTGTAATAATAGTATTACTAAAAAAGTTGGTGATGATATGTGTGCTATAGAACCGACTGTTGATAGATTGGGTACTGATGAGCGGATAATTTATACGCTTTTTAGCATTGTTTTTAGGTAGCTTTTAGTAAGTTCTAGCTACTCTTTAGTATGTTTTTATTAGTTTTCATGCAAAATTCATATTCCTGGACTTTACTATGAGTTTGTGTATTTTTCTGTGATTTCAGGTATTTTTTTACTGAAATTGAGGGATCTGAGCAAAAATCTGATTCAGGCTGAAAAAGGACTACTGATGTTGTTATATTCTGACCGCCCTGCACTCGAAATGGATTTTCTGAAGCTACAGAAGTCCAATTGGCGCGCTCTCAATTGCTTTGGAAAGTAGACATCTAGGGCTTTCCAGAAATATATAATAGTCCATACTTTGCTCGAAGATAAAAGACGTAAACTGGCGTTTAACGCCAGTTCCATGTTCCATTCTGGCGTTAAACGCCAGAAACAGGTTACAAGTTGGAGTTAAACGCCCAAAACAGGTTACAACTAGACGTTTAACTCCAGAAACAGTCCAGGCACGTAAAAAGCTCAAGTCTCAGCCCCAACACACACCAAATAGGCCCCGGAAGTGGATTTCTGCACTATCTATCTTAGTTTACTGATTTTCTGTAAACCTAGGTTACTAGTTTAATATTTAAACAATTTTTAGAGATTTATTCTGTACCTCATGATATTTTTAGAACTGAACTTTGTACTCCTTGACGGCATGAGTCTCTAAACTCTATTGTTGGGGGTGAAGAGCTCTGCTGTGTCTCGATGAATTAATGCAATTATTTCTGTTTTCTATTCAAACACGCTTGTTTCTATCTAATATATTCATTCGCACTTTAATATGATGAATGTGATGATCCGTGACACTCATCACAATTCTCAACCTATGAACGCGTGCCTGACAACCACCTCCGTTCTACATTAGATTGAATGAGTATCTCTTGGATTCCTTAATCAGAGTCTTCGTGGTATAAGTTAGAATCCATGGGCAGCATTCTTGAGAATCCGGAAAGTCTAAACCTTGTCTGTGGTATTCTGAGTAGGATTCAGGGATTGAATGACTGTGACAAGTTTCAAACTCATAAGGGTTGGGCGTAGTGACAGACGCAAAAAGATCAATGGATCCTATTCCAGCATGAGTGAGAACCGATAGATGATTAGCCGTGCAGTGACAGCGCACCTGGACCATTTTCACTGAGAGGACGGATGGTAGCCATTGACAACGGTGATCCACCAACACACAGCTTGCCATAGGCGAAACCTTGCGCGCGTGAAGAAGAAGACAGGGGGAAAGCAGAGATTCAGAAGACAAAGCATCTCCAAAACTCCAACATATTCTCCATTACTGCATAACAAGTATTATTTAATCCATGCTTTTTATTTACTACTAATCAAAACTGAGAATTATTATTATCCTGACTAAGAGTTACAAGATAACCATAGCTTGCTTCAAGCCAACAATCTCCGTGGGATTCAACTCTTACTCACGTAAGGTATTACTTGGACGACCCAGTGCACTTGCTGGTTAGTGGTACGAGTTGTGAAAAGTGTGATTTACAATTTCGTGCACCAAGTTTTTGGTGTCGTTGCCGGGGATTGTTGAGTTTGAACAACTAACGATTTATTTTGTTGCTTAGATTAGGAATAATTTATTTTGCTATGTTTAGAGTCACTAGGATTGCATTTCATATTTTTCCTTTCAAATTTTTTTTTTCAAAAATATTATTTTTCCTTATTAATTTTTAATTTTTCTTTTGATTAAATCTTGTGTCAATTTTTAAGTTTGGTGTTCTCTTGTTAATTTTCCTTTAGTTTTCAAAAATTTCATTGTGGTTTTCTAAAAATTTTAAGTTTGGTGTTCTATCTTCATGTTCTTGTTGTTCTTGTGAGTCTTCAAGGTGTTCTTGAGTCTTCCTTGTGTTTTGATCTTAAAATTTTTAAGTTTGGAGTTCCTTGATGTTTTCCCTCCAAAATTTTCAAAAATAAGGAGCATTAGATCTAAAAATTTTAAGTGTGTGTCTTTTGTGTGTTTTTCTCTTTCATCATAAAATTCAAAAATAAAAAATATCTTCTCTAACGATTTTTTAGCAAAAATTTCGAAATTTTTCAAAAAAAATTTCAGATTTCAATTTCAAAATTTTACCTTATCATATCTTAGTTGTCAAGCTTTTAAAAATCATATCTTTTTCAAATATTTTCTCTTACTTATTTTCCTACAAATATCTTCAATTTTAAGACATATCTTTTCCTCATTCCACTCATAATTTTCAAAAAATTTAGCATTAAATTAGTCATCAATTTTAAAAATCATATCTTTTTCAATAATATCTTTTCCAATCAAATCTTTTCAACCATATCTTTTTCAAAAATCAAATCTTTTTCAAAACCTCCTAACCACTTTTTCTCTCTCTTCATTTTTCGAAAATCCTCATCCATTTTTTATTTTATTTTATTTTATTTTTTAATTTATGTTTTCTAAAAAAATATTTTAATACTATTTGAATCTCCAATTCACAACATCTCCCTTTCTCCATCATGGACCTAAGTGGAAATGAATAGTCCAAAAGGACTCTGGGGTCAGATGCTAACCCCATTACTGCTTCATATGGGAGTAGTATCTGTATACCTTCCATCGGAGTCAGTAGTTTTGAGTTGAATCCTCAGCTCATTATCATGGTGCAGCAAAGTTGCCAGTATTCCGGTCTTCCACAGGAAGAACCTACAGAGTTTCTGGCACAGTTTTTACAAATTGCTGACACAGTACATGATAAAGAAGTAGATCAGGATGTCTATAGATTATTACTATTTCCATTTGCTGTAAAAGACTAAGCTAAGAGGTGGTTAAATAACCAACCTAAGGCTAGCATAAGGACATAGAAATAGATGTCAAAAAAATTCCTGAATCAATATTTCCCTCCAAAACGGATGACACAGCTAAGGCTGAACATCCAAGGCTTTAAAAAGGAGATAATGAATCTCTTTATGATGCCTGGGAGAGATACAGAGAGATGCTAAGAAAATACCCCTCTGAAATATTTTCAGAGTGGGTGCAGTTAGACATCTTCTATTATGGGCTTACAGAGAAAGCTCAGATGTCTTTGGACCACTCAGCTGGTGGATCTATACACATGAGAAAGACAATTGAAGAAGTTCAAGAGCTCATTGATACAGTTGCCAGAAATCAGCATCTGTACCTAAGTAGTGAGTCTTTCATGAAAGAAGAGGCTAAAACAGTAACTGCTGAACTCAGTCCTGCAGAACAAGTTATTGAATTCAATCAGCAATTAGATTTTCTAACAAAATAGCTAGCCAAATTCAAGGAGATACTACAAGACACAAGAATGGCTAATATGAATATGGAAGTACAGTTGAAGCAAACAAAACAGCAGTTATCAAAACAAATAACAGAAGAGTGCCAAGCAGTTCAATTAAGAAGTGGGAAAATATTAAATACCTCACTTCAAAGCAGCAGGAAGCCAAGAAATGAACAAATTACTACCCAAAATCCCTCTGAGGACAGTAAGAGCCCAGAGAAGAATAATTTTAGCGCTCAAACTTCAGAAAAGGGTGAAGAGCTGGCGTTAAATGCCCAACCCATGCTCAGTTCTGGCGTTCAAACGCCACAAACAGGCAAGGAGTTGGCATTAAATGCCCAATAGAAGCTTAGTTCTGGCATTCAAATGCCAGAAACAGGTAAGGAGTTAGCGTCCAGTGCCAATCCAGCTTCCAACCTTGGCATTCAAACGCCAGTGAGGGATCAGACACATACAAGTGCTGATAGCAACCCCTCTAAAAAGGCTTCTCCAACCACCTCTGTAGGAAATAAACCTGCAGCAACTAAGGTTGAGGAATACAAAGCCAAGATGCCTTATCCTCAGAAACTCCGCCAAGCAGAACAGGATAAGCAATTTGCCCACTTTGCAGACTATCTCAGGACTCTTGAAATAAAGATTCCATTTGCAGAGGCACTTGAGCAAATACCCTCTTATGCCAAGTTTATGAAAGAGATCTTAAGTCATAAGAAGGATTGGAGAGAAACTGAAAAAGTTTACCTCACTGAAGAATGTAGTGCAATCATTCTGAAAAGCTTACCAGAGAAGCTTAAAGATCCTGGATGCTTTATGATACCATGCACATTAGAGGGTACTTGTACCAAGACAATTTTATGTGATCTTGGGGCAAGTATCAACTTAGTACCTGCATCCACTATCAGAAAGCTTGGCTTTGCTGAAGAAGTCAAACCAACCAGGATCTGTTTTCAACTTGCTGATGGCTCCGTTAAATATCCATCAGGCGTGATTGAGGATGTGATTGTCATAGTTGGGCTGTTTGCATTTTCCACTGACTTTGTAGTGCTGGAGATGGAGGAGCACAAGAGTGCAACTCTCATCCTAGGAAGACCTTTCCTAGCAACTGGACAAACCCTCATTGATGTCGAAAAAGGAGAAGTGACTCTGAGAGTCAATGAGGATGAGTTCAGGTTGAATCTTGTTGAAGCAATGAAGCATCTTGACACATCAAATGACTGCATGAGTGTTGATGTTATTGACTCCCTTGTAGAGGAGATCAATATGGCTGAGAGTCTCGAGTCAGAGCTAGAGAATATCTTTAAAGATGTTCAGCCTGATCTGGAGGAATCAGAGAAAATAAGAGAACCTCTGAAAACCCCTCAGGAAGAGGAGAAACCTCCTAAACCCGAGCTCAAACAATTACCACCATCCCTGAAATATGCATTTCTGGGAGAAGGTGACACTTTTCCTGTAGTCATAAGCTCTGCTTTAAAACCACAGGAAGAGAAGGCACTAATTCAAGTGCTAAGGACGCACAAGATAGCTCTTGGGTGGTCCATAAGTGATCTTAAGAGAATTAGCCCAGCCAGATACATGCGCAAGATCCTATTGGAGGATAATGCTAAGCCAGTGGTTCAACCACAAAGGTGGCTAAATCCAGCCATGGAGGAAGTGGTGCAGAAGGAGGTCACTAAATTACTAGAGGCTGGGATCATTTATCCTATTTCTGATAGCCCCTGGGTAAGCCCTGTCCAAGTCGTCCCTAAGAAGGGAGGCATGACAGTGGTTCATAATGAAAATAATGAATGGTTCCTACAAGAACAGTTACAGGGTGGCGCATGTGTATTGACTACAGAAGACTCAATACAGCCACCATAAAGGATCATTTTCCTTTACCATTCATAGACCAGATGCTAGAAAGACTAGCAGGTCATGATTACTACTGCTTTTTGGATGGCTATTCAGGTTACAACCAGATTGCAGTAGATCTCCAGGATCAAGAGAAAACAGCATTCACATGTCCATCTGAAGTATTTGCATACAGAAGGATGCCATTTAGCCTGTGCAATGCACCTGCAACTTTTCAGAGATGCATGCTCTCTATTTTCTCTGATATGGTGGAAAAAATTCTGGAAGTCTTTATGGATGACTTCTCAGTATTTGGAGACTCATTCAGCTCCTGTCTTGACCATCTGGCACTTGTTCTAAAAAGGTGCCAAGAGACTAACCTAGTTTTAAACTGGGAAAAATGTCACTTTATGGTGACTGAAGGAATTGTCCTTGGGCACAAAATTTCGAACAAAGGAATAGAGGCGGATCAAGCTAAGGTGGAGGTAATTGAAAAATTACCACCACTTACCAATGTTAAGGCAATCAAAAGCTTTCTGGGGCATGCAGGATTCTACAGAAGGTTTATAAAGGATTTTTCAAAAATTGCAAAACCTCTGAGTAATCTGCTAGCTGCTGACACGCCATTTATCTTTGATAAGGAGTGTTTGCAGGCGTTTGAAACTCTGAAAGCTAAGCTGGTCACAGCACCAGTCATCTCTACACCAGAATGGACATTACCATTTGAATTAATGTGTGATGCCAGTGATCATGCCATTGGTGCAATATTGGGACAGAGGCATGACAAGCTTCTGCACGTCATTTATTATGCCAGCCGTGTTATAAATGATGCGCAGAAGAACTACACAACCATAGAAAAGGAATTGCTTGCAGTAGTTTATGACATTGACAAGTTCAGATCCTATTTAGTAGGATCAAAAGTGATTGTGTACACTGACCATGCTGCTCTTAAATATCTACTCACAAAGCAGGATTCAAAACCCAGGCTCATAAGATGGGTATTGCTTCTGCAAGAGTTTGATATAGAAATAAGAGACAGAAAAGGGACAGAGAACCAAGTAGCAGATCACCTGTCCCGAATAGAACCAGTAGAAGGGACGTCCCTCCTTCTTACTGAGATCTCTGAAACCTTTCCGGATGAGCAACTTTTTGCCATTCAAGAAGCACCATGGTTTGCAGATATTGCAAACTATAAGGCTGTAAGATTCATACCCAAAGAGTACAGTAGGCAGCAATCAAAGAAATTGATCTCGGATGCAAAGTACTATTTGTGGGATGAACCATATCTCTTCAAGAGATGTGCAGACGGAATAATCCGTAGATGTGTGCCTAAAGAAGAAGTGCAGAAGATCCTCTGGCATTGCCATGGATCACAGTATGGAGGACATTTTGAAAGTGAGCGAACAGCCACAAAAGTCCTCTAATGTGGCTTCTACTGGCCTACTCTCTATAAGGACTCCCGAGAGTTTGTACGTAACTGTGACAGCTGCCAAAGGTCTGGCAATCTGCCTCACGGTTATGCCATGCCTCAACAAGGGATCTTGGAGATTAAGTTGTTTGATGTATGGGGTATTGACTTTATGGGGCCTTTCCCACCATTATACTCAAACACTTATATTCTGGTGGCAGTGGATTATGTATCCAAATGGGTGGAGGCTATTGCAACACCCACTAATGATACTAAGACAGTACTGAAGTTCCTCCAGAAACATATTTTCAATAGATTTGGTGTCCCTAGAGTACTAATCAGTGATAGGGGCACTCATTTTTGCAACAAACAGCTTTACTCTGCTATGGTTCGATATGGAATTACCCACAAGGTAGCAACTCCATATCCTCCACAGACAAATGGGCAGGCTGAAGTCTCTAATAGAGAACTTAAAAGAATCTTGGAACAGACTATGATTAACCGTAGAAAGGATTAGGCAAGAAGCTTGGATGATGCTCTGTGGGCATACAGAACAGCATTCAAGACTCCTATAGGGACCTCTTCATACCAGCTTGTGTATGGAAAAGCCTGTCACTTGCCAGTGAAATTGGAACACAAGGCCTACTGGGCAACCAGATTCCTAAACCTTGATGCAAAGTTAGCTGGAGAGAAAAGATTGCTCCAGTTAAATAAGCTAGAGGAATTCAGACTCAATGCTTTCGAAAATACAAAAATTTACAAAGAGAAAGCAAAAAAATGGCATGATAAGAAGCTGTCATCCAGAGTCTTTGAGCCAGGGCAAAAAGTTTTGCTATTCAACTCTAGGCTTAGGTTATTCCCCGGGAAATTAAAATCCCGGTGGAGAGGACCATATGTGATTACAGGTGTGTCACCATATGGATATGTAGAGCTTCATGATAGTGACTCTGACAAAAAGTTCATTGTTAATGGGCAAAGAGTCAAGCATTATCTTGAAGGCAATGTTGAGCAAGAATGCTCAAGACTGAGACTGGATTAAAGCTCAGTAATAGTCCAGCTAAAGACGATAAAGAAGCGCTTATTGGGAGGCAACCCAATTTTATCTATCTATGTTAAAATTCCATTGTTATTTTGTGTTTCTTTAGGTTAATGATCATGTGAAGTCACAAAAACAACTGAAAAAATTAAAGCAAAATCAAAAACAACATTAAAAACAGCACACCCTGGAGGATAAGCTTACTGGCGTTTAAACGCCAGTAAGAAGCATCAGACTGGCGTTTAACGCCAGAAACAAGCAGCAGTCTGGCGTTAAACGCCAGGATTGCACTAAGAGGGCGTTCTACACACCTAAATGGTGCAAGGATGAAAAATTCTTGACACCTCAGGATCTGTGGACCCCACAAGATCCCCACCTACCTCACCATTCAAATTCAAACCATTCTCCTCCCAAACCCACCCATTCACACACCTCCATCTCCTCCACTTCTCTTTCTACTCCCTTCTTTCTTCTTTTGCTCGAGGACGAGCAAACCTTTTAAGTTTGGTGTGGAAAAAGCATTGCTTTTTGTTTTTCCATAACCATTTATGGCACCTAAGGCCAGAGAAACCTTTAGAAAGAAGAAAGGGAAGGCAGTTGCTTCCACATCTGAGTCATGAGAGATGGAGAGGTTCATCTCAAGGGTCCATAGTTCAGTGGTAGAGCATTTGATTATAGATCAAAGAGTCTTGAGGGAAGAGCAAAAAAGGCAAGGAAGAGATATAGAGGAGCACCATTATATCTTCAACAGGAAGAACAAGCCGCCATCACTAAGGTGGACTCATTCCTTAACTTCCTTGTTCTTATTTTTCTGTTTTTTTTTTCGATTTTCATACTTTATGTTTGTCTATGTTTTGTGTCTTTACTACATGATCATTATTGTCTAGTGTCTATGTCTTAAAGCTATGAATAACTCCATGAATCATTCACCTCTCTTAAATGAAAAATGTTCTAAAAACAAAAGAACAAGAAGTACATGAGTTTCGAATTCATCCTTGAAATTAGTTTAATTATATTGATGTGGTGACAATACTTTTTGTTTTCTGAATGAATGCTTGAACAGTGCATATTTTTTATATTGAATTTTATGAATGTTAAAATTGTTGGCTCTTGAAAGAATGATGAACAAGAGAAATTTTAGTGATAATCTGAAAAATCATAAAATTGATTCTTGAAGCAAGAAAAAGCAGTGAATAACAAAAGCTTGCAAAAAAAAATGGCAAAAAAAATATAAAAGAAAAAGAAAAAGCAAGCAGAAAAAGCCAATAGCCCTTAAAACCAAAAGGCAAGGGTAAAAAGGATCCAAAGCTTTGAGCATCAATGGATAGGAGCGCCCAAGGAAATAAATCTAGACCTAAGCGGCTAAATCAAGCTATCCCTAACCATGTACTTGTAGCATGCAGGTCCAAGTGAAAAGCTTTAGACTGAGTGGTTAAAGTCGTGATCCAAAGCAAAAGAGTGTGCTTAAGAACTCTGGACACCTCTAATTGGAGACTTTAGCAAAGCTAAGTCACAATCTGAAAAGGTTCACCCAGTTATGTGTCTGTGGCATTTATGTATCCGGTGGTAATACTGGAAAACAAAGTGCTTAGGGCCACGACCAAGACTCATAAAGTAGTTGTGTTCAAGAATCAACACACTAAACTAGGAGAATCAATAACACTATCTGAATTCTGAGTTCCTATAGATGCCAATCATTCTAAACTTCAAAGGATAAAGTGAGATGCCAAAACTGTTCAGAAGCAAAAAGCTACTAGTCCCGCTCATCTAATTAGAATTAAGCTTCATTGATATTTTGAAATTTATAGTATATTCTCTTCTTTTTATCATATTTGATTTTCAATTTTTTGGGGACAAGCAACAATTTAAGTTTGGTGTTGTGATGAGCGAATAATTTATACGCTTTTTGGCATTGTTTTTAGGTAGTTTTTAGTAGGTTCTAGCTACTTTTTAGTATGTTTTTATTAGATTTCATGCAAAATTTATATTTCTGGACTTTACTATGAGTTTTTGTGTTTTTCTGTGATTTCAGGTATTTTCTGGCTGAAATTGAGGGATCTGAGCAAAAATCTGATTCAGGCTGAAAAAGGACTGCTGATGTTGTTGGATTCTGACCTCCCTGCACTCGAAATGGATTTTTTGTAGCTACAAAAGTCCAATTGATGTGCTCTCAATTGCTTTGGAAAGTAGACATCCAAGGCTTTCCAGCAATATATAATAGTTTGTACTTTGCTCGAAGACAAATGACGGAAACTGGAATTTAATGCCAGTTTCATGTTCTATTCTGGCGTTAAACGCCAGAAACAGATTACAAGTTGGAGTTAAACGCCCAAAACAGGTTACAACCTGACCTTTAACTCTAGAAATAGCACATGCATGTGAAAACCTCAAGTTTCAGCCCCATCACACACCATGGGCCTCGGAAGTAGATTTCTGCACTATCTATCTTAGTTTACTCATTTTTTTAAACCTAGGTTACTAGTTTAGTATTTAAACAACTTTTAGAGATTTATTCTGTACCTCATGACATTTTTAGATCTGAACTTTGTACTCCTTGAAGGCATGAGTCTCTAAACTCTATTGTTGGGGGCGAGGAGCTCTGATGTGTCTCGATGAATTAATGCAATTATTTCTGTTTTCTATTCAAACACGCTTGTTTCTATTTAAGATATTCATTCGCACTTCAATATAATGAATGTGATGATCCGTGACACTCATCACCATTCTCAACCTATGAATGCGTGCCTGACAACCACCTCCGTTCTACATTAGATTGAATGAGTATCTCTTGGATTCCTTAATCAAGTCTTCGTGGTATAAGCTAGAATCCATGGGCAGCATTCTTGAGAATCTGGAAAGTCTATACCTTGTTTGTGGTATTCCAAGTAGGATTCAGGGATTGAATGACTATGACGAACTTCAAACTCACAAGGGTTGGGCATAATGACAGACGCAAAAGGATCAATGGATCCTACTCCAGCATGAGTGAGAACCAACAGATGATTAGTCGTGCGGTGACAGCACACCTAGACCATTTTCACTGAGAGGATGGATGGTAGCCATTGACAACGGTGATCCACCAACACACAGCTTGCCATAGGAGGAACCTTGCGCGCTTGAAGAAGAAGGCAGGGAGAAAGCAGAGATTCAGAAGACAAAGCATCTCCAAAACTCCAACATATTCTCCATTACTACATAACAAGTATTATTTAATCCATGCTTTTTTTACTACCAATCAAAACTGAGAATTATTATTATCCTGACTAAAAGTTACAAGATAACCATAGCTTGCTTCAAGCTAACAATCTCCGTGGGATTCGACCCTTACTCACATAAGGTATTACTTGGACGACCCAGTGCACTTGCTGGTTAGTGGTACGAGTTGTGAAAAGTGTGATTTACAATTTCGTGCACCAGGTACTGTGGTTGATGATATAAGTGATGCAGAACTGATTGTTGATAGATTGGGTGCTGTGAATTTTACTGGATTTAAGTCTCAAAGTGGTCCCTGAAGTTACACTCGGGACTCGAAGTGGTCCCTGAACTTATAGTTACTCAAATTCATCTCTGAAGTTGTACTCCAAGACCCAAACTCGTCCTTCAAGAAATTTCCGTCCACTTGGTACCATCAAAAAGCTGATTCAGACTCTATCTTGACACATTGGCAAACCCTAAAATGACATAGTATTGTGTTGGCGCACAAACGTTGTGAATCGACGTCGTTTCACACTATATTGTAACCCCTCTCTCAAAGTTAAATAAACACTTCTCTCTCCCCCTCAAAACACATACAAAGGCCTTTCTTCCTCCCTTTATTCCTTAACGACGATGATATGATTGGTGCCACTGTAGTTGCTACCTCCGAAAATGACTGCACTCCAATGTCAGCTTCATCATCGTCATCATTCAGAGGGTGTGTGCTGAAGACTGTACTCTCCATTAGAGGTAAGCAAAAAGAAAAAGAGGAAATAGAAATAAGAAATGCTCTATTTTACCTTAATGTTGATGGTTTGCTATTTTTTCTAAGTTTCATCAAAACTAGTTTTGTTAGTGACCAGGGCAAATTTTTTTTTTTAATCAATGGTTGTTTGTTATGGTTGATAGCTACTTCATCATTCTTATAGCTTGATTCAGATATTTTAGTGGCATGTGGTTTAGGGTTTATAGATTTTATGTTGATGATAGAAGGGTTTATATTTTGATTATAGAGGTTTTAGGGGTGTTGTTAAAACATAATGAGTTTGATCGTTCAATTTTGATTATTGAGTTGTTAATTAATATTAACTTTGGTAGTTATAGTAGCTATCATAGGGTTTAATTGGTCTGTTATAGTAGTTATGACATCTATTGTGGTTGGATCTCCTTCTTTATTCTTTTGTACTATAAATTGCCTCTAAATATGGAAAGAAGCCATATTATGAAGTTGCTTATTTAGATAATTTCAGTACTTATTCTTAATCACCTAGACACTTTGTCAATAATGCAAGTCAAATTCAATCATAAGATATGAATATTAATATTAATATTATTTTTTATTTAGTATATGAAAAATTCTATGATAAATACAAATTTTATGAAGACTGTTTTAACTGTGAAATTGCAAGCCTGACTTAAAATTATTTGGAGCATACCATAACATATGTAATGAAGTTGATTTAATGTTGTTGATACTAGCATTCTGAATTTGTTGATGATCCCAATGTCCTTCAAAAACATATGTCGCTTATTTATAAATCCTGCTTAATACATGCTAATATTGCTTCTATAATCATTTGATTGTCAACCTCCATGTGTGTGTAGTATTTTAGGATAATAGCTTGTCGTGATTAATAATGATTTACATATACTAATTCCTATAAATGCCACTCTACAATGTTAAGGGATATTGATGGGAGTAAGGTTCATAAGGTTCTGAGGGAGAAGTATGGAGACGAAGGGTATAAGGAAGGTGATGTTATTAGTTTTTATATCATTGTTTTTGGATCTGGGATTTGACTGTGTAAAGTATGGTCAGTACTGCTGCATCTTTGGTTCATTATACATCATAGATATAATCACATTCCTTTTGGAATTTCGCAAACTGAATATCTACTTATTGGAAATTAGGTGTGCTTAATTTACCTACATGAAAGAATTTATTGTACAAATGAATGCATTAATGACAAATTTGAATTTGGAAGATGCAGTTTGCTTCTTTTTGTTGAGAAGGATAATAGGTTGGCAGAACCTGTCATCAAGGGGATGTTAAAGTACTGGCCAGTAACATTGTGAGAAAGAAGTTCTTTTTCTTGGAGCTCTATCTTGTTGGTTACTGTAGTAACAAATAAAATTTTGTAAATGTCATTGCTTGTTTTGTTATAAATGAAATTTCCTTGCCTATAATGTAAATTCTGAATTTTCTTTGCTGTAAGTGGTATTCTAAGTGTTCCATGTTTATAAAAATTCCCTACTTCCAAATATCATATTGTATGTAGGAAGTGAGATATCTTTCTTTAAAAATGTCGTATACCAAGGTTTAGTTTTCAAGGATCTTTTGGCGGTCGATACTACTCTGCTGCTTCAATGTGTACTCTCCCCAATGAACCAAACTGCATGGTCAAGTTCAACTTTGGCCCCGACTTTGAATTCTTTCCCTCGAGAAATTCTAAGATTGGCCGATTCCCAAGCCAATGATCGAAATTTCCTACCATAGTTTTGATAATCGAGGCTACTGAGAAGAAACTGTGAAAATGTTGATGCCCTTTAAGTGAAACTTAAATTCTTTTCTATTTCAAGCTTGGTAAATTCTTATGTTGTACACGCACTTCTTTGATTATGCTATCAAAGGACTGATAAATTCTTATGTAATTGATTGAGTGGTGTTAGCTTTTAAATGAATATTTTATCCATGGGATGTTACTTTTACTTATGTTGCATCCTTAGGTGATTGTTGCATGCTAAAAAATATGGTTCGGCTTCGAAGATGGAGAAGAGAAAGTAAGAGAAGAAAAGAGAAGATAAGAGAAATTTGGGGTTTAGAGTTTTTAAATTTTATTTAAGGACCAAATTGTCACAAAAAAGTTTACTAATCCATGTCAGCTAGCCATTGCCTAGTCAACGTGTCAGAGATGAGTCCACATCAGCTTTCCGATGACCCCTATTAACGGAAAATTCTTGAAGGATAACTCTGAGTCCCGGAGTATAATTTTAGGGATGAATATGGGTAAGTATTAACTTCAGGGACTATTTTGAATCTCGAATGTAACTTCAGGGACCACTTTGAGACTTAACTCAATTTTACTGCTATTGTTAACTCTGATGTTGTAAGTGTGAATTCTATAGAAAGTGTAAAACCTGAAGAGAGTGAAAATAGGTCTAAGTCAGTGTTTGTATTTGATGTATGGCATATATAGTTGGGTCATCCAGCCAACTCTATTGTACACAAAGTGATGAACATTTGTAATGTTACTATTTTCGATATCAATAAAAATAGTTCAAGTTCTTCAAATCAAATAATATAAGGATTATGCAGTGCATGTTGTCAAGACAAGCACCACAAATTACTTTTCTAGACTCCACAACTACCTATATCCGACCCTTGTCAGGCCAGCACCCATGGTTAAGTAACTCAGGATACAAATACTACATAGTTTTTATTGATGCAACAACCAGATATACTTGTATTTATCTTTTTTGCACAATAAATCTCAAGCACATCAAGTTTTTCTACAATATAAATTGCTCGTAGAGAATAAAACAGGATGCAGGATTAAGACACTACAAACTGACAATGGGAACGAGTACACATCTCAACTATTTACCAAGACATTGATGCAACATGGTATTGCTCATAGAATGAGCTGTCCTTACACTCATGAGCAGAATGGAACTGCTGAGCGCAAGCACAGACATATTACAGAAATGGGACTTACCTTACTCTCTCATGCCTCAATGCCTTTAAAGTTATGGGATGAAGCTTTTCTCACCGCTACACACATCATAAACCAGCTTCCATCTTCTATAACTCACCAAAAATCACCCTCTGAGCTTATGAACAAGCAAGTCTCGAACTACAAAGCCCTCAAGACCTTCGGTTGTACATGCTACCCCCAATTGAAACACTACCAACCCCATAAGTTTAATATCAAGACCTCAAAATGTCTATTCTTTGGCTACTCACCCTTCCACAAAAGATACAAATGCTTGACCCAATCCGACAAAATTCTCATTTCCAGAAATGTATTATTCGATGAAACTGAATTTTCATTACCTGAGCTCTTTTCAAACACCTCACCCCTCACATGTGCATTACCGCATCAGTCGCACACAACCACAACTTAATTTTCTAAACCTGCTCCTTCTCTCTGTTACAAAACCTTCAATGCAGCCAACTTCACAGCAACAACATCTATAAGACCCAAACTTTTTGAAGTTAGGTTAAGAACTAGTTTTGATATATTTTAATGGATAAAGGCTCGATTTTCAAAAATTATTCTATTAAAGGTAATTGAACTAAGTTGTGATAAATTAATTTTTGAAATAAATTAAGATTTTTATCTAATTTTATAATTATTGAATAATTTTCTATAATTAAATTATAAAGTTTAGCGGTTATAAAATAATAAAAATTTTATATGAAATGAAATAAATAATTGAGATTTGGAATTTAATAATTCTATTTTTATGAATAAAAAAATTAATGATATTATCTTATATTTTAAATTAAAATATTTATTTAGAAATAATTTGCAAGTTGATGAATAAATAAAATTTTTATATATAATTATTATTTAATTAAATTAGGTTTTTAAGCCTCTTTTAAAATATGCTTGTCCAAAAATGGTGATGAAAAATATTTCAAATTATTGCCTTCACTGAGACATTCAGTTCAGATGAGTTGTACTGGTGCTGACATGCAAAAATTTCTCTAATATTCTTGTTATTGAATCCAAACAGATTCAACAGTATCCAAACTCAAAATTTCATATGATTTATCATGATCCGTGGCTGTTATATAGGAAAGAGAGGAATGTATTCTAGAAAATGAAAATAAGAAATAAAAATATATAATAAAATTTTAAGTTGAAACTACTAATGATAATATCAATGAATGAAATCATAAACAGCTAAGAAAGGGAAAGCATACTACTTGCTGATGACAAAATCAAACTTGCTGATGTGTCTTTCTATTTTTTTGGTTGACTATTATGAGCTATTTATACAGTTATACTATTTAAAACTTTCCAATAAACTTGCTGATGTGTCTTTCTATTTTTTTGGTTGACTATTATGAGCTATTTATACAGTTATACTATTTAAAACTTTCCAATAAGGCTATAACAGCTTGTTTCCACTCAAACACCTCTCCCACCCTGCTCTGTGCTCTAAAGATACGGCAAAACCATGCCAGTTTCATGATGGAATTGTGCTAATAATTCAAAGACTATGCTTCTTCGGATTATCTATCCTGGTGGTCACACTGAACTTCACGACAAACCTGTGACTGCGGCCGAGATTATGAGCCTAATCTAAGGGTATGGGATAATATCTGATGGTTCTACTTGAACTTGAGAAAGGGGGTTGAATCAAGTTGGTTTAAAACTTAAAATTTCAAATTTTGTTTTCACTGACACTGGAATTGCAGGAGATTTTTTCGTTTTGTCTCATGTGCAGAAAGTAAATAGAGAAGAGAAGAAGAGAAAGAGACCAGTATATATTCTGGTTCGGATTTCAAGTGCCATGAATCCTACGTCCAGTCTCCACCATAATTCATGGTAGAATTTTCACTATAATCCACTGATTACAAACACCAAAATTATTGAATTACAATCTAATTCAACTAGTATCTATCCCTAAACTTTCTTCACCAAAGCTTAGCTCCCAAAGTGCTGTCCCAACTTGAAAGGAAAATCCTAACATATTCAAACTCACCAAGTGCTAACCCAACTTGGCAAGGAGAACTAGTCCTAGTTCAATCTTCCAATTACACAAAAATACAGTGGCTCTTTTACATCACTCTTGTCTTTTCTCTTTTGGCTTTTACAACTCACATGATTAGCCTTTTCTCAAAACAGAAAATGACACAAGACAACCATAACAATGAAAATAAAAGATTAAACTTGAGTAGAAGAAAAAGATTTCAGCTCAATGTTTGAGATGATGCTATGAGTTTGTGTTCCCTTTTTCTTGTCTTCAAATGTTGGAATGAGGCTTCTTATATGTCTTCAGCTTGTCTTTATTTTTGTCTCTTCCATTTGCTTGTCTCTGCTGTCCGTTGGAACTGTCAGAGCTGGCATGCAGTCCTTCTTCATCATGCTCCACTAACTCCGCTGGATGAGGAGCCCGTCCACCACCTCTGTTGTCCTTTACTTTGCTTTCTTCTTTGGCATGCACTCCTTTTTCATTTTTCTTCATTTTCCTTGTTACTGCTGCTATTTGCAAGTTTGTGTTTTGCTCACCCACTAGCTGAATGTTGCTCTGCTGATGTCCTTGAGATGGTGGGGTGTCCTTGTGTCCTTCTTACTTTACTATAGCCACACCTGTCCTTACTTTGTTGATGTTCCTTTTTGTTCCGGCTGTCCTCATTTTTTCTTTAACAAACACATAACCTTGTATTAACTGAACAGTGCTATAATGAGCTTTGGGCTTGTTTATTATTCTTGGAGCACCCAGGAACAAATAAGCTGCATTCTTTTAGCTGTGGTAGGGAATAATGGGTTTAAGTGTTGGAGCTTTAGCATGTTAGTCATTGAAGCTTATGCTGGTTTGGGCTGAAGCAGCATGAACTTGGACACTTGAGCCTGCAACAATAAAACACACATTAAATAATATTGGGTTTTCAACACAAAAAATATTTGTCATTATTTATAAAACTCAAAATCAAACTAAGCTTAACAGTATCTTACATTTGACTCAATATATTTTCACTTAAAACATCGAATAAAACATGTCATGAAAAAATTGGATTTTCTTGACAGGTTTACAATAAACATGGTGATACAACTGAGTTAACTTCAGCAAATTCCAACATATTTTCTAAATTCTAACTGCAGCAAATGCTCTAAAACTTTTCCTCTTTCGCATTGCATCCTTAGTTATTTTGGTGAATCAATTCGAAGGCATCCTAAGCAGCCACATTGTAAATTCGCACTTGAAATATATAGTCAATAAAAGATCAACATCAGGTACAAACTTAAATAGAATGCTTGGGTAACTCGATACAAATTTTGGATAGAATTTTCATAAATTCTGCAATTTCTCTAGCTGAAAGAGTGTCTTGTTCCTGCAGAGGGGGCAAAAAGGTAAGGCTGCTGTCAGCGATAGCAGTTCAGTATCTAAAATCATTAACCTGATTGTGCCTATCACAAAGAATAAATAACTGAACAATTGAGTGAATTATCAACTAACTATTCATTTTCCTTTTTCTTTTCTTTTTTTAGTAGAAAGAAAGAAGATGAAGAAGAAGAAGAAAAAGAGAGAAACAGCTACACATAAGTGATTATTTACCACGGGATGTAAACAAATTAGTTCTACGAAAAATTGATGCATTTTAAAGGTTTTGCAGTAACTTTGCTCCCTATTAGTAGGCCTATAAGTTCTAAAAATGCAATACAGATAAACAATCTCTATGTGCTATCATATGAAGAAACATACTCAAGGAATTTTATTTTAGTCTCATCATATGATGTGTGTTAATGGCCCAATAGGTGGTGCCAAAATCATTTTGGTCTTTTGGCAGCAATAGCTCAACTAACTTTCTGTTAAACCTATTAAAGCATATGGCTAGCCTGTATGCAAACAATATACCTGAATAACTTGATTTGCTTCTTCTGGTGACTTTTTTTGTTCGATGCAGCCGGGCTTCCATATCTTGAAGCACTTGATTTAAAGATGAACATTCTACCTAAAAAAATGTTGACAAAAGTTTCAGTAGATCTCCATGGCAGAATATTAATTAATAATCAGCCTTCATGGTTTAAAATAAATAAATAAAGATTAATTGTTCTATGTACCTCAAGAAGTGTCACCTTCTACTCAAGTTCAGTGGCCTTTGCTGTCCTCGCATCTGCTATTCTCTTAAAAGAGAAGCAACTAAATTCAATGTATTAACCTTGATTGAAAAGAGAGACTAGTAGTAACCTTATTTACACAAATGATTTCCTTGTTAATTTGGTACCATTACTCATGATTAATTTGTAATACAGATACCTTGTTAGTAATTTAAGAAAAAGCAAGACCGAATAGCAGCATTCAATGAGTTGAAAGGATCTCCCTTCCCTCTTTCAAATTTAATAAAACACAAAAGCTTTTAAGATTTTTAATGATGAAAATCATTTTATAATCATCTTAAAATTTACTATACAAGATCCTTTTGTATTCTCAAAGATTTCTAATCCAATGAATGAGAACACCTAGGGATTTAAAAATAAACTCAATGAAACAAAAACAAAACAGAAACCAGTGACAGACACCAAAATAGAAGTTAAAATAAACAAACTAGAGTGGATCACCTGGAAGTAATACTCTCGCTTATTTTAATTTGAATTGAATTGGGTTAAACTTGTGACAAACAAATTAAACCTTGATAGCACTAATTACCGGTTTAGAACTATACTTGCGACGAACTTGAGTTATGATTTATTGGAAATTCTAAACTGGTCATTAGAGACTCGTCAAAGAGCGTTTAGTCTTAGATTTAAAGATTGGCTGAGAAACCCAAGAAAATAAAGAATATTTGATTTCTTTTTTAGTATATTTTAAATTTGTTTATTTTTTTCTTTTGTATGAGATTGATTAGAATTCATAGAGAATTGTCAATAACATTAAAATAATCTCTTTTAGTATGAATAAATAATTAAATGTATTTTTGTTTTTTAAATTATTTAAATTTTAAAACTATAAAATTAAATAATTTAATTAATTTAAAAGGATAATTTTTGTCTAATATAAAAAAAGAGCATTTAAGTCTTTTAAAAAAATAAATAAAAAATATTTTTTATTTTTATTAAATTATAAAGGTGTTTTAGTAAAAATAGTGATATGATATATATTTTTTAAAAAAATTAGATGCAAACGTGAAAAATAAATTTTACATATCATATTATTATTTGTCCATATTTTTAACATATCAATACGTATTAATTTATCGTCCTTCCAAAACAAACACTTATTTTTATTATTTGGGTAGAATTTTTAATTCCTTTATACTGTTTTTTCCCAGGTCGTTCGAGATTTCGAGCCTAATAACATTTATGAATTTGATATTTCCTGGAAATATGGGACTTGTTCATACCCTGGCCCAACGATAAAGGCCCAGGTCCAAATAAAAGGCCTAATCTGAAGGATTAAGCCTAGCTAAGTACCGACCTTCACATAAGAAGTCGGTATCAACCACGACTTGGTCTGAAGAAGTCGGATGTGAGATTAGCTGGCAGATAAATACTCATTCGAATGAGTAACCGCCCCTGAAATCTCTCTAACCACTTCATAAAGCCATATCTTAACCTCCCCAAGATAATAGGGACGGTTACATCCTAAAGATATGGCACTACTCCAACGGTGGTTATTGGCTCACCACTATGAATACACTGACACCCCTCAGGTATCTCTAAGTCCAATACTCTCTAGACCTGCTCACACTCTTGCTAACTTAGGCATCGGAGTGTCTTTGCAGGTACCACCCCCCATTCACTCGCGGGCACAAGTCGGACGGAACCTCCCGAGTTGCAGACCCATCCGGAGTTCCCCTCCTTCGCGCACTTGGGCCGTCAAACGTCATCAATCTCATTAATCTCCGGTTACCCACCGTAACATTGGCGCCGTTGCCGGGGACCCGAGAGATCATCCATCGATGGCGGACAGATCCCACGAAGAAGGCCATGTGGAGACAGATTCTGAACAAGAGAATCTAGACATGGGCAATGACAATGAAGACCTGGCCCAACACCAGGAAGATAACAACCAACATAGAGAGGGTACCTCCGGAGTGAAAAATCCGAAGGTAAATTCCTCAGATGGGCGCGAATCAGAAAAAGGCGGACCTTCCCACGTAGCTGAATTAATGGGATTAGTCCATAGCCGCCTGGAACAATTGGAGCAGGAGCGGGAGAGACAGAAGGAAACCGAAAGGTACCTCAAAGAGGAGATGGAACGGCGAAAAGAGTTAGAAAGAAAACTCTTACAGCTAGAATCCTCCCTCAAGAACTCCCGCGACGAACAAGAAGACCAACTCTCGGGTGGAGAAGATCCTTTCAGCGAGGACATAATGAGGGCAAAAGTTCCGAGAAACTTTAAAAGCCCTGATATGGACCTCTATGATGGAACCACAGATCCAAAGCATCACCTAAGCAACTTCAAAAGTCGGATGTATCTAGCTGATGCCTCCGACGCTACTCGATGCAAAGCTTTTCCGACCACTTTATCGAAAGCAGCGATGAAGTGGTTCGATAGCCTTCCCCCGAGATCAATCACCAGCTTTGAGGACCTCTCAAGGAAGTTTTTGATGAGGTTCTCGATCCAGAAAGACAAGGTAAAACATGCACCGAGCCTCCTGGGAATAAAACAGGAGGTCGGAGAATCTTTACGAGCCTATATGGAAAGATTCAATAAGGCATGTTTGGAGATCCAAGACCTGCCCACAGAGGCGGTCATAATGGGGTTAGTCAATGGACTCAGAGAAGGCCCCTTCTCACAGTCCATATCCAAAAGGCACCCCGTTTCTCTAAGTGATGTACAAAAAAGGGCCGAAAAGTACATCAACATGGAAGAGAACGCAAAATTAAGAGACCTGAGTTGGCGACCTGGACCCCCTCCCTCATCTAAGGAGAGGGAAAGGGAAGTCAAGAAGAAGGAAGAAATCGGTCTCGAGAGGCCCAGAAAATATCACTCTTATACTCCTCTAAAAACTTCTATAGTGGATGTATACAGAGAGATTTGCCACACTGAAAGGCTGCCACCCCCTAGACCTATTAAAAATAAAAAAGGGGGAAGCCGCAGCGACTACTGCGAGTACCATAAAATATATGGTCACTCCACCAACGACTGTTACGACCTCAAAAATGTGATAGAAAAGCTGGCTAGAGAAGGTCGGCTTGATAGATATCTCATGGAGAGGTCGGACGCCCATGGAAAGAGAAAACGAGATGATATGGATAGAAGAGATCCCCTGTCGCAGACCCCAGAGAGACATATCCATATGATCTCAGGAGGATTTGCGGGAGGCGGCCTCACTAAATCCTCTCGCAAAAGACATCTCAAAAGAGTCTACCAAGTCGAGGAAGAGACACCCGACTTCCCCACTATCTCGTTCACAAAAGAAGATGGGCAAGGGATAATCCCCGGGCACGATGATCCCGTGGTGATAACCATGATCCTAGCCAATGCCCATCTCCACAGAACCCTAGTAGACCAAGGAAGCTCGGCGGACATCCTTTTCAAGCCCGCCTTCGACAAGCTAGGGTTAGACGAAAAAGAGTTGAGAGCCTACCCCGACACCCTATATGGATTAGGGGATACGCCGATAAAACCACTGGGATTCTTGCCCCTTCACACCACTTTTGGAAGAGGGGAAAAATCAAGGACTCTGAGCATAGACTTCATAGTCATCGATGAAGGGTCAGCCTACAATGCCTTAATCGGCAGGACTACCCTTAATCGCCTTGGAGCAGTGGTATCCACTCCCCACCTTTGCATGAAATTTCCGACTCCAGGAGGAATAGCAACGGTGAAGGGAGATCAAAAATTGGCAAGAAAGTGCTACAACGAAAGCCTAAATCTGAGAGGAAAGGGCAAAGAAGTCCACACCATAGAGCTAGGCGGCACAAGGACCAGAGAAGAGCTACGACCCCAGCCGGGAGGAAAAACCGAGGAGATACAAGTCGGTGAGGAGGAAGGAAAAAACACCTACATAGGAGCCAACCTAGGGGAAACCCTAAAACAAAGGTTGCGTGAACTCCTAAGAGCTAATTCTGACCTCTTCGCATGGAAGGCTTCCGACATGCCCGGGATTGATCCCGAGCTCATGTCCCACAGGCTCTCGGTTTACCCAGGGTCCCGACCTGTGCAGCAAAGAAGGCGCAAGCTCGGCCCGGAACGAGCCTTAATAGTAGAAGAGCAAGTGCAGGCGCTCCTGGAAACCGGCTTTATCAGAGAGGTCAAATACCCAACGTGGCTAGCCAATGTAGTGCTAGTCAAAAAACAGAATGGTAAATGGAGAATGTGCGTCGACTATACCGACTTGAATAAGGCATGTCCTAAGGACCCTTATCCCCTACCGAGTATTGATACCCTGGTGGACTCCAGCTCGGGGTACCAATACCTATCGTTCATGGACGCCTACTCGGGATATAACCAAATCCCGATGTATGAACCCGACCAGGAGAAAACATCATTCATCACACCTAAAGCCAACTATTGCTACGTGGTCATGCCATTCGGACTAAAGAATGCAGGAGCCACGTATCAAAGACTGATGAATAAAGTGTTTTCCCCCCATCTAGGGAGCCTAATGGAAGTATACGTCGACGACATGTTAGTAAAAACCAAGCGAGAAGTCGACCTCTTATCCGACCTCTCACAAGTCTTCAACACTATAAGGTTGCATGGGATGAGACTAAATCCCGCAAAATGCGCCTTCGCGGTGGAAGCAGGAAAATTTCTAGGATTCATGCTAACGCAAAGAGGGATCGAGGCCAATCCCGACAAATGCAGAGCCATCCTAGAAATGAAAAGCCCGACTTGTTTGAGAGAGGTTCAACAGCTCAATGGCCGACTTGCAGCCCTCTCCAGGTTTTTGGCAGGATCGGCACTAAAATCCCTTCCGCTATTTTCCTTATTAAGGAAGGGATGCCAATTTGAATGGACTCCGGAATGCGAGGAGGCGTTCCAAGAGTTCAAAAAGTTCTTAAGCCAACCTCCTATCTTAACCCGACCAATACCGAGAAAAGACCTCGTCCTATACTTATCCGTGGCAAACAGGGCTGTCTCGTCAGCCCTGATAAGAGAAGATGAGGATGGGCAACACCCGGTCTACTTCATCAGTAAGGTCCTACAAGGCCCGGAACTAAGGTACCACAAACTAGAAAAGTTTGCCTACTCCTTAGTGATAGCCTCACGAAGGCTACGACCTTACTTTCAGGCTCACACAATAAGAGTACGTACGAACCAACCCATGAAGCAAATCTTTCAAAAGACGGATGTTGCAGGGAGAATGGTTCAATGGGCGATAGAGCTCTCTGAGTTTGATTTGAGATATGAAACTCGGACAGCAATTAAAGCCCAATGCCTCGCCGACTTCGTTGCAGAATATGCAGGAGAACAAGAGGAAAAGCCGACTACATGGGAACTCTATGTAGACGGATCCTCTAATAAGACAGGGAGCGGCGCAGGCATAATATTGGTAGATGGAAAAGGAACCCAGATAGAGGTCTCCTTAAAGTTTGAATTTCCGGCTTCCAACAATCAGGCAGAATATGAAGCCTTGATCGCCGGATTAAAGTTAGCAGAAGAAGTCGGTGCCACAAAGGTGATGATATACAGCGACTCACAGGTGGTGACCTCCCAAATCAGCGGAGAATATCAGGCAAAAGACCCCAATATGAAAAGGTACTTAGAAAAAACCTTGGAACACCTCGGGCACTTTGCGGAAACCGAGGTTAAACACATAACTCGGGATCTAAATAGCCGAGCCGACGCCCTAACCAAGTTAGCAAGTACCAAACCAGGAGGAAACAACAGAAGCCTGATTCAAGAAACCCTCCAAGAGCCCTCGGTATCCAAAACAGAAGATAGACAAGAGGCACTTGAGGTAGTCGGTTTAAACCTCGGATGGATGAATCCCTTAGTCGAATACCTGAAATTCGACATCCTCCCTAAAGAGGAAAAAGAAGCTAAAAAGATCCAAAGGGAAGCACAACATTATACTTTGGTGAGAAATGTCCTTTACAGAAGAGGGATATCAACACCATTGCTAAAGTACGTACCGACCTCAAGAACCACCGAGGTGTTGGAGGAGGTGCATAGTGGGATCTGCGGAAACCATCTCGGAGCAAGGTCGCTGGCCAGAAAAGTGATCCGAGCAGGATTCTATTGGCCGACCTTGCAGAGAGATGCCACAGACTTTGTGAAAAAATGCCAACCATGTCAGATGCATGCAAATTTCCACGTAGCTCCACCAGAAGAGCTCATCAGTATTACTTCTCCATGGCCTTTCGCAAAATGGGGAATGGATTTGTTAGGCCCTTTCCCCCAAGCGCCAGGACAAGTCAAATACTTGATCGTGGGAATAGATTACTTCACAAAGTGGATAGAGGCAGAACCATTAGCCACTATCACCGCTCAAAGAAGTCGCAGATTCCTCTACAAAAACATCATCACAAGGTATGGAATACCTTATTCCATCACTACAGACAATGGAACCCAATTTACCGATGCCACCTTCAGAAGCCTAGTAGCCAGTCTAAAGATCAAGCACCAATTCACCTCGGTGGAACACCCACAAGCCAATGGGCAAGCCGAGGCAGCTAACAAGGTCATATTGGCAGGACTAAAGAAGAGACTACAGGAAGCAAAGGGAGCTTGGGCTGAAGAGCTCCCTTAGGTGCTATGGGCTTATAGGACAACTCCCCAATCCGCCACAGGAGAAATGCCCTTCAGATTAGTCTATGGCGTAGAAGCCATGATTCCAATAGAAATCAATGAGCAAAGCCCAAGGGTAATTCTCCATGACGAGGTCGGAAATATACAAGGGCACAAAGAGGAGCTCGACTTGCTCCCCGAAGTCCGAGAAGGTGCCTAGATAAGAGAAGCAGCATTAAAGCAAAGGATGACTATCAGGTACAACAAGAAAGTCATTCGAAGAACATTTGCCTTAGAAGACTTGGTCCTAATCAGAAATGACATCGGAGTCAACAAGTCAGGAGAAGGAAAGCTCGCCGCAAATTGGAAGGGGCCATACAAAATCAAGGAAGTGTTAGGGAAAGGTTATTATAAAGTAACCGACCTGAATGGCACAGAGCTACCAAGGTCGTGGCATGCTTGTAATATGAAAAGGTACTACAGTTAAAAGCGAACTCTACTCCCTGATGTACTCTTTTCCCAAACTTCATGATTTTTTCCCAAAAAGAAGGGTTTTTTCTGAAGAAGGGTTTTTAACGAGGCATTACAGTAGAGGCTAAGGGAAATCGGCTATCAGGACCCTTAATAGCAAAAAAGGTACCTTCCCAATTAATAAAGATCTTTTTCATTTACAATATCTCTTACAATATCCTTCTTTATTTATCTAAGTTCTTCTACGAAACGCGCCGACTTAAGCTCGACAAAACGTGAAAATCCCATGAACCGACCTAGATGGTCGTCAGGATAAAACGACGAGGTACAAGTCGGCGTAAAGAGGTTGTATGAGTTGATCGTAACAAACTCGGGGACAGTCCGACTCGTAAGTCGAAGACAAGAACCCGAGTGGACAAACTCGGAAACACTCCGAGTAGATGAAAAACGTATCACAAAAATAACCTAAGTCATAAAAACTCACTAAAGCAAAGTTGAGTATAAAGGATAACAAAAGAGATTGGAAAACCTGGAAAAAGTTTAAAGGCTGCATAAAAGCCCTTAAACGAAAAAGGTGCGAGAAAACAAATGCAAACCAACAAAAAGGTTTTTCCGAAAAAGATCAAAAATATCAAAAACAGAAAAGCATACACGCACAAGGTAACTTAAACCCTTATCCAAAAAAGGGCATTCGCTTTTGTTTAAAAACCCTTATCCAAAAAAGGGCACGGATCAGAATATTTTGTTTACGGCCTTAAAAGGCCAAAGGGAAATTGTTCACAACCACCAACAATAAATAAGTTTAAAAAGGGGGGGGACTCACAGGCCGAGCCCCCATATAGCCATAAAAAAACAAAGTTATCTTTTCAAGGGAGTAGAGGAATCACCACCGCCAGACTCAGGAGGAGCGCCACCAGGACCAGTCGGAGGAACGGAGGAAGAACCCGAAGCATCTTTAGAACGAGGAGGAGACTCAATAATCCTCTGCCCCCGAGTCTTCAGATCCGACTCAGAGACAACCTCGGGAACAGGAGGATCAACGATGGCGCCATCAATAACTACCTTGTCGGGATGTAAAGGAGAAAGATCCAAGTCGGGAGCGATAACTCTGACTTGTTCCAGGAAAATTCTCCAAGACTCCTCGGCCCCATCAGCAATAGAGTCCTCCAACTCGGCGTATGCGTTCCGAGAATTCATCAAGTCCTTCCTCACAGCCACAATATCTTGAAATAAGCTGTGGTAGCTGTCTTGTGCTGTTTTCCTCAAATTTGCCTCCAAAGTGCATTGAGCCCGCAGCTTACTCTCCTCCTCCTTAAGGTGATCCCTCTCCTTCCTCAACTTATCTCTCTCCTCCTTCAACTCTTTTTCATGTTTTTCATAAATAAGAAGTCTCCCCTCCAACTCCTCAACCTTCGAGGATGCCCCCAAAGAGCTGAGGGGAGTCTTCTCAAAAATGTCCAAAAGTTTGCCACAAACACCCGCCGCCCTAAAACTCTCCTCGGCCAGAGCGGTAAGGTGGCTCCGAACAGAAGCATCATCCATGCTTATATAAGGATAGATGTTCTTTCGGACGAATGCAAGAGCATCCGCCTTAACCCCACCATCCAAAGAAGAGCCAGACTCCGAAGTCTTGCGCTTCTTCTTCTCTGGCTCAGAGAGTAGTTGGGCAGAAGGGAGTGGTCGAGACAAACTTGAGGAGGAAATTATAATGGGTTGAGAAGGAGAGCCCGTATTCTTAGGAGGAGGAGGAGGAGGAGGAGGAGAGGTAATCGCCCGGGCACCACCAGCCCTAGCCCGGGACTTCGCCTTGGCCTCCTGCACTCGCTGAAAAGCCTCCTGAGCATTCTTCCTTGCCATATCTACAAGAAAAACAGCTAACAGTTACAAGTCGGCAACATTCAAGTCGGTAGAAACAACTCGGAAATAAGAGATGCATGCACTACCTAGTTGAGATTGAACAAAAGTCGGCGTTCCCTGGAGGATTTTCCTGGTATCCAAGTACGGGGTCCTCCCCCACGCTTCTCGGAAAAATCCCACAATGGCTGCCTCTACCTCATCCAGGTCATCTGGACCATACTTTTCACAAGAGGAAGGCGGCAACCAATAAAGGGGGAAGCGAAGGGAGGAATGCTCATCCAGAAAAAAGGGGTGGTGACCCTCTACAGCTTGTACTTTGAAAAAATAGTTTTTGAAGTCATGAAAGGATTCGTCAAAAAGGGTGAAAATCCTCCGACCTTGTATGGCTCGGAAGGATACCCACTGCTGTTTGTTGTTTAGCCCACTAAAGGGCTTAGTCATGTGAAAGAGAAAGAAGAAAATCCTCAAAGAGGTCGGAAAGTCCAGAGCGTGGCTAATAAACTGATAGATCTTCAAAAAACCCCAAGAATTGGGGTGAAGTTGAGTAGGGGCAACTCTACAGTGGCGCAAAATAGATATCTCGAAATCGGAGAAAGGAAGAAAAACACCCAAGCGGGTGATCATACATTCATACATGAAGAAAAAATGAGGGGCCGCCTCATTAACTCTCCCAAAACAGACCCGGTCTTCAGGACCCGGGATTATCAGTTCATATTTTGGCTCGTCCTCCTCCGAAGTACAGAGCCTGTGATGAGTACGAAGATGAGTGATAAACTCAGCATCGACCAACGGTTCCTCCCCAAGGACCGTAACATCAACCCACTGAGAAAGAACGTCTACGGAAGCCATTTTTTATATATAAAGAAAAAGTGGCAGAAACCTACAAAAGAGAAAAAGAAAAAGAAAAATCAAAAAACATGGCCCCTAAAGAGGAGAGATACGAAGCTAGAACCTACAGGTCAACCTATCCACTCACAAAACAAAACATGCAAACATAAGGCATGACATGGAAGAAACAAAACTAACCTTTATCCGAAGAAAGGAAGGCCGGAGAGAACGGAAATCTTCGAACACAAGAATGCAGCACGAGCAGGGAAAGAAAAAGTTTGAAAGATTGCAGAAACGGAAAATTGAAAAAGAGGGAAAGTATTTGTAAACACGCTAAGGGGCATAATGGTAAAAGCGGAGCAGTCATTAATGAGATTGCACCGTTACCAAAGCCCTTAACACTTCCCCAACGGACACGACGCTTGAATTGACGTAACTGTCAGAAACAAAAGGTCGCGAAAATCACGTCGGTTTCTAAGACTCATGTTTCCTCCAAGCAAGTCGACTACGAACCCGAGTTGGATACTTGAACCCAAACTTTAAAGAAAATTTGGGCTCAAGTAGGGGCACTGTTCATACCCTGGCCCAACGATAAAGGCCCAGGTCCAAATAAAAGGCCTAATCTGAAGGATTAAGCCTAGCTAAGTACCGACCTTCACATAAGAAGTCGGTATCAACCACGACTTGGTCTGAAGAAGTCGGATGTGAGATTAGCTGGCAGATAAATACTCATTCGAATGAGTAACCGCCCCTGAAATCTCTCTAACCACTTCATAAAGCCATATCTTAACCTCCCCAAGATAATAGGGACGGTTACATCCTAAAGATACGGCACTACTCCAACGGTGGTTATTGGCTCACCACTATAAATACACTGACACCCCTCAGGTATCTCTAAGTCCAATACTCTCTAGACCTGCTCACACTCTTGCTAACTTAGGCATCGGAGTGTCTTTGCAGATACCACCCCCCATTCACTCGCGGGCACAAGTCGGACGGAACCTCCCGAGTTGCAGACCCATCCGGAGTTCCCCTCCTTCGCGCACTTGGGCCGTCAAACGTCATCAATCTCATTAATCTCCGGTTACCCACCGTAACAGGACTCTTGTTTTCTAATTCCATGGTGACATTAGTTTTAGTAGTTAAAAGTGACATAAATTTGATTAACAAATAAAATATTAACATATAGCAAAAAAATTAAATCTAAAATCAAAATGATTTTCTTTCTTTTATGATTTTTTATGATTATTTTTATTAAAATAATTTTTTATAATTATTTTATAATTATAAAGTTTTATTTCAAAAAAATAATACCAAAATAATCTTTAATTATATTTATAATTATTATTTTATTATTATTTTTATTTTTAAAAAAAAATTCTTATAATTATTTTTACTAAAATGATTTTTTTATAATTATTTTATTTTTTAATTATTTTTATTATTATTATTTTTAATAATTTCTAAAAATAACACCAAAATCATTTTTTAATTATATTTTATCAAAATAAATTTTTTTATAATTATTTTTCTTTTTGTAATTTTGAAAAACTAAAACCAAAATAATATTCTCTCTCTTATAACTTTTTATGATTATTTTTAAACAACACCAAGAGAAAAAATATCATTTTAGTGTTAGTTTTTTGAAATTACAAAAAAAATAATTATAAAAAATTATTTTTTAGAAATAAAAATAATAATAATAAAAATAATTAAAAAATAAAAATAATTATAAAAATTATTTTAGTAAAAATAATTATAAAAATTATTTTCTAAAAATAAAAATAATAATAAAATAATAATTATAAATATAATTATAAAATTATTTTAATATGTTTTTAAATTATTTTTATAATTATAAAAAAATTATAAAAAAGAGAGAATCATATTAGTTTTAGATTTAATTTTTTTTATGTGTTAATATTTTATTTATTGGTCAAACTTATGTCACCTTTAGCCACCAAAACCAATGCCACCATAGAACTTTCCTTCTATATATTCACCACAAATATTCACCAAGTCTTTTGTTCTTTGCCAAAATAAACCCAAATTGAAAAATGCTATTTGTCCACCAAAATTCTCCACTAAAATTAGCCATCAATGCATTTATGTATAAATACATGTGTGATTTAATTTATTTTTAATCTGTATTTATATTTCAACATGTATTTTATATTGGTGCCTGACTTTTGATAGGTGATCGTAATGTACACGTAGCATAACCCATAAAAATTAACTAAATCAGTGTATTTTTTGGTTGATATTAAATTACAGTTTCAAAAATTAAGATAACAATAATACTTACACAAAAGTTGCAACCAATTACATATAAAATATATACTTGATATTTTATAAAAAAATATTATAATTCTATAGATAAATTTAATTATTAATATTTAATTATTTTATTATAGTAAATTTAATTATTCTACTAACTGATTATTTAACTAAAAAATTATATAAATTATTATATATAGCTAAAAAATTGTATAAATTATTATATATAAATATGCACAAATAATATATAATAACTGAAAATTGTGTAAATTTTTAGTGTATATATAATATTTTTGTCAAAATAAATATTGCGAACTGAGCTACGGAAAATGGGCCAATATATATGGATTTATCATACTGGTGAACTGCTCAATTTGCGTTTTTGCATTTAAATCTGATCCCTGCCATGCTAAATTAAAAGAACAAATAATAAATAAATAAATAAATAAGCTAAAATGCTACATCATACTTCACAAGAGAAGGACAAAAGTAACATAAGGTTCATCAAAATACATTCATCCTCTAAATTCCAAAAAAAAAAAAAAAATCAGCATGCACAGCCACCTCTTTGTTCTGCTTCCGAAACAGTTTCAGATATTCCGGGAAAATAACTGTCAAGAAGAGAAAAAAATCATTAGCGGTTAGCCCCCAACAGAAGCAAAATAGCAGAATCACTCTAGCTTCTCTTAAATGAAGTTATGTATTAAATGATTCTCACATGTCTTGTGTGTGCTCGTTTTCTGATGCAATTTTTGCTACGTTTAAAAATGCCTCTTCAACATTGTATCCTTCTTTGGCAGAGGTTTCAAAGTATGGTAGGTTCCCTCTAGAAGCACACCATTCCCTAGCTTTCTTCTCAGTCACCTGCAACAAGTTGAATGAGATTTCAACTTCAAAACTATGCATATTAATCTCAAAGGCCCAAACTCTTTTTAATACCTTTCTACTGTTCCCACCATCTACATCAACCTTGTTCCCAAGTAACACAAAGGGAAATGCTTCATGATCATTCAAATCTGCCTGAGGCCAAACACCAAAACATATAAGATATAATCTCATGTATTGCTCATTCAGAAAGGTGCTAAATAGTACATACCTGCTTAATGAACTCATCATGCCAATTGTTTAGTGTGTCAAATGTCTTGTGTGCATTTACATCATACACCAAAACACAACAATCTGCACCTCTATAAAATGCAGCACCTAAACTATTGAACCTTTCTTGTCCTGCTGTATCCCAAATCTGCCAAAAGAGTCTCATTTTGTGTTAGTTAAAAGTAAAGTTATCAGAAATAACTTAAAATTACTGACCTGTAAAGTGACGAGTTTATCATCTACTTGTAGCTCCTTTGTGACAAAATCAGCACCAATTGTGGCTTTATAATGCTGGCTGAATTTTCTATAAACGTACCTAAATTCAAAATTAAGGTTCCACGGTAATACTATACTATGCTATATATGCATTTCTTTTTTGCATGTTTAGTGCCAAACACCCAATAAAGGGAAAATACTAATTTAGAAGTCAATTCCTATTAGTATGGAAAATAATAATGTGGATGTGGAAAGTGGAAACATTTAGGGCCCAATTAATAGCAGCCAACTGTCACATGAACCAGTGTTCCCTCCAAGCATAGATTGCCAACTCATGTGCCAATAATGATTATGACTATGCAATACACTGTTTTTTTAAAACAGAACAAAAACAAAAAGGGGGAAACATTGAAAAGATTGAAAGCCTTCGTAGTTTAGAATTAATAATGCACTTCCAGCCAATCACTGACATCAGAAAAAATAATAACAAACTCCCGCTCTTTTAAAAAAAAATTAATAATAATAATGATTATGAACAATACTGAAAATGCAAGTGCCAAATGGATACTGGTTCATCAAAGAAGTCTTCCCAACCCTGAAATAAGATAGATGAAGAAAAATGAATTGTGATTAACAATTTATCAACATTGGACAAAGCATGAATGAAAGTAGTCTCATCCAAATGATAAAGTGTATGTTTGGATTTTGGTCTAGAATCTTCACATTTTGCAGCTTTTACAAACACAAAAATGATCTTACTAAGCAGAACTATAGAAGCATACGAAGAAGAAGAAATCATGAATGGGATTTTAGAAAGAATAAAAAAATGAGAGATATATGCATACCCACTATCACCAAGGAGTATGACCTTAAGCAAGGTTCTCTTCTTGTGGGAAATGTCCATGATTGGAAGCAAACAAATGGTGGCACAGAGCAGTGGAAGAACAAAAAGATTTATGAGAGAAAAGTTATATTATTGTTGTTGAATGTTGATGATAGCCTCCTTTTTGGGTAATTGCTTTTCTTTTTTTCTGCATTTGAATGATGCTGGTGAGAAGCATGTGAAGCCTTGCCAACCAAAACCAACGTTCTGGTGACAGCGGTGCATCCTTATTTTTAACCATAATAATAATTAAAAAAAAGTTTATATGTATAACTCTGTATTTGGTGTTGATTAAGTTAAAGCTTAGATAATTGTTTCATAGAGCCGAAATTGAACATTATTGGATATACGTGCTACCCTCTTATTGCTTCATCTGAATATGGTGGTGGTTACACTGACAGTTGGACAGTTGAATAAGAAAAAACGGTTGAGCTGGACTCTCTTGTCTAATCCAACTATGCAAGTGACAAGGTGACCGTAATTTTCGCTTTTACCCAATAATGTAAGTGTTTAATTTTGATTCCATAGTATAAATACCAATGAAATTTATGCGTTTTAATACTTTTTTTATTAATAAATTTAAATTTTAATTATTTTTATTCTAATAATATATGAAAATTAAATTTTATGATATAATTAGTGATTACTAATTTCAGGTGAAAATCACTTTCATCTCATGTGTGATGCATTAATGATTCATAATGTGCCATCAAGTTGTATGTGGTTTTCTGGATCTGTTACACGATTTGTTACACGATCGTGTTGTAATTTTTGTATCTTCGTATTGAACATGATGGCACGTATTGAGAGAGGTAGATATCAAAGATAGAAGTTTACGTGCACTTATTTTCATATAGAATTGACAAATAAGAGTCGTTAGATGATAATTTAATTAAATTTATCACTAGACATCAAATTCTATGCAACACCAGGCACCATTCATAGGAGGATTTATCCTGAACAATGATAGGTATATTAATTAATCTTCTATATTAAATGGCAATTTTACTTTTCTCAAGACAATTTTATCTTAGATAGATAATAATAAAAAATTATATATTAATTTTTCCTTCTAACAAATTCAAAAAAATGAGACTTTTTCTTAGAATAAAATCTTATACTAAATAAAATACTTAATCAAATAAGACTAAATTGTTATAATTTATTTTCACATACGTGCTCTTTTTTCTTTTTTTTCTTCTTCGTGTTTTTTTTTGCACGTTCCTCTTTTTTTTCTCACTAATATTGCTATTTTTTTTTCTTCTCATCTTAAAATACTTAATCAAGTTCGACTAAATTGTTATAATTTATTTTTACATACGCGCTCTTTCTTCTTCGTGTTTTTCTTTTTTTTTTTCGCATTCCTCTTTTTATTTTCACTAATATTGCTATTTTTTTCTTCTCATCTTCCTCTTCCTCTTCTATTTTTCTCATCTTTTTGCTTTTGTTATCATCGTCATCACTACCACCTCCATCTCCTCTTCTTTCTCTTTTTTTTTGTTATTTAAATTTTTTCGATTTTTTCATTTTTTCTCCTTCTCCTCCATCATCATCATTATTGTTATCGTTATTGTCATCATCGCCATCTTCTTTTTATATGTATAACAATTTAAATTCAGAATGCACCGAAATTTCTTAATGATGACGACACACAAACAAACTCAGTTTAAAACAAACTCATACCAGAATGCACTGAAATTAAATTCAGAATGCACCAAAATTAAATCTAAAATGCACAGAAATTACTTAATGATGACGACACACAAACAAACTCAATTCAAAACAAGTTTAGGCCAAAAGTGCACCTTATTTAAATCCAGAATACACCAAAATTAAATCTAGAATATATCGAAATTACTTAATAATAACGAGTGGAATGGTAAAAATACTCGAATCCGCAAATACCCGCAGAGATTACCCGTGACGAAGAGCAAAATGGAAACCTGCAAAGTCCTCATGAAAACTAGGACCTGTCCCCACAAACAAACGAAATGGTGGCAGAAATTGAAATACCCGTCCTACGGGATCTGCTAAATTTCTATTAGAATGAAATTACTTGAATGTCCTTTATATATATATATATATATATATATATATATATATATATATATATATATATATATATAAATAAAGGACATTCAAGTAATTTCATTATAGGGACGGATTTATATATAAGTCAGTCGGGGCAAGTGCTCCCAGTAGAATTGAAAATTATTTTACCTAATACATAGTAATAAAATTTATTTGCCCCATTATATAATTAGATTTGACCCCACTATAATTTAATTTCACTTATTAACTTCAATTATGTAAAATCAAATGGTAGTTTAAGATTTAAATAAATTTGTTACGATAACTTTTAAAAAGAAGGAATGAAATAATTATAGATTTGTTATTTTATAATTATAATTAATAAATAAATTTAAATTTAAAAAAACTTATTTATATATTTAGTAAATATCACTATTATTGTGCCGTGTATATATATTATATATATTTGATTATTTGTTCAAAACAGAAGTAATTACTAATTTAATATCTAAAAGATTCAGGCACAGACAAAATAATTGTTGAATGATTTGAAAATTGCAATAAAAATAACTAATAAATATTATATTTATTAAAAGTGACAAAAAAAACTTTCGTATTTGACAAATGATATATTCATTTAATCTAAATTGTTTTGCCAACGTTTGAATAAATATTTAGAAGATGCACAAAAATATTTAGAGCAAAATTTGATTTCTAAATTTTTTTATTTTTCATAAAAATTTAATCATTCACAATTAAAAAAATTTTAAAAAATTCAGTTGACATAAAATTCTAAATTTTTGAAAATAAAAATATCTTATTTTTTAATATTACCCGTAAAAATTACATCAAAATATGACATCTAAAGTCTTTTTTTAAAATATATATATTTAATGTATATCTAATTTTTCGAAATTTATTTGTTGTTAACATTTTTAGAGTTATTTTTTATTAGCGAAGGAAAATTAACTATTAAATATTAATATTAAATTAAAAATAAATAATAAAAATATTAATCTTATAGTGACTATTAAATAAAAAATGGTTAAATCTATAATAATAATAATAAAATAAGAAATCAAAATAGTATTATTTATTTATTGGTGTCTTCTTTTTAATTTTATTTTAGTTATTTTTGGGACAACATCAGTTGAAAAAAACTTTTTAAAATATGAATATTATAAAGAATCGATTTTGTAATCGTATGAAAGATGAATTTTTAAATCGTTATTTAACGACATATATAAAAACAGAGACATTTGCTTGTGATGGTTTCAGTGGCTAAGAGAAGGGGGGGTTGAATCTTAGCCCCCTTTTTTAAAAGCTAACACTTGCTGCCCTTCAGAAGAGACTTTTCTGTTTTTGCTCGTCTCTGGACACGAGCAACTCAGTTTTGTCTCGTCCCTTGCCACGAGACTTTTTGATTTGTCTCGTCACCTGGCACGAGATAATTCTGGCTTTTGCTCCTGTGTAGTTGAAAACAGAAATGGAGTAGAAGGAGAAGAAGATTGCACCAAGATGTATCCTGGTTCGGCTGCTAAGTGCAGTGCAGCCTACATCCAGTCTCCATCACAAACATGATGGAATTTCACTATAATCAATCTGATTACAACTTGTAAAGTGCTAACCCAACTTACAAGGGGATTCCCACAGAATCATGATACACAACATAGATGAACAAAGGAACTCTAAGACATCTATGGCTTTTTCTTTTAATTTTGCACTCTCTGCCTTTTTCCGCTCTATGGCTTTTTCATTACAAACCTCACTTGTTTGCCTTTTACCATGAGACTCAAGACATGACAAAATTAAATAGAAAAATACTAAACAGAATACATTGAAGGAGAAGAGAAATCCGTTAGCTCAGGTAGCTCTGAGAACTCTATGCCTTGCACTCTCAAACTTTCTCCTTGCTTCAAACAGTGGTTGTTTCCCCTTTTTAAAGAAACAGGAAAGCCTCCACACTTGAAGCCAAAACCGAACCAACTTTCTTCCTCCTTCAACAAACCGGTTCGGCCACTCAGAGAGAGAAGAGATAACCATGCATTAACCAACATGCAATTACCTCTAGTCCTTTCTTGATCATCAACCTTCATCAATCCGGGCTCTCCATCCTTGGCTTCCTCTCCAAGATGAATTTCTGGCCCTTGATGCCTCATGATGATGATGACTTCATCTGCTTCAAACTCTGCCTCCAACCATCACTTCGCCACTCTAGCTACTCCCTGTGGTGGTTGGTCAGATTCGAAGACAAGCCATGCTTCAAGAATCTCCCTCCTGGCCGAATCTTCTTTTTCCAATTTGAGCATGAAAGGCTCAAGATTGCTTCACCAAATCTAACCACATTTGGTAAGCATCTTAGCCACAACTCATCTTTCTTTTGGTATGTTTTCTTGCCATCATTAGCTTGATGGTCTTGATGCATGCTTCTCTTTCCTTTTCTTCGTTGAAGAGCACGGCATCCATTGTTTCCTGGACAAGGACCGAATAGAGAAGAAGAAAGAGATGAGAGAGAGTGAAAAGAATCTGAATAAAAGCAAAGCAAAGTGGTTAAGCAAATTAATTTGAATAGCTTGCTTTTACTCCCCTAACATAGAGTGGCGTGTTTGACATAATAGCCATCAATCACTTCAGCTGAATTTTTCTCTCTCATGTTCCCCATGCATTAATTAACAATGTAATAGATTTTGAAATCCATCACTTTGTTAGAGCTTGGTTCCGTTGGAATCACTATGCTTTCATTTTCCTTTTGATTCGGACCAAACATGGAAGCTATTCTCTTTAGTATAATTTTGGGCTTGTGACAATATGATCAAAGCTGGCCCATTTGATAAGCATTTGCTTTCCTGATACAATTGTGTAGCGGATCAAGCATAGGAAGCAAATAAGAAAGCATTTGGTTGGGCTTGCAACATTAATATTTATTCTGGCCCATTTGATATAAAATTTCAGCCTCATAGTATAAAGCTTGTAGCAAGGCTGCTTATTGGGCTTTAAGTCAGAAACTTATTTCCCGGCCAATCATAGAACCTGTAACAAAATTATTAATCAAAAATATGTTAAATGAGAATCAGATTAATAATTTTGTAATTAAATATTTTAACAATGTTTAGTCATCACAAATATTAATTTAGAGTTTTCCAAACTCATCAATCTCCCCCTTGATGACAAACATTATTAAAATTGAAATGGAAAGAAATTAAAAGATTGAGTAAGTAATACTCCCTTTGATTTGAATTTCTCCCCCTTTCAAAATGTCACATGGCTCCCCCTTAATATATGCTATTTTACCAAGGGAAGCATAAACCTGTAACATTTAAATCAAGCTTCAAGTAACAATGTTATTTAGCAGATTTTACAATGCTAAATTGCTTGATTTATGAGCAGTTTTAATTGATAATCAAAACTCATTTGATATCATAACTGATTTACTGCTCAAACTACAAAAAGTTTCCAAAATATTTTTCAAACATTTTCTTGTTTAGGATATCAGAGCAAATCAACATGATGAAAAATATTTGAGGACCAAAACAAGGCAGTTTTGATATGTTACACAATTAAAGGAACTGCCAAAAATAAATTTTTAAACCAACCAGATTATCAATGATGAATCAATCAGCCATGCATCAAACATCATTATCAACCAAATGCTAAAATAGACTAATCATGATAAACTAATGTAATTCAAACAGCAATGATCATATGCAATCAACATGCATTCTTTGAACAAGGGTAATCATGAATTTTCAAAAATGAAAATTTCAACCCCTGTCTTTCCAGCCCCTGTTTCGTTCCAATTTCAATTTTGGAACCTAAATTTCCTCCCCCTTTTGTCATCAAAGGGGCACCTGCACAAACCATGATGAACATAACAAAAAGTTCAAGATAAAATAGGAAGAGTGTATCAAAGTATCGATACAATCAATTTAGAAGTTCAATCCAAATAACACCAGAATTCAGATAAGACATCAAATAGATGGTACTCTTGATTCAGAGTCAGCATTCTTGTTACCATCACCTTCCTCCTTTATGAATGAAACCTTATTCTCAACATCTTCATTTGTTAGATCAACTCCAAAATATTCAAAGATGCAGGTGAGAAACATTCCATATGGAAGATTAGGCCTTTTTGAACTCTTGACAGATTTCCATATGTGCCTTATCATAAGGTATGCAAATGATATTTGAGATGAAGTAACGAGAGCAAACAGAACAAGAAAGTCAGACACTGTTATCCGATGGCGTGGACCACTTTGTGGTATGAGAACATGAGATATGATCTTATAAAGAAGAATTGTCTTATCTGGCCCAAGATCTTTGAGAGTTGGTGCCGTACCATCCATTTTGGAGAGACCTTCGCAGGTATGATTTAAAGCCATCGGGTAGGTGATTCCAACCTGTGAATCCCATTCCTTAGACATGTATGCTCTTGGTCCTTCTTCTTTGTATCCTAGGGCCATCCCTATGGTTCTAGTATCAAGAGTGATGTGACTCTTCTTCACATATGAGTGGATTGTGCCATCAATAAGTCTCATGTTGGCGTAGAACTCACGGACTAAACATGGGTAAACTGGCTTCCGGATGTGAAGCAGAGGGGTCCATTGAAGATCATCAAACAGAGAGGAGACATTGATCCCTTTGTTGGAGAGTGAGTCTAGGCTAACTAGATAAGTAGCACAGAGATCGCGTTCTTTCAGTGCTTCATTGTGGAATTCATGGGAAGCACATGAGTCGAATCTGGATGGATCATAGTGAGAATGTGGCTTATGAAACCTTTTCTTGAAATCCCATGACTCCAAATTTGCTGGTTCCTTGGTGTTATTCAAAGCAATTCCTTTAAACTTCTGAGTGCTCTTTTCGGGTGTGTCCTTTTTGTTCATGATAACAAGAGTGAGAGGGTAGAAGATGAGAGAGTGAATTGAACCGAATTATATGAGAGAAGATGGATGGAATAAATGTTAAGTGAGAGGAGAATATGAGATAATTAATGCACAAGGTGGATGATTAATGACCAGGGTGGTTTCCAAGAGTTTGAAAAGATGGTTTCCTTATATCAAGGGATTAGTTGAAAAAGAGGGATTTGATTTGACCTATGCTTCTTCCAAAAGATATGATAAGACAATCAAGAGATTTTGTGGATTTATTTTTCAAACAAAAAAAGGAAAACTAACAAAACTGTTATGGTGGGATTATGAAAATTTTGGTGGGGCCCATAAAATTTGAATTCTGCGTTGCCTCCCCCTAGACCATAGCTCTTCCATTGTGCCATTTATTTTCATCTCGTCCAAACCTACGAGCAAAACAGAACAGAGTCACAAATTCACAGATTTTCAATAAAACTCAAATCAAACATTCCCAAACTTTTTCTCAATGTACAGAATCTGTCTTCACAGAGAGGTTTTGTAAAAATATCAGCAATTTGATCTTCAGATTTTACAAATTGAATATCAATAGTACCCTTTTGCACATGTTCCCTAATAAAGTGATATTTTATCTCAATGTGCTTAGTTCTTGAGTGCAGAACAGGATTTTTTGAAATGTTTATAGCACTCATATTATCACAAAATAAGGGTATACTATTGATTTTTAATTTGTAATCTTCCAATTGTGTTTTTAACCAAATTAATTGTGAACAACAAGCAGATGCGGAAACATATTCGGCTTCAGCAGTGGATAGAGCCACTGTGGCTTGTTTCTTGCTTGACCACATGTTGAGTGAGCTTCCAAGGAAGCAACACATGCCGGAGGTGCTCCTCCTATCCACCCGATCTCCCGCATAATCTGCATCACAAAAACCTACTGCACAAAAGTCATCAGATTTAGGATACCATAACCCATAATTACAAGTTCCCTTAATGTATCTAATGATGCGTTTAACGACTGTGAGGTGGGATTCTTTTGGATGAGATTGAAACCTTGAACAAACACCCACACTTTGGACTATATCCGGTCTAGAGGAGGTAAGGTACATGAGTGAACCTATCATTCCTCTATACCTTGTTTCGTCCACATCTTGGCCATCATCATCCTTTTCAAGTTTAGTATTTGGATGCATAGGAGTCCCCATTGATTTGGAATTTTCTAGGCCAAATTTTTTGATAAGTTCTTTTGCATACTTTCCTTGGTGAATAAAAGTGCCACTAGGAGTTTGCTTAATTTGGAGGCCAAGAAAGAAAGTAAGCTCTCCCATTAAACTCATCTCAAACTCACTAGTCATGAGTTTTCCAAACTCTTCACACAAGGAGATATTGGCCGAACCAAATACAATGTCATCAACATAAACTTGAACAAGAAGGATATCATCATTAGATGTCTTAATGAATAAGGTAGTGTCGGTGGTTCCCCTTTGAAAATGATTTTCCAACAAAAAGGCACTAAGCCTCTCATACCAAGCTCTTGGAGCTTGTCTAAGACCATAAAGAGCCTTAGTTAATTTAAAGACATGATTTGGAAATTCTTTATGTTCAAAACCGGGGGGTTGAGCCACATACACTTCCCTATCAATAAAACCATTAAGGAATGCACACTTAACATCCATTTGAAACATTTTGAAACCCTTATGGGCAGCATAGGCAAGAAGCAACCTAATTGCTTCCATTCTAGCTACCGGAGCAAAAGACTCATCAAAATCAATTCCCTCTTCTTGATCGTAACCTTGGGCCACTAATCTAGCCTTGTTACGAACAACTTGTCCATCCTCACCAAGTTTATTCTTAAAAACCCACTTAGTACCCGTTACCTTCTTACCATCCGGATGAGGTACTAGTGTCCAAACCTTATTCTTGTCAAATTGAGCAAGCTCCTCTTGCATTGCTTTGACCCATGATGGATCCTCAAGAGCTTGTTTGACATTGTTGGGCTCTATTTGTGACAAGAGAGCAAGATTACTAGGTTCGGTTGGCCTTTTGGTGGATGATCTTGTTGTTACACCTTGAGAGGGATCACCAATGATGAAGTCATAAGGATAACCCTTCATAGACTTCCATTCTCTAGGCTTTCGGACAGGTGTTGAGCTTTGATGAACTTCTGGTGGTCTCACTGTTTCAGTTTCTCGTCCCTGCTCAGGAGATAAATTGGGAGTTTCTCCTTCAATCTGACGAGACAAAACTGGACTTGCAGATTCTTCATTCTGGACAGATTTGGGATTTCCTTTGCTTGTTCCAGCTTCTTCTCCATCTGAATCATTATCTATCACAGTACTGGGAATTAAGTTAGAATCACAAAAAGTAACATGTATGGATTCCTCTATTGTCCTATGTTCCTTGAGATAAATTCTATAAGCCTTGCTTGTGGTGGAATATCCAACAAACATTCCTTCATAGGATTTTGGATCAAACTTTCCAAGATTTTCTTTATTATTAAGCACAAAGCATTTACATCCAAAAACATGAAAATACTTAAGATTTGGAGGGGTTCCTTTCCATAGCTCATAAGGAGTTTTCTTTAACCCTTTCCTAATGATTGTTCTATTCAAAATATAACACGCTGTGTTCACAGCTTCTGCCCACAAAAATTTAGGAATTTCATTCTCACATAACATGGCCCTAGTCATCTCTTGAAGACTTCGATTCCTTCTTTCAACTACCCCATTTTGTTGGGGTGTTCTAGGGCATGAGAAATTATGAGAAATCCCTAAGTCATCACAGAATTTTTCAAAGTCTTGATTTTCAAATTCTCTTCCATGATCACTTCTCAAATGGGCAATTTTCAAATCCTTTTCATTTTGAATTTTCTTACAAAGGGTGGAAAAAGCATAAAATGCATCATTCTTATGAGCAAGGAAAAGTACCCAACCAAATCTAGAGTAATCATCAACCACAACAAGACCATAATGTTTACCTCCCAAACTTTGAGTTCTAGTAGGACCAAAAAGATCAATATGTAACATTTCCAATGGCCTTTTGGTTGAGATTCCATCTTTTAATTTAAAAGAGGATTTTACTTGTTTGCCCAATTGGCAAGCATCACAAGTAAGGTCCTTATCAAACTTGATGTTTGGAATTCCTCTAACCAAATTCTTTTTGACTAGCTTAGAAATTTGGTACATGCTAGCATGTCCCAACTTTCTATGCCAAAGCCATTTTTCAGATTCAAGTGAGGTAAAGCATGTTACATTTTGTTCCTTTAAATCCTCAAGAGTTAATCCATACACATTATTGCATCTTTTAGCTTCAAATAAAACATCCCCAGTTTTTTCACAAACAACCATGCAAACAAACTTCTTAAAGATAACATCAAAACCTAAATCACACAATTGACTAACACTAAGTAAGTTATGTTTCAAACCATTTACAAGAAGCACATCATTTATACAAGAAGAAAAGTTTTTACCAACTTTCCCAACAGCCACTATTTTTCCTTTTGCATCATCACCAAAGGTAACAAGTCCTCCATCATATTCATCAAGCTTTATGAAGAAGGTTGTCTTCCCGGTCATATGCCTAGAGCATCCGCTATCCATGTACCACATATTTTCCTTTTTCTTGGATGCTAGGCAAACCTACAAAATAAACTCAAGTGACCTTAGGTATCCAAATTTTCTTGGATCCTTTCACGTTAAACCATCTCTTATGTCCCAAATCATTGTAATCAAAAACAACTTTGTAAACTTTGTCACCAATCATTCTTTCACCAAAGAAGCATAGAACTGGAAAATGACCACTTCGGTTGCACATTCTACAAAATCTAGGAGTTGCAGTTTTGTTAAAGTGAGTTGGGTTTTGATATGTTATATCATTTGAAGATGAGGCAATATTTTCAAAATGTGATTTTCCAGATTTATAAAATCCCAACCCAGCTTTATCATAAAGAGGTTTTTGACTAGCCAAGATTTGATTCAAATTTTCAGAACCTTGGGTGAACTTGGCTAAGTCATCTTTAAGTCTTTTAACCTCTTTGAGCAACTCTTCATTTTGCTTAAAACAGTTCACATATGCAAGAACAGAATGATCACTTTCACAGCTTTTAACTTGGGCTTTTAACTGCTTGTTTTCTTCCACAAGATCACAAGCATTTTCGGCCTCTCTTAATTTTTCTTTGAGGAAATCATTCTCGGCTTTAAGAATGAAATTTTGCTGTTCAAGATTTTGATTTTCAGTTAGAAAACATCTTATTTTTTCAGAAAGATGATCTATCATGAGATGAAGGTCTTCAGTGTTAGAGTCTTGAAATGATACCTGATCTATCTCATTTGCCATGAGACAGGGCTGTGATTTAGTCTCAGACTCTTCATCATCATCATCTGAGTCATTTTCCAAATCTTCCCATGTGGCCATCAGTCCCTTCTTCTTCACTCTTTTCGGCTTTTCTTCCCTTTTCAACTTGGGACAATCAGATTTGAAATGACCCATTTCCTTGCAATTGTAACAAGTTACTTTGCTAAGGTTTTTCTTCATCCTCCTTGAGCTGCTGCCTTTGCCTTTGAGCTTTGCCATTTTCCTGAATTTTTTTGCAAACAACACAAACTCATTTTCAGAAGAGTTATCACTGGATTCATCATCCAGAGGGTTAGTCACAGAAGAAAAAGCAATTCCTTTCTTTTTTGAATCTTTTTTCAAATAGGAGTTTTCAAAAGCAAGAAGATTTCCTCTCAAATCATCAAGTGTCATGGAATCTAAGTTGCTACTCTCAGAAATAATTAAAGCTTTTGTTTCCCACTCTTTTGTGAGACATCTCAACACTCTTCTCACTAGCACAGATTCTGAATGTGTGATTCCAAGAGCATCTAAGCCAACAGTAATGATATTGAACCGTTCGAACAGTTCGTCAATGGACTCTCCTTCCTTCATTGCAAACATTTCATATTCCCTGTTTAACATATCTGTCCGAGTCTTCTTTACAATGGTAGTTCCTTCATGAGTGATTTGCAACTTGTCCCAGATTTCCTTTGCCGTTGTGCATCGTGATACTCGTCGGTATTCCTCAAAGCTGATAGCACAGTTGAGCAGATTGGTTGCCTTGGCATTTAACTCCACCGTCTTCCTATCTTCCTCGGTCCAGCTTGCTTCTGGTTTAAGAGAGACTACTCCTTGAGCATTTGTGGTAGTTGGAAATTTAGGACCCTCCAAGATGATCTTCCAAAGTCTGTAATCCACGGCTTGTACAAATATCTTCATCCTCTCCTTCCAATAGGTATAATTTTTCCCATTGAAGAGGGGAGGTCTGTTGCTTGATTGACCTTCAGCCAGATTGTATGATAACACATTTGTGCCACTGTTTTCTGCCATGAGGATCTTTTACTCCAAGCTGCAAAGCTTGATCTCTTTGAGACCAAGCTCTGATACCAATTGATGGTTTCAGTGGCTAAGAGAAGGGGGGTTGAATCTTAGCCCCCTTTTTTAAAAGCTAACACTTGCTGCCCTTCAGAAGAGACTTTTCTGTTTTTGCTCGTCTCTGGACACGAGCAACTCAGTTTTGTCTCGTCCCTTGCCACGAGACTTTTTGATTTGTCTCGTCACCTGGCACGAGATAATTCTGGCTTTTGCTCCTGTGTAGTTGAAAACAGAAATGGAGTAGAAGGAGAAGAAGATTGCACCAAGATGTATCCTGGTTCGGCTGCTAAGTGCAGTGCAGCCTACATCCAGTCTCCATCACAAACATGATGGAATTTCACTATAATCAATCTGATTACAACTTGTAAAGTGCTAACCCAACTTACAAGGGGATTCCCACAGAATCATGATACACAACATAGATGAACAAAGGAACTCTAAGACATCTATGGCTTTTTCTTTTAATTTTGCACTCTCTGCCTTTTTCCGCTCTATGGCTTTTTCATTACAAACCTCACTTGTTTGCCTTTTACCATGAGACTCAAGACATGACAAAATTAAATAGAAAAATACTAAACAGAATACATTGAAGGAGAAGAGAAATCTGTTAGCTCAGGTAGCTCTGAGAACTCTGTGCCTTGCACTCTCAAACTTTCTCCTTGCTTCAAACAGTGGTTGTTTCCCCTTTTTAAAGAAACAGGAAAGCCTCCACACTTGAAGCCAAAACCGAACCAACTTTCTTCCTCCTTCAACAAACCGGTTCGGCCACTCAGAGAGAGAAGAGATAACCATGCATTAACCAACATGCAATTACCTCTAGTCCTTTCTTGATCATCAACCTTCATCAATCCGGGCTCTCCATCCTTGGCTTCCTCTCCAAGATGAATTTCTGGCCCTTGATGCCTCATGATGATGATGACTTCATCTGCTTCAAACTCTGCCTCCAACCATCACTTCGCCACTCTAGCTACTCCCTGTGGTGGTTGGTCAGATTCGAAGACAAGCCATGCTTCAAGAATCTCCCTCCTGGCCGAATCTTCTTCTTCCATTTTGAGCATGAAAGGCTCAAGATTGCTTCACCAAATCTAACCACATTTGGTAAGCATCTTAGCCACAGCTCATCTTTCTTTTGGTATGTTTTCTTGCCATCATTAGCTTGATGGTCTTGATGCATGCTTCTCTTTCCTTTTCTTCGTTGAAGAGCACAACATCCATTGTTTCCTGGACAAGGACCGAATAGAGAAGAAGAAAGAGATGAGAGAGAGTGAAAAGAATCTGAATAAAAGCAAAGCAAAGTGGTTAAGCAAATTAATTTGAATAGCTTGCTTTTACTCCCCTAACATAGAGTGGCGTGTTTGACATAATAGCCATCAATCACTTCAGCTGAATTTTTCTCTCTCATGTTCCCCATGCATTAATTAACAATGTAATAGATTTTGAAATCCATCACTTTGTTAGAGCTTGGTTCCGTTGGAATCACTATGCTTTCATTTTCCTTTTGATTCGGACCAAACATGGAAGCTATTCTCTTTAGTATAATTTTGGGCTTGTGACAATATGATCAAAGCTGGCCCATTTGATAAGCATTTGCTTTCCTGATACAATTGTGTAGCGGATCAAGCATAGGAAGCAAATAAGAAAGCATTTGGTTGGGCTTGCAACATTAATATTTATTCTGGCCCATTTGATATAAAATTTCAGCCTCATAGTATAAAGCTTGTAGCAAGGCTGCTTATTGGGCTTTAAGTCAGAAACTTATTTCCCGGCCCATCATAGAACCTGTAACAAAATTATTAATCAAAAATATGTTAAATGAGAATCAGATTAATAATTTTGTAATTAAATATTTTAACAATGTTTAGTCATCACAAATATTAATTTAGAGTTTTCCAAACTCATCAGCTTGTATTGACCATGAAAAAATTATTTAATCTTTTTAAAATATAAAAACTAAAAAAATGAAAATTTTAATTTATATATTATTATTTAAATTATTATTTTAGTATTTTAATTTGTTGATTATATAATTTAAAGACTAATTATATTTTATAATAAAAAAATATAATTATAAAAATTATTATCATATTATGTATATTTTGCCCCCACTCATAAAATTTTTTGGATCCGTCACTATATATATATAAGATGTAAAAATCTTAATTTTTTTAGTATTATTTAGAAGAATTGAATTATTTTATGGGAATTGAGGTGCATAAAATTGGTTTAGATTGACTACATCTCTTACAAACTAAATATATAAAGAATATCTTGTCAAAACTTGACATGGCAGGAGCAAGCTCAATGCTTACTCCCATGTTTTCATCTTTTCAATTTCTTTCTATTGATTCAGAAACTTTTAAAGATCCTAAACTCTTTAAAACAGTTGTTGGTTCATGACAATATTTGTGTATTACTAAACCTGACCTTTCTTTTGCAGTTAGTAAAATCAACTATGTCTAATTGAAAAGCAGTAAAAAAGGTGTTTAGATACCTTCAAGAAACTTAAGATCATGATTTGATGCTTCATAAATATGAGAATTACCAGTTATATGGATTTAGTGATTCGAACTGGGCTTCTAATTTAGAAGAGAGGAGGTCAGTTTCAAACTTTTATATCTATTTGGGTGCTAATTTGATTTCTTGTTCTTGTAGAAAGCAAGCCACGATCAGTAAGTCCTCCACCAAAGCAGAATTTTGAAGCTTGGCTTCATGCCAAGCAGAACTAGTCTGACTTAGAAATCTGCTTGAAGAACTTGATGTTCAACTTTCCACATCTCCTACTATCTATTGTGATAACTTAAGCACTATGTTACTCACTGCTAATTCTGTTATGTAAGATAAGACAACACATTTTCAGTTAGAGATTTAATTAATTATAAACAAATTGAAGAAGAATGCTCTTCAAGTGATGTATATTTTCGTGACAGATCAAGTCGTTGATCTGTTGACCAAGCCTCTGTCTACAAGAACTTTTGATAGACTAAAGAGTAAAGTCAGAGTCATTCCAAGACCAGACTGGAGTTTGAGAGATGTGTGAAGGATAAGATTGTAATTACCACAAATAGTAAAGAGTGTATTAGATAGTTAAATTATTTAAATATATTTTACTTTATTCTTCCGATATATGTGTGCATTGTTTAGTGTTGGAGATAGGGATGGATGCATTCACAACTAAGTGGGGCAAGTGCTCCCAGTAGAAATTAAAAAATTACTGAGAAGTAGAGTTAAATTTCAAAATGGTCCTTGAAATTGGCGTTTTGTATTGAAATCGTCCCTGAGATTTCAATGGCACCAATTACGTCCCTGGGATTGAAAAAAATGCACCATAGTAGTCCCTGACCCATTTTCCATTAACGACGTGATGATATGGCATGATGACGTGGACTGTAAGTGACACGTGTCACTTCATGATTTAGTCACGTGTAATGGTAGGATGATGTAGTGACCAGTGACACGTGGCATGCTGACGTGGATAGTTGTGCCACGTGTCACAATGTTATTTGGCCACGTGTTCAGTAGTGCCACATGTCGCAGCAGTATTTGTCCACGTGTCATCCATTATGCCATCGTTATATATGCACCAAATTAGTCCCTCACTTTGCATTAAGTGACTCAGTTTAGTCCCTGAAATTGAATGTCGTGCACCAAACTAGTCCCTTCACCAATTTTTCCTCATTTTTTTCTATAAATTCAAAATTCTCTATTTTTTAATGCATTAATTTCAAGTCTATTTTTTCACATGTTCTTCAAATAAAAGTATTTTTATAAAATGTTTTTTCTCTTGCGAATACCCTAATTGCCGACTTGGAGTTAACGTGAAGGCTTTTCAAGCATTTTCACTACCATTTCCAACCTCTTTCAGTACTTTTATAAAATATTTTTTTTGTTGCAGATACCTCTAATAGCCGCCGTCTTGGAGTTGACGTGAAGGCATTTCAAGCTTCCCTCATTATCATCTTCGACATCTTTCGTCTAGACTGCAGAGATCAAAAGTGGTAGTGAGGTTGGTTGAAGTACCTTCAATCTAGCTCATTTATACATAACGAAAATGTGTATTTCATAAGAAAAAAATATTTATTTTAATTATTAATTTCTTGTTAAAAACACATGTTTTTATGAAAAAAATGTGTCTAATCAATCATATAATTATTTTTTTATAATAACATACTTATATATTACAAAATTTACCAATATTAAATTATTAAAAAATTATATAATTAAAACTAAAATCTTAAATTTTTTATAAAAGCACTTGTATTTAAACGATATATGAAAAAATAGAATTGAAATTAGTGTATCCAAGATATTAAAATTTTAAATTTAAAAAAAATGAGAAAAAAATTGGTGAAGGGACTAGTTTAGTGCACGACATTCAATTTCAGGGACTAAAACGAGTCACTTAATGCAAAGTGAGAGACTAATTTGGTGCATATACAACGATGGCATAATAGATGACACGTGGACGAATACTGTTGCGACATGTGGCCAAATAACATTGTGACACGTGGCACAACTATCCACGTCAGCATGCCACGTGTCACTGGTCACCACATCATCCTACCATTACACGTGGTCAAATCATGAAGTGACACGTGTCACTTACAGTCCACGTCATCATGCCATGTCATCACGTCGTTAATGGAAAATGGGTTAGGGACTACTATGGTGCATTTTTTTCAATCTCAGGGACGTAATTGGTGCAATTGGAATCTCAGGGACGATTTCAGTGCAAAACGTCAATCTCAGGGACCATTTTGGGGTTTAACTCCTGAGGAGTACTTAGCAAAAAAAATTAATTGCCCCCACTCCCATTTCAATTTTGATCCCGCTCCCCAAAATTGAAATTCCTAAGGGGCCAAGCTGTAATCCTTCTCTTTCTCCTTTCTCAATTTTTTTTGCTACGCTCCTTCTTCCCCTCGTTTAACTGCGCAGCTCGTTGCCCAGTTGCCCACCTTCTAATCTATTCGTAGTCTGCCAGTCTGCGTCACTGTTGCAAAGTCGTCAATGACACTGGCTCGTTGTCTCGGTATCTCTTTACCTGCCCTGCTCATTGGCTCGCTGGCTCGTTGTTCCGTTATCATCTCTTGCGGTCTCGCACTCTCGGTCTCTCACCATTCTGTTTGTCCATCATTGTCTCATTGACTCGTTGGTTCTGAGCATCTCGCCACTCCGTCGTTTCTATCGCTCTGCAGCTCTGCCTCTGTATCTCTGACTCTCTCTCGGTCTTGCCTCTCCACTTTCCAGTAAGAATTGATTTTGTCAATTTAGAAATAAGAATTTGATACTGTTTAAATAATGGATGTGAATTTGGATATTGATGTGAAACTGGAAATTTGAAAATTTGATACTGGTTGAATAATTGATGTGAATTAGGATACTGATGTAAAACTATGAATTTTGTAAATTTGAATATTTGATGCTGTTTGAATAATTGGATCATTGGATGATTTATGTTTGTGTTATTGTGTATAGTATAATTGAATTAGGATATTGCATTTTGTTACTGAAATTAATTTGAATGATTTTTTTAGTGATTCTCGTTATTGAAAGATGCTATAAGATGAGAAACAATATTGTGGGGTTCTCATTTTTTAAAATCACTACAATTAATTGGTGGTTTGTGCTTTGGTGGCTTACTGTTACTGTAGTTGTATTGTGCAAACATCTATATTTTTAAATTTTTTTTACTATATACATTCTTAATTTGATATTATATTATTGTATATTTTTGTTATTCTTTAGTTTATATTTTATATTTATAATTTTATATTGTACTTTTAAATTTGTACAAAATTGTGAATTATTTTTATTAATCAATTAACTTAAGTTTATAAATTTATCCTTTTAGTAATGGAGAAGCATTCAAAAAGAACATCATCGTTAGAAATTAGATTCTAAAATAATTCATCAAACTCTTCTAACAAAAGGAGGTTTTTAGAATTTAAAGTAGAGGTTCCATAGTAACTAAATCAGTTGAAAAATCTTTTTCTGTATGACCATCATAAAGAATCGATTTTATAACCGTATGAAAGATGAATTTTTAAATGATTGTTTAGTGACATATATAGAAAAAGAGATATTTGATTGTATTCACAATGAAAAGATTACTCAATCTTTTTAAAATATGAAATCTAGAAGAATGAAATTTTAAATTATTTATTATTATTTTAAATTATCATTTTTTTATTTTAATTTTGTTGGTTAAATAATTTAAAGAATAATTATATATTATAACATTATGGTATAATTATAAAAATTATCATTATATTATGTATATTTTGTCCCACTAACAAAAATTTTTAAATTCCTCACTGGTTGGAACACCTTAATTTTTCATTTTTGTTTACAATTCATTAATTCAAGAACACTTAGTTTCAATTCATTCTTCATTCTTCTTTTCTCTCTCAAAAGCTTTAGTTTGATACTCTCTCTCTGTGATTCTCATAATAACTAGTTCTTTTATTATTGAAATATTCATTCAAGAATAAGTTCAACTTCATTGTTGGTTATCTTTAGAAAATATTTACTTTATACAAAAGATAAAAATAATAATATTATATAGAATTTTATTTATTTATATTAAACGTGAGATCAATCCAAAAAAAAAAATAAAAAATAAGGCCACTATATGCAAAAGTGGCTACTAATTAATCAGATGGGATGCACATTCGAAGTAGTATTCAGAGCCACCAACCCCTGTGTTGTCATTGAGAAGAATATTAGTCTATTAGTTAGGCGTTTACAAACAAAGACAAGTCAAGAGTTCATAAATTGAAAATTTTTGTTTTTATATCATAAAAATGGATAAAGTGAGACAGGTAGCTATAAAAAAATTTCCATAATGTGTTGTGTTCTATCTCAAACCACAAGTGCCAAGTCGCCAGCCACCGTCAGTCATACACACTTGGCCAATTCCTTAAAAATTTTCACGCACGTTTGCTAAATAATCATTTCTCAGAAATAATATGTTATTGACTAGTTTATATACGTCTGTATTAATTTGTCAAAAAAACTAAACAAATTACCATCAGAGAGCGAGAGAGGAGTAATCAATTTGAGGCACGTATGTAATTTCAACTCTTCGGGCTAAGGCTCTCTGCCTCTCTTCCATTTTAAAATTTGACCAAGTTTGATTAAAAGAATTTTAAAAAATGGCCCTTCAAAAATCACAAAAATTTAACAAAGTTTACCTATACTTGTTAATAAGAGTTTTCTGTATGTGACCAAAGAAAACTAAAAATATAACTGATTTAATAAGAATAACTCTGCATTGGTCAATGAGTCAGTGATGTGTAAGAATTGAGATAAAGAATCAAACACACTGAGGATCCGTCCGAACATGCCTAGTGTCGGGTGGTGAGAAAGTTAAGTCAATTTTCATATCTTGTACGCTATTTCCTCGTACTTTCATGCATATGTATATATTTATAATGTTTCCTGCAAACTCAAACAAATAGCGTCGAGCAATCTATAGTAGTAATCCTGCTAATCAAAATTAAGATTAATGTTGTTCATAAGTATTTTTATTTTTTCTAATTTGTCATCTCCGATAATTGGGTGTACTTACCAACGCAGCTTGAAGAAATTTTTTGAAAACAAAAAATTTTAACTTAAAAATTATATAATAATATTTATATTAAAATAAAATTTATAAATATAATTATTTTTAAGTTTATTATTAATATGACAATAAATAAATAACTATATAGATAGATATTATAAAATATTTTAGAAATTTTAGAATTAAAATTATAAAATAAATGACTATACAGATAAAAAAAATTAATTTTACTACAACTAATTTCAACATTAAAATTATAAAATTTAGTTGATAATAATAATAATAAATAATGATGAGAATGAGATTTTAATTTGTATAAATAAACCAATAAAATTTTTAATTTGTAAAAATTCATTGAAACATAAGTCCAAGATGTTATTGTAAAATAAATAACTAAATAGATAAAAAAATTAATTTTACTACAACTAATTCTAATATTAAAATGATAAAATCTTATTAATAATGAGAATAATAAATGATAATAAGAATGAGATTTTAATTTGTATGAATAAGCTAATAAAATTTTTAATTTGTCAAAAGTAATTAAAGTCCAAGTTCAAGATGTGGTCGTAATTTCATAAAATCAGTAATTTATGTATCTTCAACCATAGCCATAAATCTTTGATTCAATTTGGGACTTTTGAATTTTGAACCACCAATCTAGGTGAAGTCAGATTGTTTGTTATGATTATTAGAATTGGGGACAAAAACTTTATAAATTTTCATAGGCTTCATGAGATAAACTTCAAATTTTTTTATGTTTATCTCTATGAATTTTTATGCCAATGACATAAGATGTGTCACCCATATCTTTCATATCAAAATGTCTAGAGAAAAATTATTTCACCTCATGTAATAACCCCAAGTTATTTGTTGCTAGCAAAATGTCATCCACATGAGAAATATGATTTTACTCCCGTTAACTTTGTGGTATATACATTGATAAAAAATATTCTCAATGAAATCAAATGAAGAAATCACATCGTGAAATTTCAAACACCATTGTCGGGAAGCCTGCTTAAGACCATACGTTGCTCTCTTAAACTTGCAAACTAACTCCTTACCAGCACTTGAGACAAACCCTTCAAGTTGTCTCATATAGACCTCTTCTTCCAAATTTCCATTAAGAAAGGTCGTTTTCACATTCATTTGATGTAATTCCATGTCAAAATGCGCTACCAATTCCATAATGATGCAGAAAGAGTCTTTGTTTGAAACAAGAGAAAATGTTTGCCTGTAGTCAACTCCGTCCTTTTGAGTAAAACCTTTAGCAACAAGTCGAGTCTTGTAGCGCTCAATATTGCTTGATGAATCCTTCTTGGTTTTAAAGACCCATTTACAGTCAATGGCCTTTTCCCATCAGGCAATACTACAAGATTTCAGACTTGGTTATCCGTCATAGAATTCATTTCATCCGTCATAGCATCTAGTCATAAGTTGGAATTACGACTTTTCATTGCCTGTGAAAACTTTGTTAGGTCTTTTTATAGCACCCTACTTTTAACACGTCATGGTCACACTAAAAGTCCAGGCACTACCTACTTCTACTCCTTTAATTTAGTACTATATTTATTTAATATTGAGCCTTCGCGATATAATCCGAATTTTAATTAAGAAGACCATAAAAGTCTCTACTTTAAACCACATAATTACACAATTAAATCCACATAATATTAAATACATAGACTTATTCAAAATTTCTCAAATACAAGTCCTACCCCTCTAAAAACCAAAACAATAAACAACAAGAGGAAAATAAAATCTAAGACTAAACCAAATACAGAAATGAAAACACATATATGCATAAGCTCTGTAGTGCGGTTGCAGCTTCATGCCAAAGCTTCATGAACCTGTCACTGAAAAAGAAATTCTGTAGGAGAGTGAGAACATCGTCCTCGCAGGTTCTCAATAGGAAAGAGAATACCATTAAAGTAACGAAATACTTGCAAATGGAATTAATTTCAATATAAAAATAGTTGATCCTTGAAATAACTTTTTGGAAAGGCTTTATGGAAAAACCTACTTTAAAAAGTTGTAAAGAAATTCTTTCAATTTCCAAACCAGTAAGATGAATAGATTAAAGAAAATAAAAGGACCAACAACGTGCTTAAGGACTTCCTACCCAAGTTACATTGCTCACTCCTATTCAACCAATTCATAAATTAAGATAATGAAACAACACCAAGTCCATCATGCCTCAATCTCCATTACCACATATCAGAAACCACCCTCATCACGTCTCCATCAAAGAAGATCTCTTAGATAAACATACACATACAAATCAAACAAAAAAATCACAGATAGAGCATAGATACAGCAAGTAGAGCAAGTAGCAGACAGACATGATTAATCATTTAGGAAAATTAAGATAATGCACACTGATGAATGAACTTTTGACGGTTTAGAATTTCACAAATAAATTCTCGTTGCAAGTATAGTTTCTAAACCAACTAAAATCCTTTCATACAAAAAATTATTTGTCACAAGTAACAAATTCAATAAAAAAAACCGAAGTATTTAAACCTCGGGTCGTCTCTCAAGAAATTGCAGGGAAGTGTTTTGACTATTGGTTATGGAAAAGTATCTTTTTGGGTTTTTGAAATAAGGAACAAGGAAATAAAATGGTAAGAAATTAAATTAATAACTAAGAAAACTCTTAACTATGATTGAGAACTAGAAGTTATGTCCTCGTTATCATCTTCAATTGTGATGATAATTGTATTTCGCTTTCACTTGGTTAACCCTCTACAATGAAGGTAAGTCAAGTGAGCAAAATCAACTTAGGTTCACAAGTCTTAATCAAAGACTAGAGTTAGTGAAGCCTAAGCCAATCAGCTATTTTCAATTACCCTTCAATAAGAGAATTTGATAACTCTATAACATCAACTAATCAATCCAAGTCAAGAATATAAAAAAAGCTACTTTAAAATCCTCCCAAGCATTTCATCAAACACTTGGAAGGCACAAAATAAAAGCATAGAAAAATAATAAGAGAATATAAAATCTAAAACCAACAATTGCAAGAGGGAATAATAACAATAAATTGAAGAAAGAAGCAATAAATATAAAATACCTCAACTTGCATTAAAAAGAAATTGACTCTAACATGGAGTTCATAAACCAAATTGGGGAAATAAACAAATCAACAAGAGAAATAAATAAACCAAAGTACTAGAATAATTAAAGTAGAAAAAACCTAAATTGAAGCAAGGTAGAATTCTGAAATTGAGAAGAAATAAACCTAAAAACCTAAAACCTAGAGAGAGGAGAGAGCCTCTATCTCTAGAAAACTACATCTAAAACCTAACTAATGTGTAAAGTGAATGATTGAATTCCCCCCATTCTGCTCCACTCTTCAGCCTCTAATATCTGTTTTCGGGCTAAAAACTGGGCCAAAAACAGCCCAGAAATTGCCCCCAGCGATTTTTGATACGTATAGCACGTGGCTCCGTCACGCGTACGCGTCGCCCACGCGTACGCATCGCTTGTCTGCTGCACTATCCACGCGTATGCATCATACACGCGTACGCGTCGCCTAACAGCAAGGCAACTATGGCAAAATCATAAGATTTCCTCAAACCCCAAACCAAATTCGAATTTAAAGAGAAAAATAAAAACTGGGGAGAGGATAGTGGATTACTCACCACAAAATAGATAGAATTGTAGAGGATGAGAAGAGCGACGCGTGTGGCCACAAACGGCTCGTCAATCGGAGTTTCGTAACTCAAGTTATGGTGATTCGAAGTTGGAACTAGGATTAGGTTTTCTCCTCTCTTCTCTCTTCTCAATAGCTGCGCCTAAACCCCATTCTTTAGAGCAAATGAGCTTAAATGCTCATAACTAATGTTTATATATGTTGGATCTTTGGTCCACTGGTGGACGAAATTGTGATCCTCAAAGTTGGTCTCTTTGTATTTGTATGAAATCAAAAATACCCCAAAGAGATCATGGTGTGATAAATTGGGATCTTAATAATCCTTGGTGTGATCATAACTTCGTTCAACTTAACCAGCAAGTGTACTGGGTCATCCAAGTAATACCTTACGTGAGTAAGGGTCGATCCCACAGAGATTGTTGGTATGAAGCAAGCTATGGTTATCTTGTAGATCTCAGTTAGTGAGTGGAATCATAGGGTCAAATGGAATTAAATTGGATAAATAAAATACATAAAATAAAAGGGATAGAATACTCATGCAGATTCATTGGTGGGAATTTCAGATAAGCGAATGGAGATACTGTATGGCTCAAGGACGCCTGCTCTCCCACTGCTTCAACTCAATTCTTCTTACTTCTTTCCATGGCAAGCTGTATGTAGGGCATCACCGTTGTCAATGGCTACATCCCATCCTCTCAGTGAAAATGTTCCTATGCTCTGTCACAGCACGGCTAATCATCTGTCGGTTCTCAATCAGGTTGGAATAGAATCCCTTGATTCTTTTACGCTTGTCATCACGCCCAGCCTTCAGGAGTTTGAAGCTCGTCACAGTCATTCAATCACAGAATCCTACTCGGAATACCACAGACAAGGTTTAGACTTTCCGGATCCTCATGAATGCCGCCATCTATCTAACTTATACCACGAGGATTCTGTTGGAGAATCCAAGAGATACACATTCAAGCTCTGTTGCATGTAGAACGGAAGTGGTTGTCAATCACGTACGTTCATAAGTGAGAATGATAATGAGGGTTACTTATCATCACATTCATCATGTTCTTGGGTACGAATGAATATCTTGGAATAAGAATAAGAGAGAATTGAATAAAAGACAATAGAATTGCATTAATACTTGAGGTACAGCAGAGCTCCACACCCTTAATCTATGGTGTGCAGAAACTCCACCGTTGAAAATACATAAGTAAAAGGTTCAGGCATGGCCGAATGGCCAGCCCCCAAAATGTGATCACAGGATTCAAAATACAATCCAGGATATCTAATACAATAGATAAATGTTCTATTTATAATAAACTAGCTCCTAGGGTTTACATGAGTAAGTAATTGATGCATAAATCCACTTCCGGGGCCCACTTGGTGTATGCTTGGGCTGAGCTTGATTAATCCACGAGCTGAGGCTTCTCTTGGAGTTGAACTCTGAGTTATGACGTGTTTTGGGCGTTCAACTCCGGATCATGACGTTTTTCTGGCGTTTAACTCCAGACAGCAGCATGTACTTGGCGTTCAACGCCAAGTTACGTCGTCAATCTCCGAATAAAGTATGGACTATTATATATTGCTGGAAAGCTCTGGATGTCTACTTTCCAACGCCGTTGAGAGCGCGCCATTTGGAGTTCTGTAGCTCCAGAAAATCCATTTCGAGTGCAGGGAGGTCAGATTCCAACAGCATCAGCAGTCCTTTTGTCAGCCTTCTTCAGAGTTTTGCTCAAGTCCCTCAATTTCAGCCAGAATTTACCTGAAATCACAGAAAAACACACAAACTCATAGTAAAGTCCAGAAATGTGAATTTAACATAAAAACTAATGAAAACATCCCTAAAAGTAGCTCAAACTTACTAAAAACTATATAAAAACAATGCCGAAAAGCGTATAAATTATCCGCTCATCACAACACCAAACTTAAATTGTTGCTTGTCCCCAAGCAACTGAAAATCAAATAGGATAAAAGAAGAGAATATACTATAAATTCCAGAATATCAATGAATATTAATTTAATTATATGAGCGGGACTTGTAGCTTTTTGCTTCTGAATAGTTTTGGCATCTCACTTTTTCCTTTGAAGTTCAGAGTGATTGGCGTCTCTGGGAACTCAGAATTTGGGATAGTGTTATTGACTCTCCTAGTTAAGCATGTTGATTCTTGAACACAGCTACTTATGAGTCTTGGCCGTGGCCCTAAGCACTTTGTTTTCCAGTATTACCACCGGATACATCAATGCCACAGACACATAACTGGGTGAACCTTTTCCAGATTGTGACTCAGCTTTGCTAGAGTCCCCAGTTAGTGGTGTCCAGAGCTCTTAAGCACACTCTTTTGCTTTGGATCACGACTTTAACCACTCAGTCTCAAGTTTTTCACTTGGACCTTCATGACACAAGCACATGGTTAGGAACAGCTTAATTTAGCCGCTTAGGCCTGGATTTTATTTCCTTGGGCCCTCCTATCCATTGATGCTCAAAGCCTTGGATCCTTTTTACCCTTGCCTTTTGGTTTTAAGGGCTATTGGCTTTTTCTATTGCTCCTTCTTTTTCTATATATATATATATATTTTTTTTCGCCACTTTTTTTTTCGCAAGCTTCCTTTTTCACTGCTTTTTCTTGCTTCAAGAATCAATTTCATGATTTTTCAGATCATCAATAACATTTCTCTTTGTTCATCATTCTTTCAAGAGCCAACAATTTTAACACTCATAAACAACAAGATCAAAAATATGCACTGTTCAAGCATTCATTCAGAAAACAAAAAGTATTGCCACCACATCAATATAATTAAATTAAATTCAAGGATAAATTCGAAATTCATGTACTTCTTGTTCTTTTGAATTAAAACATTTTTCATTTAAGAGAGGTGAAGGATTAATGGATTTTATTCATAGCTTTAAGGCATGGTTACATACTAATGATCATGAAGTAGAGACAAAAAACATAGATAAACACAACATTAAAAACCGAAAACAGAAAGAAATAAAGAACAAGGAATGAATCTACTTGAGTGAGGGTGGCGCCTTCTTGAAGGTCCAATGGTGCTTTTTGAGCTCCTCTATGTCTCTTTCTTGCTTCTGTTGAATAATTCCTAGTAATTTTGGTGTTTCTACCCTTAGTTACTTCCAATATTTGTGTGGAGGATAACTTATTCCCTGAGGTATCTCAGGGATCTCTTGATTTGCAGCCACATGTTCTACCACTGAGCTATGACGGCTTATAGTCTTTCCATCTCCCAAGACTCAGAGGTGGAAGCTTTTGTCTTCCCTTTGAGGTTTCTCTGGCCTTAGGTGCCATTAATGGTAATGGAAAAGCAAAAAAAGCTATGCTTTTACCACACCAAACTTAAAATATTGCTCGCCCTCGAGCAAGAGAAGAAAGAAGAGAGGAAGAAGAAGAAGAAGAAAATGGAGGTGAGTGAGGGGAGATGGATTCGGCTATATGGGTGGGATTGGGTGGGAAAGAGAAGTTGAATTGTAAAGGTAGGTGGGGTGTATGGGGAAGAGTGGATAGATGTAGGTGGTGAATGAAAAATAGAAGGAATGACCATGAATGGAAAGAGAGAGGGCGAGGTAGGTGGGGATCCTGTGAGGTCCACAGATCCTGAGATGATCCTGTGGGGTCCACAGGTCCTGAGGTGTCAAGGAATTCCATCCCTGCACCAAATAGGCATGTAAATTGCCTTGGCACACCATTCTGGCGTTTAAACGCCCATTGGTGCACGTTCTGGGCGTTCAACGCCCATGTAAAGCATGTTTCTGGCGTTGAACGCCAGTTTCATGCTTGTTACTGGCGTTCAGCGCCAGTTTTTCCTCTCTGGGCACATTCCTGGCGTTCAGCGCCAGGATGTTGCTTGTTTCTGGCGTTCAGCGCCAGAATGGTGCTCTGTTCTGGCGTTGAACGCCGGCCAGATGCACCTTACTGGCGTTGAACGCCAGCCCGTGCGTCCTCCAGGGTGAAAAATTTTTTTCTTCTGTTTTTGACTCTGTTTTTAATTTTTTTGATTTTTTCGTGACTCCTCATGATCATGTACCTAATAAAACACAAAATAACAATATAATAAAAATTAGATAAATAAAATTGGGTTGCCTCCCAACAAGCGCTTCTTTAACGTCAATAGCTTGACAGTGGCTCTCATGGAGCCACAAGGTGATCAGGTCAATTTTAGTGTGTAGTCCCAACACCAAACTTAGAGTTTGGATATGGGGTCTTAGCACCGAACTTAGAGTTTGGTTGTGGCCTCACAACACCAAACTTAGAGTTTGACTGTGTGGGCTCTTCTTGACTCTGAACTGAGAGAAGTTCTTCATGCTTACTCTCTTTTGTCACAGAGGGATGGCCATGTGCCTTAAACACAAGGTAGTCCCCATTCAATTGAAGGACTAATTCACCTCTGTTGACATCTATCACAGCTCCTGCTATGGCTAGGAAAGGTCTTCCAAGGATGATGCAATCATCCTTTTCCTTCCTAGTGTCTAAGATTATGAAATCAGCAGGGATGTAAAGGCCTTCAACCTTTACTAGCACGTCCTCTACTATTCCATAAGCTTGTCTCAATGACTTATCTGCCAATTGCAATGAGAACAAGGCAGGTTGTACCTCAATGATCCCTAACTTCTCCATTACAGAGAGTGGCATAAGATTTATCCCTGACCCTAGATCACATTGAGCTTTGAAAAAGCTCATGGTGCCAATGGTATAAGGTATTAAGAACTTGCCAGGATCTTGTTTCTTTTGAGGTAGAGTTTTCTGAATCCAAGTATCTAGTTCACTAATGAGCAAGGGAGGTTCACTTTCCCAAGTCTCATTACCAAACAGCTTGGCATTCAGCTTCATGATAGCTCCTAAATATTGAGCAACTTGCTCTCCAATCACATCTTCATCCTCTTCAGAGGAAGAATAGTCTTCAGAGCTCATGAATGGCAGAAGGGGATTTAATGGAATCTCTATGGTCTCTGTATGGGCCTCAGATTCCCTTGGATCCTTAATGGGAAACTCCTTCTTGCTTGAGGGACGTCCTAGGAGGTCTTCCTCACTAGGATTTTCGTCCTCCTCCTCCCTTGTGCATTCGGCCACATTGATCACATCAATGGCCTTGCACTCTCCTTTTGGATTTTCTTCTGTATTGCTTGGGAGAATACTGGGAGGAGTTTCAATGACTTTCTTACTCAGCTGGCCCACTTGTGCCTCCAAATTTCTGATGGAGGATCTTGTTTCATTCATGAAACTGAAAGTGGCCTTTGACAGATCAGAGACAATATTGGCTAAATTAGAAGTGTTTTGTTCAGAATTCTCTGTCTGTTGCTGAGAAGATGATGGATATGGCTTGCTATTGCTTAGCCTATTGCGTCCACCATTGTTAAAGCCTTGTTGAGGCTTTTGTTGATCCTTCCAGGAGAAATTTGGATGATTTCTCCATGATGGGTTATAGGTGTTTCCATAAGGTTCACCCATGTAATTGACCTCTGCCATGGCAGGGTTCTCAGGATCATAAGCTTCTTCAGAAGCTGCCTCTCTAGTACTGTTGGATGCATGCTGCAATCCATTCAGATTTTGAGAGATTATGTTGACCTGTTGAGTCAACATTTTGTTCTGAGCCAATATGGCATTCAGAGCATCAATTTCAAGAACTCCTTTCTTCTGAGGTATCCCATTATTCACGGAATTCCTCTCAGAGGTGTACATGAGCTGGTTGTTTGCAACCATGTCAATGAGTTATTGAGCCTCTTCAGGCGTTTTCTTCAGGTGAATAGATCCACCTGCAGAATGGTCCAGTGACATTTTCGAAAATTCAGAGAGACCATAATAGAATATATCTAATAGGGTCCATTCTGAAAACATGTCAGATGGACATCTTTTGGTCAGCTGCTTGTATCTTTCCCAAGCTTCATAGAGGGATTCACCATCTTTTTGCTTGAAGGTTTGAACATCCACTCTTAGCTTGCTCAGCTTTTGAGGAGGAAAGAATTTATCCAAGAAGGCAGTGACCAGCTTATCCCAGGAGTCCAGGCTATCCTTAGGTTGTGAATCCAACCATATTCTAGCTCTGTCTCTTACAGCAAAAGGGAAAAGCATGAGTCTGTAGACTTCAGGGTCAACTCCATTCGTCTTTACAGTCTCACAGATCTGCAAGAACTCAGTTAAAAACTGATAAGGATCTTCAGATGGAAGTCCATAAAACTTGCAGTTTTGTTGCATTAATGCAACTAGTTGAGGCTTAAGCTCAAAGTTATTGGCTCCAATGGCAGGAATGGAGATGCTTCTTCCATCAAACTTGGACGTTGGCTTTGTGAAATCACCAAGCATTCTCCTTGCATTATTATTATTCGGCTGCCATCTCCTTCTCTTGTTCGAAAATTTCTGAAAGGTTGTTTCTGGATTGTTGTAATTTAGCTTCTTTTAATTTTCTCTTCAGAGTCCTTTCAGGTTCTGGATCAATTTCAACAAGAGTGCCTTTTTCCCTGTTCCTGCTCATATGAAAGAGAAGAAAACAAGAAAAGAAAGAGGAATCCTCTATGTCACAGTATAGAGATTCCCTTATGTTAGTAGTAGAAGAAAGGGGTATAAGAAAGAAGAAGGAAGGATTCAGATTTTTTGGATGAAGAGAGGTGAAGAGAAGTGTTAGTAATTTTCGAAAATCAAAGACAAAATATAATTAAAATTAAAATTTAAAACAAAAAGAATTTTTGAAAAAGAGAGGGAGGTATTTTCGAAAATTAGAAAGGGAAAAGTAGTTAGGTAGTTTTGAAAAAGATAAGAAACAAACAAAAAGTTAGTTAGTTGATTGAAAAAGATTTGAAATCAAAATTTGAAAAAGATAAGAAGATAAGAAGTTAGATAAGATATTTTAAAATCAAATTTTGAAAAAGATAAAATTTTTGAAAAAGATAAGATAAAAGATAAAAAGATATATTTGAAAAAGATATTTGAAAAAAAATTTAATTTTAAAAAATACTTAACTAACAAAAAACTACAAGATAAGATTCTAGAATTTAAAGATTGAACCTTTCTTAACAAGAAAGTAACAAACTTCAAATTTTTGAACCAATCACATTAATTGTTAGCTTAATTTTCGAAAATTTGATAAAAAGATAAGAAAAATATTTTGAAAATATTTTGAAAAATAATTTTTGAAATTTTCGAAAATTATATAAAAAATGAAAAAGATATGATTTTTGAAAAAGATTTTGAAAGGATAAGATTTTTAAAATTGAAATTTTGACTTGACTTGTAAGAAACAACTAAATTTGAAAATTTTTGACCAAGTCAACCCAAAATTTCGAAAATTTGGAGGAAAATAAGGAAAAGATATTTTTTGATTTTTTGAATATTTAATTATGAGAGAGAAAAACAACAAAAATACTCAATGCATGGAATTTTTAGATCAAAACAATGAATGCATGCAAGAATGCTATGAATGTCAAGATGAACACCAAGAACACTTTGAAGATCATGATGAACATCAAAAACATAATTTTGAAAAATTTTTTGATGCAAAGAAAACATGCAAGACACCAAACTTAGAAATCTTTAATGCATGGACTCTAACAAACAAAAAATGCATATGAAAAACAACAACCAACACAAAACAAGAAATCATCAAGATAAAACAAGAGGACTTATCAAGAACAACTTGAAGATCATGAAGAACACTATGAATGCATGGGAATTTCGAAAAATGCAAGAAAAATTTTAAAAGCATGCAATTGACACCAAACTTAAAAATTAACACAAGACTCAAACAAGAAACACAAAATATTTTTTATTTTTATGATTTTATGATTTTTTTGTATTTTTATTATTTTATTTTCGAAAATATTTTTGGAAAAACGAAATATAAAAGAAAAATTTTTGAAAAATATTTTTGAAAAGAAAATTACCTAATCTGAGCAACAAGATGAACCGTCAGTTGTCCATACTCGAACAATCCCCGGCAACGGCGCCAAAAACTTGGTGGACGAAATTGTGATCCTCAAAGTTGGTCTCTTTGTATTTGTATGAAATCAAAAATACCCCAAAGAGATCATGGTGTGATAAATTGGGATCTTAATAATCCCTGGTGTGATCATAACTTCGTTCAACTTAACCAGCAAGTGTACTGGGTCATCCAAGTAATACCTTACGTGAGTAAGGGTCGATCCCACATAGATTGTTGGTATGAAGCAAGCTATGGTTATCTTGTAGATCTCAGTTAGTGAGTGGAATCATAGGGTCAAATGGAATTAAATTGGATAAATAAAATACATAAAATAAAAGGGATAGAATACTCATGCAGATTCATTGGTGGGAATTTCAGATAAGCGAATGGAGATACTGTATGGCTCAAGGACGCCTGCTCTCCCACTGCTTCAACTCAATTCTTCTTACTCCTTTCCATGGCAAGCTGTATGTAGGGCATCACCGTTGTCAATGGCTACATCCCATCCTCTCAGTGAAAACGTTCCTATGCTCTGTCACAGCACGGCTAATCATCTGTCGGTTCTCAATCAGGTTGGAATAGAATCCCTTGATTCTTTTGCGCTTGTCATCACGCCCAGCCTTCAGGAGTTTGAAGCTCGTCACAGTCATTCAATCACAGAATCCTACTCGGAATACCACAGACAAGGTTTAGACTTTCCGGATCCTCATGAATGCCGCCATCTATCTAACTTATACCACGAGGATTCTGTTGGAGAATCCAAGAGATACACATTCAAGCTCTGTTGCATGTAGAACGGAAGTGGTTGTCAATCACGTACGTTCATAAGTGAGAATGATAATGAGGGTTACTTATCATCACATTCATCATGTTCTTGGGTACGAATGAATATCTTGGAATAAGAATAAGAGAGAATTGAATAAAAGACAATAGAATTGCATTAATACTTGAGGTACAGCAGAGCTCCACACCCTTAATCTATGGTGTGCAGAAACTCCACCGTTGAAAATACATAAGTAAAAGGTTCAGGCATGGCCGAATGGCCAGCCCCCAAAATGTGATCACAGGATTCAAAATACAATCCAGGATATCTAATACAATAGATAAATGTTCTATTTATAATAAACTAGCTCCTAGGGTTTACATGAGTAAGTAATTGATGCATAAATCCACTTCCGGGGCCCACTTGGTGTATGCTTGGGCTGAGCTTGATTAATCCACGAGCTGAGGCTTCTCTTGGAGTTGAACTCTGAGTTATGACGTGTTTTGGGCGTTCAACTCCGGATCATGACGTTTTTCTGGCGTTTAACTCCAGACAGCAGCATGTACTTGGCGTTCAACGCCAAGTTACGTCGTCAATCTCCGAATAAAGTATGGACTATTATATATTGCTGGAAAGCTCTGGATGTCTACTTTCCAACGCCGTTGAGAGCGCGCCATTTGGAGTTCTGTAGCTCCAGAAAATCCATTTCGAGTGCAGGGAGGTCAGATTCCAACAGCATCAGCAGTCCTTTTGTCAGCCTTCTTCAGAGTTTTGCTCAAGTCCCTCAATTTCAGCCAGAATTTACCTGAAATCACAGAAAAACACACAAACTCATAGTAAAGTCCAGAAATGTGAATTTAACATAAAAACTAATGAAAACATCCCTAAAAGTAGCTCAAACTTACTAAAAACTATATAAAAATAATGCCGAAAAGCGTATAAATTATCCGCTCATCATCCACTTAGGCCCGGTTCACTTATTTTTGTCCGTTGGCCCAGTTTTGGGCCAAAACGTTTAAGATTAGCGCTATAAATCTCACTTTAAATATTTCTACATTCTCTAATTATAATTCCTAATTTCTTAAACTCATTTACTTATAATCAATTTTCTCAGCTGCAGTACTAGACATATCTCAGCCGGTACTGCCGGTCAAAATTCCAGTGCGTATTTTTACGCAGAAAGCTATGTTTTCTGACTCAGAAAAATTCACTAAATCCAAATATCATATTTAAATTACCAAATTCCAATTACCAAATTTTCTAACTATATTCGCTCCTATTTAATTTATTATTTAATTAATTACGGTTTGACCGGCTTTTACAAGCAGGACACTCCCAAATGCGTATATGATTCAAACTAAGTTTTCAACCTGTGCATAGTTCAAATGGCATTTTAGCAACTGCCTTGGTTGGAACTCTATTTAATATATACGCGACTGTCCTAAAGGATTCACTCCACAAAGATAAAGGAAGATTGGAGTTGCTAAGCATACTCTTTACCATATCCAGCAAAGTCATATTTCTTCTTTCAGCTACACCATTTTGATCTGATGTGCCAAGCATGGTGTATTGTGCCACAATACTATATTCTTGAAGATACTTTATATATGGACTAGGTGCTTTTCCACTTCCAGTATATCTCCCATAAAATTCTCCACCTCTATCTGATCTCATGATCTTAATTTTTTTTCCGCATTGTTGTCTACTTCATCTTTATAAATTTTAAAAGTGTCCAATGCCTCATATTTATTATGAAGCATATAGAGATACATATATCATGAATAGTCATCAATAAAAGAGATGAAGTATTTTTGACCACTTGAGGACATATTAGGACAATATATGTTACTGTGAATTATTTCTAATATGTCAAAATTCCTCTTAGCAACTTTTTGAGACTTTTTGGTTTGCTTTTTAATAATGCAATCCATACAAATATCAAAAATCAATAAAGTCTAGAGGCTTAAGAACTCCATCGTTTACTAATTTTTTCATTCTCCCAATGGAGATGTATCCCAATCTACGGTGCCACAACATAGAGAATTTTTCATTCATAACATTACCATGTACAACCATGAAAGCTGATGGAACATTATTAGCTAAATGAACTTTGAATAAATCACCAATTAAAGTAGCACGTCCAATAATATTAGAGTTTTTAATAATGTCAATAGTATCTGGTGCACAAAATTGTGATCTCAATGGCGCTAACAACTTGGTCGCACAATTGTAATCTCAACTCTTTTTCACAACTTCGCACAACTAACCAGCATGTGCATTGGGTCGTCGAAGTAATAAACCTTACGTGAGTAAGGGTCGATCCCACGGAGATTGCCGGCTTGAAGCAAGCTATGGTCACCTTGTAAATCTCAGTCAGGCGGGTTCAAATGGTTATAGAGTTTTAATAATTAAAAGATAAATAAAATGTAAAATAAAGATAGAGATACTTATGTAAATCATTGGTGAGAATTTCAGATAAGTGCATGGAGATGCTTTATCCCTCTTGAATCTCTGCTTTCCTACTACCTTCATCCAATCCTTCATACTCCTTTCTATGGCAAGCTGTATGTTGGGTGTCACCGTTGTCAATGGCTACTTCCCGTCCTCTCATTGAAAATGGTCCTCTACGATTTCTGTACGGCTAATCAACTGTCAGATTGCTCGTCTCGGATGAAAAATACCATGATAGATATCGTATGGCTAATCAACTGTTGGTTCTCGATCGTGTAGGAATATGATTTACTATCCTTTTGCGTCTGTCACCACACCCTACAATCGCGAGTTTGAAGCTCGTCACAGTCATCCCATCCCAGATCCTACTCGAAATACCACAGACAAAGTTTAGACTTTTCGGATCTCAAGAATGCTGCCAATTGATTCTAGCTTATACCACGGAGGTTCCAATCTCAGATTCAGATGCCCCATTTTCAGAGGAGAGTCGATGTGAATTGTTGATTAGAAACCCAAGAGATATACATTCAAGCTTGTCTTCATGTAGAACGGAAGTGGTTGTCAATCACACGTTCATAAGTGAGACTGGTGATGAGTGTCGCATAATCATCACATTCATCATGTTCTTGTGTGCGAATGGATATCTTAGAATAAGAATAAGCATGAATTGAATAGAAAATAGTAGTACTTTGCATTAATACTCGAGGAACAGTAGAGCTCCACACCTTAATCTATGGTGTGTAGAAACTCCACCGTTAAAAATACATAAGTGATAATGGTCCAGGCATGGTCGAATGGCCAGCCCCCATAAAAGTCTAAGATAGCATAAAACTGATCAAAGATCCATGCCTCCAAGATGTCTAATACAATAGTAAAAAGTTCTATTTATACTAAACTAGTTACTAGGGTTACAGAAATGAGTAAATGATGCAGAAATTCACTTCCGGGGCCCACTTGGTGTGTGCTTGGACTGAGCATTGAAGCTTTCATGTGTAGAGGTCTTCCTTGGAGTTAAACGCCATTTTGTAACTTATTTCTGGCATTTAACTCTGCTTTGCAACTTGTTTCTAGCGTTTAACGCCAGAATAGGACAGAAAGCTAGCGTTAAATGCCAGTTTGCGTCGTCTAAACTCGGGCAAAGTATAGACTATTATATATTTTTGGAAATTCCTGGATGTCTACTTTCTAACGCAATTGAGAGTGAGCCATTTGGACTTCTGTAGCTCCAAAAATTCTATTTCGAGTGCAGGGAGGTCAGAATCCAACAGCATCAGCAGTCCTTTGTCAGTCTCTGAATCAAATATTTGCTCAGGTCCCTCAATTTCAGCCAGAAAATACCTGAAATTATAGAAAAATACACAAACTCATAGTAAAGTCCATAAATATGAATTTTGCTTAAAAACTAATAAAAATATACTAAAAACTAACTAAATCATACTAAAAACTATATGAAAACAATGCCAAAAAGCGTATAAATTATCTGCTCATCGGTATCATCATGAAATTTATATATAATCCTTGTTTTATAAGCTTAGATAAAAAAATCAAATTTTTAGAAAAATATGGAATATAAAAAGTTCTTTCTAAATTTAAATTATAACTAGTATTTAATAAAAGCATAGTTGTAAAAACCGGACCGGACCGGCCGGTTCGACCAAAAAATCAATGAACCAAATCTTATACCGATTCGGTTTAATATACTGACCGCTTAAGGAAATGAACCGGTCAAAACCGTTACGAACCGATCAAACCGGTCAAAACCGATACGGTTCAGAATCTAACCGGTCCGGTCAACAACGCGATCAATGGTCAACCTGCGTTCTAATGACGTCATGCTGACGTCAGCATGCGTGTTGTAAAATTAGAAAAAATGTATTGCAAGCAGCGGGAGTCAAACTTAGCTCTCCTGGAATGAAGACCAAGTTGACAACCACTGCACTAACCCGTTTCTTTAGCTTTTTGAATGCTTTTTAAAATATATATATATATATATATATATATATATATATATATATCAATTCTTTCTAACTAATACATACATACATACATACATACATACATACATACATATATATATATATATATATATATATATATATATAGAAATACTTAACTCATTTTTTAACTAAAGTATAAATTTATTAATTTTAAAATAAAAAAGTGATAATAAATAAAAAATAAAATAAAAATTACTTATTCTAAAAAAAAATTATATAATTATTTAATTATATAAAAATATTTAGACCTTGAAATTATTCTTTGGATATAATTCATAGATTGTTATTCTTATTGTATCTAATTAAGATACTATATAGTAGTATGAACTAATTATTTGTGTCAGAGCGGTTTTACCGGTTGAACCAGTAACTTATCGGTTGAACCAATAAATCAGTAAATCAGTAACCTGACCGGTTCGATTAGCGGTTTGATTTTGATAACTATGAATACAAGCCTAATGTTCCAACCGCTTCCACACGTAAACGTATCCGATTACTTATATAGATGCTTAGTTCACTTTTTATTGATTTCTTTTTCCTTATGAAACCCTGCATGGTATTTGAAATATAAATTTTAGCACCATAATCAATCCACCAAGTGTCATGATATATTTTAACAAAATTAGATTCAAAACACACTGAAAGAATAAGATCACAAAGGTTTCTTCTAAAGCCAAGTCTTAAACTTTGGACACTCCTTCTTTGTATGTCCTTTCTTTTTGCAAAAAAAAAATACCGTGCACCTTCTTTCTTCGTAGAATGAGATGCAATACACTTTTCTTTCTTCTTATGAGCTTGCTTCTTACACAGTGCACTTTCACCAAATTTCTGAACTAACATTCCTTCCTCTTGAACACACATCACCAACAAATCATTAATGGGACACTTTTTTTATGAGTGTTATAAGAAATCTTAAATGATCCGTACTAGGCAAAAAGAGAATTCAAAATAAGATGCACCAGAAATGAGTTAGAGATCTCAACATCTAAAACTTTCAGTTGTGTTGTTATGTCTCTCAACCTCATGATGTGTTCACGCACACTCTTTACACCAGTAAGTCTATTGAATGACAATTGTGCCATTAGGGTGTTTGTAAGTGCCTTACTAGAGACTCGAACTTTTCATTTATACCCTTTATATAATCCTTGACATTCTCGCAATCAGGAATTAAACTCCAAATACTAGTCAAGATACGAGATTTAATGAAAATCATACTTAAATGGTTTAATTTCTCCCACCATTTGTATAATGCTACCTCGACTCGAGTACTAGCATCAGTAGCCAGTAGGTGTCAGAGGCTCTTCCCTATGAAGAGCATAGTCAAGGTCTGCACACCCTAAGTGAAAGAGAATCTTATCTTTTCACTCCTTATAGTTGTCACCACTTAACAATTGAACTTTAGATACAGTTTTAGATATCGTCACTGCTGCAAATAATAAATCATGCTAACATTACTCAACTTTAAATAAGCACATCAAAATTCATAACATTTGATAATACATACCAATGCAAGTTATATCAAAATAAATATGAATCATAATGTCATTAAAACTTACATGTGAACAAAGACTTTAACACACATAATATTCACTATATTGACTAAAATATTAAAATTAGAAAATAAATACTACTTCTTAATACCTGCGGACTAATTAAGAAGTAAAATATTTTTATTTCAATCTAATTATATGTGAGCAACAAAATAAATTTTTATGGATAAATTCACTGTATTATTCACAATAATTATAATTATACTATATTAATATTTATGTAATTTTTTTAAATATAATTATTATTAAAAATGTTGTGACTACTCTTCAATAAGTTATATATTAATCACAATATGATATACAGCAAAATAATTTATATATTACATACAAATCTAACAATAATCATTAAATAAATAATCCAATGACATATTTACATATTTATTAACAAAATTGAAAATGGTCTAGTGGATAATAAGCACTTTTACAGCCCTAGGAGGATCCAAGTTCAACTCCTCCTCATGCCAAAATCAAGATTTTCGTTTTATAAAACAAAAGGCCAAAGGTCCACGTTGATAATGAGCTAAAAGCCTAAATCAATGTGAGATAAATAAATAACATTTCTCATGGAAGAAAAATTTCAATTTGAAATCTAACATAGTGATGATTGGATTTTTGACGGTTTAGAATTTCTCAAATAAAATCTCGTTGTAGAGTATAGTTTCTAAACCAAATAATAATCCTTTCATACAAAAAGTTGTTTGTCACAAGTACAAACCCCTAAATTTATAAACCGAAGTATTGGACCTCGGGTCGTTCTCCCTAGGAATTACAATAAAGTGTCTTGTTATTGGTTTGAGTTATTTTGGGGTTTTGGATAAGAAGCATGAAAAGTAAATGGCAATGAAAATAAACTAACAACTATAAAAGGCTCTTGGCAAGATATGACAACTAGAAATCCTATCCTAGTTATCCTCCTCAATTGTGATGAGAATTGTTCATTGCTACCACTTAGTTAACCTCTAACCATGGAGGGAAGTCAAGTGGATGAATCAATTTAATTCCTCAAGTCCTAATCAACTCCTAAAGGAACGACTAGCTTTAGAGGCATTCAAATCAATTAGCAACTTCTAATTATCAATCAACAAAGGAATTAGATAACACAAGAGTCACTAATTACTCTACCTAGGCCAAGAGGAACAAAACCTACACTAAAATCCAACCAAGCATTTCATCAAACACTTGGAAGGCATAAAAGAAAATCATAGTAATTTGAGAACAAGAATAGAATTTAACAACAATTATTGCAAAGAATTAACAACAACAATCAAGGAAATCACAATTATCATGAATTACCTCAAATTGCATTATTGAAAGAAAACAAAGGAACAACAATCTATCCAAAACAAAATGAAGAATTACAATTATTAGAGCACATAACTAGAAAGAGGAAGAGGAGAAGATTACGAATTGATAAAGGAAAAGTGAATTAAAGCATGAATTAAACCTAGATCTAAGAAGAGAGATTAACCTAAACCTAATCCTAATTCTAGAGAGAAGTTAGAGCTTCTCTCTCTAGAAACTAACTCTAAACTAATCCTAATTATGCTATGTGATTCCTAGATTCAATAATGATGCCTTCCCTTCAATCCTTGATCCTTTTATTCCTTCCTATCAGCAATTGGCGCCAAAAAATGGGCTCAGAAACCCTCTCAAATTGCCAGGCACGTGTTGCTTTAATGAAGTTATGTGCGGTCATCGACGCGTGCGCGCACGGTACGCATGCGCGTCCCTGGCCGATTCTGCAATGTGCGCGTGAGCGCCTTGTGGGCGCGCGCGTGCTTGGCCGAGATCAATTCTTTTGCCTTTTGTGCTTCTCTCCATTTGCATGCTTCCTTCCTTGCTCCTTTGATCCATGCCTAGCCTATTTCAATCCTGGAATTACTAGCAAACACATCAAGGCATCTTATGGAATCAAGGAGAAATTAGAATTCATCAAAATAAGGCTTAAAAAGCATGTTTTTACACTTAAGCACAAATATGGGAGAGATAACAAAACCATGCTAATTCATAGGCTAAATGTGACAAAAGGTTATCAAAATATTCTAAATTCAATACAAGATAAACCCTAAAAATGGGGTTTATCAACCTCCCCACACTTAGACCTTAGCATGTCCTCATGCTAAAATAAGAAGGAACTAAAGGGTGTGACATTTATTGAATGCAACTAAACTATATGAGTCCTATCTAAATGCAACTACTTAAAGTAAATGCAAATGCTTAGTTCAAACAAATCAATTCCCAAGAGAACATGTGTAAGTACAATAGTTAGGGCAATAGGAATTAAGTCCAACCACAATTGTATTGAATTATCAAAAAGAGTTCAAACTTGCAAGAATATAGATAATATGGGTGAATACATGTAATTGAACTTTTGAACCCTCACCGGATGTGTATCCGCTCTATTCACTCAAGTGTTTAAGGGTTAACTCACTCAATTCTCTTCTATTCAAGCTTTCCAAAATTTGATTTTCTTCTAACAATCAACACTCATTCAATGCATGCGTACATTCATCATGAGGTCTTTCATTTAGGTTGTAATGGGGTTAGGGTCAAGGTAGGTTCATTTACGGTTAAGTGGACTAGGATTTGAATCTTTGATTAGCATAAACTTCCCTACCTAACTATATAATGACCTATACAAGTTCAAACTATTCTAACTACCCATTCTTCACTTTTTCTTACATACTCATGCATTCTTATTTGATTCATAACACCTATGCATTGATTCCCTTTTATTAAACTTCACTTTGGGGCATTTTGTCCCCTTTTATTATTTTTCTTCTTTTCTTTCTTTCTTTCTTTTCTTCTCTTTTTTTTTGTTTTTCTCTTTTATTTCTTTTTTTCTTTTCATTTCTCTTTTTTTCTTTCAAACTATACACAAGAGCATCAATGCATAAGGTCTATACATTTAATCAATACATGAATATGTACCCAATTCCTAAACATGAAAGTGTACTACCCCTTTTTTTTTATCCCGTCCAATGTTCCCAAGCCTCACCAACTTTGAATAATAAACACTCTCACTAGCCTAGGCTAATCAAAGATCCAAACAAGGACTTTCATTGGTTTTCCGCCTTGGGCTTGTAATGTGCTAAAATGAGAATAAGTTGGTTAAGCATAGGCTCAAAATTGGCTAACAATGGGGAGTAAAAGGTAGGCTGTTTGGGTAAGTAGGCTAATGAAATAATGGCCTCAATCATACAAATGCACAAATACAAGAAATAAATGGACATATAGAATCAAGCAAATCAAGGATTACAATTATAGAAAGAGAACAATTTCACACAAGAATGGGGAATAAGTGGTTATAAAATGTAACCACATCAATAGGCTCAAGTCTCACAAACTTGTGTCCTTAATTCAATACATGCTTCACAAAGTATGAATTCAAGCAAGTGTCATCAAAAAAAATTTTCTTTCAATCAATTGGGTTGGTGCCCTATAATTAAATTTCTTGAAAAATCTCAATATTTGATTAAGAATTGTTGTGATTGAAAAATTCAAAAATTTCCTTAGTTTACCCTTTCCTTTTTCGCTCAAAACCAATTTCTTATGCAAAAAGGGTGACTAAGTGTTGCAATTCAAAGTATGATTTCTAATCACAACCACAACTAAAAAGAAAGATATGCAAAGATGTATAAAGACAAATCCAACTAAAAGTATGGAATCTATCATTCAAAACATCTAAAAATATCCAAAAGCATCAAAATGTCTAAAATCCAAAATAAGCAGTAAAAGTATCCAAAGGAAACGAAAAATGCATCAAAATATATATACAAAAGATATGCAAAATAGGATAACTAGGAAAGTGCTACCGGTGACCTCCCCACACTTAAGATCAAGCATCGTCCTCGATGCTAAACTAGAGGATCAGTGGAAGGTACAACGGTAGATGCTGAATCTGTCTGAAGCTGTGGAACTGGCTCCGCATGAGTCTGTGGTGTCTCTGTGGTGTCCGGAGCAACTGGAGGGGCATCTTGCTGAGTCGGTGCCTCCGCATCCTCCTCCTGATGATCCTGCTCATCGAAGGCTGGAGAGTCGGGAAGCGGAGGTAACTCAGCACCTAGAGAAATGAGCGCCTGGTCCATCCGATCCAGTCGGCGTCTGACATGGCGCCTCTCGCGCTCTAAGAAACGAAATAGACGCTGGACCAGTAGATAAGTAGGCTCAGGTGCTGCAGGAGGAACTGTAGATGAAGATGGAGCTGCTGCTGTGGAAGAGGATGGGGCTGCTGTGGGGGCTGATGGTGAAGGTGTCCCCGCTACTGCTCTGGCCCTAGAACGGCGTCTAGCTGGGGGCTTCTCGTGCACCCAACCACCCCAAGAAATAGTAACCTCCCTGTCATCTACATCAGGGGGTGGTGGTATCACATCATCATCTAGCAATGGGACCTCAGCTAGGGCCGCCATACTTGTGACCAAAGTAGGAAATGGAAGTAGGCCATGAATATACGCCCGCCACATGCACTGTCGGATAAGTCGAGGAAAAGAGACATCCTTCCCCTCCATAACACACCCAATCAGCAGAAGCATCTCCATAGGGATCTCAGAGAAGTGAGTGGTAGACAGGACATAGTGGGCAAATATCATCTGCCAAGTCTTGGCCTCTCTAGTCAACTGAGCAAATAGCATCCCCTTAGGCTTGGTGTTGGTCGCATCCATGACCCATGTAGCATCCGGTAACCCAATCACGCGCCTAAGCGCCTCATAGTCAAAGGTCATGGTATGGATAGCCATCTCTGCCTGCTGATGGGCACACATGTCATCAGGAATGTGCCGACACTGTAATGCCTCCCCAATGGCAGTCTCAGTAATCATGATCTCTCTACCCCTCAACTGGACCGAATCCAAGGTGGGACGGAAGAAGTTGCAATAAAATTCCTTCACCCTAGAGATGTTGATATCTCCCAAATCTCTATCAACAAAGTCCAAACCCAACTCTAGGATGCGACTAGTAATGGATCGTCTCATATCATTGGGTAGGAGCAATTTCTTCTCAGTATTCAGCTTCGTTGTGCGATATTTGGAAAATTAAAGCTCACAGTAGAGATTGGGAAACTTGGTTGGATCGGTAGAAGGTAACTGCTGATTTTCTTTTTCTTTGTTGTTTAACGGATTCTTAGCATAATGCTTGTAGATGGAGGGGATAGAAGGTGCAGAGTGTTTTCTTTTCTTGGAGGCAGTGGCTATAGCCTTTCCTTTATCCGACATCCTGAAAAATATGATAGAATGTAAGCAATAAAACACTTAGCATGTAACAAAGAAGGCATGTTCAGGATACAATTGGCTAATAACAATCATGATGTTGAAATGAACCAAGAATGCAATGTTCACTAAAGTCAACAACTCTTATTCAATAAGCAATAATATCATCATACTTATAAAGGAATTGTTAAAGAGGGTTAAATGTGAGTAGAGGTTAATTGGTTAAAGAAATTAGTGAGTTAGAAAAGTGGATTAGTGATATGATGATATTCAGGCTCAAATAAAAGAGAAGTTCTGGTTCATGTTCACATGATTGATGCAAATCCGGGAAGTTGAAAGGAAACGGAAATTAGCCCAGAATTGAAATAAAGACCAAAATGAAACTAAATTTCTTGAAAATTGGGCAGCATTCCAGCTTAAAATTGGACGTTCCCGGATGACAAAATAGCACAAATAGCATGATTACAACATCAATCAAGTATAGCAGTAGTGGTATAGCATGCAGGCAACACAATTTGCACAAAATAGTACCCCAAAAAGCAGCATACACACCCAAAGAAACAAACAGCAAATATGCACATACGGAGCACTTATCAGGCCTAGAATCCTCTATCCAGTCCTAGCTACCTAACAGCAGTTATTTCTAACTAACCTAACATGCAAAATATCAACTCTAACTACAGAAAACTAACAGTAGCTAACAAAATCAAAATTTACAGGAGTTGGAGCAGAAACCTGGAGCAGAGCAAAAATCAAAAGCGGGGCAGGGGTGTTCACGGCGGCGTGTGTGAGAGATAGGGCAGAATGGATGAGTGGGAGAGAGAGAGATTGGCCGTGTAACGGTGGTGGCCGGCAGAGATGGTGGCTGCGGTGGTTTGACCGAAAGGAAGAGGAGTGAGTGAGTGGAGGAGAGAGAAAGGGCGAGGTGAATGGTGGAGAGAGAGAGAATGAGTGGGGTACGGCGGCCGTTGGTGGTGGCGACGCTGCTGCGCGGTGGTTATGGGAGAGGGGAAGAAGAAGATGAAGTTGGTGAGGGGGGAAAGAGGGAGTGTGCGACTGCACAACGCTCCTCGCGTATTAGGGTTATCCCCTTTTTTGAATCAACGCGAGCGCGCACCTTGCGCGTCCGCGTACATTGAGGAAAATGGAGATCCACGCGTGAGCGTGCAGTGCGCTCTAGCGTGGGTTGGCAGATTATGCAACGGCACGTGCGCGTACAGCGCGCGCACGCGTACATGTGGTTGGGCCTGAGGCTTAGAGTGGGCTTGACGCACGCCCAACTCTCGGGGCAAAAGCCTAGAGTGGTGGCAGCATGCAAGGGGCGTGCGCGCGGCAAGTGCGCGTCCGCGTACATTGATGAGTTGCTAGTAGGCGCGCTAGCGCGATGCGTGCGCTCGCGTCTGTTCCACCTCGGACATATGGGCGCGCACGCGGCAAGTGCGCATCCACGCAGATTGAGTTGGGCCAGGGGCTTAAAGCTGGCCCAGAGCCGGCTCAACTCTCTGGGGCTTGGCTCAAAAACTTGCAGCAGCAGATCGACGCGGGCACGGCAGGTGCACGTCCGCGTAGATTTTCATGTTCCCATAATCTGCGCGCACGCACGTAGTGCGCGTCAGCGTGGATCGGGTTGGGCTCATGGCATAATGTTTGCCCAAGAGAGGCCCAACTCTCGGGTACGTGGGTGATAATGCATCCGCACAGGGACGCGTGCGCGTACATCGTGTGCGCGCGTCCACCCCCCTTTTTTTCAGAAAAAGTATGCTCAAATGCTCCCCATACTGTTCACAACTCTTTATTCAATCAACCATCATACAATTCGCAAAAAATGCAATTTGATATTATTCATCTACTACGAAACACAACATACATGTGACTAAGCTAACAATTAAGTTGTACAAACAAATTTATGTGAAACATCTACTTACAATGGTAACTCAAATCACTTATTGGGCAAATTTAAAAGAGAATGGAAAGAGTTTACCATGGTGGGGTGTCTCCCACCTAGCACTTTTATTTATTGTCCTTAAGTTGGATATTTTGAGGAGCTTATTGTCATGGTGGCTTATGTTTGTACTCATCCTTGAATCTCCAAGGATCCATGCTTCTTAATTGGTTGACAGAATTTCCAACCATTTTCATCGAGCTAGGGCAAAGTTCTACCCAAGATATGAGTTCCCATAAGCGGTCTTCACATAGCGAACCGGGATCCCATACCTTATCCTCACACCCGTCTTCAATTTGATTTTCATACTTTTTCATTCCGGGCGATTGACATATAGAATTCTCTTTAGCACACCTAACTTTCCGTCGATACCCTTGTAAATTGGCATTCTTCTAATCATCGTCCCTATACCTTGAAGCTTTTACCTTAATGAGCCTAATTCCTAACTTGCAACCATTACACAACTCATTCTTGCTTTTAGTTCCACAAAGAGCTCTAAGTTGACCATCATTTTCAATTAAGCCATATTCAAGTGAGAAAGGAGAGCTTAGGGATAAGATTTTTACCCACTTGAATGTTGTGTTGGATGGTGACTTGGGAAGGGAGACCTCCCCGCACTTAGACAATGCAAGGTCTACTTCCTTGTGCTTTTCTTTGTTTGTTTCCACCTCTTCACAAGCTTCTTCAATTTCAACCTCATCCCCTTCGTTACGTGGCTTGGTGTTGACATATTGTTTAATGGGAGGTGATTCAACTTTGGATAGGAATTCATTGATGAATAAATTCATTTCTTGATCTACCTCTTCATATTCTTCAATTCCGATATACACCATGCCATTTTCGTTTTCCTTGGGAGGTTGTGCACGCTCTTTTATAGTTTCAACTTCATGTCCAATGAGTGAGGATTCTATTGTGAAGAGAAATTCATCCATGATTGAATCCATCTCTTGAAAAGCCTCTTCCAAGTCTCCAACGATGATATGCTTTGGAGGTTGCGCACCCTCCTCAACATCAATATCAAGCTTCTTGGAAGAGTTCTCCATGATGCTACATTCCCATGGACTTTCAATATCTCCTAAATCTTCAACCACTTCTTCCTTTTCTTCAATAACCATAGGCTTCTCCAATTGTTCCAACACAAAATTTGACTCCTCCTTCTCCACCGAATTGTCCAGTTTCTCCTTCATGCTTTGTTCTTCTTTTGACCTTTCACATGTGGTCATGGAAGTACCTTGAGTATTCAAACAATGATGGGCTAAAGTATGCACCACCTTGGTCAAATTGGTCACAAACTCAAGTGTGTCCCGCTTCATGGCTTCTTGTCCTTGAAGTAACAAAGTGAGAGGATCGTCTATTGGGGCTTGGTGTGAGTAAGAAAGTTCATTATTTTGGAGAGAGAAGTCATGGTAGGAAGGTGGTTCTTCTTGGTAAGGTTGTGGAGATGGTGTGCATTGAGGTGGCTCTTGGTAGTAATCTTGATAGGGTTGTGGTGGTTCTAAGGGTTCTTGCTCATAATGGTCATAAAAATATGGTATGGATGATTGGTCATATGATGGATATGGATTATAGGAAGGTGTGTGATGTGGAGAAGCTTGTGAGTATGGTTGAGGTTTATGTTGAGGATATGGTTCATAGGCATTTGGTGGTGGTTCTTGAAAGTCACAAGGTGATTCACCATAGCCATTGGATTGATATGCATCATAGAATGGCTCTTCTTCATAGTGCATTGGTGGAGGTTGTTGCCATGAGGATTGATCATATGCATATGGCTCCTCCCACCTTTGATTGTCCCATCCTTGATACACATCCTCATTGAAGCTCTCATTTCCTACAACATGATTAGAACCAAACTCATAGCCAAAGTGAGAATTCATGATAGCAAGAGAAGGCAAAAACAAAAAAATAATAGGAACAAATAAAGAGAACAAACTAAAAACTAACAAAGAAGCAAAAAGCAAACATATTCACATATATACAATAATCAATAACACAACACCATTGCAATCCCCGGCAACGGCGCCATTTTGATGATTTGGATTTTTGACGGTTTAGAATTTCTCAAATAAAATCTCGTTGTAGAGTATAGTTTCTAAACCAAACAATAATCCTTTCATACAAAAAGTTGTTTGTCACAAGTACAAACCCCTAAATTTATAAACCGAAGTATTGGACCTCGGGTCGTTCTCCCTAGGAATTACAATAAAGTGTCTTGTTATTGGTTTGAGTTATTTTGGGGTTTTGGATAAGAAGCATGAAAAGTAAATGGCAATGAAAATAAACTAACAACTATAAAAGGCTCTTGGCAAGATATGACAACTAGAAATCCTATCCTAGTTATCCTCCTCAATTGTGATGAGAATTGTTCATTGCTACCACTTAGTTAACCTCTAACCATGGAGGGAAGTCAAGTGGATGAATCAATTTAATTCCTCAAGTCCTAATCAACTCCTAAAGGAACGACTAGCTTTAGAGGCATTCAAATCAATTAGCAACTTCTAATTATCAATCAACAAAGGAATTAGATAACTCAAGAGTCACTAATTACTCTACCTAGGCCAAGAGGAACAAAACCTACACTAAAATCCAACCAAGCATTTCATCAAACACTTGGAAGGCATAAAAGAAAATCATAGTAATTTGAGAACAAGAATAGAATCTAACAACAATTATTGCAAAGAATTAACAACAACAATCAAGGAAATCACAATTATCATGAATTACCTCAAATTGCATTATTGAAAGAAAACAAAGGAACAACAATCTATCCAAAACAAAATGAAGAATTACAATTATTAGAGCACATAACTAGAAAGAGGAAGAGGAGAAGATTACGAATTAATAAAGGAAAAGTGAATTAAAGCATGAATTAAACCTAGATCTAAGAAGAGAGATTAACCTAAACCTAATCCTAATTCTAGAGAGAAGTTAGAGCTTCTCTCTCTAGAAACTAACTCTAAACTAATCCTAATTATGCTATGTGATTCCTAGATTCAATAATGATGCCTTCCCTTCAATCCTTGATCCTTTTATTCCTTCCTATCAGCAATTGGCGCCAAAAAATGGGCTCAGAAACCCTCTCAAATCGCCAGGCACGTGTTGCTTTAATGAAGTCATGTGCGGTCATCGACGCGTGCGCGCACGGTACGCGTGCGCGTCCCTGGCCGATTCTGCAATGTGCGCGCGAGCGCCTTGTGGGCGCGCGCGTGCTTGGCCGAGATCAATTCTTTTGTCTTTTGTGCTTCTCTCCATTTGCATGCTTCCTTCCTTGCTCCTTTGATCCATGTCTAGCCTATTTCAATCCTGGAATTACTAGCAAACACATCAAGGCATCTTATGGAATCAATGAGAAATTAGAATTCATCAAAATAAGGCTTAAAAAGCATGTTTTTACACTTAAGCACAAATATGGGAGAGGTAACAAAACCATGCTAATTCATAGGCTAAATGTGACAAAAGGTTATCAAAATATTCTAAATTCAATACAAGATAAACCTCTTTTTATTATTATTATTATTAAATATATCAAAATAAAAGATGAACCAAAATGAAGATTGAACACCCCATTTTCACATTTTATTATTATCGGAATAAATCAGTGACATAAAATTATGGTAGTTTGAGAAAATCCTTTAAGAATATTTATCGTTATTCTTTTTTTATTTGGATTTCTTAATTAAATTTTAAAATTATTTTTGCATTAGAAATATTAAACATTTATAATTCTAAAATAAATATGAATATTAAGTAATTTTAAAATTTAATAACAAACTTAAAATTTTTGTTTGATTTTAAAAATTATTCATGTTCATACTTCTTTAGATAATAATATGGTAAAATAGACAATTTTCACTCTGATACCAATATTAATAATTTTATAAAACCAGTGATTTCTGTACTTCTAACTATAGTCATAAAATTTTTTATTCAATTTAAAATTTTCAATTCTTTAACCACCAACTCAAATAGAATCAAAGTGTTAGTTATAATGATTAGAATTAGAGACCTAAACTTTATAAATTTTCATGAACAGTCATATTCTTTTCATAAAAAAACAAATAAAATACAAATAAAATTAATTAATAATTACAATATCATCCAAACTAATTTCTATATTAACAAATTGAACCACAAATAAAATAAAAATTCTAACAAAATGTTAATATTTAAAGCTAAAAATGATTGAATAAACACAGAAAGTGGGAGTTGACTCCACAAGTCCAATGTAAAAGCATGAGACTTAAACTAATTCAGCTATATTTCTTCTTTTGTAATAATACTACTAGTTCTTTTATAAAACTATTGGTAGGGTCATGATCCGCATCCCCCGTTGTCAAAGCTAAGCTCTACCCTTAGTACCTGCAAGAACTCCAACATTCAAGTTAGCATGGGTCATAAGAAGAACTAAAAAAAAGATCATATCAAGCACACGTATTTAGAATAGCAAATATATTATGAGGTTATCATGTTACAAGTTTTTCTTATGTGAGTTGCTCTTTTCATGAGTTACTCTTATCATAAGACACTTGATACCTTATTATAATCTCTCTTCATATGATGCTCTTAGATCTATATATAGTCAAAATTGTAATATTCTCCTTTTATAGTAGAATGATGGTTACAATATAATAATTAACCTCATAAAATTGAGTTATTAACTAGGTATTATAACGAGTCATAAGGAATTCGTGTTCTCGTTGTAACGTATTTTTTGGAATCCGAGAGAACACTCAATCATCAAAATTCAAATTGGTTCCTTTAAACTTCTCATACTCTTGAACCCAGTTCTTAGTATTGAGCTTATAGAAATCTTACAGAACAAATATTACAGAACAGACTCCCAAACTTGGTATGTCTTTCTCTCGAGAGTTAGACTTTTCGAATTTCAGATCTTAATCCAAGTGTCTCATCTAGTAAGGTGGAGCTTTTATTTTGCTTACTTTTCTTATAAAGTTTGAACTATAACCATAACTTCTATCAATCGTAGGTTACCACCTCAAATTTATGAGTTTGGGAGTTAGACATTTTTTTTAAATCAAAGTTTGCATATTATGATTTTAGAATCAAAAGTTGATATTTTCATTCTTTGAATGTCAGATTGATTTTTCTTTGTTTTTCGATTTTTCAGTTTCGTCATGAATTTTCTATTATGGGTACCCCAACTTGTAGCATGTAAGCTCGAGCGTCCAAGTTTTGAGATTCCGATGAAGATATATCAAAATAAATCCAAGTTGTCAGAATCAATAATTATTAAATTTAGGGTTAAGTACAATTTTAGTTCTCAAGGTATAAGCCAAAAAATTTTTTCGTCCCTAACCTTTTTTGCATACAAAATCGTCCCTAAATTTTAAAACCAAATTTTAAAATTATCTTTTTTACTTAAATATTAAAATTTTGGACCAAATTATCCATTACAAAAAAATTATAAAATAAAAAAATAAGAGAAAAAAAGTGTTTTGCTCCTGTAAAAGGGGAAGGGAAGAAGAAAAAAGGGAAAGGAAAGAAGATGAAGCTGTTCATGATCCACCTTTGTCTACGCTTCCGCCACTATCCCTGTACGATTTTGGTCCTTAAGGTATGGACGATTTTAAAACCAAGTTAAAACTTAGGGACGATTTTGTATGCAAAAAAAACTGTTGGAGACGAAAAAAATTTTCAGCCTGCCTATGCATGAAGTAGTAACTCAATCATAAAAATGTTGAGTTTATAATAAAAAATTATTTCTCTTAAAATAATTGCATAATAAATTTTGTTTTCATTTTTCTTTTGGTATGTAAACGGTTAAAATTTGAACTATCCACTAAGTTAGTGGATTGTAATAATGCTTTATTGTCGTTTCTCTCTTAGGAAGTGACACAAACACATAGCCCAACTTGGTTCTGCTTAAGAGGTGAATATGACATGTCTTCAAGAGGTTAGTCATTTCGTCTTCTTGTCCTTGTCTGTATCCTGTTTGTCTTTGGTAATGGTTAGGAAAAAAGAAAAAGAAAAAGAAAAACAAAAGGTAGTTGAGGTGAAAAGTCAAAACCCATATCATTGGGTGCATGTTGATGTTAAGACCCGTGCGTCGTATCATTGAGATGCTTAGTCACTTCACGAACTTAAAGCTTTGAAGTTGGTAAAAGATGGGTCGGGTGTTGGTGTCGAGTTCATCCCTTGTACTAGCGAGGAGAGGATATGTGAGAGGAGGGAGGACTGGGAGTATTTTTATATGTATACTCCTTGTTTTATTGAACTGTACTTAAAACTCTTTATTTCGTATTTTGAGTGTAAGGTTCTAACCCAACTTAACTATGCTCCTTCACAGCTACACCCAAATTCCTGGGCGTTTTTGCGAGTATTTGAATGTTTGATGGATTTTTTAGAATTTCCTTTTTCTTTGAATAGTTTCTTCTCCCTATTTTAATCAAAGGGGGTGCGAAAGGGTTTATGGGTTTTTCTTAGTAGTTTTCCTGGACGTTCCATCTTTCTTCTATATAAATCTTTCTTAAAAAATTTCAAGTCTATGTTTGTGAAGGTTTGATCCTTAGAGACCGAATATCCCTTTTATTTAGATAGTGAGTTGATAGAAAAAATTCTACTGTATTGGTGCCCGGAACCAATGCAGATTTTTAAGGCTGCAAAGAGGAGTGAATAAGAAGATTTGCTTTTGGATCTTTTGATAGAAAATTTTGCTACTAGTGAATGTTTGTCTATTCCCGAACTACTACTTTTGAAAAGGAGAATGATAGAAAAGGGTTAAGAGCTTATATAGGTAATATTCATCTGCATTTTTAGTTTGTTGATTTCTGGTTCATGACATAGTGTTGCTTTTGTTTGTAGGTGGACGGGTGCCTCATCTGAATACGTCTCGATTGCAATCTTTTTTGCATAAGAAAAAAAGAAAAAGGTGGTAGTGGTTCTGGAGTGGTAAAGGAGGGTGGTGAAGATGCCGCGCATTCCACCGTCCGACCTGCTGAATCTTTGAAGAGGAAGAGAGATGAATTAGAGAAATCTTTGGAGGTCCTATCTGAGGAGGATAAGGACGCTAATGTGGGTGATAGGTTGGTGTTTGAGAGGCAGAGAAAACTCCATGGGTTTATCGAAGGGGTGAATCCACAGTTTCTCTGGAGTGATCAGTTCCCGATTTCTGAGCTTGTTGACAAGGTTTCCCATTATCCCGGGGATATGCGGCTGACTTGCCGAACTGGTATAGAAGGGATAGGGAAGTTCATCTAGGTTATTACCTTTTTTGTTTCATTAATTTATCTTCTATATATGTGTTCGTCATTGTTTATATGTGTTATGGAGATTGTGACTTTGCGGTTATTATCTGTTGGCCGTGTGACTGAGTTGTTAGGGGCAGAGCAGCAAGTTGTTGCTGATAAGGTTATTGGCTTAGAGCAATCTCTGAAGGAGAAGGAGGATGTAATCATCTATGTGACCGCTAAGATAAAACGTGGAGAGGAGAAAATTGCGAAGCTTCAAGATCAGATTTGCCTTCTTCAAGGTGAAATTAAAGAAAATGATAAGACAAAGGGTGAAATGGCTTCTCATATTCATGAATTGGAAGAGGAAGAATTGGATATGTTTGCTGCTGGATTTGACCGTGCTGTTAGCCAGGTTGTGTTGTTTTCGCGCGAGTTTGATGTCGGGAGACTTGATGTTACTAAGATCGTTGTCAATGGAGAGCTTGTGAAAGACGAGGATGGCGAAGAACATGATGAAATTGTTCTCCCCGCCTCCCTTTTTGAAGAAGAATTTGAATAGTTGTAATTTGAAACATATAAATTTTCTTCTTTGAAACATTTGGTTTGATTATCGATCTTAAATCGATTTATTTTGTGAAGTGTTTTGTTCGACGTATGGTGTCGGTTTGATTGTTTAGAATATTTTGGCTGTTAATTGCATGTTTATAGATGTTTTTTCTAAATTTTTGTCTTGTTGGTTTGAATGAAGTAATTATATAGAGACAGCAATGCAGGAATTTAGAGAGTAAAATAATTTGCTTTATTTATATGAAAAATGACCTTTCGCCTTTTGAAAGGTGTGGAGTGGTCGGCTTCGTTAAAACCTGTCCGAGCAAAACTCTCTTTAGGGAAAAAATCCTGTTCTCACGAAAAAGAGTGCCTGGCCACTCGGTCTTATTTACAGAGAAAAGTTAGCTATGATAAAACCTCAATGATGAAATGTTCCAAGTGTTGAGTAAGGTTGTTCTATCTAGCATTTCGAGGCAATAAGCTCCTTTTTCTACAACATTGGAGATTCGAAAAGGTCCTTCCCAAGTAGCAACTAATTTTCCATGCCCAGGAGGTTTCTAAACTTCTTGAATTTGCCTCAACACCAAGTTTCCTTGTTTTAGCATTCTTGGTCATACTCTTTTGTTATACTGCTTTGGCATAGATTTCTGTCGGAGTGTAGTTAGGCATCGTTCCTCATTTATTGTATCAAGCTCGGCTGATCTTGCTTCTGTGTTGGCGCTTTCATTGAAGTATTTGGTCTGGGTTGAGCCTTGGCCAACTTCTATGGGAATCATACAGTTCGTGCCTTATACTAAGTGGAACGGGGTTTCATTTGTAGTAGATTGTGGTGATGTGTTGTAACTCCACAATATTTCTGGTATAAGCTCGACCTAGTGTCCCTTAGCATCTGTTAATTTTTTCTTTAAAGCCTGCAAAATAACTTTGTTGGTTGCCTCTGCGAGCCCGTTACTTTGTGGGTGCTCGACAGAGTAAAAACGATGTTTAATGTGAAGATCAGTTAAAAATGAAACAATTTTCTTATTAGTGAATTGCTGACCATTATCGGAAACAATTTCTTTAGGCAAACCATATCTACATATGATGGATTTCCAAATAAGTGTTCGTACCTTGTCTGATGTTATTTTTGCAAGTGGTTGTGCTTCTATCCATTTTGTGAAGTAATCAATTGCTACTAATAGGAATTTTACCTGTCCTAGTGATATTGGGAATGGTCCAAGGATGTCCATCCCCCATTTGAAGAAAGGCCAATTAATGTCTGAAGTGTGCAACAATTTGGCAGGACTGTGGATGAGTGGTGCACATTTCTGGCATGCATCGTACTTCTGTATTTTGTTCTTACAATCATTACGTAACATCGGCCAATAGTATCTTGTGCGTAAAATCCTTGTGGCCAGACTTCGACACTCAGTGTGGTGGCCACAAATGCCATCATGTACTTTGGCAATAGCAGCTTCTGCTTTATCTTGGCCAAGACATTTGAGCAATGGTTGGGAGAACCCTCATTTTTATAGGTCGTCTCCCATGATAGTGTAGTGGTTGGCTTTATGTCTGAATGATCGCGATTTTTCATTTTCTGGTATTTCTCTGGTTCTTAAATAGCGGATGAATGGGCTTCACCAGTCCTCTTCCTATGACACACTTAGAAAAGATTTGATATCTAAAATTGGTTCTGTTAGTGTAAGATGAGACAATGAGTCAGATGAATCAGTTATCATATATGTAGCTAACTTGGATATAATATCGGCCCTACAGTTTTGCTCTCTAGCTATATGGGATATTTCAAAGTTTTGAAAATGTTGTATCATGTCTTTTGCCAAATTTAAATATGTCTATAAGAGTGGATCTCGTACCTGAAAATGACCAGTTACCTGTTGCAGTACGAGGAGAGAGTCACAACATACCTTTAGGTTTTTGACTTCTATTTTTCATGCTAGTCTTAGGCCTGCTAGCAGTGCTTCGTACTCGGCTTGATTATTAGTCGCTTAGAAGAGGAATTTTATTGACTGCTTAGCATGTTCCCCGATGTTATCTTTGAGTAGGATTCCAGCTCCACATCCGCTTTTGTTTGATGCCCCATTTATATATAGTTCCCATTCTGTGATTGTACTTTCTGCACTGGTGAATTCTGAAATGAAGTCGGCCAAGGCTTGTGCTTTGGGGGATCCTCGTGATTGATAATAGATATCAAATTCAGAGAGTTCTATTGACCATTTTGTGAGTCATCCTGCTAGGTCAAGCTTTGACAATATTTGTCGTAACAGCTGGCCAGTCTGAACTACTATTTGGTGTGTTTGGAAATAATGTTGCAAACGCCGAGCTGTAATGATTAAACCAAATGCCAATTTTTCTATTGTGGATATCTTGTCTCGGTGTTCTATAGGAATTTGCTGACAAAGTATACTGGATGTGTTTTTCTCCTGTCTCTGTTACAAGTACAGAACTGACTGTGTTAGTAGAAACTGAAAGATATAAGTAAAGAAGCTTACCTTGCTGAGGTTTCTATAGTATAGGTGGTGAACCTAGAAGGTTTTTGAATTCGGTAAAGGCTTTTTCACATTCATATGTCCAAACAAACTTTTTGGCCTTTCTCAGGGTGTTGAAGAAGTGATATGACTTGGCGGCTGCTGCGGGTAGGAATCATGACAGGGCTACTAGGAGGCCCGTGAGTTGCTACACTTTCTTGATTGACCGAGGTGATTACATCTGTATTACGGCCTGACATCTGTCAGGGTTGACTTCTATCCCCCTGTTTGTTAGTAAAATCTGAGAAATTTACCTTCATGTACTCCGAATGCACACTTTTCTGGATTTAACCTTATATTGCACTTTCGGAGTTGTTGGAAAATTTTGCTAAGGTCGGCTTTATATTGTTGTTCTGGGCTTGATTTGACTACCATGTCAGCAACATATATTTTAATATTTCGGCCAATTTGATCTTTAAAGACCTTGCCCATTAATCGCTGATAGGTTGCTCCTGCATTTTTCATCCTAAAAGACATGACTTTATAACAAAAGTTACCTTGATCGGTCAAGAATGCTGTTTTGTCCTCGTCATCGGATGCATTAGTATTTGGTTGTAGCTGGAATAGGCATCCATGAAGCTGAGCACTTGAAACCCCGATGTGTTGTCTACCAGTCTATCAATGTTCGGGAGTGGGTAAGAGTCCTTCGGGCAAGCTTTATTTAGGTCTGTGAAGTCCACACACATACACCATTTTTTTAAGCTCTTCTTTACCATTATCATGTTGGCTAGCCATGAGGAGAATTAGTTTTTGCGTCTCTACCATTGTTGCATTTCTTCTCTCCGTGCCCAAGTTCCGCTTCTTTTGTCTCATAGGTTAGACATTAGGATTGATTGCTAGGTTGTGCCATATGAAGTTTGGGTTGATTCCTGGCATGTAGCAGGTGTCCATGCAAAAAGATCAGAATTGGACCTTAATATTTCAATCAGATCTTGTTTTGTTCCTGCAGAAAAAATAGAACCGATGTTAGTAAATTGGTCTTCTTTTTCATTAGGGCAGGACGACTGTTATTGCTTCTTGGATCCAACTCGGCCAAGGTCGGAATGCTCTCTAAATTGTAAACAGAATGGATTCTTGGGATAGTCTCCTTTGGAATGGCCTTCAAACCTGCATTGTAGCATTGCTGAGTTTCTTTGTGGTCAGCGTGCACTATTTCCACTATGTTGTCTTGCACAGGAAACTTAACACAAAGGTGAATCGTAGAGACAATAGCTCTAAAAAAGTTAAGGGACGGACGTCCCAAAATAATATTATAAGGGCTAGTGCAATTAACTAAAAATTGAATATCTAGGATTTTTGAGTTCGGAGACTCCCCTAGTGTCGTTCTCAACCATACATATCCTAATACAAGAACTCTTTCTCCGAAGAACCCTACAAATTCTCCGGCTGAGGGTTGTAGTGCTTTGTTGCTAAGCTGCATCTTTTTTAATGTGGAATAGAACAATACGTCGGCACTGCTCCATGGATCGAGGAGAACCGTTTTTATTGTTAGCTCCCCCATGAAGATTGAGATCACCACTAGATCATCCAAGTTCGGATACTGTGACTTGAGGTCAGATGCATTGAAAACGATTTGGGCAACTGGAGCTGAGGTGTGCATCTCTTGGTGTTGAATTTGGTGTACGAATCAAATTTTGGCGTTAATTTGAAAGGTTACTTGAGGTCTCTGTTCTGAGATCTGTGCGATCTTTCTTCCTCTTTTTGGGATGGTAGTTTCTCCATTCTCCGAGCTTCTCTTAGTTCTTAGACTTCTTTTTGTCCGGTTGCTTTATCTCGGAATTCTTCCAGTGTCTTCTGCTTTGCCACTGCTATTACTTCCTGAAATTTTTTAGGTCGGAAGCCACTTTTTATTGCATGTAAGTGTACCTCCAGATAGAGGTCTAGGATTTCCATAGCCGCCATTGTGAATCGTGTAATATAGTCTTTCAAGCTTTCATGTTGTCCCTGCTTGATTGTGCTGAGGTAGTTTGAATCACGCACATAAATTTTTGACGCTACAAAGTTGTTTATGAACAACTTGGCGAATTCGACAAAACTAGAGATTGACCCTGCAAACAAATTAGAAAACCACAGTAAAGCAGCTCCATCTAAAAATGTAGAAAAAGATTGGCACAAGATAGGGTCGGAATCACTATTAAGGAACATCATAGATTCAAATTTTGTGACGTGCACTTTTGGATCTCCAATCCCCTTGTATGGTGCTAGTGTCATTGGGAGCACAAAATTTTTAAGCGTTTCAAAATTCATTATTTCTTCGGAGAAGGGACCGATTATCCGCCTTCCAAATTTGGGAGGTGCTCTGCCTGTAGAGTGTTAAGTCAAACTGGAAACGAGGTTGGACTCCATGGTGGGGGCTAAATGTTCTGGCAAAGATACTTTTTTCGAATTATACGTCGGCTTTCGCTTCTGAAATGCAGTATCCCGCAAACTTGGACCCAAGCGTGGTACGTGCAAAAAGAACTTCAACGTTCAAGTCAGTAAAAGAATCTCTAAGAAAAACGAGTATAAAGTCGTTGTTGTGTTGTTTTTGTTCTCTGTCTTTTGTCGTCGGCCTACCTCCTGATTTATAGTGGTTTGGGCTAAATAATTCGTCAGTTTGAGTCGAAATATTCGTGGCCGACTTGAAGGCGAGATTCAAAAAAAAAGTTTGTTATTATAGGGAGTTATTCGTATTTAAATTTGTTTGATTAAATCGAGATATAACCCATTTCTTCCTATATATCAAAGATAAAGTACAGATCCATTTCACCATTGGTCAGATTGTTCATGATGAAGTGATGTTATTACGCCCAGTTTGATTTCTTGTGATTGATGGTCTTATTTATATGTTCTTTGATTATAAGTTTAGGGATGTCACGTTTATGGAACTCGTATGCAATGTATTTTACCTCAGTTGAAGGTTAGTATTGAGTACAGGGGTGCGTATGAAACTGAATGAATGAGAAGAAAAACTAACTATTGGACCTTTGACTAGCTACTTGACTAAAAAATCTCACGAGTCATGACTTGACAGGCTAATATCTTTGTTGTTTTTAATGAGAAAAATACATTAGTATACAAAAGGTGCGGTTAACTTCTCATTTGTGTGTGAAATAATGTACAGAGGACGATCTTTTTATAAGAACAGAGACGTGTGTCTTCAGAGTAATATAATATGTATACTTTAATTTTTTGCCCGATTAGATTTAAAAATAGAAAAACACTGTAAAAAAAATAAATAATTAATTTGTTTTCTTATATTTATTTTGTATTTGAGATAATATTTTAACTAATTATTCATTTCTTTATTAAAAATGTAGCTACTTAGTAACCTTTTCTCTTACATTTATTTAACATTTAAGACAAAATTAACTATATTTTTTATTTTTTCTTACTAAAAAGTTAAGGATAATATTACAGGTTTAACACGCTTTATTTTTTGTTAGTAATTAGTTAATAAATATTTAAAAATATAAGTTAAAATATAAAGTTAAATTATTAGACTACAAATATTAGACTGTTAATTAAAATATACACTGATCAATATAAATTAAAATTGTTGACTTTGAACTTTCTTCTGACGTTAATCTTCTAATATTTTCTGTAACAATTACGCTACGTTACCAACACCATTTTTACCAATATCTGCCAACTCTTATTTATAATTCTGTTTAATGGAAGTATCTTTGTGGATGTGTCTAATAAAAATGTATTTTTTATAACTGTATTTTAATAGAAGTGTCTTTATAGATATATTTTTGGATGTGTCTCTTTATATATGTGTTTAAAATATAATAACTAATCATTGTTGACAATAAATTAACAGATAATATATTGGTACCCTATACTTTTTCTTTCTATAAAAATAAATTAAATTATCGCTTGGTTTAATTCACGACCAAATTTACTACACGATGTCTCTCTAGCAGCCACAAGCCCACAAACCTAAACCTGTCCATGAAAATTAGAAAAGTTATAATTTGAATGAGGATTACAATTATTAATAATTAACTCGTATCTAGTTGAGAATTTTTAATCATTCAATTTGAGCTTTTGCCGACGTAAAAAGACTTTGACACAAGATAATAATAATAATAATAATAATAATAAGAAAATCGAACAAATAAATAATTAAATAAAATTTCATAATACCAAAATATAAAAAATAAAAATTCATGCCATAATAAGATGTTGCCAATGCTGGCTCCAAGAAGCTACCAAAATCCCACAACTTTAATCCAATTATATAATACTCGCATAGATGTGCGTATTAATTTTCTTCTTTATTTATTAAATATATATAAAAGTAATAAAAATAGAATTAATTAAAATAATAAGTTATTTATAATTTAAATTAAAATAACAAAAATTATTTTTTTGTAAATTATATATAATGAAATATATTTATACAAAAAAGTTGTGTATTAATTTTTTTTAATATTCTTATGTACAAGATACAAATTTAGAAGTATAAATAGTTATGATATATGGATACGGATATAAACATAGGACACAATACGTGAATACGATATAGAATATATTGACACACGAATTTTAATTATTTTTAATGTTTTATTTTAATTATATAAAATATTTATAATATTTTTTGTTTTAATATATATTAATTTTAAATTTATTTTAAAAATACATGTTAAAAATAAAATTAAAAATATTAATACGTAATTATATTTAAGTGTATCTAAATATATTTAAAATTTTTTTATTAAAACACAATTAGATATAATAAATACATATGTCTGACAAATGTAAAAAAATATCTTATTTAAAATATATCAAACATGGCAATACAGTAACTCAACTAATTGTATGTAATTGATAGATAAATAAATAGTATATACTATAATTTCAAATATACTAAAAGCACCATATTTCAATTATTTTTATCGTTGATCTGAATTAAAAAAAATATAATATATATATTAATTAAAATTAACTGTTAAAATAACTAGAATATTAATGTTCAAGTACACTTAAAATATAATTGGCTTAGCAAGTAGGCTCAATATAGGTACCACCACGTCACTATGGTGACGCTACGACTTTCAAGTGTGTGATGCAGACATATCTGTGAGTGTTAGGAACCTTCAATACATCCCTCCACGAAGGTGTTTGGAAGCATCAAGCTTAGTTAGTAAAGCATAATGGGTATTTTCAAATCACTCACTTTTCCCATTTATTTATTTATATATCCCTTCTAGATACTATCTTGCATAAAAAACTCAATGCTCTATCCTTTCATTTGTACTTGAGTAGAGTATTCAACTACTTCAACCACGCACACCAAAAATATTATGGATTACTATTATGTGAACCCAATAAACCCCAATTACGGTGCTCATCATGATGATGACTACTCTGCCATGATGAGCATGTCTGATTTCATGATATCCGATTTTCTTATGGCTGATGATGATGCATATGGGTATGGTGTTGATGATCATCATCATCATAATAATCAAGAGAGTGGATCACAATCGCAAAGTACTAATGGATCGTCGGAGATGGCAACCTTCAGCGATGTCACTACTACCAATAATAATGGTGAAGCCTCTAGCATCAACAATAACATGTAAGTGCTCTTTTCTCTTTCTCTTTCTCTTAGTATTAAGCTTTGCTTAGTTTTTCATGTAGTAATAAGTATTAACTAAGTGTACTTTGTTACGTTGTGCAGAAAATGCAAAAATGGGAGTAAGAGAAGTAAGAAAGAAGTGAATTCAAGAGTGGCGTTTAGAACGAAATCGGAGCTTGATGTTATGGATGATGGATACAGATGGAGGAAGTACGGAAAAAAGGCCGTCAAGAACACTCCAAATCTAAGGTAATCAAATCATGGCGTTTTTAATTTTAAGATGTTAGATGCTATCCATCACGTAAAAATGTATTCATATATATGACAATTAAAATCTTGAGTTAAACATACATGTCAACTTATTTAAGTATTTAATACTTCTCAACGTTTTTATATGAATAATATTTTAGTTTTATGATAAACTTTTTCTACATATAGTCATTATATATTATGATATATATTGTTAAAAAAGGTATATAATTATCATATTAATTATGGTTAGTTAAAAATACAAAAAACGTTTTTCACTTTTTAAAACATGATATATCTAAGTCTTTTTAAAGGACTTATTTATCCTTTTTTATTTTCGACAAAAAAATTTTTAATATCTCATATTTTAAAAAATAAAAAACACTTTTATATTTTTAATTAATTAGTAAAAAACTTATATGTTTTTAAATTAAAAAGTGAGAAATTTATTTATCTTTTTCTCTAATCAAATTAATTCATCATGCTGATAATAAAAATGTTTATTTGATTTTGTTATACGAAAAGCCATGGTATAATAATAATAATAATATGTATGTTTCCGGTATTGAAAGTGTATATATATCAAAGTTCATTCCATTTTGTAACAAATTAGCAGAACTTTTTTTTGTTGAAATTATTTTTCATTTAAATTGTTATTTTATGGAAAAAAAAAAAAGAGGGAGGGGTGAGAGAGAGAGAGAAAAAAGGTTACATATAAGTATATAACGGCATCTACTCATCTTGTGGTCTGTATACTCTATAGCTTTTTCGCATGTGAAACGAGGAATGCAAACGATCATTGTTGAATAAAAAAATAAAATTAATTTTTTATTTTCTTTATTAATAATTTATTTATAATAACTTTATCAGCATTTGTTAACGTAAAAGTTTTTTTTTTCACCCTAATTTTTATTATCTGTTTTATCCTTTTCTGAAAAAAAGAACAATGGTCAACTTGTTAAGTGGACTATATATAGCTAGGCCTACAGTGGGATATGTAGACATGTAGTGCCCCGGTATCTAAAATTCTAAATGCTTTGATGAATCTTATGGCGGCTGATCGTGCACTTATCATAATTGTATTATTTGACTAATGTTGTCTTCACATTTTTTATAAAATTTTTATTTATTTAAAAATACACGAAAAAAAAAGAGTTGAGGTCTTTTACTATATGATTGGAGGAGGTAAAATAAGATACTGATTAAATGGGGTCTTCTAGGTAATAAAGCAATGTGAAGCAAAATACTAAAATCTTGTTATGTCTTGTCCTAATTGCCTATTTTGTCCCATCAATTTAATTTGTAGAATTATTGATTGACGATGATGACACATACAGGAACTATTACAAGTGTTCGAGTGAAGGATGCGGTGTGAAGAAGAGGGTGGAAAGGGACAGAGACGACTCAAGCTATGTTATAACAACCTATGAAGGGATACACAATCATGCAAGCCCTTTTACCTACTAAGTTCTAAACCTTAATTGGTTTTTCAATTTCTGATCCTTAATTAATTAGGAATTTGGCACTTTGATCAGGCTTGTGTCTCATCTTAGTGTCACTTCTCCTATGTTACTTAATGTGTCTTCTCTCCTCTTCGCTTTCATATATGGCTATTTTGTGAATTACCATGTCAGCAACTCTCCCTACTTCAAAGCCTGCGCACGTTCCTAGCTCCTAACAAGAGAAGGTCAACAAGATCCAAGGTCATAACCTTGTTTAGTCAACTTAATTGTATTATTATTACTAGTTTTGTGATGTCATCATATGTTGGGGAGAGAGAGAGGGAGAGAGAGTTTTACATGACTTTTTGTACACTTTTATTTTTCATATTGGAAAGAAGATGGAGTATCACATGAGTATGAGAGTACATGGTACTTTACGCAAGTGTGATGGTTTGGAAATCGCTGGTCCGATTTTATGACTTGTAAAGAAATCGCTTGGTCCGATTTCTTTGGACCTACAAAAATTTGAATGTAAAGCATGAAATCGGTGAGTCCGATTTCCATGCACTACCTTCCATAAACCGCAAATCGGATGGTCCGATTTGTGTTCCCTTTCAACTGCAATAAATCGGACCGTCCGATTTCTTCCCTTCACTTGAACGCCGTCACAACGATGTAAAACTCCCCCAAATTCCATAACCCAGCATTACACCAAACTTAGTCTCATATAAAAAAAAATTAGCCACTTTTTTAATTTTTTTTGGGGGTTGAGGGTTTACTGTTTATCCCCCTTGTGAGTACAGTTTTTTTTTGGGTGAGTTAGTTTAATATCTCCCTTAAAAATATAGTCGAAAATTTCAAAAAATAAATTTTAATGTGAAAATAATGTTTTTTTTAAGTACAATAATGTTGTGTGAAATACTGGAATATAATTATATAATGTTCAGAGAAACTTTGGTCTATTTCAAGCACATTTAGACATGACTGAAGAAAGTATTTAAATATACTAAAAAATATTTGCTAAATAAATTGGAAGGAATGTTAAAGTTTACGTTAACGATATGGTGGAAAAGACAAAGCACTGTGAAAGCCACAAAGTCGACATTAAAGAAATCTTTGATCAGCTACGACAGCACAAGATGAGACTGAATCCTGAAAAATATGCATTTGACGTGAAAGGAAAAAAAATTTTGGATTTTATGTTCACCTACTAAGGCATCAAAGCGAATCTCGAAAAATGTCAGGCTATAATAAACATACGAAGCCCACAAACAATAAAAGAGGTGCAACAACTCAACAACAGATTGGTTGCACTATCCAGGTTTTCACCTGCTATTTCTAGTCATTCTCACCACTTTTTCAATATACTGCGAAAATAACGCAGTTTCAACTGGAGCTTGGATTGGGAAACGACCTTTCAAAATCTAGAAACAACGTTATCCTCACCTCCGATTTTACAAAAGCCAACCCCAAGTACATCTTTATTAGTTTATTTATCAGTTTCTAGTAATGCCGTTAGTTTTGTTTTGGTAACAAAAATACAGGATAAACAAGAACCGGTATACTTTGTCAGCAAATCATTACAAAATGCTGAGCTAAGATATTTGCCCATGGAAAAACTAGCATACGCGCTAGTCATCACAGTAAAAAGGTTGAGACATTATTTTCACAGTAACACCATCGTTATTAAAAGGTAAATCCTAACAAGACCCAAGGTATCCGAACAGTTGGTAAAATGGTCCATCTAGCAGTTTGAGTTTGACATTACTTACAAACCTCGGACCGCCATAAAAGCACAATTTTTAAGTCAACTTTATAGTCGAACTAGCAACACCAACAACACAAGACGGTGTCTGGCACCTATGTGTTAATGGGGCCACCAACTCAGAGGGATCAGAAGCAGGGATACTGCTCACCAACCAACATGACTTGCATACCGAACCATCAATCCAGTTTTCTTTCCCCACAAGTAATAACCAGGCGGAGTACAAAGCATTACTCGCCGGGCTCAGACCGGCTCAATCTTTAAACATCATACATATACAGGTATATTATGACTCATTATTGGCCGTCTAACAAGTAACAAGTCATTTTCAAGTCCGAGACTAATTACTTGAAAACTACTTTACAATGGTAAAAGACCTCATCTCTCAGTTCATTTCATTTCAAATAACACATATAACTCGGGAACATAACACCCAAGCAGATGCATTATCAAAATTAGCAACAACCAAGAAATATATGAATGAATCTATTTTTTGTCAACTCACCCTTTGATGAGTGAGAATTACGACAGTTTAGAAATTTAGCAAAACAATTTCTTTGTCGGTAGCATAGTCCAAACCGACAAGTAATCCTCCCGATCAAAGTTTAAATTTCTAATACAAATAATCGAGAGTAATTAAACATCGGGTCATTTTTCCTAAGAACTAGTGACAGTAAGCACACAATTTTTGGTTGTGAGATGCAAAAGGAGGTTTTTAATGATGAAAGCAAACGATTAAAGGAATTAAAGAACAATCCAAAATTGTAATTAATAAACTAATAAAAAATTTAAAGAACTATATATGTAATATGGACAAGTAAAGCTTTAAAATGATGAAAATGCGGTTCAAAACATAAATGGAAGTCTTGAATTGGGATGAGTTATGGAATTCCTTCATTGCCATAACCACAACTATGATAATTATGATGGATTAATCTCACTTAGTCAACTCTTAACATCGAAGAGTAAGTCAAGTGAGCATAATTGTTATTAATCCACAAATCCTAGTTAACTTACTAATTACCTTAGTAAGAAGCTAGTGTTAGTGGAAACAATAACAACTAACAACCCAAGAATTATCACTAAATGTCGGATATTACAACTCTAGTATTCCATATACTCATTTTTCCCAAGTCAAGGGGTGAAAATTTACCCCATATTCAAAATTGGCATTTCATCAAACACATAGTGGGCATAAAACATGGCAAAATTGTAAAATTACTTGAAACTATGAACAACCAATGATCTAAATCAACAAAGGCAACTCAAACAAACATATAATAATCAAGGATCATCAAATTCATCAACTAAAAATCCAAAATTGCAAAACTATATATGTATTGATAAAGGAAATTGAAATATAAGAAAGTGTAGAACAAGTAGTGTAATAAAAGAGAAAATTAAGAAATACTTACAATGAAAATAGATAGAATCCAAGATCAAAACTTGAAACTATAAAATTCTACAAAACCCTAATTGAAAACCCTAAGAAAGTTGAGAGAAAATCTAACCTAAAACTACTCCTAAGTGTGTTGTGTAATGTATGGTGTTGTATGCCCTTGTATGTGGTTGCTTGCCCCTCCTTATAAGGATCAAAGTCTTCAAAAATGGGCCAAAAAGCCCCCCAAATTGCGATCCACGTGACTTTTTAATGAAGTCACGTGCAGCGTACGCTGCATACGCACAGGAGTTGTGCATACGCACACTTGCTGATCTCTATCTTGTGCGTACACACATAGAGTTGTGTGTACACACACATGGCTATGTGATTCTCCTTTGTTTTCTTCATCTTTTCTCCCAATTGCATGCTTCTCTTCCACTCTTATTAAGTCATTCCAATCTCTTACACCTGAAATCACTCATCAAAATTATCAAGGCATCGAATGGCATGAAAGTGGAATAAAATTGATTAAATTAAGCACAAAATAGCATGTTTTCACAATTAGACACAATTTAGAGAGAAAACACTAAAGCATATTATTTAGGTGAATAAATGTGGGTTTATATGATTTGAAATCCACTGAAATCAAACAAAAATTTATCATTAAATGTAGATTCATCACCCTTGCTGAGCCCAGCTTCAACAACAAAGTTGTTTTGTGTGTTTCATAGGTACAAGATTGGAGATAACCGTACAAACAATATATACGAACATGAGATATCCTAAAACAAAAGTCCTTATACGGACATGACCATTAATCATAAAAGCAAAAGCAATATAGTTTGGAGAAACAAACTGATATCATCAAAATAGCTTTCATCTTGGTTCTAGACCAACACATCATCATCCAATAATTGACCATTAGATACAATCTTCGTAACATCAAATCTTGTCACATCCACTCGAGTGCAATCATTCCAACCTATGCTATATCTCAATCAAAACACTGTATAAAAGCACTCAATACTTCATTCTCCAGCTCAGTAATCATCGCCTTCATCTTATCACCCTCAGCCACATTCAGTTCCAACTCATTTCTGACCCTTTTCAACTCATTCTCCATATTCTTTAAGTTTTCTTTCAAACCCTTCACTTCCATTCTCAGTTTGTTTATCTTCTTGTCTTTTTCCTTCACAGACTCCTTCAACTTCTTTATAGCAGTACTATTATCACCCTCCAAAATAGCGTCCAATTTAGATGTACAATCAATCGACATCAACCGAAACCCCAATAACCTTAATATAAACAAAATCAGATCTGGATTTACAAATGCAAATAGAGCAAGGAATCAAAAACGTAAAAACACAAATACAACTCACCTGCAAATATCAAGCCACACCAATCTTACCAGCCTCGTAAACAATTTTCACAACAGCATCAATCTGAGCAAACTCATCAGCAGTGGCTATGAAAGGATAGCTTGTGGTCCACAAAGAATTCATGGGACCCTCCTTGTACCCATGAAGAACCAGCTGACTCTGATGAGCAGCGTTGACCTCCTCAGCCGTGAACACCCCACTATTCTCCTTCAGCTCGGTCAAATCGACAACTCTGGACGACGCATCACTCTTTTTTCTCTTTAGATTTTCCTCTTGATAGGCCACGGAATGGGCACCGTCAACCTCACTGTCTTTTGTCACATTAACAAAATATCCTTCCTTCTCTTTTTTCTTAGCTTTGTTAACAAAGGCCTTCAGGTTGGCAGTGGTCAACATCGGAGCTTTCTCACATGAAAGAAGAATCACAAATACAATAAATTAAAAATATTATAACCACTCCTAGATCACAACATCAAATATACAAACCTAGATTACCTAAATACTCCTCTATTGGCTTTCTATCTCCTTCGAGCTTCAACAAACTAGAAATTGACAACAACTCTGATGATGACATCACAGATACCAAAAATTCTAAAAAATACTCTTCACTCTTCACCCTATTTTCACAATCCAAAATCTGTTTTGGTTTTGGAGACCAGAAAATAGAGAATCTTTCATTCATCAACGAGTCCAAGAAGAAAGGATAAAACTCCTCACTAACTTACACTTTCACAAACATCTCTTTAAAGTCCTTAAATGAAGACTTATACAGGCTAAAAATGCTACGCCTGGGTAACTGCTCAAGTTTACCCAAGCCCCTTTTCACACACCCTTTGCCTGAAATAAAGAAAAGAATAACCCCAAAGACGGGTAATACTCCAAGTATTCTATCAAACAATCAAAAGCTCGCACAAAGGGATAATATTATGAAACTGAGCTTTTCATAAACGCAACCTTATCTTGCTCAATTAGAGAGTCTATAAATTGTTCCGTAAATAATGACTGAGATAAATAAAACATTGACCAAGGAAATTAAATAAATGAAGAAATGAGTTTCTTAGGTCATTCACGGTTTATTATAATAATGGTAACAAGTTGGAGTTTTAACAATTAAACCATACTTTAGGAGTTAACCAAGAGCTGGAAAGATGAATGAATTATACTTTATTTTTCTCGGGTTCTTAGTAAAAATATATTACTTCATACTATTGGTTTGTTAAGGAGTGTTGCTAGATACTAACCTTGATTAGTAAATTTAGTATAACTAATTTACTACTTGCTTAGTGTTGAACCTATGGAGTCACACACTAACGAGTATTCTAATCTTTACTAAAGAATTATTTAATTATTATTTTAATTTGATCAAATAAATAATTATATTAATTTAAATGAAATATTATTATATTCTTTGCTAGCACCAAGAATATAATAATAATATGATTAAATGAGAATTGAGAATAATTAGTTATTTTATTTCTAAATTTAAATTCTAAGTTTGGATGAGATATTAATTGATTCTGTTTTAAATTGAGTTATGACATGATTCATAAATTTGAAAGATTCAAATTTGAAATGTGTTACAGGACCGCTACAAACCCAGTCTGACTAGTCGCCAGATCGGGGCACCACCTCTGACCCAGGCCCAAACTTTCCCACACGAAGGAAACCCAACGGGTCGGCTCTCGAACACCCGACCCGGCCGACGTACGGCCGCACCACCAACACGACCCAAACCTCACGCCTAGCGTGCCGGTCGGGTCGGATTCACCAGAGCAGGATCCAAATCCCCGACCCGATGTCTAGGGCGACCAGCTCTTCCCCACGTGCACAAGGACAGCTCAAGCATTTTGGCCAGCGGGTCAGGTCACCTCTAGGCCCACCCAGCACAGTATATAAGGGGAGAGGTCAGCACTCCCCCCAAGGTACACATCATCTTACCTAATTTGGCTACCAACTTGTACGGACACTAACTTGCTCGTTGGAGTGTCCTTGCAGGTGGCCACCCCTACGCTCCACACCACCTCCGACGTCATCAGCACGTATCTGTCTCCACTCCACATCAGCTCAGGGTCTCGCCCGTTCCCCTTCTCTCAACCACCCGACCCGTCGAGAACCCGAGGTCCTCAGGTAACGAACAAAATCAATAAAATAAATCTTATACTATATATATGTATGTCAAGAGTAGAGGAAAAAATTAACCAGCACAAGAGTTTTATTCCTTCACGTCTACGCACATAAATGTATGTAAGTCTAATTCTTAGAGAATAATTATATGGTGTACAAAGAGTTGCAAAGAGGTTTCTTAATTTAGATAAGATATCTATTGGTCAAAAAGTTGACAGCAAAGGTTAGTTTCAGTGTTGATACTCATAGCGCCTTCGAACCATGGAAGGAGAAAGTGAATTTTACTAGCGTACATAGGTATTTGAATCTAATCTATCTTATTAGAATAAAATTTAAGAACAAAATAGATATTTAGGATTACTTTCTTTTCTTCTGTTGCGTGTTATGAATACATAGTAATCTTTCACATTTAGGGTAGCACGAATGGTCTGTGATTTATCAGATATGAGAAGAAGTCCCGGCTGTGGAGTAACATGATGCCTTAAATTTGATAAGAAAAACGACCATGACTCGGTTGTTTTAGACTTGACTAATGCAAAAGCTATTGGCAGAATATTGTTATTACCATCTTGAGCCACAACAATTAATTAATAGCATGCCACCGTACTTTCCTTGCAGTGCTTAAACGCCTCGACGTAAGGAGGGAATGTCTAAAATACCTTAACAAGCTAGCTCCAATCTCTGTCAACCATGTCCCTGTGATAATACGAAACAGCAACGCAATCGTGAATCATACCTGAAAGGCATTCTTGCAAAGCTTGTAAGAGGTCAGGTATCTTATTGTACGACTCTTCCCAGTCACTATAAATCTGAGCAATTACTTTTTGCTTTGCCATCCACACCTTTCGATATGATAGCTTGAAATGGTAACTCTGATGTATCGTACTTTGCAACACCAGGATAGACACAGATATATCAGTCTTTATTATACGTAGGACCTTACAAATCAAACTACTATCCAACTGAGCATGGTTCTAAAACATGGTTGGTGCCAAACAGATGTGTGCTCTACCGAACCTACGCACCTCCCTACAAAATTAATCGTGTATGTCAACATTCAGTACAAGACATAATTAATATAATAAGCTTTAGTTTCATCAAAACTATCAAATAAAACATACCAGTAGTTCAAGTTATAACGGAGTGCCACACGAAGACTCTATAGACAACTGTTGGTGAATTACTTGCAATGATAATGGTATTTAAACTTATCTGACTCCAAAACTCTGTACTCCGCATTCTTTCGAATACTATAGTTCTCGCCACCATTAGAACAGCATCACGGTTCTTGAACCTATGGCCAACCCGAAATTCTAACCCACCATCAGTGTTGTAATCCTCTCTTTGGCCGGCATTGAAAGGATAATCTAACTGCATTGCATCTAAATTCAAAGTTTGATAATGACTTGAAATTTTTGATAATTGAAGAATGGGCAAAGGGGGAGGCAGGAGAAATCGAGCACCACCGCTAGTGGGAGTCTCCGGCACATACTCATCAGAGGAAGAAGTCTCGTTGGATGACCCGGACCTGACAATATAATTTGAATCGCTTTCGTTGTCGTCTTCTTTGGCACTATCATGAGGCTGGGAGAAATAGATCAGTCTTGCATCCAACGGGACTACTTGAGGACTCGAACACGACGGCCTACCACCAACAACCACGTCACAAACCGTAGCATATCACTCCATCACATGTTGTGGCATTAACCTTGCATGTATGTCGAACATTACCTTCACATGTTGATCCCCTTCAATCCAGAATAACCTATTGGTGAATCCATCGCTCAGAAGCACGTGCAGAAATCTATATGCAACCCGCCTAACTTCGTTGTTACCTATTCCCCCATGTTGGTCAGTATGACCGTCTTTAGTGCATGTAGGATATTAACACGGTTAGTGCACAACATCACAGTTGAATTAGACTAAAAAATCACTCCTTTATCATTGTTTCTTACTATCCCGTTGGGATAAACTACCACAAAAAAGAACTCATTATTCTCCCTGAGAACAAAGTTGAAAGGTAAACACAAAAGAGAAATATAAGATTGAATTGTGAATTGTGAGTGTATGGTTGAGGATAGTAGGATATATATAGAATTTTTCTTCAAGATATCTAAGGTGCAGAAACACCTAAACCATAATACATATATCTCGAAAACTCGCATTAGGAATTTATATGTATCTCAGATATCGAGACACTGTTCAGCGTTTACACGTATCTTGGATGCTCAATATCCATTTCTTTGTTTAACACATATCCCAGGTGCATCCTAAATACGTTAGTTGTCGTTGTGTCACAAAACGGATGCTCAGTACTCAAGATCTGCTTATTTTTTAATTTATCTCTCGGTATTCAAAATATAATACGTTATACATTTAGATAATTAATTTATATTTTATGTATTTTCGTAATTTTTTATATTATTTAATTTAAATAAAAAATTTTAAAATTATATCATCAATCATTAATGACCAAAGTCATGCAATCCACTCATTCTATTGTTTTGTTGAGATTTTTTAATTCACCAATCCTAATATTTAGTTTTTTCTTTAAATATTATTATTAAATATTTCATACAATCATTCAATTAGATTTGATATTTAAATACTTTTTTAAATAATAAATTTAAATATTAGTTATTTCTGTTAACATAATAATAATAATAATAATAATAATAATAATATATAACTAACTATGTGTATAAAATTTTTTTATACATGAAAATTAAATTCTATTATTAATATAAAATATGTCGTTAATAAAATATAATTATATTTAAAAATTGAAAGTGAAATTATTAAGATTTGACGCACTCACGCGCTATCGGTGGCGTGGTTTTCACGAATTGGTATCGAGATGGCATCTCATCTTCCTTTTCAAGTTTGTGGCACCGTCATCCTCCATGATTCTTTCATTCTCAAACTTCCTCATACAAACTACCTTGCTCTTTCTTCATTTTCTTTTTCTTTTCTTCTTTCCCAATTTGAACAAGTTGCATATTCCATCAATTTTTACCTGAACCCTAATCTTGGACCATTGTTTTACTCTGGAACTTTCCCGTACCTTTTCAGAAGCTTCTTTCATTAGATCCGATTGGCGAAGTAATTGATTTTCTTGGTGGCGCATTTGGATTTGTGGTGCTTTCTTTCAGAGATGCGTAACAATGGGGTTTGGGATCTCGGTGTGATTCTCACATAACATGGATTCTGGAACGGGATTTGGGATCCCTATTTTGAAAAATCGGTGCTTTACGGGGAGATTGAACCCTTTTGACGGAACTTGAGAAAGAGCATTTGGGGTTTTGGCACTTGGTATTGCGATAGTGATTCCTAGAGAGGGTCTTGGAGGGAACCATGTTTTGGAGGGAACGTGAGAACACGGAGCAGAATAGTGGGGTGCTCTGTGGACAGGTCAGAGTGCTAGTTGTTGGTGACTCAGGTGCATGAATGATTCTTAAATTCTTATAGAATACCCTTTTGCTGCGTTCACTTATTAGTAGCTTAGTGTTAACTTTTCCGAATTTAATTTTTTTTCCCCTAATCATTCGTTTTGGTGGGAAATTTTCACGTTGTTTTGTACTGTGGATTTTGAAAAAAAAAAAAAAGAGAGAGAGAGAGAAACAAAAAGTCATGCTGATTAAGGGTAGGAGCTTGTACTATGAAAGATCCATCGTAACTTTGTGATAGCTCTGCTGAAAAACCTTAGATCAGGGGAGTAGGAGACTAAGAAAACTAATCACGATGAATGAAATCAATTTTACAGTTAACGATGTATTCCATGTATTTTAAATGGATCAATATCTTATTCTGTTTGAGAAGATGGTGGGAATTGCTGTAGCCTTATGTTAGGAATTTTTTCTTTTTTTTTTGGTCAACACAAGACTCCAAGCAGTAAGACAATTTATTTAGGCTTGCTTTGAGGACCTATCTGTTTGACCTTCGGAACCAAGTGATTTCCTTCTTATGGCTCCCTTCTTTATTATTGTTTCTGATTCATTGCAGGTGTTGGAAAGACTTCTCTAGTTCACCTGATTGTTAAAGGTATTCCTGTTGCTCGCCCTGCACCGTCAATAGGTTGTACAGTTTCTGTGAAGGTAGTTAGTAATACTTAAACAAGAAAATATGTTTTTGTTTCTGTTTATCGGTGTCTCTACCAAATACAAATGACTGTTATTTTCCCCGCTTTTCAGCACACTACTTATGGTAATGCTGGCAGCTCTTCAAGTAGCCTTAAAGGTGATTCTGAGAGAGATTTCTTCATTGAACTATGGGATGTCTCAGGGCATGAACGGTACAAAGATTGCCGATCTCTGTTTTATTCTCAGATAAATGGTTGGTAACAAAGCTCCTACTGTTTTAGTTATCAAAAATGTATATGCTTACATTTTTAAGTAGTATTTGTGTATGGTGAACTCTACAAAGAGGAGTATCTTGCCTTTTGGCCTTGTAAAACCAACCAATTGCTTTCCATACCCAGGTGTAGTTTTTGTCCATGATCTTTCACAAAGAAGAACAAAGACTAGCTTGCAGAAGTGGGCAGCTGAGATTGCGGCAACTGGGACATTTTCAGCTCCTTTGGGATCAGGTGGCCCTGGTGGCCTTCCCGTTCCATATATTGTTATTGGCAACAAAGCTGATATTGCTGCAAAAGAGGGTAAAAGAGTAAGCAGCGGGAATCTTGTTGATGTTGCACGCCAGTGGGTTGAGAAGCAGGGTTTGCTTCCATCCAGTGAGGAGCTTCCGCTGACTGAGACCTTTCCTGGTGGTGGTGGCCTTATTGCTGTAAGTGTCTCAACTTCAAGTTTCTGTATCGATTTTAATGAAGGATTCACTTGTTGCTTTTTAACTTTCTATGCTCGAGATTCTAAGTTCCTCCATTTAAAATAGACCATCACATTCAGGTACATTTTATCTGATATTAATGCTAATAACCTGGAGTTTCAACCACTAGTCCCTCTAAATTACTTGCCACTCTATTGAGCTCTAGAAACTTTTGAACTGGAGATGCTGTAACATCTGGATTAAAATGTTGAAATCTCAAATTATATTCAATAAAATTTGGTGCAAAGATATGTTTGGTTTTTGATTCTGTTGAATAGTTGTTGTACAATTAATTTTTCTTCTTGTAGTTGTGGTTTTAATGCCAGATGTCTGCAGGCTGCTAAAGAAGCAAGGTATGACAAAGAGGCTGTGATGAAATTTTTCCTCATGGTTAGTATGGCTATTGATCTTGTTTCCTTTTAGTTTATTTCCTTCATGATTGGATGTCATCTAAGTTTTCTGGCACTACCACTTCTTTTAGCTGATCAGGAGAAGATATTTCTCAGATGAAATGCCTGCACCAAGACCTTGGTCCATTCCTTCTGCTCCAAGAGCCACTCAGCGTATAGATGATGATGATGATCAATGGTCCATTCCTTCTGCTCAGAGACTTCCTCAGCGAATAGATGATAACTTTATAGAAGATGATCAGTCCTATAGTACAAGGTTTTTCTTTTTCCTTGTAAATCATTATTTTTTCTCTCTTCAAGCTTGTTTAATCCCTGGGCCTCACAGATTTTATTGTTGACTGCAGCGTAAGCAGTGATCCTTACAAGTATGACACGCTTCCCCCCCTTCCGGCTCAAAGGAACCTAACTCCACCGCCTACTCTTTATCCTCAACAGCCAGTTTCCGTCACTGAAAACTATAGTTTCCCTAGATTTTCTTTGTCTGGCTCCTCCGAAATCAATGCTGCAATGAGGACAAAGCGCTCCGATATTAATGTCTGAAGATATCTATATTTGGTTATCAGTCCTTCTGTCCTTGATAATACAGTGATGTGTATTCTTGCATTGAATGAAGTTTGTATGTTTCTTTAAATTCTTTGTTCCTCTTGTAACTTTTCTATTGATTCATTCATTATTTTTAGAGGCCTTTCCTCAGTGGGAAGGAGGAGCTACTTGATCAAAGTTTGGGAAGAATTATATGATAAATGGTCTATTCCTGTTATGTCATACCTATCTTTCCCTATAGTTGGAAACGACAACAATACTCCGTACCTTTTTTGCGAATGAGTGGATCTTTTGTTTCCCAAGTTTTAAGTTGGCCTTTGAAAGAACTTTAGTTTATTGATGCTTAATCGCATGCTAAAGAAATCTGAGTAATTTGGGTTTGATTTATGAACATGATCAACTTTGTGAAACTTTTAAAATCCGTTCAAGCAGTTTTCATACCTGACGAATATAAATAAGTAATGGAGATGTTCTTCATGAAGAGTGCATGTAAACACGAAAGCCATTTTTAATTGTCAGTAGAAGTTTAATTTCCACAAAATTGTTAGGGTGAGGTTATTGATCTACACCACCCACCAAAACTTTGGAGGGGTTCTTGTGGATAGGTAAATGTTATTTAGATATATAGAATTTTAACATAATGTTAAGAACGATATAAAGATAGGATTAAATCCTCTCAATTCTTTTTCAATTGAGAGTGTAAAGTGTGATCTTTTTAACTTTTTAATATTTTCTCTTCATATTTTTTCTTAGTCCTATTTATAAAATGTATGATGAGAGATTACACTTTATCTCTTTAAATGAGAAAAAAATTGAGAATATCTAATTTCTTAATTTGCAAAGAGATTAATTTCACTGCATTGCTAATGTAATTTTATACTGCCAAAAATGATTAAATTCATAAAAAAATGATAAATATTCAATGCATTGAGTGACTTATTATTTTATTTATAATACATGGATGCCAAAAGATAATTATGTTTGAAGTATTCAAGAACCAACGAATCACTACATGCAAGATGCGAAGGCCACGTAGCTTGAACGGGTTCAAAATGCAGAAACCGCAAACCAGCCACATACATTGTCATTCCTCCCTCCCTCTCTCAAACCTTGAAGATTTCATTACATATTGAGATGGATAGATTCAACGGAACCTCCCTTTTATTCTTTCTTCTGTTCTGTGTCCCATTCATTCTTCACTTTCAGCCTATAGCCCCTGATGAAGGTAGCCAACATATTAATCAAAACAACTACCCTGAAAAACCACTTCTCTCCAGGATAGTAATGGACACCATTTCTTTATTTAGAAAATCCCAAGAAAGTTCATGGGAGAAAATCAAAACCGTCATACATGACTTGCAGATGCAGTTTTCCCCACCAGATCTTGAGTAAGCTCGGTTCTTTAGACACCCTTTAGATTATTATATCTTTATACGCACAGAAATTTTTGTGTGACCACAAATTTAACATATCAGATTAACACAATTTTCCTGTAAACACAAATTTGGTGCTTTATTCTTAGGCACACATACAATACTTGGTGGGGTCTATAAATAATAAATGTATATTAAACTAAAGTTAGATGGGGATCCATTTTTATTGTAAATGCACTTCAAAATGAATTATTAAATTTGTATTTATGTAAGAATATCTCTGTTTACACACAGAAAAAATGAACTCTACCATTTATAAAGTTTACCATTATTCTTGTGATTGTGAGATATCAGATTTGTGATCATCTAAGTAAATAGTATGTTTCCATATAAAATCAATGGTATGTATACATGTTTTGGTGGTCAGCTTTAGGGGTGGGGCTGATAGAGGAGCTGATAGTGTCAAAGGAACAATGATGGATGCAGCTGAGAAGAGTTTTGACACAAGCAAAGAAACTGTTAAGGAAAGTGCAAGATCAGCAGCAAAAGTGGTCGGAGAAGCTATTCATAAGACAACAGTAAAGGTTACACAAACTGACTCTGAGAAAGAATCTCAAGCGGAACTCTGATGCAAAATCTCACAAGTATATACTGGTTTGTGAAGGTGATAGGAAGCTATGTGAAAGTAACTTTCATTTTCTTTGCTTTCTTACATTATTGCTCCAACTAGGTAATTAGGCTAAATGTTTGGAAAGAGTAAGGTGCATAGATATTCAGATATTGAAGAATAGAAAAGAACATTCAACCTTATCTCCAACAAATATTATATCACTTGTTTTTTATGACAAAACATAAACAATCATTACATCTCATGTGCAGTATCAAAAAATTGGTGGCATTATTAAGAGCGTCTTTTCATGAAAGTTTTTGCTTCCAAACTAGGCTGTTACCCTGCAAATGATCCAAACTGCTGTTGAGTAGCTTCGGTGAATTTCCACATAAATACATATCAGAGATGAGATTATAACAATAGGGACTTAATATAAAAATAATATTTTTCTATCAAAAGAGATATTAAATGACCAATATTTTTTCGTTACAACACTTTGTAATTGAATTTAGCCAATTTTATATTTATTTTTTCGGGTTCCGCTAGAAACTAACTAGGATTCTAACTAATTAGAATCAATTAGTTAAAAAATAGAAAATCTGTTATAAAAAAAATAACTCTTCACTAACCTAATTCTTGAATTTTAAAATTAGAAATACAAAAGATTGATTTGAGTTGATTTATGTTATAGTTGATTTTTTATTTTATTTTTATTTTTATTTTTTTTAACAAATTTAACCTCCAATATTTTCCTTTTATCATATTAACAATCATTTTGCCAGTGGAATCTATTTTGCCCATAAATTATTTAATGTATAATATAATGATTGAATAAAATCAGAATAAAGATAAGGATTTTGGGGATAATATGGGATTTGTGGTGTACGCTCACTGGCTTATGCTCATGGGTTTGCGTCACATTCTTCAATTCCATGTCCTCATCTTATTTTCACATCTATAAAATTTCTCAAGTCAGAGAAAAATTGATATAGCAGGGGCATGGGGCCAAGTATCTAATTGAATTATATTTGGGTCTTCTGGTAAATGTGGATCAACTATTACTAACCATGAAAACTGCAAAGCTATTTCTGTTATCTTTCCCCACCTACAAGGGGTGCAGGACCATCTTACCTAACATACGAATTCAGTCACGATCCATAAAATTTTAATAGTAGAGGCAAAAATATATAAATATGATAATTTTTATAATAAAAATATTATATTTACATAAAAAATAATCATTTATATATAATAAATTTTAAAATATAAAATATACATTAAAATTAAGTTAAATAATATATATTTATATACAAATATATGATAAATATTTATATAAATATTTTGTTATCGCAAAATATAATTAATCTTTAAAATATTTAATTATAAATTAAAATATTAAAATAATAAAATAATAATATTTAATATTAAATTTTATTTTTTTATATTTTATATTTTAAAAAGAATAATCTTTTTCTTGATAATATAATCAAAATTGTCTCTTTTATATATATATATATATGTCATTAAACAATAATTTAAAAATTTACTTCTCATACAAGTAAGGCTTGGTTTGATAAAACTTTTTGAAAAGGTGATTGTGTTTTTTAAAAACTCAAACTCCTCATTTTGTATTTGGTAAATAAAAAAGACCATGTGTTTGAAAGCACCTAAGGTAGCTTTTCAAAGTTCGTTTGTATTTTTCAAAATTTAAAAGTCTAATATAACCTCATATATTAACTAATTTTTAAATTTAAGTATTTAACGCTTACATTTACATCTATTATAATATTTTTAAATTTTAAAACGTATTTTACCAAACACAATTGTTGTTGCTTATATTTATTGAAAGCTATTTTTAATTTGATTTACCAAACATAAATGCTACAATTTTTAAAAAACCATCTTTTAAAAATTAGCTTTTATAAGTTACTTTTGAAAAGTAAAAGTTTTATCAAACTAAGCCAAACTCTGATCTTAGTGATATTTATAGTAAAAAAGGTTTATTCAATTAGTGTAGTTATGAAAAAACTAAAACTAATTTCAAAAAGAGAAACACTAATGAATAAATAATATTTTTTTGAGTCGATTTCTAAGAAAACACCAATCTCATTTAAATTTGATTATTATAATGTATATTTAATATAAAGTTCTCAAATTAACTATCAAGTATCAAAAATTGAATAAAAAATTATTATGAAATCAAATTTAATAATTTAATAGAGATAAATAAAATTTTTTAAGAAAAGTACGAGGAGCCAATGGAATATTGGTACAATATGTATAATGGAGGTTTAGAAAGTATTAGAGATATAATTATTAGTGTTACCTTTTTTCCATCAGCTGAAATTTTTGGGATGAGTGATATCATAATATAGTATTAGAATTATAGATCTGAAAAGTCAAAAGTTCGATTTTTGGTAAACTCCAAAATTATTTTAAGCTTTTTGAAAAGATATTTATTATCCTAGTATTCGGATGGATTATTATGTACTACTCAAACAAATTTTAAATAGTAGTATAATACAAGTAGATCCCGTAGTTGAATTGAAGCCCAAAAGGTATTAAAACCCCACCCCACTAGTATTTCACCATAACAAACATTGTGTACACACACTCCTCAGGTTTTTGTAGTATTGGATAATCCCATGATAAGAGGTGTATTGACCTAGCATAAATAACATCAATTTCATCACAGGAATATTGTGTAAAACTTCTCAAGGAATTAAGATCTAGTTAGAACTTCCTTTTCCATCGTAATATTTATTTATTATTAAATTTCTCACTAATGGAATCTTTAATGAATATTATTTCATGTCAATGCATGGTGGCTGCTAGTGTTAGTTAGACTTGTTCAATCCGGCCCATGCAAATTCAATATTTGTAAAGATTTTGGCCTTTCATGGTGAGAATTCACTGATCTTATTAATTTTCGCACCTTATCAATAAGGAAGAATCAAATACCATGTTGGTTGTCATCAATGTAAATTTTGCCAATTTCAGCGAACTATTTTTTTTTTTAAATATCTGGACGAAAAACAGAAACGACATATCTTTTGCAAAAGGGATTCGAATATGGGAGATTCTTGCAATTTCTCTTTTTGAATTTTGAGCATGTGCTGAGAGTCAGTTTCTACTAGAGTGAAGTTCCTTTCTGTGCTTAACGTCCTTCTGAACTGTCACAACTTCGGTTGACACGAGAAAGGAACTCTCCAAAACCAATTAACTAAATACCTATTTATATCGATAAATATTTGAATAATCATTATCATTATATTATTCTATAATAGTTAATAGATTACATTCTGCCATTAAACATACTGTTGTGGAGTATTCTAGACTTTCTAGTATCAATTTGTATATATTATTTTTTTCAACTATTTTTTTTAAAAGATATATATAATCAATCATACATAAATTAATATTGAATAATTCTTTATGTTAAAATTTATCAATAATTTTAATATTTTATTTTATATTTTTAATAATTAATTAATTATTATAATTCTTTTTTATATTTTAATGAGTCAATAATCAATAATTCTAATTCTACAACAGATAATATTTTAGTGATATGTTTTGGTATGAGTTTCAATATCTCTCTCTTCTTAACTATTTTTTTAAAAATAATTATATAATTAATTATATGCAAATTAACATTTAATGATTAATTATATTAAAATTTAAAAATAATAATAATATTTTATCTCATATTTTTTAGTAATTATCATAACTTTTTATTTTTCTATAAATCAATCATTATAATATTTTATTTTATATATTTTTTTAAATTATCACGATTCCTTTTTATATTTCTATAAATGTTATATATAGTCTTTTATTTTAATATTTAGGTTTAATTATTCTATTGGTTCCTATAATTTTATCAAATTTGTAATTAGGTTCTTATATTTTTTTAATTGAATTTCTACATTACTTTTAATTTTATAATTAGGTCTTTTCTAGTGTAAAAAATATTAGCGTTAATTAAATACTTTTTCATAAATTAAAGGTATTCATAATTAAAAATCTAATTAGATCTTTGATTGTATGTATTTTAGAAAAAATATTTGATTAATTTTAATATTTTTAGTATAAAAATGACTTAATTACAAAATTAAAAATAATATAACTGTGTAAGGACTCAATTAAAAAAAAATATATAAAAATCTAGTTGAGACCAACAGAATAATTAAACCTAACATTTATGAGTGTAAAGTTTAAAGTAAATATGCTAGCATGGCACATTCTGGTGCTAATCTATATGTTGATGCTATTTTTAAAAAAATACTATGTATTAAATAATTATATTTGTTAACCTTTAATGATTAATTATAGTAAAATTTGTCAATCATCATTATCATCTTGATATTATATTATTCTACAACAAATTATATTCTAGTGCCAAACATGTATGTTAATGTGACACATTCTGATAACAGGTTGCATTTATTTTTTTCTCAACTATTTTATAAAAAAAAGAGTTATATAATTAATCATACACAAATTAATATTTAATAATTACCTATGTTGATGAGATTTGTCAAAACTTCAAATATTTTATGTTATATCTTTTGCGTAATTATTATTATCATTATTTCTTATATTATAATGAGTCAATCATCAATAATCAATAATACTAATTATATGACAGGTTACGTTCTCACTATTAGCACATTGATGTAGCACATTTTAGTATCAATTTAAATACCTCCTTTTTGTCAACTATGTTTTAAAAAGGGTAAAGTACGAGAGACCAATGAAATATTTATACGATATATACTTTTAGTATTATTTTTTTTTATTAGTTAAAGTTTTTAGAATGAGTGGTATCATGACATAGTATTAGAGTGCTAAATTCGAAAAGTCAAGAGTTCGATTCTTGGTGAACCCCAAAATCAATTTAATCTTTTGGGAAGATGTTTATTATTCCTAGTACTTTGATGATTATTTTAGATAATATGAAAGATGCTTATTTTGTAACTCAATAACCCATTGTACACATTATACAAATAATCCATTGTCTTCCTAGCAAGATCAAAAAAATATTATATAATTAATCATACATAAATTAACATTTAATTATGTTAAAATTTGATATTAATTCTAATATTTTATTTCATATTTTTTAATAATTATTATGATTCTTTTTTATATTTTTATAAATTAATAATTCTAATATTTTATTTTATATCCTTTTAAAAGTTATCACAATTATTTCTTATATTTCTATGAATATTATATATGGTGTTTTGTTTTATCATTTATAAAGGTAGCATGCATGTTGACACATATTGATGTATTTTTAAAAAAATATTATGTATTAAATAATTAAATTTGTTAAAATTTAATAATTAATTATGATAAAATTTGTCAATAATTATAATATTTAATATATCATATATTTTTAATAATTACTTTTTATGATATCTTTACAAACATTATATATATCTTTCAAATAATTCTTAATTCTTTCTTATACAATGTTTTTAATATAATATTTTTTTATTTTTGACTTTTTGTCTATTAAATTTATCTAAAATAGTTAAAGAATTATTTGTTAACATTTTTAATATTATATTATTATTATTATCATTATTATTATTATTATTTTGACAACATTTAGTGAATATATATAAAATCCACTTTAGTGAATATATATAAAATCCACTTTAAAATAGTTTAGTTCATTTTTTTTTATAGACATTGAGTTATTTGTTTACTGCATACGATATCTTTTCTTTATTAAATATAAGTACTTTGTGAATTTCTTTATTTTATAAATTCTTAGTATTAACATAAATAACAAAAAAATATGAAGTTTTATTATATAAGGTATATTCATGAATAACTTATCTTAATATTATATTTCAGATATAATTAAATATGAAAAAAATAGAGGTATGTCAATTAGATTTGAAGCTTAATTAGAGTTTGTTTTGGTGTTATTAAATTGTTAGAAAAAGATATTTTTCAATGAAAAATATTTTTTATTTTTTAATATATTTGACAAAATTTTAAAAAAAGTAAAAAAAAATATATATTTTTTAAAAATTACAATTCATATTTTTAAAAAAATTATTTAAAAAATATTTTTAATATAATAAATAAATAAAAAATATTTTTATACTATTGTATCTAAATATAATTATTAAATAAAAATATTTTTATATAAAATATTCAAACATAAAATTAATTTTTTTAAAAAAATTTAAAAAATTACTTATTTTATTTTTTTTCTGAAAAACTCACCTAAACAAATTTTAGGTTATCCTCTTTTAATTTGTCAATGTGTGGGCATGACTTTTCAGTTTTGTTGTTATAGATCAGAATACATCCTATATCAATTCCATCGTGATCCTGATATAATAGTCAAGCATGTCATATTTGATCAAAATTTATTCATTGATCAGTAATACTAAAGAAATATATTGATGATCAATAATCAATTCAAGGGGTGGGGTGGTTGGCAGGAAAGAAATAAAAAAAAATAAAAAAAGAAATAAGAGGAAAAAAAGAAATTAAATAAATTTTTATTCTTTTTAGTGGTTGATAGAAAAAAAAAATAAAGAGAAAGGAAGTAAAAAAGAAAGAACAAAAAGGAAGAAATTGAATAAATTTTTATTTTTTTAATATATTTAAATAAAAAAATGAGAAAAATATATATAATATTATAAAAAGATAATTTTATTTTTTTTATCCAATATTGGAAGAAAAAAAGTTCAATAGATACCACCTATTTTTTACATTATTCACTTTTTTTTTTGAGTTTTCTATTTAACTAAATAATAAAAAATAGTTGTTTTTCTTCTAATTTCTTTCTCTCCTTTTTTTTTTCATTTATTTTCCACTCAAACAAATAAAGCGTTGCTGACACATATAAATCCATAAAGCTAAAACGCAAATTTAAAAGTAGGGAGAATATCCCGAAGTGTTAAGCCAGCGCAGTGAGCATGAATGGGTGATTCAGGGTATCCGAGTAATAAAGGCAACACGCCGAAAGGGAGCCCACTAACAAGAACAAAGTCCATTGATGATACCATGCACCCTAACATTTTTTATATTTGTGTCTATTACTTTGTTATATGATTTAAATAAATAAAGGGAGGAGTCATGAGTCACCCTTAATCGGAAAAAGCATTATAAAAATACTTACATAATATCATTGAGTAAAAGAAGAATTTAAAATTGAGTCAAATAATTAAGTAATAAATAAATGTAAATGAGAATTATTTCAATGAGAATTGGAATTTGTTTATCAACTTCATGAGAGATTAAGGTCATTGAAGCTATCAGTTAATAGACAGGATAATCTTGTTTAAAAATTTGATAATAAAAATAGTTTTTTATTAACTCTTTGATGCAAGTATTGCAATCGAAGACTCTTTCACAAGAGATTACAAGATATAATTTCACAAGTGTTATTTGGAAAGGGTTGGTACCTCCAAGAATAGAGCTTTTTAGATGGTTTGTTCTAATTGGTCGGGTAAATACTAAAGAGAGATTAAATAGATTGGGTGTCATCCAGCAGAGTGACAATATATTGTGTCCCGTGTAAAAAAGAGTTAGAATCTGTTCATCATCTGTTTCTTTTTTGTTAGTTTACTTGGCAGATGTGGTGCGTGTAGTTGAGGGATTTTTTTAGAGATTGGGCAGTCTCAGGAACCATTAAAAATCTGTTTAAGAGTTGAACTAGCATGCTTAATAGAAAAGAGGAGAAGAAAAAGTGGCTGATTAGATTCTTTGCAGTGATTTGAAATATTTGAATGGAACGTAATGATAGAATTTTCAACAATAGAAAAACAGGTGTTGAAGTCGTTCAAAACAAAACGTTTATGAGCTATAAGAAGTGGGCTAGTATTGATATTTTGGTTGTTGATGATTATGTCGGAGATTACAGGGGATTAACCACTTTAGTGTTTGGTTTTGTTTTTATGGTTGTTTAATATGTCTATTTATCTTTATTGTGTTGAACTTTCTTTGTTTAAAAAAAAAACAAATAGGAAAGTGGCGTGTGCTTGGTAAGCATAGCGTGTTGACGAGTGGCAGTGGGCAAAATGCAGTGACAAAGCGACAGAAGAAACGTTACGTTGTTATATTAAGACTTAATAAGTTTAAGATGGGATTTAATCTCTCATATAAAGTTGGAAATAATAACAGAAAGACAGTGCAGTAAGGATCAGTAGAGGTCTTCTTCGCTGCTGCAGCATCACATCATAATTCACAACTCACAAGTCACCACCGCCCGAACCCGAACCCGAACCCGAACCCGGGGACATCTCTTTGTAGTTTCTATTTCCTTCTTGGTTTCCTATTACATTATAGCTGCCTCACAAGCTACTTCCCTCTGTAACTAACAAAATATATTCATATTACTGCTCTTAATTTCTTGGTTCCAAACTAGTCGCTCTATCTAATTCAAGATCTGAAATCCACTCTTATGGATACTCGTAAAGAGGTTTGCCTCTCTCTCTCTCTCTCTCTCTCTCTCTCTCTCTCTCTCTCTCCGAGATTTGCATGAACTACGTATATACTGTGTTCACTTGAAACTGATTTTTCTCTCTGCATATACGCATATGGAATCTGCTGATTATATAGCAGGAGTTTCTTTTCTTTCGTGCTCCGTTTATTCATGAAACAAAGTATTACATGAACGAGAACCAGAAGGAACAGACTTCTTTTTCTTTTTCTTCTCCTAATTTACAAATTCATCAATATATTGTTTTTTAAAAGCTTAATATCAATCACTATTTCAGAGAAAATTGTTATTTGTTAGCTAGGTAATACCAGACACAAGATTTTTTTAATTTTTTGAAAAAAAAAAAGATTAATTACCTAAGGCATCGTAATTCTGTATTCTTTGTTGCTTTCTGCTGTTTATTTTTCAAGATTTTTTTTAGAATATTTGGTTGACCGCTTTAAACCGTTGGTAAAGGTGGACAGGAGTTCGATTACTATAGAATTTCATATTTCCTTTCCGGCTCAGAGTAATAATAAATCAATTTTGTTCTGTTTCTTCAAACTGTTGAATGACGATATCGGTGTTTTAGCCGTACAAGTAATGAAAAAAATAAAAATAAAAAGAAGAAACAGTCAAATTTGTTGCTAGGATTCGTTCTTCTCCCGCAATTTATGACGACGATATTTGTATTGTTCTTAGTTGATTGAAATTTGACTGCAATCTAAATAACTAGAACGTTGCTGTTAAAACCTCTAACATATTATTAAATATCACTGTGATTTTGACTAAGATGGTTGTGATTTGTGAATGTAGAAAAATGCGGCATGGATATCAGTGCCGCAATTTGGGGACTGGGATCAGAAGGGGCAAGTTCCCGATTACTCATTAGATTTCTCAAAGATCAGAGAAACAAGGAAGCAGAACAAGACTAACATTTCAAGGGCAAGTCTTGGTAACGAAGACGAGTTCATTAACCCAAACACCACCGCTGCCACTTTAGAAAACACTACTGGCCATAGCCACAACGAGCATCAGCACCCTCACTACCATCAAAACAGTTCTCACTCTCCAACTGTAAGATTCTTGCCCATCTTAATCTCTTAATCCTTAAAGTATTTCTGAATTTGTAGCTATGGCAAGTGTAGATGAAATTACTATTAGATATTGTTAAAAATTGATGGTTACATTACATACATACATACATTAGCTTGTTAAGTTTATTTTATATTCTGAGAGGAAGGATTATACTTTGGATATATCCTGATGAAGGTAATTAATTTTCTAATTATGTTAACCATGATAAGAATAAGCCAGTTTTCTATTTGAATTTTAATACACGTTTGGTTGATACATGAGTTGACATTGGTGTCTTTACCGAAATACATGAATTTATATTTTTCCTTTATTGAAAAATCAAATTGATGTTTTCTAAGCTCCTTTTATTGCTTACTGTCTAAGTATGAACCTAGCGGTACCTCCAATCATCATTACTGATTTATATTTGGAACTGGTATTGGTAGATACAGTATATCATAAAAAAAATGCTTTACGACGGAATCAGGTAATTGATTGAATTCAAATAATGAACACAAATGACAAACAGGGCGGAAAGTAGTGAATAATAATGTGGTGAAGAGAAATATCTTTCCAGCCAATGAAAGCAGAGTTTATATTATTTATGTTATTAAATGAAGGGAGTATTACATGGGACCCATAATTATGTGTTATGATAGATGTGTAAAGTGAAGGATGTATATAAATTATATATAGATGTAGATGTAGGATACCTAAGCATCGCGCGATTCGAGTTGCTGCACATGCAGTGAATGTTTGGGGCAGTTTTCATGGGTAAGAGTCCATTAAATTATATAAAATGTATACTGTGATGGATTGATCATTTATAAAATGTCTTTGGCGGATGTGTTAAATGATCTGTGATATATGTGTTTCTAAAGTCTTGCTTATTAAGTGCTACATAATGTAATCTCTTAACGTCTTTTTCTTTTTGTGACAGACAAGGAGAAGCTTCCTTAGCTACTTCAACTGTTGTGTGAAGGCTTAGCGTGTACAACCTTTGCTCCTGCTTTCTAAAGATTTTCTGAACAGGCATGGGTTATTCTTCTGCTTAGTTTGGTGATAATTATTTGGCCATTGTACTTGATTTTAGAAAAATAAAATCTTTACTTTTCAGCCTACGGCAGTTAATATAATCAGAGATTAAGATAATAAGCATGTTTAAGATTCCCATGATGAAAAGCACAATATTAAATATGATAAACAAACTCGTATACTCTTCGAGTCTCGACCTTAACAACTTTCCTTTTAACTTGGCTCCTCAAGATTTTTCATGAGACCATAGTTTTAAAGTTCCTACCAGGAAGCCAAACAAAAAAATGCTATTAATCGTTGGAAAATTTTATCCATAAGATGGAGGATTAAAGAGGAACACATCTCAGCTGCATGTTACTGATATTTAATATTGAAGCTGTCGTATGGCAAATCTCAAACATTCAAGTGAGTGGAGCCTGAACAGTTCCATTTTCGTGGAGACAACTAAATCAATGTTAGAGGGCTTTACAACTTCAAACTCAATTTTGCAACAATTATTGATCCTAACATTGTTATTCTACCATACCACGTGAGTGTGACAAAATGTGAACCGCCCCAAAACACAAGTATACTGATTATGATGGGCCACCATCTCCCTTGCAGGAAATCCTAGTTAACACTTAACAGTGTAGAAAATGAAAAAGAAAAGCATTTTTAATTAATTCTCACCAAAGTCGGCAGCTTCAGAATGCCTAACTTGGGCAGTCCCAATTACTTAAGTACCTTAATTGTAACAACTAGCCCATTTAATGTTGTAATCACCCTACAACCAACACGCTCAATTGGATTTACAAGTGATATTGAAGTTTGATCTAATATGATCTTTGATCAGTTAGTAATGGAAAGTTATAATCGAGGGTTCCTTTCAACAGTTATTTTCAAGAAATGATATATTGATGAGGAAGCTCGTGCTTCTAGATAACGACAGGCAACATATTCCTGTTAGTACATGACAGCTTCAACAAGTAGATACGGATAATATCATCACGAGGAAGGAGGAATTAACATTTTATGAAAATAGTGTGTTTATAGAATCAACCTTGCATGCGCCTAGGTTTGTGTTCTTTTCTTTTAGGAAACTAAGGGGGGAGTTCAAAGAGTAGCTTGATTGTTGAGGCTAATTGGTTACAAACTATCTCCAATCCGGCTAGAAAGTAGTTGGATCCCGAGCTAAATGCTCAAATAGAAAACCTACTTTGACTAAAAAGTAAAAACTAACAAGAATAGTTATTCACTCAGATTCAGGAATAAAATTAGTAGAAATGTCAATATAAAAAAAAAGTTTAGTAGAAATGTTGGTAAAAAAATAATAAGAAAGTAGATTTGTAGCGTCAAAATTACTCCTCAAAATCTTTATGCATACATCAAAGTATGATACAATCGCGCTCGCAATTTAAGTGGGCAAAAATTCAAATGATCAGATCATTAAACTAAGTATTCATATTAATATTCAAAAGCCAAGACTTCAACGGAAGCGCATTAATAATTAACCCTTGTTCATTTCTGTAAATTTGATGTATCGAGTTTAATATTTTTTTATCAACCCGACGAAACACCAAAACAAATTCTTTATATCATAGTTGTCAAAATCGAATCGGTAATCAAACCAGTCAAGTTACTAGTTTACTAATTTATTAGTTGAATCGACAAATCACTAGTTAAATCGATAAAACCAATCTCACGTAAATAAAAAATATAAAATAGCAAAAACTTAAAACTAAAATTTGAAATACATATCTTTACTAACAATAGTACTACTACAATAGTATTTTATGGTTTATCTTATGCTCAATTGAGTTACCAATTAATCAACCAAAGCCAAGAATGTAGAAAGTTAAATGAAAATCATATATCTGAAAATACCTCAAATTATATTAATTAAGAAAATCCTAACATGAAAAGTTCATAAGCCAATTTGGCAACATAAACCAAATACAAATAAAAGCATTGGAATAAATAAAAGCATGAAAGGAATTAAAGTAAAGGAACATTGAACCTGATATGAAGAAATCATAGCCTAATCCTAATAGAAATCATAATCCTAATGATAATCCTAAATCCTAAGAGAGAGGAGAGAGCCTCTTTCTCTAAAAACTACATCTAAATTATGAAAAGTGAAAAATGAGTCCTCTCTGTTGTTCAACTATGAATGGACGCATTCCCCCACTTTATAGCCTATAATATGTGTTTTCTGGGTCGAGAACTGGATCAAAAACAGCCCAAAATTCGGTGGTTATGAAATCAAACACACTGATTTTTGTCACTGCAACGTGTCCGCGTGGAGCACGCGTTTGCGTCATCTAGCTGTATGGTCACTATGACAAATTATATATCAAATCGAAGCCCCGGATGTTAGCTTTCCAAAGCAACTGAAACCGCCTCATTTGGACCTCTATAGCTCAAGTTATGACCGTTTGAGTGCGTAGAGGTCAGGCTGGACAGCTTAGCAACTTCTTTAACTTCTTGTATTCCTTCCACTTTTGCATGCTTCCTTTCCATACTCTGAGTCATTCCTACCCTGTAATTTCTAAAAACACTTAACACACATATCAAGACATCGAATGGTAACAAGAGATGATTAAAATACACAAATTAAAGACTCTAGGAAGCAAGTTTTCAATCATAAAACAAATTTTGGGAAGGAATTGTAAAACCATGCAAATAGTATGAATAAGTGTGCAAAGACTTGATAAAAACCACTCAATTGAGCATAAGATAAACCATAAAATAGTGGTTTATCAAGCATCTTCCCCTTGCCACTCAGCCATTATGCTTTTCATTATTACGTATGACAAATAGTAATTATATAGTATACATTCAATTATATAATTTTATAGATATCTAATTTAATTCAATTTTATATTCTCTATTTTTGAATTAATTATATTTTAGTTATGTATCATTATTAATATAAATATAAATTTTACTAAAAATTTATTAATCTGCTTGATCTAGTTCAATGCTAGTATTGTGATTAAGGTTATTTGTTTTGATACTAGTGTTAAAATCTACTGATATTATAGTTAGATGATAGGTTTTGTGAATTCATTGTTATTCTTATTGTGTCAAATTAAAATACTATTGTAGTAGTACTTTATTTTGAAATACTATAGTAGTACTCAATTGAGTGGTTTTTATCAAGCCTTTGCACACTTATTTATGCTATTTGCATGGTTTTACAATTCCTTCCCAGAATTTGTTCTATGATTAAAAACTTGCTTCCTAGAGTCTTTAATTTGTGTATTTTAATCATCTCTTATTACCACTCGATGCCTTGATATGTGTGTTAAGTGTTTTCAGAGATTGCATGGTAGGAATGGCTCAGAGGATTGAAATGAAGTATGCAAAAGTGGAAGGAATACAAGAAGTTGAAGAAGTTGCTAAGCTGTCCAGCCTGACCTCTACGCACTCAAACGGTCATAACTTGAGTTACAGAGATTTACATGAGGCGGTTCTAGTTGAGTTGGAAAGCTAACATCCGGGGTTTCGATTTGATATATAATATGTCATAGTGACCGTACAGCTAGATGACGCGAACGCGTGCTCCACGCGGACGCGTCGCAGTGACGAAAATCAGCGTGTTTGATTTCATAACCACCGAATTTTAGACTGTTTTTGACCCAGTTCTCGACCCAAAAAACACATATTAGAGACTATAAAATGGAGGAATGCGTCCATTCATAATTAAACAACAGAGAGGACTCATTTTTCACTTTTCATAATTTAGATGTAGTTTTTAGAGAGAGAGGCTCTCTCCTCTCTCTTAGGATTTAGGATTAGGATTAGGATTTAGGATTTCTATTAGGATTAGGCTATGATTTTTTCATATCAGGTTCAATGTTCCTTTACTTTAATTCCTTTTATGATTTTATTTATTCCAATGCTTTTATTTGTATTTGGTTTATGTTGCCAAATTGGTTTATGAACTTTTCATGTTAGGATTTTCTTAACTAATATAATTTGAGGTATTTTCAGATATATGATTTTCATTTAGCTTTCTACATTCTTGACTTTGGTTGATTAATTGGTAACTCTTGAGTTGTCAAACTCATCGTGATTGATAATTGATGTCCTTGCTGATTGATTTAGATTCCTATAACTTTAGTCTTTCCTTAGGAGTTGACTAGGACTTTAGGTGTTAAATTAATTTATCCACTTGACTGACCTTCATAGTTAGAGATTGACTTAGTGGGAGCAATAATACAACTCTCATCACCATTGATAAGGATAACTAGGATAGGACTTCCAGTTTTCATACTTCGCCAAGAGTTTTTCTTTGCTATTGATTTAATTCCCTGCAATTTATTTTTCTCATTCAACCTTTCAAAAACCCAAAAATATTATTTTCTCTAACCAATAATAAATCATACTTCCCTGCAATTCCTTGAGAAGACGACCCAAAGTTTGAATACTTCGGTTAATTATTTTTATTGGGTTTGCTTAAGTGACAAACAAAACTTTTGTACGAAAGGGTTCTCTGTTGGTTTAGAAGCTATACTTGCAACGCGAACTTATTTGTGAATTTCTTTACCGATAGAAAATCCGATCGTCAATGCTGCAAATTAGTAGTACATTTCGTCCACTGCTTCGAGGTTTTTCGTTTTGGTAGATATGTATAATATTGGCCTCCAATTGATTTATATATACATTTTGCCTCATCAAGTAGCTAAAATTTATAAAATCAATTAGATGTTAGCAATTTTGGAAGTTTATTGTAATTTAAACTTCTATTGTAGCTTAATTGTAATTATTTATAAATTATTAATAATTTAATCTCATTTGTTAATGCTAATGTTTGATGGACGCATTAGATTTAAATATAATGACACATATAAAGATGGTTCTTTCTCTGCACAATATACACGACGTTTTATCGTTTCTATCTAACTGAAAACACTAGAAAATCTGCCATCCTGATGAACGTCTGAAAGAAAGAGAAATAGAAAGAAACCAATCTTAAAGTCCAACTCTATCATAACCAAAACTCATATGGTAACTAATTCAGGTATGAAAATCACAATTTTTAAGTTCCTAATCAATGCTTCCGCTTAAATTAAGTTTACATGTGGTATCAGAGTCAGATTTTGAAAGTATGTGATTTTCTCTGGTCTAATTATGATGTCTATAAAATAATAACATTTGTTGTAGTAACTAGTAACTAAGTGATAGGAAATATAATTTTTTTGTGTCAATAATATTGGGAGAATGGCTATTGAGGAACGCTCTCCTAGGGCATTCCCGCAAGAAGATGATTTGCTGCTCCGAAGTATAAAGAAAGTGAAATCTAGAGATAACGTCGATCTCAACCAACCAGTGGAAGGCATTGATATATCAGTTGATGACACCCCAGAAACCAACGTTGCCCTTGAGGCATCTTATAAAGACTCCTTGCTGAAAATGACTGGTCCCTCAGTGGAAACTCTAGGTGTAACACTGGAAGATATCGATGAAGAGGCGTCTAACCCTGAGGATTGATGGTACAAAGAGGAGAAAGGCTGGGTAGGAGAGAAAACACCTTTTGACCTGTGTTCGGTCATTCTTGTGTCTAAAGAAGAATTTGATGAATTGTGTAAACTGTGGCACGCTGCGCTTATAGTAAAAATTATTGGGAAGAGGATGGCGCTTGGGTACGTGGAACAACGCTTTAAATGTGATTGGGTAAGGAAAGTTACGATGAATGTAATTCATATGAACTGTGATTACTTTCTTGTTCACTTTTTAGATGAAAAAGACTATTCTCATGCTCTCCTTGGAGGTCCCTGAATGATAACAGGGCACTATCTTATCGTGCAGAGATAAAGGCCTTTCTTCCTCGAATATGAGAAAGCAGTTAAGAAGATAGCAGCCTGGATCCAGATTCCTAAACTCTCGATTGAGTTATACAACCATCGGTTCTTATGGCATTTCATATCGATGATTGGTACTATGCTCAAAATTGATCAGACTACGTCGATTCATTTTCGAGATAAATTCGCAAGAATATATGTAGAAATAGATCTCTCAAAGTAACTAGTTCCCAATATCTCGGTTCTCGAGAGTAAACTCAACATAGAATATGAAGGTCTCCATTTGATTTGTTTTGGATGTGAAAAATACGGCCATATAGCTTATTTGTGTCTAGAATCACCACTATGCAATGAGAACACCAAGAGGACATTACCACAGTGGTAAGGGTGGAGCAGAGACCTACCAGAATAATGAGGAACCCGAGGATTAGGGCAAAGATCATGGTGAACCTATTCCGAATCATGCCAAAAAAATCAACCAAGATCCCCCAAGCTTTGGGCCGTAGATGATGGTACCACTACAAGAAAATGGAACATTTGTAACAAAAAATTTGTATCAAATTTAAAATTGTTACAAAAAAATAGTCTTTTGTAATAATAATGAGTGATTGTTACATAAGAATAATGTTTTGTAACAAAGGAAACAAGTTGTTATAAAACATGATAATATTTTGTAACAACCTATTTTATTTTGTTACAAATTATGTTAGTTTTTGTAACGAGATGGTGTTTTGTTACAAAATATTGTAATATTTTGTAACAAAAAAAAATAAGTTGTAAAAATTCAAAATATTTTGTAACAATTTTTTTTATTTCAAAAATTCCAATTATTTTGTAACAAAAAATTAATTTGTCACAAAATTCAATGTGACAACCATTGAGGTGTTCTTATATTGTTTTGCTATTTTAGGTCAATGAAATAATTATAACTTAACTCCTTTTGTCTTTTGTGAGTTTGGTCTTCTATAGGAAAAAAGTTTAAGAAACAAAGATAATAGAAAGCATCATGTTTTACCACATATTGCTGGTCGAAGATCATTTTAAGTTGTTAGACGTGATCAGGTAAATAGTCTTGAAGTTTTAATTTGGTGTTATATTTTTTGCTATGTCACGTTTGCACTTAACTACATGTGATATTTTAAACTTTAAAAAATTTGCAGCGCCCTCCTAGAACTGGTGTCGAGCTTGACATTCAAGAATTGTGGCAAATTACTCATCGAAAGAATAACTGAAAATGGGTCAATGAAAAAGCTAAACAAATTGATGTAATATTACTAACCTTTTCCTTTTACTGTTGCACGGAAGTTAAATTTTATCTTTATTTTCAAATCACAAATTAGATTGTGCAGGATGATATTAGCTGTATGATCAATGAATTCTATGATTCGAAAAATCCTATCACTCCAAATGAACTATTTTTATTTGTGAGAGGTGAGAAAAGTGTTGCAAGTTATGGCATAAAGGCTTCAAAATCTAAGTTAAGGATTCAAGCACAACTTCAAGAGACAATGCAAGATTGTGAGGTGCTAACAAAGGAAATAGATATACTCAAAGAAAAACTTGAAGAGAAACAAACACGGCAAGAAGAAGAATTAGCTCAAATGAAAGCTCAATTGGAAGCTCAACAAGTCATTGATGAACTCTTTCATAGCGCGCTTTGACAATGAAAGAAACTAGACAACTAAAGCTACTCCTAAAATTGCTTATGATGTTAATACATATTCCTAGATGATTCCTATATTATTAGTATAGTTTAATTTGTATATGGATCTATTTATCACATTTTACTTATGTCATGGATGAGAAATGACAAATGTCCTATTGTTTGGTTTAATAAATTTGGTTGTGTATTGGCTGAAAAATAAGTTGTGAATTGGTTGTTTTTGTTAGAACCGTAGATGGTGGAAATATCCAAGTTTTAGGAGAGGTTCTGCCAAAATTTTTCTAAACATTTTGGATAAAACTTAATGGAAAAAATTATAATTAGTGTTATATCTTGTTTCTAATTTTTTGTTTCGGTTTTTCTTATTTACAGGAGTGCTAAAATGGTGACCACATGCTACCTTGAGGGCTCAAGAATATTTTGATTCATAGAGACACTAATTTATGTTAGAACTTTTAACTTTTGGTTGAACTTGTGCAAGAAATATAACTTGTAGACCTAATCAATGTACTCACTAATGTTATTTTGTTTTAAAACAATTTTAGCAAAATGAGACATGTTTGAATTATGTATGTTTTTACATATTATATAAATGTAGACTTGCTTAGTAAAATAATTAATTTAAAAAATAATTTAATAAATTATGCATGCAATTTGTATTAAAAAATTGTTACAAAATCAAGTTATATTTTGTAACAAAATTTTATGATAGAAAAAATTAGATTGTCACAAAAAATATTTTGAAGATCAAAATTTATTATCACTTTTATAACGACTTCTGGTTTTTTGTATCAGAAAAATTTGTTACAAAATATCACTTTGAATTGTAACAGTTCCATTTTTTATTACAAAATTTTTTTGTAATGGGACATACTGCAACGATCCCTTTTTTTTATTACAAAATTCTTTTGTTTCAAAATTTCAATTTTTTGTAACAATTTTTTTATTACAAATTTTACTTTTTCTTGTAGTGTACGAAAACAATATAAAAAGAAGGTTGAAAAAGGTAAGACGGGATTTAAAGGTCTTACTATAGTTAAGGATGATCAACCTGAATTAGAAAGAGATAACGCTATTATTGTCCCCTCAAATGAGAAAGGATCCAGATTTAATGCTCTTTATCAAGATGATTCGGTGAATGCTAAAGATTTAAATGCAAAATTTATGCATGAGGAATGATCTACTCCTATCAACAGGCACGGACCCAGTAAGGGCCATGAGGGGGCACTTGCCCCCACTGGTTTTCATTTAAAAAAAAATAGTTATATATAATAATGTATCTTTATTTTAAATTTTAAATGACTCCACGTTAAATAAATTATACTCAATTGGCTAAAGTTATAAATTTATTTTTTTATTTTTTTATTATTTTTACTATTATTTAACTAATTAAATTTAATTTTTGTATGGTCACTCTTTTATTCTTTTACACTCTTTTTTTATTTTTATATTTTTAATATTTTTTTATTCCTTATCTAGTAGTCATTTTCTGTTCATCAAAAGATAAATTTTAAATTCTCCATATTTTTTTTCTATAACTTTTTATAACTCTATGTATCTTCTAATTTCATTAATTTTCTTTTTGATATTTTCAATTACAAATTTTAATTCAAACAATTATAGTTTAGGTATTAATCTAATATTTCTCTTCATGACTTTATATATTTTATTTTATTCTCAATTTATTCATCTTTATTATTTATTTTTTATCTTTTGTTTTATTATATGTACCTGTGTTGCATATAAAATTTTAAAATAAATAAATTAATTTACTAATTTAGAATATATTTTTTATTTTTGAAAATAGTAAAGACAAAATATTTTAATTACAATACATAATTAAACAAATGAATAAATTTTTTCATCTAACATTATATCAAAATTAAATTAAAAAAATATATAACAAATTTGATTATTTTAAAAAGAAAAAAAAGAAAAAAAATTGTAAATTAAGGTTATATTATTTTATATAAACATGCTTTTATATACATATTTAATTTTTTTAGTATTTATATATAATTCTAGTTTTAAATTATACTAGTGTATCACTAGTTACTAATGTATCAATTGAGTCAGTCTTTTATTATTAAATGTGTATAAAAAAAATAGTTAAGATAACAAGTCATCTATAATTTAATTAAAATATTTTAAGTTCAAGTTTTAGAAATAAAAAATTAATTTTTATAAATTATATATAATAAATAGTATTTTAAGAATAAAAGTGTTTATTAACTTTTTAATTTTTATTTATTTATATAATTAATAATATTTAACAAAATTTATTTTAGTGTATATATTTTTGCCCCCACTTCTAAAATTTTCTTGGTTCGTCACTGCCTATCAACATGCAAAAATGAGCCTAATAGAGTTGAAACAAAAAAGGCTAAAAAAGTCCAAATTACTGTAAACCGTATTCATAAAAAGATCATTGAGCCAGGGGTAGGTAAGAATCTTCAGACCCAAAGGAAAGACCCAAAAATGAAATATAGCCCAAGCTCCTCTAATATTACCACTAAAAATAAAGGTAAGTTTGTGGTTTCCACCCTTGTTGCACCGAGCCAGAGAAGAAGGACACCCAACCCAAATGCTCTGCTTCTAGAAATGAAGAGATAGAATTTCGGGAATGAGAGATGCTGAAAGATTTGAGAAGACTTGAGCGTGAACAAAGAGAAGCATATGAGGTCTCTAAAATAGCTAATAATGTCCTTGATTCTTTTGTGGTCAAAAATAGCTTCCTTAACCAAACCCCTTTCTCGGCGTAAAAACGTGGTGATTGGGATATCGAAGGAAGGTCTTATTGAGGAGAAACAGGAAGAGAAACTCCCGAATGAAGCCATGAATAGTAACACTGGGATGAAAAGGAAGATATGCAAGTCGAAATTGACAAGGCTGGTTTAGAGGAGTGGAGGTTTGCCCCCAAGCAAGTTTTGGTCTCTGGTGACCAATTTGTTTTACAAACTTTTTTAATGAATCTTGTACTGTGGAATTGTAGAGGTGCGAGGAGTAAATCCTTCTCCTTTCTCATTCGTGATCTCAAGAAAGAGCATGATATTACCTTCCTCATCTTTTTGAAAACTCATATCAGTGGCGATAAGGGGTACAAGATCAGAAAGAATTTGGGGTTTGATGGATGTTTTGTGGAAGAAGCTGTTGGCTTCTCCGGAGAGATTTGGTGTCTGTGGGATACGGATAATTGGAAAGTAGATATTCTTCATCATCATAAGCAGTATATTCACATGAAAGTCGCTGGGAGAAACTCTGATGTGTGAAATCTTACTACTGTCTATGACAACCCTCAGAGAAATACCCATTGTGATCTTTGGGACCATATTCAAACCTTATTTTCCGGGATCAATCGTCCTTGGTACTTAATTGGGGAATTTAATGCCATGCTCTGACTTTCAAAATTGTGTTATGGAGTGTGGACTTATTGACCTTGGTTACTCTGGTTGACCCTTCACTTGGAAAAGAGGCAACCTGATGGAAAGACTTGACCGAGGGCTTGGTAACCTTGACCGGCAGATTTTATTTTTTGAGGCCAGAATCAAGCACCTTCCTATGTTAAAGTCTGATCACACCCCTCTTCTCCTTCAGTTGTCTCCCCTTCCTTCTCCGAATATAGGTCGTCGTCCGTTCTGTTTTCTCGCAGCATGGTTCACCCACCCTGATTTTACACAATATGGTCTCCACTAACTGGAAAGTGCAAAATTCATGGCCTAATGGGACTAAGGAGTTCCAGAAGTCTCTTAAAGATTAGAATTATTCTGTGTTCAAAAATATTCAGAGAAGTAAGAACAAAATCTTAAGAAGACTTAAGGGTATCACGGCCTCCTTATCTAACGATAACAACAATTTTATCGATGAGTTTCAGACCCAGTTGTGGAAGGAGTACAAAGAGATCTTTAATCAGGAAGAAATTCTTTGGTTCCAAAAATCTCGGTGGAAGTGGTTGGAAATGGAAGACAGAAATACCAAGTACTTCCATGGAACCACTATGGCCAAAAGAAGAAGAAACAAAATTATCTTGCTTCAAAATGATGAGGGTGCCTAGATCTTGAATACTTCCATCCTTCAGGACATGGCTAAGTATTTCTTCTCTAATCTTTGATTTGACAATCTTCCAGATATTCCTTTTATTCTTAAAAATTCCTTTCCTGCCCTATCCACTACTGATGTTGACTTTCTTAGCTGTGTTCTTTCTGTTCAGGATATCAAAAACTCGGTGTTTAGCATAGGTAATCTTAAAGTGCCAAGCAAAGATGGTATTCAAGCTCTGTTCTATCAAACCAAGTGAAATCTAGTGGGTTCTGATGTGTGCAACATAGTGGGAAGGATCTTCAACAATCCTAAAGATATTGAGATCACTAAATGTTGATGCGAATTTCTAGGGTTGATACGATCACTAACTTGAAGCAAATGAGGCCGATTAGTCTGTGTAATGTGTCATACAAGATTATCACTAAAATTCTTGCCAATAGACTCAGAATTGTGATGGAAAAATTGGTCAAACCAACACAATGCAACTTCGTCCCTGGGAGACACAGTTTCGATAATATTATCATATCCCAAGAAGTTATTCACTCCATGAGACACAAAAGGGCACTAAAGGCTGGATGGAAATAAAGATTGATTTTGAGAAAGCTTATGATAGGCTGAAATAGAATTTTACCAAGGATATGCTATTGGATATTGGGTTACCGGCTCACTGTATTGAATTAATTTATTACTGTATCGCTACTACAAGGATGAGGGTTCTTTGAAATGGGAAAGCCTTGGACGAATTCACTCCTACCAGAGGATTTCGACAAGGAGACCCAATCTCACCCTACATCTTTGTCCTGTGCATCGATAGGCTGTCCCAGCTAATTAGTGCGGCTTGCGAACATGGCTTTTAGAAACCTATCTAGTTGAAAAGGGATGGGCTTGAACTTTCTCATTTATGCTTTGCAAACGATCTTATCCCCTTTTTCGAGGCTGATATGTGTCAACCAGAGGTCATCAGTAAGATTTTGGAGGAGTTCTGTAGGAGTTCCAGACAAAAAGTTAACAATGACAAAACTCGAATATTTTTCTCTAATAATGTTGACCATAATGTCAGGAGTGAGATCAGCAATGACCTGCATTTTTTTCGAACGGGTGATTTAGAAAAATATCTTGGAGTCCCCCTGTTACATTCGAGAGTTAATAAGGACACGTATAGTGATGTCATTAATAAAATGAACTCAAGGCTCAACAAATGGAAAGCTTCTACTCTCTCCCTTGCTGGCCTCCGGACACTGGTGAAGTCTATCCTATCCTCTCTTCCTAGTTATACTATGCAAACTGCTTTACCTTCATATACTTATGAGTTGGTTGATCGTAAATGTAGAAATTTCTTGTGGGGAGAAATATAATAGAAAAAGAAAGTTCACTTTATGAGCTAGAAAAAGGTTAGCAACCTTAAAAGCGCGAGAGGCCTTGGAATCCGTCATGCGAAGGATGTCAACCATGCTTTCATGATGAAACTTGGTTGGGGCTTCGTTGAGAAAAAAGATTTCTTGTGAGTTAGAATACTCATATCCAAATATAGATGTGGGAATGATCTTTTAGTAAGAGTTTCTAGGAAAAACTGCATGTCCAAACTCTAGAAGGGGATCGGAGCTACATGGAAAGATGTGGAGAAGAATTCTATATGGTGGATATGAGATGGGTCTCAAATAAAATTCTGGACTCATAATTGGGTGCCAACATGGGGAGCCTATGTCAGTGCAATTCCCTAGTAATTTCTAATGTGGATTTAGAGGCTTCACTCATGGATTGTCTTACCATTTCAGGGTCTTGGGATGCAAGAAAAATAGAGGAATGGCTGCCAGACACGGTGATTAAGAAGATTTTGGCCATGGCTCCACCTTCCCCTTGGAAAGAAGCTAACTGAATTGCATGGAAAAACACGCATGATGGATGCTTCAGCTTGAAAATAGCTTACTAGTATATTGTTGCTGTCCAACCTCCCCCGAAGCAAATTTTTAAACTCATCTGGAAGTGGAAAAATCTGGAGTGCGGTCATATGTTTCTTTGGTTGAGGACTAATGATGCCATTCTAACGAATGTAGAACAGCATAAAAGACACCTCTCAAATATGTCAGACTGTCCGAGATGCCATAGAAGAGAGGAAGATACCCTGCACGTTCTCTACAACTGCCCATTCACGAAGCTAGTCTGGTAGATCCTTTTTGAGCACGGCCTGAACCATGATTTTTTTTAACTTAGACCTTCATAATTGGATCATCAGGAACACTACTAGAAAAGAGGACTGGTCATGCCTCTTCGGTATAGCCTTATCTTCCCTATGGTTCTATCAAAACAAACTGATATCCGATAATAAGATTACTCTACCTAAAGCAGCAATTGATTCCATTAAAGTTTGGAGTATGAAAATTTTTAATGCATCCAAACTGCCACTAAAGAAATAGGCTATGACTGGTGATCGACTCATCCATTGGTATCCTCCTTTGCATCATTACCTCAAGTTGAATGTTGATGGTTCTCATTGTTCATAATAATAATGCCACCTGCCGGTGAGTGTTTAGAGACCATATGTCCAGATATATCGTTGGTTTTGCGTACAATGTTAAAAGTTGCTCCATAAACCATGCTAAATTTTAGGGTGTTATCAAAAGTCTACAAATAGCCATTGCAAATGGGTTTGAACAACTCATTATTGAATTTGATTTGTTGACAGCAGTGAGATTTATCATGCCCATCTTCTCACCCATGCTCTGCCTTTGTTGAAGATAATAAACTACTTACCAGACAGACATCTTCATAAGGTTGATTGGACTCACACTGCAATAGCAGACCTCTTGCTAGAAAAGACCACGATCTACCTACTGGCCTCCACATCTTTGATATAGCCCCTTCAGATATTCATCACACTTTACTATTAGATTACTCGAGTGTTCCTAGAATAAGAAAGTAGTTTTAGTTTTGTGTTTCGTTTTCGGGTCTTTGACCCACTTTTTCCACCAAAAAAAATTATGATGTCCACGGTGTTTTTTGATTAATTATGTATAGTAGAATTTTAATTTAGTAGATTTCAGTTTTTCAAGCCATCAAAATTGGATATTTGTGGTTGTATATGTTCTACATATTTTCTTTTGAAAATTTTAATTTGACCATAAATTATACTCATGTATAAATTTAATATTGAATTCATGTTTAGTCTTGATGACAACTATGAATTTATTTTGAGTACATGATGTACTCTAGTTTTATAAAAATATATAAATATTTTATTTATAGTATTAAATTTATTTTGATTATTTATTACTTGTGTATATCAAAGTGACCAAGTTATAATATAAAATGCCAATACAGTTAATAATATGTTAATTAATTTTAGAATTAGATTTATCCAAATAAAAATCTTTCCTATTATTTGAAAGAGAAAATTTATTATTCTTGAGTCAAATATATATATATATTGTTCAAAAATGATATATGTATTTCACAGAGAATTTCAATCTTCAAGTATGATAAATATGACATTTATTTGTATGTTAGTATATTATAGAATTTTACCCAAAGATGAACTATAATATACTTTGTTATGTTCTGTAATTTGAATAGATGATAAAATTAAAATTAATATAAGCATTGTACGATTAAATTACTATTTCAATTCATTCACAAGCTTCCTTTCTTACCATCTTTAATGGCTTAAATTTTTTTTAATGAAGTGAGCAAGTGAAATTCTATTTAGATCTTTTGGAACTTGATTTTCACTTTTGAAAGAAAAATCTATTGTCACTTATGATAATGATGAGGATGAGAAGTATGCACTTAAGACATAGCAACGTTTTAATAGATTGAGTCTTATATTCATTCGAATGACTACCCTTCCACAAACAAAAAGTGCTAAAGAATATCTTGCGTTTGTGGAAGAGCGCTTCTGTTCTATTGGTGAGTCACTCGCTAGTATATATTAATGTCACAACTCACGGCCATGAAGTTTGATGGGTCTAAGAGCATATGAGAGTATACTATTGAGATGACTAATATTACTGCAAAATTAAAATCATTGGGTATAATAGTTGATGACTCCTTATGATGCAGTTCATTCTGAATTCACTATCTTCTGGAGTTTTTCAAATTAATTAGAATATTATGAAGAAAAAATAGGACGTTAATGAATTGATTGAAAAATATACAGGAAAAAAATAGATTTAAAAACTGTAGTGGTCATTCTGTCAACTTGGTTCAAGAAGCTGGCAAATAAGAAAAGAAATTAAAGACAGCCCAAGAATTTTAAGAAGAAATGACAGGCTAATGCAAAATAGTATCATTTTTATAGGAAGAAAGGATATTTTCAAAAAGATGGTTCTAAACGTAAAATATGGTTCGAAAAGAAATGTATATTTGAAACATATGTATGTACTTATGAATTAAATTTAATTGATATTCTTCATAATTTTTTGTGGCTTGATTTTGGTGCTACAACTCATGTATCTAATATAATGCAGCGAGTCCTTACTATTCAAACCACAAGTCAAAGTAAGATGTTTCTCTACATGAAAAATCGTGTGAAAACATTGAAAGAATAGGAAATTTATCGTTTGGTGTTGGCTACACACTTTCATTTAAATTTACCTAAGACTCTTTATATACCTTCAACGTCTAGGAATTTAATTTCTCTTTTAAAGTTGGATAATTGTGATTTTTCTTTTAATGGTGAACATGGTTGTTTTAATTTATTTAGAAATTCTGATATTGTTGGTTATGTTGTTCTAATTGATGGCTTATACAGATTAAAACTTCTTGATCAATTTTTTGATTGAGTGCCAGAATAACATATTTAGACTAAATATGCCTAAAGAAAATTCTGCCTTTTTGTGGCATCAATGCTTGGGTTACATATCCAAAGAAAGAAAGAAAAGATTAGTAAAGAATGAGATTTTACAAAATCTAAATTTTATTGATCATGGCTTATGTGTTAATTATATTAAGAAAAAACAAACCAAACAAAAAAGAAAGGTGCAACAAGACAACTTCTTGAAATTATACACACTGATGTATGCGGACCTTTTGATGCTTCATTTATTGGTGGAGAAAAATATTTTATTATTTTTATTGATGACTTTTCACATTATGGATATGTCTATTTGCTTAAAGAAAAGTTTCAAGAGGTTGATGCTATTGAAATTTATATTAAAGAAGTTGAAAGACAATTAGACAAAAAGGTGAAAGTTGTTAGGTCAGATAGAGGCGGTGAATATTATGAAAAACATAATGAAACAAGATAATGTCCTGGCCCATTTGCAAAACTTCTAGAAAGACATAATATATGTGCACAATACACAATGTTATACACACCGCAACAAAATGGTGTGGCAGAAAGGCGTAATCAACGTTAATGGATATGGTTAGAATTATTACGAGCAATTTTTTTTACCCAAATTCTTGTGAATGTATACATTAAAGACTGTTGTGTATTTGCTAAATAGAATTCCTAATAAAACTATTCTAAAGAATTAATCTAGAAGAAAAAAATAGATTCTCGAACAATGAGTGGCTATTTTATTGGCTTTCCAAAAAAGTCTAAAGGGTATATTTTTATTATCCAAATCATAGTCCAAGAATGGTAAAAACTGGTAATGCCAAATTCTTTAAAAATGGTGAAGTTAGTGGGAGTGAAAATCATCAAAATGTAAAAATAAAAAAAATTAAAGTTAATGTTTCTATATATGTTAGTGTTTCTTTATTCACACCTACTTAAAGAGTTGTTTCAACTATTGTTGAACACATTAGTAGTGACGAACAAAATTTGAATGATAATATTCCAAATAAAAAAACTAACTTACAAATATTATAAAGAAATGAGTCTCTAGAAATACCATTGAGGAGATCTCAAAGAAAAACAAAGTCAGCTATTCTAAACTATTATGAGAATTATTTACAAGAAGAAGACATTGGAATATCTAAAGATCCAGTTTCATTTACACAAGTTATAAATAATGATGATTTAGAAAAATGAATTGATGCCATGAAAAAAGAGCTAAAATTTATGGAAATTAATAGAGTTTGGGATATTGTTGAATTGCCAGTGGATGCTAAATCTGTTGTAAATAGGTCTTCAAAATTAAGTGAGACTCAAACAGCAGTATTGAATAATATAAAGTTAGACTTGTTGCCAAGGAATTTACACAAAAAAATAGTATTGATTATAAAGAAACCTTTTCACCTATTTCTAAGAAAGATTCATTGCGTATCATTATAGTACTTATGGCTCATTATGACTTAGAGTTACATCAAATCGATGTAAAAACTGTCTTTCTGAATGGTGATCTTGATGAAGAAGTTTATATGGATCAACTTGAAAGTTTTCCAAATGAAGAAAAAAGTCATATGGTATGTAAACTTAAGAAATCAATATATGGATTGAAACAAACCTCACGATAATGGTATATTGATAATGGTATATTAAGTTGAATAATACCATTCTTTCTTTTGATCTTGAAGAAAATGTTGTTGATGTATGCATATACCGAAAAGCTAATGGGAGTAAGTTGTAATACCCGGTCTAACCGAAATTAATTAAATAATGAGTTAAGTAGGAGCGAATATGGTTGGAATATTTGGCAATTGGAATTTGATGATTTAAATATGATTTTTGGATTCAGTGAATTTTTCCGAGTCAGAAGACATAGTTTTCTGCGTAAAAGCGCGCAGTGGAATTTTGACCGGCAGTACCGGCTGAGACCTGTCTGGTACTGCAGCTGAGAAAATTGATTATGAGTAAATAAGATTAAGAAATGAGGGATTATAATTAGGAGAGGTAGAAATATTTGAAGTGCGATTTAGAGTGCTAATCTTAAAGGTTTTGGTCCAAAATTGGGCAAACGGACAAAAATAAGTGAACCGGGCCTAAGTGGGCCCAAGACCCAACATATATAAACATTAGTTATGAGCATTTCAGCTCATTTTGCCCTAAAGAAGGTGTGTGGGGCGCTGAATTGAGAAGAGAGAAGAGAAGAGAGAAAACCTAACTCTCTTTGATCTTCAAACCACCATAACTTGAGCTACGGAGCTCCGATTGACGAGCCGTTTGCGGTCACGCGTCGCTCTTCTCATCCTCTACAATTCTATTTAAGTTTTGTGGTGAGTATTCCATTCATCTCTACCCAGTTTTCGAAATTCCCCACTGTTACACGTTTTTGGGAAGTTAGTATTGAAATCTTGTGATTTTGGGTGTTTAGGGATACTCCAACATGGATTCTAAGTGGGTTCTATCCCTACTTCATATGGGCTGAGGTAAGAAGTGCTCAAACCCTTGTGATTTATCATCTTTATGAGCCCTAGGTTAATGTATGTATGTAATATTGGTTATGTTAGTGCATTTGATGGTTTTGGTGCACAATTGGGAGATTGGTGTTGCTTGAGGAGCTTTGGTGAGGTTTGGAGCTAAGGTTGGTGAAGACTCCCAAAGAAGAGGCTCAATTGATTTGGCTACAAGAGGTACGGTTTAAGTTTCATTTAAGTACCGTGTGGTGTGATGAGAATTCCTAGGCTAGATGCCCCTAGGATTAAGTTTGGATTGTGTAAATGGTTGATGCTAATATGCATAGTTGGTATGTAATGTGAATTAATGATTGGGTTGAGAATTGTGTGGCCTTGTATGTTTGGTGTATTGAGAATTGAATGTATGGGGTAATGAGTATTGATTTGTGGTTTATGCTTTTAAATTGTGAAATTGGGCCGGAGGCCGTGAATTTTGGGCCGGAGGCCGAGAAGAGGTAAGGAAGGTAAGTTGATATGTGCATTGTATGATGACACAAGTGATTGGATGAGTTTTAAATAATGAATGTATGAATGATTGGGTTGGTTATTGAATAATAAGGTTTGAGGAGTTGAAGTATGAAATTTGGTAATTTTGGGTGAAATTATGTAGATGAGGTATATTTGGTTTTGGTTGAGATATATTATGTGGTCATATATGTAATTACGATTATTGATGCCTTGAGGATATGATGATGCATGAGAGATATGTATGTTGTGATATATGCTTGAGGAATGATTAAGGTTGATTTGTGGGTGAAACCACGTGATAGTGAGTATGATATTGATTATGTATAATGATGACCGATTGGAAATAGTATTGTTGGAAATTGGGATGGGGAAGGATGTATGACATGTTAATGTGTTGTAATTTCGCCATTTGTTGAAATGGGTAAAAATGGTCATATGGCGGTTCTGTGAATCGTGGTAAAGTATTAATGTATGAGTTGAGGAGGCTTGATGTTGATTTTGGCATATTTTGATTGATTTCAAAAAGGGTTAAAATTGGCATGTTTTGGTTGATTTTGAAAAGAGTTGAAAATGACTTGTTTTGAAAATGGCACTTTGTGGTTTTGTATGAAAAATATGGTTTTTGGGCATACTTTGACGGGACATAACTTGGACTACGGATCTTTGTTTTGTGCCAAATCTGTTTAGAAATGAAATTGGACCCGGGATGTCCATGTCGTTCGAAGAACGGGTGAAAAGCGATTTAAAATGAGAGAGTTATGTCTGTCGGAAGATTGGGGGTTGAATCTGTAAATTCTGCAGCTTTTAACTTAGAAAATTTTTAGCAGAATGACCCTCCACGCGTAGGCGCACTTGGCGCGTACGCGTCGTTCTTCGAGAAGGCACCATCCACGCGTGCGCGTGGTGTGCGCGTGCGCGTCGATGCGCTACACCCATTGCCCAGCCATTTTCCCGAGAGTTGTGCCAGAGTTGTGCCAGTCTTGTGCCTGGGGCGCAAGTGTACCCACGCGTACGCGTGGCTGACGCGTACGCGTCGTTATCTATTTTTCAATCCGCGCGTCCGCGTGAATGGCGCGTATGCGCCGATGAGTTTTGTGGCCATCCACGCGTGCGCGTGGAGTACGCGTACGCGTGGCCCTGTTTTCATCCCAAAGTTGATTTTTGAGTATTAAAAGCCAAATCTCATACTTCTAAGCCTCCGATCTCACCCCTTATGTATTAAATCATTATGATATGCCTAGCAATGAGAAAGGAGCTAGGGGGTGTGGTAACTTGTGAGTGAAGCAAGGGGAAAAGTTATGATCAATGATGATCAACGATGATTATATGAGATATGGAGGATGACGGTGGGAGTACCGTGTATGCCATGAGCCGAAGGGCTATATTTATTGACAAATGGCTGGTTCTTGATTGGACCATGAGCCGGATGGCTGAGTTATTGCCAGGTCATGGCAAAGCCATTATTGATTATGGCTGAGAATAATTGCATATATGATTAATGAATGAATGTGTTAAATGGATAATAGTGGAAGATGTTGAAATGTGGTGTGTAACCCCGGGTAGTAGGCAGTGGCGTTGTCCACTTGCTCCGGGTATGAGACGGAAAAGGATGTTTATGATAAATGAGTTAATTATGGAGTTTTGAATAAATGTATTTGTGATACCTGGGTAGTAGCAAGGGTTGTGGTTCGTCCCACTTGCTCCAGGTTAATGTTTGAGATCTGATAACAATGAGGATTGACAATATGAATTGAGATTGAATGAATATATGTTTGAGATACCTGGGCAGTAGCAAGGGTTGTGGTCCGTCCCGCTTGCTCCGGGTTAATGCTTAAGATACCTGGGCAGTAGCAAGGGTTGTGGTTCGTCCCACTTGCTCCAGGTCAGAGATTGTGACGCCTGGGTAGTAGCGGCAGTAGTAGTGAATCCACTCGCTCCAGGTTGAGCTTTTAAACACCCGCCTGGGTAGTAGCCGCAGTAGTGGTTGTTCCACTGGCTCTGGGTTGAGCGGGTAGTAGCAAGGGGGTTGTAGCTCAAACCTACTTGCTCCGCAAGGGGTGTTTTTGTCCAATGGTTAGCTACCAGGACATGTCGGGTTGGCTATATAACCGACAGATGATATTATCAGCCATAGGGCAGGCATACATCATTTGCATATGTTTGAATTGTTTGGGTATTTGTTTTGGATTTCTATATCATACATGCTATGTTACCTGATTACGTGCTACTTGTTCTACTTGTACCTTATTTGTGTATTACTTGTCTGTATTGCTTGTGTTTGTACAACTGAGAGATCCCTCATGTTGGTGTCGGTGGATGTTGGTGGCTGTTCTTGATGAGATGAATTGATAATGCGATTGCATGATGATGATGATTTTTGAATGAGATAATTTGAGTCCCCTGGGTAGACGCAGTGATGTGATTTCACTAGCTCCAGACGAGGGTATGATGTATTGATATAGAGTTGCTGAGACAGAACAACTGGTGATGGTTTTGCTTATGATTCTGAGTCTGATTCGTGTAAGAATCAGCGAGTTGGGAAACATGTGTAACATGAACTAGATTTAGTATCCCCTTACGACAGATGCCTATTTATGGATTAGTGAGAATCTAGGCTGGATACTTGGTGAAAAGGAGTTTAGGATGCTTAGTGAGTTTTTATTGCAGTGCATTGTATTTATTTGGCACTTTTACCGTACTGGGAACCCATGGGCTCGGGGTTCTCATTCCGTATATATCTCTTGTTTTTCAGATACAGGTCCAGGTGCTCAGAAGTGAGCTGTGGTTCGTCTGAGAGCCGGCGAAGATCTTTATTTTCTCTACTTTGTGTTTTGCTTAGAATCTCTCCACCTTTGTTTTGAAGATATTATATTATGTGTTGAACTCTTTTGGAACTTGCCTATAGAGGCTCTTATGTTTCCTTTGGGAGGGATTAGGATGTTCTGTTGTCAACTACTTTCATACTGTACCCTAGCCGGCCTAAACTTCGCGGGTCGCGACTAGTGGCTATTTACTTATGTTATATATATCTATCTGTTATCTATCTCTTAATCTCCGTTATGCCTTGTCCGTATATCGCTTTCGGCTTCACGTTTTATCTTTTCGTTGTCGAATCGTGAGTGATACGTCTTTGCGATTTTATTTCTACTCTTTTCAGGCTCCTCGATTAATACTCCTTTCGAAATTACCTATGTTTATATATTAAAAATCCACCTGAGAGTCGTACCACCGTAATATCATTGACTTATGACTCGAGCATAAGGATTTGAATATTAGGGTGTTACATAAGTTCATTAGTCTTATATGTTGATGATATTTTGCTTCCAACAAATGATATGAAAATGTTGCGAAAGACTAAATAATATCTTTCTAGAAACTTTAAAATGAAAGATATGGGAGAGGCATCCTATGTGATAGGAATTGAAATTTTCCGTTATAAATCACAAGAATTATTAGGATTGTCTCACAAGGCCTATATAAATGAGGTTCTAGAGACGTTCAATATGAAAAAGTGTTCCGCAAGAATTGCACCAATTTAAAAAGGGGATAAATTAGTCTTACGCAATGCCCAAAAAATAATATAGAACGAAAGCAAATGGAAGCAATTCCATATAGTTTTGTAGTGGGTAGTCTTATATATGTGCAGACCTGCACAATACTGGACATTAGCTTTGTAGTAGGAATACTTGAAAGGTATCAAAGTAATGCTAGAATGGATTATTGGAGAGCTGCAAAGAAGGTTTTAAGGTATCTTCAAGGTACAAAGAATTATATGCTCGTGTACAAAAGATCTAGCTAATTAGAAGTAACTCGTTATTCAGATTCAGATTTTGGTGGAAGTGTTGACACAAGAAAGTCTACATTTGGCTACTTATTCTTATTTGGAGAAGCTGTCATATCATGAAAAAGCTCTAGACAAAGTGTTGAGGCAACATTTACTATAGTGGCTGAATTTGTAGCTTATTTTGAAGTTACAAATCGAGCTTTATGGCAGTGAAATTTTATTTCAGGACTTGGCATTGTTAACTCAATTGCTAGACAATTGAAAATTTATTGTGATAATTCTATAGCAATATTTTTCTCCAAAAATGATAGAAACTCTAAAGGTGCCAAGCATATGAAAATAAAGTACTTTGACGTTAAGGAGAAAGTTCAAAAATAAAGAGTGTCCAGAGAATATGTTAGAACGGAACTTATGATTGCTGATCCATTGACTAAAGAATTGCAACCAAAGATATTTAAGGAAGATGTACATAGAATGGGTCTTGGTTCTTTTGAATGATACTAACACTCTGAGCTCATTATGTTTACTTATGTGTTTACTGAACTTGATAGTTTGTTGTTTCTAGTTAAAGTAATATTATTTTTATATGTTATAACATAATGATTTAAAAACTTTATGGGACCGATATAAAATTGTTATATATGTAGCTTGTGTAGTAAGATACTAGTGGTTGTAGTATATGGAAGGAAATGCGTTTCATATTTAATACATGACTACCATAACTCGCAAAATATTTTACCATATTGAAACAATTATATAACATGTGAAAATGTAATTACACTTAGGCCAAGTGGGAAAATGTTAAAAGTTTATTGTAAGGGTAAAGTACTAAATTGGTCCCTTACGTTTGGGCGTAATCTTGTTTTGGTCCTTAAGGTTTAAAGTGTCCTATTTGAATCCAAAAAATTTCATTTAGCTTCAATGTAGTCCTATCGTGAGATCAAAGTTAAATAATTAACGGAATGTCCTACATAACAACATTACAAGAATAAGGTCAATAATCTGTAGAACAAGTACAAACTCTAGAGGCACAAAATCAACCGTGGATACATGAATACATTTATTTAACATTCTCGATAAAAAATATTTCATTTAAATTGTAAGAAGAATGATAAATAAATATATTGACGAATCTACAGTTGATTTTGTGCCTCTAGAGCTTGTAATTTTTATCTAAATTATCCACCTTGTTTTTGTATTGTTGTCATATAGACATTTTGTTATTTAATTTGACATTACGGTAAAACTACATTAAATCTAAATGAAACTTTTTTAAATTCAAATAAGATACTTTAACCTTTAAAGACCAAAACAAAATTACATCCAAACATAAAAGATCCAAACATAAAAGACTCCCCTTATTGTAATTAAACTTCTATTATAGTCTAATTGTAACTATTTATAAATTATTAATGACTTAATCTCATCCATTAATACTAATGTTCGATAAACACCTTAGATTTAAAAGTAATGATGCATATAAAGATGATCATCTCTTTCCTGATACACGACAGTTTCTATTTTAGCGGAAACACTAGAAAGGTGAACGTGTCTGGAAAAAAGAGAAAAGGAGAAAAACCAATCTTAAAATCTAACTGTATCATAACCAAAACTCATTATAGCAATTAATCTAGGTATAAAAATCACAACTTTTAAAATCCTAATTAATGGTTCCACTTAAATGAAGTTTACACGCAAGAGTAAAATTGGTTGAATACTTGAATAAACATTCCCGAAATATTTTGCCTAACAAAAATAACCGTGTTCTTCATTAGTCTACCAGAAATAAAATTATAGCAACAAAACTATTAGGACAAAAATTTAATAAAAAACAGAATATGATAAAAACAAGTGTAAAACGCTTTTAAAAAACTAGCTCATGAGGCTTCATGCCTTGCTTGAGGGAAAACCTAGCACCAATATATGCCTTCAAATCTGGAACGCTTTCAATGGCTTTTAACAAAGCAGAGTCCACCATTTTCTGATTATCTTTCTTCTCCTGGGGCAGCACTTTCTTCTCCTGAATCACCAAAAAGAATAGCAGAATCAGCGGACACAATCAATTGAGAAATGAGAATAACATGTGAAAAGTCAGCAAGCAATCCAACCTCTTTCTCTGATTCAAAGAACTCTCCCTCTTCCTTTTTCTTCTTCTTCTTAGCTTCCTTTGCAAAATATTTGTCATCAAATTTATCCACATTAACACCAGAGACATCTACTTTGGTTGATGTACCAATGACGTAGGATTGGTTCACACGTCTCAAAGGCACTCCATTGATTTTGAAAGGGCCTGAAGGGACAAGCAAAAATACATAAGATAGTGAACTACACCTAGAACCTAATCAGTACACCCATGTGCCCTTCAATCTTGAAATCAGTAGGCATCAAAAGTCTGAAGCCAAAGCACACACTATATAACAAACAACATTTGCACCAACATCCAAGTCCAAATGCAGGGATTTAAAAAATAAAAAGAAAAGCGATAATGATAAATGACAGCAGTTAGACCAATTTTTAAACTGAAGCATGTAAATGTAGGGAAACAAAAAAGCCCTCATAAACCAATTATTTATCACTCAGTAAAATCCCAATAAATAACTGAGAAATAAAACAGAATGCAGTACCAACTCATGACCACAAGATATGAAGCATTGCAATTAACAAAAGCATATCATGCAAACAGAAAATAAAAAAAAGATTAATACATAACTAACCAGTAACAAGAAGCAAGCCCGAAGGAAGCTGCTTCAGGAACACTACCCTCTTTCCCTTAAATCTGCCGGCTAGAAGAATCAGCACTGTTCTAGGAGTAATGCTAGCCCTGAACTCACATAAACAATACCCAAAAAAAAAATTGTATTGTCACAAGCTCCAAAATAGTTTTTTATAAATAAAAAGCTAATAATAAATTAGAACATGTAATATAAGAGTGCATTGTATCACGAGCAATCTGAAATGTACACTACTCATGAAAATAAAATGGCTAAAGCTTAATCCAGATCCTAATTAATTAATAAACAAAACCAAAAATGAACGAAACAAAGAAAAGTAAACGAAATCATATCCAAACGAAATTGATAACGGAAAAGGCACCTGAGCTTGGTAGGTTTGGGCTTGTGCTTGTTGACAAAGGGTTTTTTGACGTCATCAGCAAGATAAAATTTGGCAGGCTTCTGAGAAGGTGCTTGAGGCTTAGGTTTGGGATCGTGGCGAGGTAAAACGCCGCCTTTTTTGGCCTTGATGGCCCAGAGTCCCCTCTTGTGGTACATCTTGGACCTCGAGTACTTTCCGATTCCCCTAATCAGTTCGGGGTTCTGGCTCACCTTCCTCGCTGTTCTCTGCTTCGGCGCCATTGCTGCTCCACTCCCGCTCGCGCTTGCTGCAACAAACCCTAGTTTTAGTTTTTTTTTCAACGCAGACGCAAATGAAACTCTACGTACCCTCTTCTGTGTAGTAATAAAACGCCTCTCTCTCTAATGGGCTTTAACCCGAAACTCAAAGGGTCTAGTACCTCCAGCCCATGGCCTGTTTTCATTTATCTATGTACTATTTAAAACAAATCTTCTGACCAAAAATCTTACTAAGTAAATGAATCCACACACAAGACCCCAAAAAAATCCACACACACTGAATTATTTTGGTGTCTAAACAACAAAGAAAAACACAAAGCAAAACACCTATCCTAAATCAGTCAAAATGAATTACAGGAAAGCTTCATAAAGTACAAACCAAATAACATGATTGGGATTACTTCTAACTCCATATCTAGCCATTTCATCTGCAGTTTTATTTGCTTCCTTACATATCCAATCAAATTACACGTATTAGGGTCTTGAAAGCAGCTTCTAAATCTTGTTTACTAAATCAACAATTTAAGATTTACACCCATCACGAGAGTCATACAAAAGATGAAGAATATCCAGATAATTCGTTTCACACATTATGTCTCTCAATCTGCAATTCCAAGCTAAAATAAAACCCTCCAAACTGTAAAAAAACTCACATCGGATGATAGACCAGGGAGGAAAGCTATCAGAACAACCCGCAATCCAATCCCATTAGAATTTTTAATAAGACAACTAAATCTAGCCAAACTCAAATCAGTAAACAAACTAGTATCACAATTAACTTTAAAGTTATTACTTATAGGAGGTTTCCAAGACAAACGATTTCTAAAGATACTAAAAGAAGTAGATATGTTCATATATAACCTTAGATCTGTGATTGTTCTTCTCATGAGAGTAACCACCTTGTGATCTGTTCAATAATTTTCAGTATTAAAAATATCATTACACATATGTCTCTACAACTACCACACTCCGGTTCCTAACGCACATACCGAATTCAACCTGATAAGATGAAATATATTTTGTCAACAAAAAATGTTATGTATATACTAAAAATTAACCATTGAATCAATTATTATGTATTTGTGTATTAATATATGTATTATTCAATTTATTTTTAATATGTATTTTATATTTTAATATATATTTTATATTATTAAATAACTTTTTATGTATAGATAATATGTTATTTTTGTATAGATTTATAAAGAGGATAATAAATGTGTTTATTGTTTAGTAAAAAAAATATTGAAATATTTTGTTATGAGATAAACCTTTTTCGAAAGTTACCAAATGAGAGAGGAGCTATCTTAATTAGTTTCTATCTAGTTTGTTTTTATATGTGGATTTAAGCTTTAAGCCCTGTTTTTAATTTTTTAAAAAAAATTATTTTGTAGGTCCTTATAATTTTATCGAATTTTCAAATGAACTACATTTCAGCTTCTCGAAATCACAGTGGCATTCAAGGTTTCTAACCTGTATGTCTCTTTTTTCTAGAACTTCCTTCACCCTAAAGGGCCCCTTCCAAGCTGTAGCTAGCTTCTCCTAAGTTCCCAAGGTTTTGGCCTCAGCCTGTTTCAGTACAGTACTAAGTCTCCAACCTGAAAATTCCTTTATCGGACTTTATTATTATATCGTTTGGCTACCATTTGCTTCAAGGCTTGTTTAGCTGACTTAGCTGTAGCTCTTATCTCATCAATCAAAACCATGCTTTCATGAGTTTCCGAACTCCCTGAGAGCATTCTCGGACTAAATTCACCAACTTCTACTGGGATAACTACTTCCTCACCATAGGTGAGTCTAAAGGGTGTCTCTTTGGTAGAAAATTGAGCTGTGGTTCGATATAACCATAGCACTGACCATAACTCGTTAGCCCATGAACCTGAAGACTCGTCTAATCATTTTTCTAACTTTTTTAGGATTACTTTCTTTCTAGCTTCAACTTGTCCATTTGCTTGTGGGTGCTCAATCAAGGCGAATATTTGCCGAATTCCTAACCTGGTTAACAGTTCTCAAAACTTGGAATCTAAAAACTGACTTGTATTATCTGTAACCACGGCCTCTGGAATTCCAAACCTCATAATAACCTCCCCCAAATAAACTTACGACATTGAGCCAAGTTGATACTTGATAGTGACATGGCTTCAATTCATTTTGTAAAATAATCTATAGCTACTATGAGACATTTCACTTGGTCAGGCCCTTGCGGAAAGGGTCCCAACAAATTCATGCCCCACTTGGCAAATGGCCTTGTCGGAATAATGGATACAAGTTTGTGAGGGGTGCTTGATGAAGGTTTCCGTGTAGTTGGCATTTTTCACACCTCTTCACATATTCCATGGCATCCTTGATAAGGGTAGACCAATAATATCCCGCTCGAATTACCTTATGAGCTAACGATTTACCCCCCAAATGATGTCCACAACAGCCTTCATAATTTTTTTGTAACACATATATTGTTTGTTGAGGATTTAAACACTTTAACAGTGACTGGAACACCCCTCTTTTGTATAACTGTTCATGTATCATGGTATACTTAGCTGCTTTAAATCGCAATTTCTTAGCTTCCTTAACGTTACCAGGTAAAATTTCATGATCTAAGTACGTGCATATAGGGTCCATCCAAGCACTAACACCGGAAGAGTGTGAAATCGTGATATCGGGTTTTGTTACAGAAGGCTCTGTAAGAACCACTTGTATCAAACTACGATTTCCACTTCCGGACTTAGTACTTGTCAGTTAAGATAACACATCAACTTGTGTGTTTTGTTCCTTTGGCACATGTTTGATAAGAAAGGAGTCAAATAATTGTACCTCTTGTTGTACCTTTTTCAAGTACTATTGTAACAACAAATTTCTTGTCTGATATTCTCCGTTAAATTGGGATGTTAAGATTTGTGAATCACTGAACATAACGATAGCCATTACTTGTAACACCCTAATTAGCCTAAGCCTTACCTCGCATCGTAAAGCAAAGGTTAATCAAAGGTTACGACAGTACTAAGATCATACATATAATATATAGGAAGAATTAATATAGTCTAGGAGCCCGATGAAGGATATAGTACAAAACAGGATTTAAAAGCGCAAAACGTACTAACGAGCTTCTAACTTAAAGCACAAGAAACAGATATAATATAACAAAAGATAAGAGTATGATAGTATAAGAACCTAGCCAGGGCTCGTGGAGTTTAAGCCGGCTAGTCATATATACAGACAAAACAGAATCTGAAGTTTAAAATAGCTTTTACAAGTTTTTCTCTCTCAATACAAGCCTCTAGGCAAAAGCAAGATACAAAAGTGAGAGATATGTAAACAGAATAAAAAAAAGGACTCCAAAAAGTATCCATGATCCTCCACTTCTGTCACCATCAGAGTAACTCACCGAGGTGGATTGCGACCTGCATCTGAAAAACAACAACAGAATATGGTATGAGAATCGGAGGTTCTCAGTATGGTAACAGTGCCTAGTGATGTAAGATATAAGATTCTGAGACGCCAAAGGCAATCCTAAACTTCATATTCATCACAAAATTCATCTTAAGACATAACTAAAACATTAAAACATAAATAAAACCCTAATATAACTTAAAAGTTTAACATAACTTAAGGGGCAATCTAACTTAAGGGATTTTCTAGTCTAACAGTTATCCGCTGTCCCACATCCTTCACCAACCTATCATCTGTACGATCTCGTTGCCACCGCCTTCCGAGCCTCCTCAGTCCCAGTAGAAAGTACAATTATGTACAATGCAAGTAAAACACAAGTATTGGCATGTGAGGCAAGTAATTCAAGTAGCAATTAGGCATGTTATACAATTAGGCAAACAATTACAAGTCGGCAAGGCAAACAAACAGATAGAAGATGCACATGATGAATGCCTGTCTTATTGGCTGTGATATCACATTGTCGGTTCAACTGCCAACCCAACACATCTCCATGGAGATGTCGCCCTTCGGAATCATCATTGGGAACTCCCGAGATATGGTGTTCGCCACACCGCCCAGGATTTTGTGCCTGCACACTCTATTGATTCGAAGGGATGCAAGCGGGATACTCTTGCCACCGACCTCATATCTCAACGCAAGCGGGACGAACCACTGCCCTTACGCCGCCGCTGCCACCTCGACAGGTGGGATCCAACAGCCGTCCCTGCCGGACACATAGCGTCTCAACAATCTCAGTATAAAACAATAATTCAGTGGTTTTTAGAAAAACATTTTTAGTATATCATGGATCCATCGTTTCAATCTGAATCCTCGGCTCATTTCAACCACTGTCAGTTTAAATTTTTCATTCCAAACTCAGTAGTTCATCAATTTCTCAATTCATATGCCATTCTTCCTTCTCACTCCACCAAACCTATCCTCAGTACACCAAAAACCTAAGCCTTCGTTCTCTAACTTTTTAAAATAATACCAATTTAACTCTTCTAGGACCTTCCCCATGTTTTGATACCCAAAATTAAGCCCAAGAGTCTTAAAATAGTGTCTCAGAAGTGTACAAGCTTGTTGAAAAGGTGAAATAGTTTAAAAACAAAGTTTGAGTTGTAAAACAGGGCATGTGCGTACGCACAGGGGTGTGCGTGCGCACGCCCAAAGAGATTTTCAGAAAGTGTGCGTACGCATAGAGGTGTGGGTACGCACAAGTACAAAATTTCACAATTCTGTTCGCTCGCTGTGTAACGCCCTCAACAGACTGCCCTTCCCAACGTGTACGTGCGCACAGGGCTGTGTGTGCGTACAAGTTGTAAAACTCCATTGGTTATGTGCGCGCACAGATTGTGCTAGCGCTCTAAACAGAAGGCATTCCCCTGTGTGTGCGTACGCACAAGGCTGTGCGTGCGCACATACCAGAAATCACAAAATTCTGCAACATTGCAGAATTTCAGATTTTGACACCAAACTTTTCACAATCATATCTTCCTCTACCAAAATTGGATTTCCACAAAACTTAAACCATTTTAAAGCTTGTTCAATCATTTTTCATTTGGTATAAAAAGCATTGAATTTCAAGCAAGGTAGCTCAAGATATTATTCATGGAAGTTCACCAAAATTTTAATTTTACCAAAAGTTCACAAAGTTCAATTTTCCACAATCCTCAACCAAAATCAAACCAAAACCCTTCCAAACTCAATTTTACATCAAAATCTACCCTTTTTTTTTGTCATAATTCACCCCTTATTCAAAATTTCCACCCACATTACCATATCATCAACCTCAACATCACATATATCATACTGAATCATTTTTCAATCCACACAATCATTCATCACCATCATATCATTATCAATCATCATAATTAAACTCATTCAACCTCCATTTCACTCTTCAATATCACTTTATCAACATTACATCATAATTAATCAAAATAGCCAAAACTCATCAATTCATCAACAATTCCAAATCATCAAATTACCACACATTATCATCCCACAATTTCCAACAACCAATTTAATTCAATCATGTCCTATAGGTCACTAGCCTAAGTGTCCAGAAATATTATATACTAGATAGAGGAAACCAAAATCATACCTTGACCGATTCCCAATATGTTCCAAAACCCCAATTGAGCACAATGTGAGCTTTCTACCACAATCCAAGCCTCCAATCAACTCCAATCAAGCACTAACAATCACCAACAATATCCAATAATCACAAGTTCAAGCTATAATACACATAATTTACAATAATTCAACCTAGGGTTCATCAAATCCACAAAACGACAAGAGAGTTGATTTGCTTACCTTACCCAAAGCTGATTGAGTGCAAACCCAATAGATTTTCGAAATTACAAAATTACAAAATTTCACTTAATCCAAAGCCCTAGATTTTCGAAATTTTGAAGAGAATAACTGAGAGGGATTCATGATTTCCTTACCATTTTTTTAGATGGGTTATGCAGAGCTCTTCGCGAGAAACGCGTGGCCGCAAACGATACGGCAATCGGAGCTCCGTAGCTCAAGATATGAGCTTGAGAAGATGATAATGAATAGTATTTTCTCTTCTCTTCTCCCTCTTCTCTTTCAGCTGGTGTGTGTGTGTGTGTTTTGAGAGTGTTAATGGCTGAAAGAGTTCATTAATTGGCCTATATATGTTGGGTTTGGGTCCAGTCTAACCCGTTAGTTTTTTTAGCCCATTTGCCCAACTTTGGGCCAAACCTTTAAAATTAATGTCCGGTTTTCCATTTCTAATATTTTTCTAAGATTTTTTACTGTTTTAAATTTTTCTCACACAGTACCGGACAGACTTGGACCGGTTCAACCGGTTCTGCTGCCAGTTTGCGATTTTTTTCGATTTTTCGCAGAAAATACATTTTCTGACTAAAAAAAATCTACTGAGTCCAAAAATCATATTTAAATCCCCTAATTCTCATTCTAAATTCTCAGAATCTAATTTGGGCAATATTAATTAACTAATTAGATGATTAATTAGTCGCGATTCTTACATTGCTCCAACATCCCGAGTTAATGCCAGATCTGCAATTAAAGCTTCATATTCAGCTTGATTATTGAAAATGGAAAAATCAAATTTGATTGATGCTTCGATCACCATATCGTCACCCTTAGTTAGGATAAGACTGGCACCCTTATTTTTCATATTAGAACTCCCATCAATTTGGAGTGCCCATTCTGATACGTCGGGTACTGGGTGGGCCATTTCAGCCAAAAAATAACTATTGTCTGGGCTTTAGTGGCCAAATGTGACTCATATTGTATATCGAATTGAGACAATTCTATAAACTAACTTACCATCTGACCTGTTAAATTGGGTTTTTGTAGTACCTTTTTAATCGGTTGATCGGTTCGCACTATAATTGTATAATTTTGGAAATATTGATGCAACTGATGTGCCAAAGTAAGTAAAGCAAAGCCAACATTTCTAATTTCAAACCTTAATTCAGAGCCTTGGGCACCTTACTAATAAATTATACAAGTAGTTGGTGCTTATTTTCATTTTCCAAAACTAGAACTGAGGGCATCGTTTCATCAGTGACAAACAAATAAAGATATAGAGGCCTTTCGAGTTTAGGTTTTTCTAGGAAGGAGGGGATGATAGCAAAGTTTTGAAATATTGAAAAGTTTTTTCACACTCTTTTTGTCCATGCAAAATCGACACCCTTTCTCATTAAGTTAAAAAATGGTTTCGCCTTTTTTTAGCTGAAGCTCCTAAAAACCTAGACAAAGCAGCTAGCCGACCTGTGAGCCTTTGTATCTCCTTGAGGTTCTGAAGACTCAACATGTCTAAGATAGCTTGACATTTTTCAGAATTAGCCTCTATTCCCCTTTGAGTGACCATAAAGCCTAAGAACTTACCTCCCCAAACCCCAAACACACATTTCGTTAGGTTCAACTAATGAAGTCAGAGGCATCTGAAAATTTTTTCTAGATCAGCAATTAAGACAGAATCTTGTTTGGTCTTTATCAACATGTCTTTGATGTAAACCTCCATGTTCCTTCCGATTTGCTGTCTAAAGACCTTAGCCATAAGCCTTTGGTATGTAGCTCCTGTCTTTTTCAAACCAAAGGGCATTACAGTATAATAATAGATCCCTTCAGGGGTGATAAAAGTTGTTTTCTCCTCATCAGGCTTGTACATCGGTATTTGATTCTACCCAATATAGGCATCCAAAAAGCTAAGAATGCAATATCCTGAGTCTGAGTCGATCATGTTATCTATGTTAGGTAAGGAAAAATAATCCTTTGGGCATGTTTTATTTAAATCTATATAATCTACACACATGTGTCTGATAAACCACTATTTTACAGTTTATTTTGTACTAAATTGAGTGAATTTTATCCATTATTCTCACATTTATTCATAGAATTCGCATTTTTTACATTTTCCTTCCTAATTTTGTGCTATGATTGAAAACATACTTATTTGGCCTTAAATTTGCTAATTTTAATCCTCTCTTATTACGATTCGATGCCGTGATATATTTGTTAAATTTTTTCAGGGTTTATAGGGCATGAATGGTTTACAGGATGGAAAGGAAGCATGTAAAAGTGGAAGGAATACAAGAAATTAAAGGAATTGCTAAGCTGTCAATTCTGACCTCTTTGTACTAAATCAATCATAACTTGAGCTACAGAGATTCGAATGAGGTGGTTCTAGTTGTGTTGGAAAGCTAACATCCGGGGCTTCAAAATGATATGCAATTTGCCATAGTTGCCTTGCAGTTAGGTGATGCACACGCGTGGTATGACGCGTACACGTGATTAGTGCGGCGGACAAGCAACGCGTACACGTGGATGTGACCAGGATTTTGTCAAGTGACGTGTACGCGTCGGCGACGCGTACGAGTGACAAAGTGTCACGTTCTACAGATATCAGAAAATGTTAAGGGCAATTTTTAGGCTAGTTTTGGCCGAGTTCCAAACCCGAAAACACAGATTAGAGGCTGTAGAGTGGGGGAATCATCATTGACACTTTTATTCACACAATTTTAGGTTTTAGATGTAGTTTTCTAGAGAGAGAGGCTCTCTCCTCGCTCTAGGTTTTAGGGTTTCTCTTTTCAATTTCTCCTTAGGTTCAGGTTCAATTTTACTTTAATTTAGTTTTCTCTTACTTTTATTTGTTCAAGCACTTTAGTTCATCTTCCTCCCTTGTTATTCCCTTTTTTCGCCATTTTCATGTTTATGAGCTATTGTTACATTTGATTCCTTCTAATGCAATTTGTGTTTTCTATGTTTATTGTTGCTCTCTTTAATTGTTAGTCATTGATGCTTGGAATTGGTTGTTTAGATTTATTTTCCTTGTTAGTTTTCTATGCTTTTATTTTATGCCTTCCAAGTGTTTGATAAAATGCTTGGTTGGGTTTTAAATTAGATTCTTATGTTCTTAACTTGGGATTAATCAATTAGAGACTCTTAAGTTATCAAAACTCATTTGTTGATTGGTAATTGAAGATTGCCGGTTAGCTTGAACTTCACCAAAGCTAGTCTCTCACTTTGAGTTGACTAGGACTTGTGAACTCAAGTTAATTGTATGCACTCGACCTTCCTCTATTGGTTAGAGGTTAACTAAGTGAAGGCAATTCGTATTTACCATCATAATTGACAATGATAACGAGGATAAAACTTCTAATTATCAATCCTTGCTAAGAGCTTTCTTAGTTACTAATTTATTTTCTTATTATTTACATTCCTTGTTTATTAAACTCAAAACCCAAAAAGATACAATCCCATTAATAATAAACTACACTTCCCTGCAATTCCTTGAGAGATGACTCGAGGTTTAAATACTTCGGTTAATTTTATTCGGTTTGCTTAAGTGACAAACAATTTAAATTTGATTGAGGTTTGATTGTCGGTTTAGAACTATACTTACAACGCACTTATTTTTGTGAAAATCTTTACCGACATTTTTCCCCGTCAATGTCATTTTCCACTAGAATTTTTACCATCACGACATTATATAACCATGTCGAATATGTCAATTCTCGGATGAAACCAGCATCTAGCAACACTTAAACTTTCCTTTTCACCTCGGTAGTTCGGTTGGGTGACATCTTTCGACATTGTTGTGCAACTGGCTTAAAGTTAGAGTTAATGGCAAGTTGATAGGACATAAACATGGGATCAATTCCCAACATATCATAAGGTTTCCAAGCAAATAAATCGACATTACCTTTTAGGAGATCCTGAAGTTCCATTGTTAAGGGATAGGGCAATTCCTTGTTGATTACAGTGTATTTGTCTGTTACGTCACCAATCTGGAACTTTTCTAGATTCCCGTTTTATTTTGGCCTCAGCTTCTTCTAAATTCAGAAATCCAAGTCAACTAAAAATATTTCAGTAGAATCCTTGGCCTTATCTTTCAAAGCTGATTCCCAATCTCCACAAATAGTTGCTATCCGAGACTCAAAGGTTAAAAACTTGATGACAGATCACTTTGTTGATATGAAGGCGCAAAGGTTGTTCAAAGTCTTTCTTCCCAAGATAACATTGTATGTCGTTGAATCTTTCAAAATAACAAATTCAGCTTGTGCAGCTTGGACATGGGCACCTTCTGCTAAAGTAAACAATAAGTCGATTGCGCCATCGCACTAATCCCACTATTCTGAGAAGCTGCGGCTTCAGGTGTTGATCCCTTAAACCCAAGGTATCAAAAGTGTTCCTAAAAAGTAAGTTCAAATATGCTCCCATATCAACGAAGATTCTTTTTACAATACCATTTTCTAATTTCGCCATGATAACCAAGGGTTCATCATCATCAGATGTGGCATACTGAAAAATTTCTGCTGCAAACTGCACAGTTGGGATGCTAGTGATCTTCAGAACTTCCGAGTTTGCTACTTTAATATCTTTTTTTATTGTACTCTTATATTTGAATTTTGATGATCCATTCTTGCCGACGACCACATTCACCATGACTTAGGCCATTTCCTCCAGGACTTCTATAGTCCTCGTGTTCCTCAGGTTTCTTACTTCTCAATCTTCATCCTCAGTCTACCGTCTAGGCGGCCTAATGTGGTGAACAAACTAGGAAAGTTTCTCATCCTAAATTGTCTGTTCCAAAGCATCCTTGAGATTAATACAATCTTCAGTTCTATACCCATAAGATTTATGATAGTCACAATATTGTGACTTATTCAATGAAATCCTTGGCCGAATTTGTCTCGCTTTTGGAAGAATGCCCCTATGAGACACTTGCTGATATATTTCGGATATGGATGCCATGAATGGTGTATAAGTAGGGAACTTCCCAACTCGAGGAACAAAGGGTTTTGAGAATGAGGACTTCCCCGACCCTCCGACCTTGCTTGGTGATGGAGTCGAATTCTTCCTCTTTGTTGAAACCACTTTCAAGACATCTTCATCACGCATGTATTCCAAAGCTATCTGGTAAATCTCTTCCATGGATTTCACATCTTTGAAAGTTAGGTGCCTCCTGAAGTTTCCTTCTAATAATCCTGCAATCAAACAAAGACACACAACTTCGGGAGTTCGTGTGTTTACTTCCAGCAAGGCTTATTGAAGCAATCCAAATAATCTCAAATGCTTTTTTCTGAATTGTTTCTCAATACCAAGCAACAAGATCGAATGCCTAGTTTGGGTTCTTCTTGTGGTGAAATGTGCCAAAAACTTAGTTTTTATGTCGGCAAATGAGAAAATAGACCCGGAGGGGAGTGTATTAAACCACGCCATAGCCGGGTCCCGACAAAGTTACCGAAAAAGGTTTACATCGAATAGTATCCCCTATGCCCTTTAATTCATCCAGGCTTTAAAAGCATCTATGTGATCTTGAGGATCTGACTTCCCGTCATACTTCAAATAAGTTGGTTTGTCGAAGTGTTTTGGCAAGTGAGCTTGAAGGATGTGGGATGTAAATGGAGATTGACCCATTATGACATGTTTCCCGGATTCCCTGTGCCTTTTAGGATTTGGGCTCCTTTGCGAAGTCCTTCGCATTTTAACTAGGTGGATCGAGACTCATTCCTTGCCCACCTCTCATGTTCACGAGGTTCGGCATAGGTGACCTCCTTTGACGTTGTGGCAAGCGTGAATCCCGCCAATTATGATCTTATAGTCACTCTGGGATTTCATGATGATCATCATCAGGTTCCCTGAGCGATCGACCTCGGGAACGAGATTGTCTAGATTGTGAACGCTCAGCCAGCCACTGTTCCAGTTCTAGGTGATGACGCTCTAGCTCTTGCACTTGGTGTCGCATTTCTTGCATGGCATGATGATAATCATCTCTTAACCCAGCGAAGTGTCGGGTTCCTGTATTATGAGCTTTCGGATTGGGTACTTCCCAATGTCATATCCAGGAGGCACTTGATGTTCTTGATGTTGCTCCTTTAACGGAGTATCCAGGTTGATTGTTGAGTGGGTTTTGTGCTCAGACATGTTCCTTAGTGAAGTAGGGCTCCCCACAGATGGCACCAAATGTTTGTACCAGGAATAGAGAACACGAGTTGGATAGTTGAAGAGATCAGAGATCCTAACTTCGATGAAAGTAGAATCAGGCTGGGAAGACAACCTATAAGACACTTCGATATTTAAGTTAGCAATGTGTCGTGATAGCGTGTTATATTTCAGAGTTTATCCGCCATGTTTCTTCTCCTTTTATCCCTCTATTCCGAGATTATCATTTTCTCGGGCATTTACTACCCTTGTATTATGCTCTTAATGCCATGATTTGGCGGTTTCATAACTTAATAACATGGCTATTACGTCGTATCCGATGTTATCTTGTAACACCAAATTCTTGTTTAATTGGCATTCGGTTTTGTCATTATTTGTCTAGAATAGTAACATTGTTTTGCTGAATAAATTAACATTTGATGCAAGAATACGCATATTAGATTATTAGTTGTGTGTGCGTGCGTTTTTGTGCATCTACATAGCTTGCCACCTTAGAATTTACCTTTTCTTGCTTGACTTGTCGTAACTGCAAAGTGCAAACTCGTCAGTTAGTTGCGATAGTTTAATCTTGCAGAAAAACTGCTATACAACCAAATACTTTGCCGACAAAGAATGAGCTCAAGTTTACAAGAATCACAAAATTAATATTCTTTCCTTGTGAATACAAATATCTTGAGAGAAAAACCTCTTGAACCTTGAACTCAATGCTGCTTTAAGCTTGCATGGGTCTTTTAGAGAAATGTCTTTTTTTCAAACGATTTTTAAAAAAAATAAAAAAAATTGTGTTTAAATATCTCACGATAAAAATATTTAAGTAATTACTCAAATCAGTTTTCGACGATTTTAAAAGCGGACATTTTAGTCCCAAAAAAATTAATACACAGATTAATTTCCAAGGTTTTACTTCGGTAGATGAATCAATCTTCAGTTTGTTTTTCGACAAAATAATTACGACAAAATAATTACTCAAATCAGTCGCCAAGAATTTTAAAAGCAGACATTTTAGTCCCCAAGAAAAATTAATATACGCATCAATCCTCAACGTTTTTCTTTATCAGACATAACAGTCCTCCGTCCATTTTATTTTTACTATATGTCAACCTTTATTATTATTAACTTAGCTTTGTGCATGTGGACGATGACACTAGCATATTAATACACATTTTTCGTTAGAAACAAGTAAAGTGAATAATGATATTTTGAAATCCAAAATAAAATATTTTCTTTTAATACAAACATATTTTTTTAAAATAGAACATCTTTTGATTATATTAAATACAAAAATATTAAATGGTCTCAACCTTAAATTTTTGTAGAATAATATCTAATAATTTGATTGAATATTATTATTATTATTATTATTATTATTATTATTATTATTATTATTATTATTATTATTATTATTATTATTGAGTGACTATATATATATACTTTTTATATTATAAATACATACATAAGAATCTAATGAATAAATTTATAATTATTTTTGCCTAAAAAATATAAAAAATTATGATACAGTATTATTGTGCAATTAATAATAATAATAATAATAATAATAATAATAATAATAATAATAATAATAATAATAATAATTATTATTATTATTATTATTATTATTATTATTATTTTATTTTACTTTTTTTTACGGAAGACTGTTATGTTTGATGAAGAAAAACGTTGGGAATTGATCTGTGTATTAATTTTTTTAGGAAACTAAAATGTCTATTTTTAAAATTCTTGGGGACTGATCTGAGTAATTATTCTGTCGGAAAATGAATTGAGTACTAATTTGTCCGTTGGAGTAAAACTTTAAAAATGTTTTTGTGTATTAATTTTTTTAACTAAAATGTCTGCTTTTAAAATCCTTAGTATTGATTTAAATAATTATTCAAAATATTTTTTGTTTATTTATTATGTTAAAAATATCTTTTTTTAGATTAAAAAATCTTTAAAAAAATAAATTATAATTTTTTAAAAAATATATATTTTTTTAATATTTTTATTTTTATTATTAAAATTTTGTGAAACACACTAAAAACTATAATATTTTTCTCAATAATTTTTTTTTCTAACAAGTTAATGGTACACGAATAAGCTCTTACTTGATGGGATAACTTACAAGTTAAGTTTGGGTAACTCGTAACTGTAATATTAGCACATTATAATTGATCTCAATCATCAATTAAGAATGCGGCTGCATTACCCACATAACTAAACTCTTTTATCTGAAGAATCAAATTGTCTAACATTGAAGATATAAGGGTGGTGTCACGATGGGATTTGTCCCTCGCTATAAACGTGTGAACTTCATTATTCACTTCAATCCAACTACATCCTGGTTCTTTCACTACCCCACCTTTGTCCATTTTTTCTCTCACCCTCCTGACATGTACCCACATTCCTTTGGAAGCAAAAATATTTGAAAGTAGAGTATATGATCCACTATCTGCTGGGTCACATGAAATTGCCATCTCAGCAGCATACGTTCCCAGTTCAATATTACATGAAACTCTACATGCACTGAGCAAGCTCCTCCACACTACTGCTGATGGTTTTATTGGCATCTTATCAATAAAGTCCTTTGCTTCGTATATTTTACCAGCGCGGCCCAGGAGAGAAACCATGCAAGCATAATGATCCATTCCCGGTTCGATACCAAACTGGGGCATTGATTCAAAGTGATGAAATCCAAGGTCATTAAGTCCAGCATGGCTACATGCTGATAGCACACCTACAAAGGTGACATAATTTGGCCTTACTCCATCCTTAATCATGTTTTCAAACACCTCTAGAGCTTTCGCTGCTTCTCCATGCTGTGCATATGTTGAAATCATGGAATTCCAACAAGTAACGTCTCTCTGATTTGTAGAACTAAATGCCTTGTGAGCTTCTTCAATGCCTCCACACTTGGCATACATATCCACCAGAGCATTTATGATGAACGGATCATCATCAAGGCCCATTTTTATGACCTGGTTGTGAAACTGCCGACCATGCTGCAGACTTGCTATATTACTTGCTGCTGTGATCACAGCAACAAAACTGAACTCATTGGGTGTTAGTCTTGATATTTGTAAATCTTTGTAAAGTTTTAGTGCTTCCTCATTTTCTGACTGTTGTGTATACCCAGAAAACATCGCATTCCATACTACAATGTCTTTGTCATGTATTTCCTCAAAAACTAATCTTGCATCCCCAATACATGAACATTTTGAATAAACATCTATTAGAGAACTTCCAGCGAAATTGTCTAAAGAAATTCCATATTTAATAATCAAAACATGTATTTGGTAGCTTAATTTAAGCTGAAACAAGGATGCAGACAGCCCAAGCAGGCTTACAAATGTTAATAGATTTGGTGGCAATAAACTCAGCCTCATTTCTTGGAAAAGATCCAATGCTTCATTTAGCTTGTCTTGTCTTGAGTATCCATTTATCATCGCATTGTAGGATACTACATTAACAACAGCCAAAAGGTTGAAGACTTTTCTTGCATCAGTCAAGGAATCACATTTTGCATACATATCAATCAAGCCATTTTTCACAAAATCATCATTATCAATATTCACCTTGATACTATAAGCATGCACTTGCCTTCCCTTTTCTAGAGCCTGGACTGAACCACATGAGGTGAGAATGCTAGTGCAACCAAATGCATCGGGCTTATAATCCATTTTAGCCATCTCAGCAAAGAGGTTCATGGCATCTTGATGAAATGAATCCTGCATGCAACCAGCAATCATGGTGGTCCACGAAACAATATTTTTGTCTATCAGACAATCAAATAACTTCCAACCCGTCTTCACTTTGTGACACTTCAAATAGAAATCTATAAGTGCATTGACCATTGTAACATCCATCTCAATCCCCTTCCTTAATACATATCCATGAATTTGCCTACCACCTTTGAGAAATTCAAGCATCGAACAAGCACCCAACACACTAGAAAGCACATACCTGTCTGGACATAGATCACACTCTCTCATCTGGTTGAATAACTTTAAGGACACTTCACTTCTTCCAAGTTTTGAATACCCTGCTATAATTGCATTCCAGGTAACCATAGTTTTCACTTCAAGACAATCAAATAGAATCCTTGCTTCCTCAATGTAACAATGCTTTGCATAAAAATCAATCAAAGAGGTGCCCACATAAACATCTTGAATAAATCCACTCTTAAAAACAAACCCATGCACCTGCAGTGCTTGAGCGAGACTACCCAAATGTGTACAAGCTCTGACAACACTGGCCAAAATGTACTCATTTGGTTCCTCACAAGAACTTCTCCTGAACCTGCAGAACAACAGCAGAGCTTCCACACTATAACCATGTTGAGTGTACATGGAAACCATAGAAGACCAAGTAACAAGGTTTTTCTGAGGCATAATATCGAATAGCTTCTGTGCATCATTTATAAATTTCAATTTTGAGTATGCACGAAGCAGAGTGTTAACAAGGAAAAGATCATGTTGAAAGCCCAAAACCACAACATGAGCATGGATTTTCTTATAGTAATAAGGAATAGGATTGTTTGGCCATGACAACTGCAACAAACTGGCCAATTCATGACCAATTTCCCGTTGTTTACGTAATGGAGGAGTTATAAATGGATCAAGTGAGTGAAGAAAATTATGAGGTGACAAAGTGGGAATGTTAAAAGCATGGTTGGCATTGATTTTGTGAAGGAAATTGAACTTAGATCGTAGTAATTGTCCATGTTGGATTCGCATCATATATGGGACAAGGTGGATGCATGCTCTGCTTTCAACAGAGCTTGTATGGAACGGTAACAATCAGAATTTTTTCAAAAGAGTTGAGAATTTTTTTTTTCTTGATTTAAAATAGGTTAAAAGGATAATTTAAAATTTTTTCCATTCTCATTTTTTTATAATTTTCAAAATTAATATTATAAATATTAAAATATTTTATTTATAATTAATTGTTTTAATTTTGACCAATATTTATTTAACTATTTTATTTATTTTTATTTATCTTAATTAACGTATATTTCGACAAGTAGTTTTCACTAATTATTTTTCCAGTAGTGCTACGTTACCAACTTTTTATCTGCCAAAATCTGCCAACTTGAGTTGGGTTGGACATGAAGCCCATTTACTAAATAAAACCACATCTAAGTTAATCATGGTTTAATCCTAATTTATCACGTATTGGTAATAATTGGCAGACTCTCTCTTGGTAACGTATACTTTTCCTTATTTTTTATATTGCTTTAGTTTTAGTGTTGTGTAAGTTAGTAACGTCCATAGGTGTCGAGTGGGAAGTTAATTATTTTTTATATGATGGATGAAATGGTGATTATTATGAATTAAAATGAGTGTATGTTATAAATATGATGTATAATACAAATTGTTACTTATTATTTGCATAACAAAAAAAAATTATTATTCACATAAATCATATTTTTTTAAATTAAAAAATTAAAATTGTAACTCACGATTTTTTATTTTTTTTGTCTTATTTAAAATTGTAATTCACGATTTCTGTTTTTTTTTTATTTTTTGTCTTATTTGAAATCGTTACTCACGATTTCATTTTATCCTATATCACTGCATTACGTTAAAATATTATAATATTAATGAAAAACACCAATAACAATCTAATATAAAAAAAAGTTAGCTGTCGAGTGGGTATATGGGTCCAAAACTTCTCGTTCTCTTCGAGAAGCTGACCTGCTATCATCAATTTTATCACGCATTGAATTAGATCTAAGTGGACAATCTGCAAAACACTTCGATACTTGTTTATTAGTTACTTTTTCCTTTTAATTTTATCTTCTAAAACTGTGTCGTTTTCTCACATTTAATGTTTATTGTAATATATTATTGTCGAGATTCGACAATTACAGAATTTGATGGCATAGTCATTATGGTATTCTGCCGTTATCTCATAAAGTCGGTCATGAGTTTAATCGTTTCTCTTTTATCTAAAACACTATGTAACTAAAATTATTATTATATTAATTTAGTTACATAAAAATAATTTATTTTTTGTATAGTGTAAGTAATGAACTAATGACATTTATATATTTATTTAGTTACTATTTTTTGCATGTTAATGTTCACAAATTATACAAATGAATAATTACGGTATAAAACTATATATTATTAAAATAATTTTTCAAATAAATGTATTTTAAATAGGGCAATTTACCAATTTAAAACAATTGGGTGAATCTTTTACCAGATTACAACAATTGGAAATTGCATACCTTTTTGTCTTGTTTCATTTTATATAGAAACCGTGGGAGGCAACCACGGTTTTAAAATCAACATAAACCGTGGCTGGTAGCCAAGTTTTATGAGAAAAGGATTTTGAGTGTAAACCGTAGTAGGCAGCCACGGTTTACGTGAGGGAAGAGATATACATAAACCGTGGTAGGCAGCCACGGTTTATGAAGGAAAGGATTCGTACATAAAACCCTAGAGGCAGCCACGGTTTATGAGTGTGTAGTATAAATAGGAAAGCTGTGGCTGGTGAGGGCGGATCATTTGTGTGCTTCCAAAATTAGGAGAAGGTTGGTGGGTGAGAGAGGAAAAAAGTTTTTTGGTTTAATAGTTTGTTTGAGATTTTGAACCGGCTGAGTGGCGAACCAATGGAAGAAGAAGCTCGGATGTACCGGTTAAATGGCGTTGCGCATGTGGCTGGATTTATCGACCAAGAGGTTGGTTAAACCGCCTTATTATTATTATTTTTTGTTTAATGTTGCTATTTTTAATGGTAAATGTTATATTAATGTTTTAAAAGTTATAATAGAATTTTTTGCTGTTATCATCAACGTGAGTTTTTTATATTTATTAAATTTCTAAATTTTGTTATTGTTAGAATTAGTTTTTTAGTTTTAGGTGTTAGTAATATTGTTAGTGTTATTTTTGCTGTTCTTGTTATGGTTAGGGATTTTTATTGATATTACTGTAAGTTGTTACTATTGTTGTCTGTTGAGAGTTTGCTATCCATCTTTTTGCAGCCTACTAGGGTTATTAGCGGTGTGAGAAGACAACAGAATATGCCTTTACACGAGCGTATCATACCGTATTTAGAGACCGCAGGCTTATATCACTTGGCTAGGCTGAACAGTCAGTGGTTCTGGGTTGATGAGCCTCTACTTAGCGCATTCATTGAGAGGTGGCGTCCTGAGACCCACACCTTTCACATGCCCTTTGGGGAGTGTACGGTCACCTTGGAGGACGTGGCCTATCAGCTGGGTTTACTGATTGATGGTGAGCCTGTGAGTGGGTGCCTTAGTGAATTTGAGAATTTCATGGAAAATGGAAGACCGGCATGGGTGTGGTTCCGCGACTTGTTTGGGGAGTTACCTCCGCAGAATAAAGTGAAGCAAATGACAGTGTGCTACACATGGTTCCATGAGCGGTTTCGGGTTTTGCCAGCAGATGCTACTGACGACATCGTGCATATATATGCGAGAGCCTATATTATGATGCTGTTGTCATCTCAGCTGTTTGCGGACAAGAACGCCAACCGTGTCCACCTTCGTTGGTTTCTTTATGTGGCATCGTTGGAGGACTTAGGTAGATATAGCTGGGGGCTCGGCCGCACTGGCGTGGTTGTACAGATGTCTTTGTCGTGGAACAAACAGAAACGTTGTCAACTTGGCTGGGCCACTACAGCTTCTACAGTCTTGGATCTTTTGGAGATTTCCTTGTCTGAGGCCTACTGGTTTCAACATATTCGGGTTTCCACTTGCATCCAGGTAAGGAAATATGATTTTAGAGTTAGAAATTGTTCATTTACATCTCCCATTACATGTTATGACATTCTTTAAATTGAACTTGTAGGTGGGCTGAGTATCTACCGAGGAACGATGCAGTAGATCAAAGAGTGGTGGCTGCACGCCTGTGTTTGGATAGATTGCGTGTGCATGATGTGAGTAATTTTACTTATCGTTGATACAGTTATGTGTTCCTTGTTATAATATTTGTTTTACGTAACGTTTCATTATGTGATGTAGATCGTGTGGGAGCCCTATTCCTCTCCGGATGTCGCAGCTGTTGTTCATCCAGAGATACTAGTTGACGAGCACCGCAGGCTATGGACGGCAGTTACCAGCCTCATTTATTTTGCCGCCATTGAGTGGCACCAGGTGGATAGGGTTATGCCGCAGTTCGGCGGGGTTCAGCATCTCCTCAATTGGCTCTTAACATAGATTGGCTTCATGCGAAGGACGGGAGGGGTGGAGATAGGTGGTTCCCCTCCTATTATCGGGAGTGGCATCAACATTGGGAGGATAGGCATGCCACAGTTTTACCGGTTGACTGAGTCGCTGATCCCGGGCCATCAGCTGAGTACCTAGACTGGTGGTGTCGTGTGGCCCACAGTTTTTTCTCCGGAGGTTGCATTTCAGGATCCTAGGCCTATTGTGTTGACTGAGAAGGCTCGTCAGGTCATCCCAGGCACCTCTGATGGTGCGGGTTGTCGACAGACCGGAGAACCGCCGCGTGGACCGGCGTAGGCGTATCGGCACATGTACTACGGATCGAGAGTGGCGTTGGCTGGCCGACCGCTTGGAGGAGGACCAGGCTGGCGATGATCATGGAGGTAATATTGATCATCGTGTTCCTCGACGTAGGGCCAGACGACATGGTCAGCGGGATGGTGGTGGACGGGCCCGTGGTAGAGGACCATCCGGAGAGTATCACAGTGGTCAGCATGCTGCTGGTGAGGACATTGGTGGTGTGGGGTTAGGGATGGATCAGCCTACGTACGAGGTGGGGGGTTCTTCTCAGATGTTCGAGAGTGTTGACCCGCAGGCGTTCGCCGACTATACTACCGCGGTTGTCGGTATGGACATCGATGATCCTGTGACGCAGTCAGAGTTCTTCAGAGATATAGCAGACATGTTAGGGGACGATGATGGCACTCATTATAGGCCACAGATGGATGAGGTACATTTACAGTTTGCCGAGCACCAGCCACATGTTCAGGATGTACAGCCACAGTTGTCGGTTGACCTGAACGAGCCAACAGCTTCACCATCGGACCCATGGTTTGCGTTAGGAGGTACCCCAGCTTCGGCTTTCAGCGTCGTTCCTCCTCAGGCACCGGTGCCACAGGTGGAGGGTTCGTCGTGCTCCTTTATGTGGCACTGGAGGTCACCTTATTGGTCAGTTGCATGATGACGAGAGTGACACCATTGAGGATTCTGATTAGTTAGCTGTGTATTTTCCATTTTTCTATGAAGTTTCTTTCATTATGTTGTCGGATTAATGTTTAAACTTTTGTTCTGCTATCCGGTGTTATATCTGAATGCGATGTATGTGACTATTAAATATGATTCATGATGTAGTCGTTTCGAGTTAGTTTGTGTAAACAATACAATGACATTAACACTAAATTAAGCTGTCTTAATTTAACAAGTCAAGAAAAAAACATTCTTACATGACGATACAGAAACATATGAATAACACCAATGCTTTTAACAGACAGAAACTTAACTTACGCGAATAACCCAACAACAAGCTAAATAACACATCCTAAGTATTCCCGTCAGCAATATCTCTTCGCTGGCCACAGTTCCTCCGCGTATGACCAGGTTGTCGACAGAGGCCACAGCGCTTGGGCTGGTTCTCAGCAGATCGATCCATGGCACTGCGGACCCTAGTTGCCTTCGGACGACCTTCTCTCGCTCACCTCATGTTAGGATCAGAGATGACAGTTGGCCCGGCATATGGGGGCCATAGGCCTTCTAGGATGGGCGGAACAAACCCATGACTGTAAACTTTGAACACCTCACTCATACGGTACACCTCATGCACATATGCTGCCCAATTAAGTCGAGAGTGGGCGCAACAAGCAATCGCGTGACAACATGGATAATGGAGTGCCTGAAAGTATCCACAATCACATGTGTGATCCTTCAGCGAGACTCTATAGCTACCTAACGAGAAGTTCCCAGTCGGTGTCGTCTCAGCAACCGTGTACTCCGAATGGTGCCTATCGTACAAGGTGACGGTGAAGCACTTTGACTCTCTTATGTTCCTTTCAATAGCCTTTACCAATGCCTGACAAAATTCTTGTCCAGATCCAACTTGCGCCTCTGCTGTTTGTCCCCGGAGAACGAATAGCCCAGCAAGCCTTCCGTATGTGGACTTTACCAACGAAGTGACCGAGAGGTTGCGAGTTTCCTTTAAGACGGAGTTCACACATTCACTGATGTTTGTCGTCATGTGACCGAACCATCTACCGCTATCCTGGTGTTGCGTCCACTTCTCATACTCCATCCGGTTCGCCCAGTCACACATGGCCGGATTCTCTGTACGCATGATGTCAAACCAGTAATAGAACTCCGCCTCAGTTTTTGCGTACGCCGCATTAACCAGCATCCTTCCGGCATCTTTACCTTTAAAAGAAAGGCTGAGGTTTGCTGCCACATGACGGATACAGTACGCCCGATAAGCACGTGGTGGCAGCCAACCATTCACGGGATTTTCAAGTGCAGACTTGATGCCGTTATGCCTGTCTGAGATAACAAGGATACCCTCCTGTGGCGTCACATGCGTTCTTAAGTTGGACAAGAAAAAAGACCATGACTCGGCATTTTCCCCCTCCACAAGGGCGAATGCTATCAGGAGGATGTTTGAGTTCCCATCCTGTGCAATCGCCAACAGTAAGGTGCTTCCATATTTGCCGTACAAGTGGGTACCATCAATACTCACAAGCGGCTTGCAATGCTGGAAGGCCTCAACGCAAGGTGGAAATGTCCAAAACAGACGACGAAAGTACACTGTTGACTCATCAATCTGGTCCACAACTCGAACAGGAGACGTCTGCAACACAGTTACTGTCCCGGGCATCGTCAACTCCACTCCTAGCATCCAACGTGGCAACTCAGCATAAGACTCTTCCCAATCTCCATATATTTGTGCAACTGCCTTCTGTTTTGCTTTCCAAACCTTCCGGTAACTGGGCTTGAAGCAGAAAATCAGCTTCAGTTGCTTGTTGCAACACCTTGATCGGTACTGCAGCATCCGCACTAACCAATGAAAAAATCCGAGCACAGATAACGTGGTAATCAAGCTGACGGTGATCACTGGAAATAGATGTGGCTAAGCAAGTGTGGGGACCGTTGTACCTCCCAAGTGCCCTTTCGTGCACGGAGCGAAATCCGAATCAGCCAACTACAACTTTTGCCGAAACCCTTGCACTTTCCATGATACTTCAGATGGTCCGATTCCAACACTCGGTACTAAACACCTCGACGGATGCTATAGTCCTTCACACTAAGAACAGCTTCATCTTTACTCTGGAAGGATTGCCCAATCTAAAATTCTGTTGACGAACCACCAACTGCAGCAACTCCCGCCGGGTGTTCACCCAGAGCCTCCAAGTTTAGCGTCGAGAAGTGTGGAAGGTAATGCTGTGTGCCAGAACTTGAGGGACCTTCTTGTGCATGTGGATTAGCACCGGTGTCATCATCGCTGTCTCCAAAGATATTTACAGGCTCCTGGTTAGAGTCATCCTCCCGCATTGCATTCTCTACTCAATCAGGTTCCCCAAATCCTTGAAGTTCATCATCTGTGGCACGACCTGATTCCCCCTGAAATGCCTACTGCAGGACCCCTTGATTAGGGGAAGGTACAGTGCGAACTGCCTCCGTTTGTACCAGATCAGCCGCAAAGGAAGGTGAGGCAACTTGCGGAACAGATGGCCGGATCGCTGGCGCCGAGCAAGACGCACCGCCTGCGGCAGTCGAGCTATGAACAGGAGCCGATGCCCCAGAACTATCCAGAGTTACCTCCAACTTCGCATACAACTCGTGTATTCTGACCTCAGGAAAACTCCTTACGCAATGAAACAGAACCCTAATATCTTCGTCAGCCGCTAACACGAACGTATCATACATGACACCGCTGGAGACTACAGTGATGGGAATCTTGTAGAAGATCTTCTTCACAAACTTGCTCCCAAAAACCCCAAGCTTCTGCAAGATGCTGCTCTTCAAATCTGACAAACTGTTTGATGAACTAACAAATACACTCAACGGTTCTCTGTCAGTGAACTTCACACCATATTTTTTGCTTTTTTTTTTATTTTTCCAGAGCAATGCACTAACACAAGAACACACTCTTCCTCACTTGACATTGTGATAATGATCTCCTCACCAGCTTGAATCTCACTCAACTATATATAGATTTTCATTTAACATAAACCGCTCTAGGTTACAGGATTTTATTCCAAATGGACGTCCTTCATAAACCGTGGTTGGCAGCCACGTTTCATGCATTTCTCTCTTCATAAACCGTGGCTACTTCCAGCGGTTTCTAACTTTCATCTATAAAGAGTAAACCGTGGCTGCCTACCACGGTTTACGTTGTGCATTTGTTTCGTGTAAAACCTCCCTGCTAGCCACGGTTTATGTGTACCTAGAAACCGTGGTTGGCTCCCACGGTTTACATAGAAAATAAATCAAGACATTCAGGTATCAATATCTCCATTGTTGTAATCTGGTAAAGCTTTCTCTTGTTTATTTTAATTTGGTCATTTGTCCTTTTAAATATTACTATTAGTAGATAATAATTATGGGTAATAATTTGAGTAATATGCATTATTATTATTATCATCAATAAAAATACCATATTAGTATTAATATAAAGAATCTTGAATATTATTATATATGTCAAAAACAAAATTAAATTATTACCGAATGTAAAAGTTATTATTATTATTATTATTATTATTATTATTATTATTATTATATATATATATATATTAATGTTAGAGTATTTTATATATTCATGTTAATGTTACTATTTTATATATTTATGTTAATAAAATATACTTATATTAATATATTTATGTTTTATATTTATTATATATTATTAATTTTATAACTAAAATATACTATATCTTCTATTTTTATTGTAATTGAAATTAAACATTTTTTTAAATTAAAGAGTTGTCTCTTTTTCTCTTTTTTTTCTATCTTTTTTATCCTTTCATCCATTAGTGTTTGTTTGAAAGTATAGAACACTGAGATAAGAATACAAAGATACAAAATTGTATTTGACAGATAAGATATAGATAGAAATACCGTGTTCAAAGAAATTGAATTAGTGTATTTTGTGTCCATCCTGATAGGAAAGACACACAAACACTAAGAAGAGATACAACTTATTTTTTTATTTTTTTTATTATTCTTGTTAAATTTTCATCATCATATTTTTATCATTATATTTTTTCTAAATTTTTTTAATGAAAAAATTGAGAATAAATTAAATTTTTATAATTTATTCTAGTTTATTACCAGACAAAATACAAAAATACTAAATTTTGTGTCTCTGTCCTTTGTGTCTTGCTCTCCATGTTTTATCTTGTTCTGTTTTAAGAATCAACATACAACATGATATTCTCTAATTGTAATTAAAATTAAAATATTGAAATAGAAATTGAAATATAGTTATATTATATTACTAATTTAACAACCAAAATGTATCACGTGACACTCTCTCGTTAAAATTGAGATGAAATATTTTCCTTCAAAATTAATAAATTCTTTTCTTCAATCCTCGTATCTATCTCTCTCCTCTTCTTTATTTCATTCTACCTTTACCACTCTATATATAACTTATAATTTATATTTTAATACTAATTTGACAAATAAAAATGTATGACGAAATATTTTTTCATTACAATTAAAATAAATTTTTTTCTCCAAAATTAACAAACTCACTCTCTCTCTCCTTCTTCTTCTTTATCATTTTCTATTTTCTCTCTCATTCTCTATCACTCTGTATTTCTGATATACAAAAAATAAAATTAATAAAATAATATAATTTAAAAATAAATTTATAAAATTATAAAAAATACATTAAATTTATAATTAAATAATATCCTATAATATTATTCATATAAAAATATATTATTATTATTATATGCATATTTTTTTAATTTTTTATTTAATTTTAAATTTTTACCATTTATTTTTTAATTATATTTTTATTTTTTTCAAATATTTATTACATATAATTTAGAGAAAACATTAATATTGTAATTAATAATTAAAATTAATATTCAATTGTTTCAAAAAATTGATTTTGAGTTAATTTTATAACTATCAGTATAATTTTTTTATACTAATATCAAATTATATTTTTATATATAGAGAGAAAATATTATTTTTAAATAAGAAGTATGAAAATTAATTATTTTTATTGGTGCAAAAGACTTAACACATAATCAAATATAATGTATACACATTAAATTCTTTTAAATTTTAGATAATGAATGTTAAAATTAATTATTAATAAAAAATTAAACCCTTTTATATAAAAATAATAACTAAAAAACTTATTATTTGATTTATTTTTATCTACAAAAATTTTAATTTTTTTAGTAGATAGAGACTTTTATCCTCTACTATCTTTTTCAAACAGTAATTTGATTTTATAAATCTTTTCTATCATAATTTATAATGTTAGAATAAAACTGACATAATTTTAAAAAATTTATATTTTCGTAATATTATTACGGACAAAAATACAGATTGTTAAATAAAATTGCTATGCATATATATAGTATTATATATTTAGTTAATTACAGTATATATATTTATTTAATTATACATTAATTAAATATAAACATATATATTAGTTATTATTAGTTAATTATATATTTAATTATTTTTATTAAAAAATAAGAAAAAGTTTCTCGCTACCTGAGAGATATGTTTTTAAATGTTAAAGAAATAAAAAAAAATCTAGGAGACCAACACTTTTATTAAAATTTGGTTAATACTTAACCAATAAAAAAAGTGAGTAATTTCAGATTATTAGATATAATCTCACACCATTAAAAATATAAGGATGCTACACATCCATGTAACCAAATTGGCCCGACACTAAAAAAACTCAATACCATTAAATGAAACGTGAAATACACGCGCCCAACACACACGGAATCACTCTTGTCCAACGCTTCTTCTCTTCTTTTTCTTCTTCTCCATCACGCTTCTTCTTCTTCTTCTTCTTCTTCTTCTCACGCACGTTTACGCACGGAGCGTCTTCTTCTTCGCGTTCCTCCTCATCCTTCTCCTCCTTTTTCGCGTTCCTTCTTCTTCACGTGTTTTCTCCTTATCGTCATTCTTTTGTTGTTGTTGGTGCTGTATTTTTTTGTCTTTTTCTCCTTCTCTCTCTGGTGAAAAAGCAATAGAAGGTGAGAAAGAAGAGTTTTGAATAGTGCGGAATGAACCGAACACAGTACTCATGGTGAAACAATTGTATAGTACTGAGTGAACGAAACATAATCCATTATATAAAATCAAATTCAAACAGTTTTCTACAGAATGAACCGAACATAGTACTCATGGTGAACCGAACACAATACTCATGACGAACCGAACACAATACTCATGGTGACACAATTGTATAGTACTGAGTGAACAAAACATAATCCATTATATAAAATCAAATTCAAACAGCTTTCTGCAGAATGAACCGAACACAGTACTCATGGTGAAACAATTGTATAGTACTGAGTGAACGAAACATAATCCATTATATAAAATTAAATTCAAATAACTCTGCCTACAATTTACATATTATCAATTCAATTCAATTCAGTACACCTCCGTCCATTTAATTCAATTCAAATAAGCAATTGCATTCCATTCAATTTGATTCAAAATTGAATAATCCAAACTTTGTCAGTTTGATTCGTTTCAGAAGAGTAATCCAAATAGCTCTCCATTCAACTGATTTGAAGTTGAGTCATTTATTGTTTCGATTCAAAAGTGCAGATCGAAGAAGAAAATGAAGAAGATAAATGCAACGTAACCAGATCGAAACAAGAAAACGAGAAGATAAATGCGACCAAAGGAGAATGATGAAGGCACTACAGATCAATAAGAAAGAATGCGAGCAGAGAAGAAGAAGAAGGAGGAGGAGGAGGAGGAGGTTTACATTGCAGCAGAAGGTTTACGTTGAGCAAAGCTTTAGGTTGTAGCACATTATATGTAGCGCGTGTATGACAAACGAGTGAGGGGTGGGGGACTGGTGCGGAATTTATAACCACAAACTAACCGGCAAGTGCACTGGGTTGTACCAAGTAGTACCTCAGGTGAATGAGGGTCGATTCCACGAGGATTGATGGATCAAGCAACAATGATTGAGTGATTAACTTAGTCAGACAAACAGAAAATGGTGTTTGAATGTTCAAAAGCATTAACAGTAATTCAGAGAATAAAAAAAGCAAGCAATAAACAAGTAGTGAATAATATATGGAGAAACAGTTAAGACTTCAGAGTTATCTATTTTCCAGATTGACTTTTCTTACTAACTATTTTAATCATGCAAGATTTAATTCATGGCAAACTATATGTGACTAAACCCTAATTCCTTAGACCTTTCTAGTCTCCTCTAAAATTCATCAACCGCCAATTCCTTGGTCATTTAATTCCAATTAGAGGGTCAAGTTCAATTCTAGTTTATATGCCACAAAAATTCTAATTACCCAAATATAAGAGGATTATATGTCACGTATCCCATTAAGTCCAGATAATTAGAATTTAGGAGAAATTGTTTTTAAACTGTTGTTCAAGTAAAGAGCTTTTTCAAGTTATACAAGAACTCAATTAGAAAAAGGGTCAAACTTCCGTTCCACCCAAATTCATAAAATAAAGAACGAAAACAATTCTTGAATTATAAATCAGTACATGAATTAAAATAGAAAAATAATAGTATCAATCCATACAATAGACAGAGCTCCTAACCTTAACAATGGAGGTTTAGTTGTTCATGGTTCAGAGAGAAAATAAGGATTCAGGTAAACTGTAAATTCCGAATGAGGTAGAAGAGAAGAGAGAGATTCCCAAAGGGCTGATTCTTTTCCCTTTTATATCTAATCCTAATTAATGCAAAATATACTTCCTAAACTAAATAATATATTTTCCTAATTATAAATAAAATAAAAGTTTAATAAAAAATTAAATAAATTCTGCGTGCAGCCTTTAGACGTGAATGGGGACCACTTGGATTAGTAAGGTCCACGCTGAACTTGAGAATTCTCAAGTTCAGCGTGGATGAGAGCAGTATGCGTCCTTTGGAGCTTTGAGTCCACGCTGAACTTGGAAATTCTCAAATTCAGCGTGGAGGAGGCAACGCTTCCTTATTATTTTCCTTTGAGTCCACACAGAACTTGGATTTTCCCAAATTCAGCGTGGGATGATGTGCATTGGACTCCTTTGGTGCATGGGCTCCACGTTGAACTTGAGGTTTCCCAAGTTCAGCATGAAGGAGGCCAAATCAAATGAAAAAAAAGGGTATACTATTATATATTATTGGAAAGCTTTGGAAGTTAGCTTTCCAATGCTGCTAGAATCATGTCAATTGGACCTCTGTAGCTCAAGCTATTTTTATTTGAGTGCAAGGAGGTCGGGGTTGACAGCATCATTCGCTTTCTTCCTTTTCTGCTACAAAACTCCGTCAAATCCCTCCAAATACTACCTAAAATAAACAAAAATGCACACAACTCAAAGTAGTATTTATAGTGGCTAAAATATATTAAATCTTAATTAAACTCAACAATTTAAATGCAAATTCACTAGGAAAAGATAGAGAAGATGCTCACGTATCAGGGACACGCATGTGGAGAAAATTACTTAGTTAACAACCATGTAAAAAATACATGAATGCAGAGTTTTTTTCTTAAAAATATTAATAATAACTAATTAATAGTTACAACTCACTCCTCCATAAAAAAAAGCTTCTTGCTAACTGCTAGATGAGTTTTTAAAATACAAAAAAATTTTGACATTGCTTTTCGCTACGTGCGAGATGCTTTTCTAAAAAGAATATTAAAAGAGTTTTATCGTTTGCTGCGAGAAACACTGAATCCACCATTTTAACGTTCAACAATCAATATCACACATCCTGATCTTTTAGAATAATTAAAAAAAAACTCTATTTCCAAATTTTTTAACCTAGTTTTGTTATAACTTATGTGAAGTTGTGAAGTTAGCCATCATTGTCAATGTTGCATTATCGCTTAAAGTTTATCATTACTTGTAGCATGGTGCACGAAATTGCAATCACACTTTTGCAACCTCGCACAACTAACCAGCAAGTGCACTGGGTCGTCCAAGTAATACCTTGCGTGAGCAAGGGTCGATCCCACGGAGATTGTCGGCTTGAAGCAAGCTATGGTTATCTTGTAAATCTTAGTCAGGATATCAGAAATTATCAGGATTGATTGTGAAAAGCAAAAGAACATGAAATGATTACTTGTTTTGCAGTAATGGAGAATAGGTTGAGGTTTGGAGATGCTCCATCTTCTGAATCTCTGCTTTCCTACTGTCTTCTTCTTCAAACACGCAGGTCTCCTTCCATGGCAAGCTGTATGTAGGGTCTCACCGTTGTCAGTGGCTACCTCCCATCCTCTCAGTGAAAATACGTCCCGATGCTCTGTCACAGCATGGCTAATCATCTGTCGGTTCTCAATCAGGCCGGAATAAAATCTAGTGATTCTTTTGCGTCTGTCACTAACGCCCCGCCTTCAGGAGTTTGAAGCACGTCACAGTCATTCAGTCATTGAATCCTACTCAGAATACCACAGACAAGGTTTAGACCTTCCGGATTCTCTTGAATGCCGCCATCAGTCTAGCTTATACCACGAAGATTCCGATTAAAGAACCCAAGAGATAACTACTTAATCTAAGGTAGAACGGAGGTGGTTGTCAAGCACACATTCATAGTTGAGAATGATGATGATTGTCACGGATCATCACATTCATCCGGATTAAGAACAAGTATTATCTTAGAATGGAAGCAAGCATGATTGAATGAGAAACAGTAGTAATTGCATTAATCCATCAAGACACAGCAGAGCTCCTCACCCCCAACCATGGGGTTTAGAGACTCATGCTGTGGAAGAAAACATGTAAAAATGTCATAAGGTCATCCCAGGTTCTGATACAATGTCAAAAGATCCTATTAATAGTAAACTAGTAGCCTAGGGTGTACAGAAATGAGTAAATGACGTAAAAATCCACTTCTGGGTCCACTTGGTGTGTGCTTGGGCTGAGCAATAAAGCTTTTATGTGTAGAGACATTTTCTGGAGTTAAACGCCAGTTCTCATGCCAGTTTGGGCGTTTAACTCCAAATTTTATGCCAGTTCCGGCGTTTAACGCTGGAATTTCTGAGGGAGACTTTGAGCGCCGGTTTGGGCCATCAAATCTCGGGCAAAGTATGGACTATCATATATTGCTGGAAAGCCCAGGATGTCTACTTTCCAATGCGGTTGAGAGCGTGCCAATTGGGCTTCTGTAGCTCCAGAAAATCCGCTTCGAGTGCAGGGAGGTCAGAATCCAACAGCATCTGCAGTCCTTTTTGGTCTCGGAATCAGATTTTTGCTCAGGACCCTCAATTTCAGCCAGAAAATACCTGAAATCACAGAAAAACACACAAACTCATAGTAAAGTCCAGAAAAGTGAATTTTAGCTAAAAACTAATAAAACTATACTAAAAACTAACTAGATCATACCAAAAACATACTAAAAACAATGCCAAAAAGCATACAAATTATCCGCTCATCACAACACCAAACTTAAATTGTTGCTTGTCCCCAAGCAACTGAAAATCAAAATAGGATAAAAAGAAGAGAATATACTATAGACTCCAAAATATCAAGGAAACATAGTTCCAATTAGATGAGCGGGACTAGTAGCTTTTTGCCTCCGAACAGTTTTGGCATCTCACTCTATCCTTTGAGGTTCAGAATGATTGGCATCTATAAGAACTCAGAACTCAGATAGTGTTATTGATTCTCTTAGTTGAGCATAATGATTCTTGAACATAGCTAGTGTATGAGTCTTGGCTGTGGCCCAAAGCACTCTGTCTTCCAGTATTACCACCGGATACATACATGCCACAGACACATAATTGGGTGAACCTTTTCAGATTGTGACTCAGCTTTGCTAAAGTCCCCAATTAGAGGTGTCCAAGGTTCTTAAGCACACTCTTGTTGCCTTGGATCACAACTTTATTCCTTTTCTCTTTCTTTTTCTTTCTTTCTTTCTCTTTTTTTTTCGAAAATTTTTTTTTTTGATTGCTTTTTCTTGCTTCAAGAATCACTCTAATGATTTTTAGATCCTCAATAACAGTTCACTTTCTCCTCATTCTTTCAAGAGCCAACAAATTTTTTCTTTAACATTCTCAAAACAACAAATTCAAGAGACATATGCACTGTTCAAGCATTCATTCAGAAAGCAAAAAGTATTGTCACCACATCAAGCTAATTCAACTAGTTTCAATGATAAATTTTGAAATCCTGTACTTCTTGTTCTTTTGTGATTAAAGCATTTTTCATTTAAGAGAGGTGATGGATTCATAGGACATTCATATCTTTAAGGCATAAAATTTCAATTTTTTTTAATTATGAATTAAAACAAGACTCAAAAATAGATATAGAATGAGACTAGAAAAACGAAAAATAAAAACAAAACAAAGGAAAATAAAAAAAGACGAAAAATAGAGGCTCCTAATGATAGAGGTTTTCACAGAGTTAGGACTCAACAACCTTGATTTTGAGAGGTGGATGCTCCCTCAGCTTGAGATGAGAGCTTTTGGCGTTTCTTGGAGTTCACGCCCCTTGTCCTTCCATTGACTTCTTGGTGATTGGATGTGCAATAGGTATGAATTCATCTGCTTCCATCTTCACTCCAGCCTCTTTACAGAGCAAGGAGATCAGGCTTGGATAAGCCAATTTGGTTACAGTGGAATTCTTATTTGCAATTGTGTAGATCTCACAAGCAATCACATGATGAACCTCCACTTCTTTTCCAAGCATAATGCAATGAATCATCACTGCTCTCTTGATGGTGACCTCCGAACGGTTGCTAGTGGGCAATATGGAACACCCAATAAAGTCTAGCCAACCTCTTGCAATTGGTTTGAGGTCTCCCCTCTTGAGTTGGTTTGGGACACCCTTTGAATTGGTTATCCACTTAGTCCCAGGGAGGCATATGTCCTCTAGAACTTGATCCAACCCTTTATCTACTCTCACCATCCTCCTATTGAAGGAATCAGGATCATCTTGCAGTTGAGGTAGTTTGAAGATTTCTCTTATTTTGTCCAGATGGAAGTACATAACTTGCCCTCTGACCATGGTTCTATAGGTATGGTAAGCAGTTCCAGTCATTCTCTGCTTATCTGTTAGCCACAGATTAGAGTAGAATTCCTGAACCATGTTCCTTCCAACCTTTATTTCAGGATTGGTCAGAACTTCCCATCCTCTGTTTCGAATTTGCTCTTGGATCTCCGGATATTCATCTTCTTTCAGATCAAATTTAACTTCCGGGATCACTGACCTCAGACCCATTATTTTGTGATAATGGTCTTCATGTTCTTTGGTTAAGAACTTCTCTTGATTCCAAAGATTCTTTGGATTAGTCTCTTTCTTTCCTCTTGAGTTGGTTTGTTTTCCCTTGGGAGCCATGATCTTGATGAATCTTGGCTTAGTGATCACGGAAAAGCACACCAAACTTAGAGGTTTTGCTTGTCTTCAAGCAAAAAGAAAAGAAAGAAGAGAAGAGAGAGAGAGAGAGGAAGAGGAAATTCGAATGGTGTGGGGAATGAGGGGTGAGAAACGTTTATTTATAGAGTGGGGGGAAGAGAATTTCGAAAAAAAGAGAGATTTGAAAGGAGATTTGAGAAGATGTGGAAAGAAATTGAGAAAAGGGTGAGTTTTTGAAGAAGATTTGGGATTAATTTGAAATAGATTTGAAGAATGGTTTTGATTTGTGAAGATTTGAAAGTGAATGATGAAGGGTTGAAGTGCATTTATGTGGAAGAGTATGAGTAAAAAGAGGAAAGTTTGAAAAAATTTGAGTTTAAAACAAAAATGTGGTCCCCCCACCTTTCTGGCGTTAAATGCCCAGAATGGCACCCATTCTGGCGTTTAACGCCCATATGGCACCCCTTTTGGGCGTTTAACGCCCAGCCAGGTACCCTGGCTGGCGTTAAACGCCAGAAAACCTTCCTCACTGGGCGTTTTTCTGAACGCCCAGGATGCTGCACACCTGGCGTTAAACGCCCAGAATGGTGCCCATTCTGGCGTTTAACGCCCAAAATGGCACCATTCCTGGCGTTAAACGCCCAGAATGGTACCCATTCTGGCGTTTAACGCCCAAAATGCACCTTACTGGCGTTTTTTCGCCAGTAAGCTCATTTTCTCTGCTTTTTGAGCTGAATCCTTCTGTAACTCTGTGAATTCCTTCATTTTTGATATTTGCCTCTGTAAGAACCAATCATACAACCTACTAATGACTGGGTTGCCTCCCAGCAAGCGCTTCTTTACTGTCTTTAGCTGGACCTTCACTGAGAATCACTCAAGTCTCAGTTTTGAGCATTCCTGCTCAAAATTTCCTTCAAGATAATGCTTGATTCTCTGTCCATTAACAATGAACTTCTTGTCAGAATCAATATCCTGAAGCTCAACATATCCATATGGTGACACTCCTGTAATCACATACGGACCCCTCCACCGGGACTTGAGTTTTCCTGGAAACAGTCTGAGACTAGAGTTGAAGAGCAGAACTTTTTGTCCTGGCTCAAAGACTCTGGTTGACAACTTCTTGTCATGCCATTTCTTTGCCTTTTCCTTATAAATTTTTGCATTTTCAAAGGCATTGAGTCTGAACTCCTCTAGCTCATTTAGCTGGAGCAGTCTTTTTTCACCAGCTAACTGTGCATCCATGTTTAGGAATCTGGTTGCCCAGTAGGCTTTATGTTCCAGTTCCACAGGCAAATGACAGGCCTTCCCATACACCAGTTGGTATGGGGAGGTTCCTATAGGAGTCTTGAATGCTGTTCTGTATGCCCACAGAGCATCATCCAAGCTCTTTGCCCAATTCTTTCTTCGGGCCATCACAGTCCGTTCCAGGATTCTCTTTAGCTCTCTGTTAGAGACCTCAGCTTGCCCATTTGTCTGTGGATGATACGGAGTTGCCACTTTGTGGCTAATTCCATATCTAACCATAGCAAGGTGTAGCTGTTTATTGCAGAAATGAGTGCCCCCATCACTGATTAGCACTCTGGGAACGCCAAATCTGCTGAAAATGTTTTTCTGGAGGAATTTCAGTACGGTCTTAGTATCATTGGTGGGTGTAGCAATCGCTTCTACCCACTTAGACACATAGTCCACTGCCACCAGAATGTAAGTGTTTGAGTATGATGGTGGGAATGGCCCCATGAAGTCAATTCCCCATACATCAAACAGTTCTATCTCTAATATCCCTTGTTGAGGCATGGCATATCCATGAGGCAGGTTACCAGCTCTTTGGCAACTGTCACAGTTACGCACAAACTCTCGGGAATCTTTATAGAGAGTAGGCCAGTAGAAGCCACATTGGAGGACTTTAGTGGCTGTTCGCTCACTTCCAAAATGTCCTCCATACTGTGATCCATGGCAGTGCCATAGGATCCTTTGTGCTTCTTCTCTGGGTACACACCTGCGGATCACTCCGTCAGCACATCTCTTAAAGAGATATGGTTCATCCCAGAGGTAGTACTTGGCATCTGAAATTAATTTCTTTCTCTGCACGTGGCTGTACTCCTTGGGAATGAACCTCACAGCTTTAAAATTTGCAATATCTGCAAACCATGGAGCTTCCTGAATGGCAAATAGTTGCTCATCTGGGAAAGTCTCAGAAATCTCAGTAGAAGGGAGGGACGCCCCAGCTACTGGTTCTATTCGGGACAGATGATCGGCTACTTGGTTCTCTGTCCCTTTTCTGTCTCTTATTTCTATATCAAACTCTTGCAGAAGCAACACCCATCTGATGAGCCTGGGTTTTGAATCCTGCTTTGTGAGTAGATATTTAAGAGCAGCATGGTCAGTGTACACAACCACTTTGGATCCCACTAGATAGGATCTAAACTTGTCAATGGCATAGACCACTGCAAGTAACTCTTTCTCTGTGGTTGTGTAGTTCTTCTGTGCGTCATTTAGAACACGGCTGGCATAGTAAATGACGTGCAGAAGCTTGTTATGCCTCTGTCCCAACACTGCACCAATGGCATGATCACTGGCATCACACATTAATTCAAATGGCAATGTCCAATCTGGTGCAGAGATAACTGGTGCTGTGACCAACTTAGCTTTCAGGGTCTCAAATGCCTGCAGACACTGTGTGTCAAACACAAATGGTGTGTCAGCAGCTAACAGGTTACTCAGAGGTTTTGCAATTTTTGAAAAATCCTTTATAAACCTTCTGTAGAACCCTGCATGCCCAAGAAAGCTTCTGATTGCCTTAACATTGGCAGGTGGAGGTAATTTTTCAATTACCTCTACCTTTGCCTTATCCACCTCTATTCCCTTGCTTGAAATTTTGTGCCCAAGGACAATTCCTTCAGTCACCATAAAGTGACATTTCTCCCAGTTCAAAACCAGGTTAGTCTCTTGGCATCTTTTCAAGACAAGTGCTAGGTGATTAAGACAGGAGTTAAATGAGTCTCCATATACTGAAAAGTCATCCATGAAGACTTCCAGAAATTTCTCTACCATATCTGAGAAGATAGAGAGCATGCACCTCTGAAAGGTTGCAGGTGCATTGCACAGACCAAAAGGCATCCTCCTATAGGCAAACACGCCAGAAGGACAAGTGAATGCTGTTTTCTCTTGGTCCTGAGGATCTACTGCAATTTGGTTGTAGCCTGAATAGCCATCCAAAAAGCAGTAGTAGTCATGACCAGCTAGTCTTTCTAGCATTTGGTCTATGAATGGTAAAGGAAAATGATCCTTTCTGGTGGCTGTATTGAGCCTTCTGTAGTCAATACACATGCGCCACCCTGTGACTGTCCTTGTAGGAACCAGTTCATTTTTTTCATTATGAACCACTGTCATGCCTCCCTTTTTGGGAACAACTTGGACAGGGCTCACCCAGGGGCTATCAGAAATAGGATAAATAATCCCAGCCTCTAGTAGTTTAGTGACCTCTTTCTGCACCACCTCCTTCATGGCAGGATTTAGCCTCCTCTGTGGTTGAACCACTGGTTTGGCATTATCCTCCAATAGGATCTTGTGCATGCATCTAGCTGGGCTAATACCCTTAAGATCACTTATGGACCACCCAAGAGCTGTCTTGTGTGTCCTTAGCACTTGAATCAGTGCTTCCTCTTCTTGTGAATTTAAAGCAGAGCTTATAATCACTGGAAAAGTATCACCCTCTCCCAGAAATGCATATTTCAGGGATGGTGGTAATGGTTTGAGTTCAGGCTTGGGAGGCTTATCCTTCTCTTGAGGAATTTTCGGAAATTCCTTTGCCTCCTCTAGTTCTTCTTGATCAGGTTGAGCATCTTTGAAGATGTCCTCAAGCTCTGATTCTAGGCTCTCAGCCATATTGATCTCTTCTACCAGAGAGTCAATAATGTCAGTGCCCATGCAGTCATTTGGTGTGTCTGGATGCTGCATGGCTTTTACAGCATTTAACTTGAACTCATCCTCATTGACTCTCAAGGTTACTTCCCCTTTTTGCACATCAATGAGAGTTCGTCCAGTTGCTAGGAAAGGTCTTCCTAGAATGAGAGTTGCACTCTTGTGCTCCTCCATTTCCAGCACCACAAAGTCAGTTGGAAAGGCAAATGGCCCAACCTTGACAATCATGTCCTCAATTATGCCTGATGGGTGTTTAATGGAGCCATCAGCAAGTTGGAGACATATCCGGGTTGGTTTGACTTCTCCAGTCAACCCAAGCTTTCTGATGGTGGATGCAGGTATTAGATTGATGCTTGCTCCAAGATCACATAGAGCTGTCTTGGTGCAGGCACCTTCCAATGTGCATGGTATCATAAAGCTTCCTGGATCTTGAAGCTTTTCTGGTAAGCTTTTTAATATGACTGCACTGCATTCTTCAGTGAGAAACACTTTTTCAGTTTCTCTCCAATCCTTCTTATGGCTTAAGATTTCTTTCATGAACTTAGCATAAGAAGGTATTTGCTCAAGTGCCTCTGCAAACGGAATCTTTATTTCAAGAGTCCTTAGATAGTCTGCAAAGCGGGCAAATTGCTTATCCTGCTCTGCTTGGCGGAGCTTTTGAGGATAAGGCATTTTGGCTTTATATTCTTCAACCTTAGATGCTGCAGGTTTATTCCTTACAGAAGTGGTTGAAGAAGCCTTGTTAGAGGGATTACTGTCAGCACTCTCAGGTGTCTGATCTTCCCTTGGCGTTTGAACGCCAGGGATGGGTGAAGCTTGGGCGTTAAACGCCAACTTCTCTCCCTTTTCTGGCGTTTGAACGCCAGAACTGGGCAAGGAATGGGCGTTTAACGCCAACTTTCCTTCCCTTTCTGGCGTTTGAACGCCAATAACATTCCTCTCTGGGCTCTTACTGTCCTCAGAGGGATTTTGCACAGTGGTTTGGTTGTCCTCTGTCAATTGTTCCTTGTTTGGCTTTTTACTCTTTTGAACAGTGTTATTCAGGGTCTTCCCACTCCTCAATTGAACTGCTTGACATTCCTCTGTTATCTGTTTAGATAATTGCTGTTTTGCTTGATTTAACTGCAGTTCTATGCTCTTGTTAGCAACTTTAGTTTCAAGGAGCATCTCTTTAAAGTCTGCTAACTGTTCTGTCATCAGGAGCAATTGTTGATTAAGCTCTGTTATCTGTTCTTGAGGACTAGGGTCAGTGACTACTGCCATGACCTCCTCTTTTGGAGAGAACTCATTGCTAGAATATAAATATTGGTTTCTAGCAACAGTGTCTATAAGCTCTTGAGCTTCTTCAATTGTCTTCCTCATGTGTATAGATCCACCAGCTGAGTGGTCTAAAGACATCTGAGCTTTTTCTGTAAGCCCATAGTAGAAAATGTCTAACTGTACCCACTCTGAAAACATTTCAGAGGGACATTTCCTTAACATACCTCTATACCTCTCCCAGGCATTATAAAGGGATTCATTATCCTCTTGTTTAAAGCCTTGGATGTCCAGTCTTAACTGTGTCATCCTTTTTGGAGGGTAAAAATGATTCAGGAATTTGTCTGACAACTGTTTCCATGTCTTTATGCTTGCTGTAGGTTGGTTATTCAACCACCTTTTAGCTTGATCTTTTACAGCAAATGGAAACAGTAATAGTCTGTAGACATCCTGATCTACCTCTTTATCATGTTCTGTGTCAGCAATTTGTAAAAACTGTGCCAGAAACTCAGTATGTTCTTCCTGTAGAAGACCGGAATACTGGCAATTTTGCTGCACTATGATAATGAGTTGAGATTTAGTTCAAAGTTGTTTGCTTTGATGGGAGGTGTACAGATGCTAGTCCCATAAGCAGCTGTAATGGGGTTAGCATATGACCCCAGAGTCCTTTTGGACTGATTAATCCCACTTAAGTCCATAATGGACAAAAGGGAAATGATGATGATTGCAAGGAGATAAATTTTGTTTTTTTTTTTTTGAATTAACGAAAAAAAAATTAAAATAGAACAAAATAAAATTAAAATAAAAATTCGAAAATTAAAAAGAAAATAGAATCAAAGCAAATTGAAAACTGAATCAATTAGTTAATTAAAAAGATTTTGAAAACAGCAATTAAAAAGATATGATTGAAAAATTTTTATGAAAAAGATTTGATTTTTTTAAAAAGAGGAAAGAGAAAAACACAAAAAGACACCAAACTTAAAATTTTAGAAAATCAAACACAAAATTTTTCGAAAATTTTTAAAGGAAAAACACAAAGAGGACACCAAACTTAGAATTTTTATGAATCAAAAAGGGACTAAGAACATGCAAAAAAATCGAAAATTAAAAGAAAAACAAAAGCATGCAATTGACACCAAACTTAGAATATGAGACTAGACTCAACTAAAAGACTCTAAACCAACAAAAATAAAACAGTCCTAATCTAAGCAACAAGATAAGCCGTCAGTTGTCCAAACTCAACAATCCCCGGCAACGGCGCCAAAAACTTGGTGCACGAAATTGCAATCACACTTTTGCAACCTCGCACAACTAACCAGCAAGTGCACTGGGTCGTCCAAGTAATACCTTGCGTGAGCAAGGGTCGATCCCACGGAGATTGTCGGCTTGAAGCAAGCTATGGTTATCTTGTAAATCTTAGTCAGGATATCAGAAATTATCAGGATTGATTGTGAAAAGCAAAAGAACATGAAATGATTACTTGTTTTGCAGTAATGGAGAATAGGTTGAGGTTTGGAGATGCTCCATCTTCTGAATCTCTGCTTTCCTACTGTCTTCTTCTTCAAACACGCAGGTCTCCTTCCATGGCAAGCTGTATGTAGGGTCTCACCGTTGTCAGTGGCTACCTCCCATCCTCTCAGTGAAAATACGTCCCGATGCTCTGTCACAGCATGGCTAATCATCTGTCGGTTCTCAATCAGGCCGGAATAGAATCTAGTGATTCTTTTGCGTCTGTCACTAACGCCCCGCCTTCAGGAGTTTGAAGCACGTCACAGTCATTCAGTCATTGAATCCTACTCAGAATACCACAGACAAGGTTTAGACCTTCCGGATTCTCTTGAATGCCGCCATCAGTCTAGCTTATACCACGAAGATTCCGATTAAAGAACCCAAGAGATAACTACTTAATCTAAGGTAGAACGGAGGTGGTTGTCAAGCACACGTTCATAGTTGAGAATGATGATGATTGTCACGGATCATCACATTCATCCGGATTAAGAACAAGTATTATCTTAGAATGGAAGCAAGCATGATTGAATGAGAAACAGTAGTAATTGCATTAATCCATCAAGACACAGCAGAGCTCCTCACCCCCAACCATGGGGTTTAGAGACTCATGCTGTGGAAGAAAACATGTAAAAATGTCATAAGGTCATCCCAGGTTCTGATACAATGTCAAAAGATCCTATTAATAGTAAACTAGTAGCCTAGGGTGTACAGAAATGAGTAAATGACGTAAAAATCCACTTCTGGGTCCACTTGGTGTGTGCTTGGGCTGAGCAATGAAGCTTTTATGTGTAGAGACATTTTCTGGAGTTAAACGCCAGTTCTCATGCCAGTTTGGGCGTTTAACTCCAAATTTTATGCCAGTTCCGGCGTTTAACGCTGGAATTTCTGAGGGAGACTTTGAGCGCCGGTTTGGGCCATCAAATCTCGGGCAAAGTATGAACTATCATATATTGCTGGAAAGCCCAGGATGTCTACTTTCCAATTCCGTTGAGAGCGTGCCAATTGGGCTTCTGTAGCTCCAGAAAATCCGCTTCGAGTGCAGGGAGGTCAGAATCCAACAGCATCTGCAGTCCTTTTTGGTCTCGGAATCAGATTTTTGCTCAGGACCCTCAATTTCAGCCAGAAAATACCTGAAATCACAGAAAAATACACAAACTCATAGTAAAGTCCAGAAAAGTGAATTTTAGCTAAAAACTAATAAAACTATACTAAAAACTAACTAGATCATACCAAAAACATACTAAAAACAATGCCAAAAAGCATACAAATTATCCGCTCATCATAGCACAACCAATTCATTTGTATTTCTTTCATTTGTATGAAATTTTTTTCAAAAAACAAGTTGTGTTAATTTTTTTTAACAAAAGCTCAACATAACAACGTAGAACAAAAAGAAAAGAAACAATCAATAACAAAAAATATGAATAACTAAAGAGCAATCAATTTATTATTATCTTTAATATTGTTATTAATAATCTAATAAATCAACACTACACTACTCTTTATAGTTCAAAAAGGATCTAAAAATAATAACTTCCACGTATTTTTCTTTTTTTTTCTGAATATTCTATCATTTTTTTAAACCAAATATTCCAAATCACAATAAAAAACCTAATCAACTACTTCTTGCGCTCCTCTTTTCTATTAGACTCTTTTGTTCAATTCTCAAAATATTGTTTAATGGTACTCAAAAAGGCCCAAGCTCTACCAAAATCTGTTAATCATGCACACCATACCTGCCAAAAAAATTCACATCCAAAAAAGTAAATAATGAATGAATTTAATATATTTTTTTACATAAAACATATGTATTGTCGCTCTAATCAATAATGCCTAGTCTACTCAATCTCTCTTGTATTCACCCTATACACCAGGACAAACTATGTAAATAGTTCAATTTTTGGAGGAATTAATTCTTTCCAGATCTCTTTAGTGAAATTGTAACTTGTTATGTCCTACAGAAGAGATTCTGCCTACAATACATGCACCAAAGAGTTAGTAAAAAAAATACATTTTTTTTATCAAACTTCCACACAACTCTATTCTCTCTCCCAGTTGTTAATTTAACTGGCCTTAACATATCACGAAATCGGTTGACAAGTTCCAACTCTCATTGATAAAGATCTCTCCTTTAATGAAAGTTTTATATCCACTCTAACCCGTTCCAAAACACACAATTCTCTGTGACAGATTCTTTTTTGTTTAAAATCAAGAAAAGTCTCAGAAAAGCTATCTTTCAAAGAACCACTTAATAGCCAATTATCTTCCCATAACCGAAATCTTCGTGCATCTTTTAACTCCATAAATAAACCACCAATCATCTTATCTCTCACCTGTTGCTCCTTAAACTGTAACTAATAAATGTCTTTCCACGGCCTACCTCTTACAAGTAAAGTCTGACTATATAATATTTAATTGGAGTTCAAATTATTACAAGAGCACACAATCTTCTTTCATAGTGGACATTCCTCTTTAGAAAAATGTCACCACCACTTAAAAAGAAGCGAGTTGTTCCTTATGACTGCATCCCCCACACTCAATCCACCAAACTTTTTCGAAGCCTACACTACTTCCTATTTTACAAGAGGTATACCATTGCTTCCATCCTCATTACTCCACAAAAATCTTCACTGTAATGCAATAAGCTTCTTTGCCACCGCTATCGGCATCTTATACAAACTAAGGTAGTAAACCAACAAGCTATTAAGAACAGATTTGATGAAAACAAGCTTACCAGCTTTGTTGAGAATCTTTGCTTTCCATAAGTTAAGTTTGTCGTCCACCTTGTCTATTATTGGCTTTCATGTCTTTACTAGCCGTGGATTCGCACCTAAAGAAATTCTGAGATAATTTACTGGTAAAACAGCTTTCGAACACCCTAATAAACCACACATATTAGTCACCACTCCTGCTCACAGTTAACCGAAATCAAGCTTGACTTATCAAAACTTATACTTAGACTAGACATTAGCTCAAAACATTGAAGAAGCCTTCTATAATTCCTTATCGTCTCTATCTCCGGGGGACAAAATAAAATAGTATCATCCGTAAATTGAAGACGTGGTAACTCTATGTTATCCTTCCCAACCAGCAACGGAGAAATGCGACCATTCCTAACTGCCTTACCCACCATCCTATGTAGAACGTCAACCACAAGGACAAACAGAAATAGAAAAAGTGGATCTCCTTGTCTTAAACCTCTCTCCAACTTAAAAGGCTTAGAAGGTGACCCATTGATCAGAACTGACATAGAGGTTATACTTACACATTCCTTAACCCACTCCCTCTATTTGAGACCGAACCCCATCTTTCGTAGCGCAATGTCGACAAAACTCCACTTGACCTTGTCATAAGCTTTCTGGAAATCTAACTTGATAATCGCCACTTGCTTCTTCCTCAACTTCAGCCACTGAACCGTCTCGCATGCAATAAGCTCTCCACGTGTATTTTTTTACCCTTCACAAATGTACTTTGTATCTCTCCTACTAGACTTGGCATTACTGATATCATTCTCCTCACAATAATCTTTAATATCACCTTATACACACAACTAACCATGCTAATCAGCCGAAGGTATTTGATCTCCTTAGCCCCCACAAATTTCGGAGCTAGCGCCACCCACGCTACAATTGAATCTATTGGCAGCTTGGCAGATTAAAAGAATCCCATCACAGCTGCAGTGAACTCTTGTTCAATCTCATTCCAACACTTTTTGATAAAATTCATATTATACCCATCACTGCTTCGAGCCTTAGTTGACCCACAATCTCATACTGCCTCTCTAATTTCCTTAATAGAAGGCAATGCCTCCAACTAGGAGTGTTCAAAACCGATCCAGACCGAACAAAACTAACCAATTGAACTAAAAAAACTGAAAACCGAAAAAATCATGTTTTGCTATTTTTTGTGATTTGCTTCGGTTTTCGATTCTAATGTTGAAAACTCTAACCGAACCGAACCGGTCCGGTCACTTGAAAAACTGATGAGCGGATAATTTATACGCTTTTTGGCATTGTTTTTAGGTAGTTTTTAGTAAGTTTGAGCTACTTTTAGGGATGTTTTCATTAGTTTTTATGTTAAATTCACATTTCTGGACTTTACTATGAGTTTGTGTGTTTTTCTGTGATTTCAGGTAAATTCTGGCTGAAATTGAGGGACTTGAGCAAAACTCTGAAAAAGGCTGACAAAAGGACTGCTGATGCTGTTGGAATCTGACCTCCCTGCACTCGAAATGGATTTTCTGGAGCTACAGAACTCCAATTGGCGCGCTCTCAACGGCTTTGGAAAGTAGACATCCAGGGCTTTCCAGCAATATATAATAGTCCATACTTTATTTGAAGAATGACGACGTATCTTGGCGTTGAACGCCAAGTACAAGCTGCTGTCTGGAGTTAAACGCCAGAAAAACGTCATGATCCGGAGTTGAACGCCCAAAACACGTCATAACTCGAAGTTCAACTCCAAGAGAAGCCTTAGCTCGTGAATTGATCAAGCTCAGCCCAAACATACACCAAGTGGGCCCCGGAAGTGAATTTATGCATCAATTACTTACTCATGTAAACCCTAGTAGCTAGTCTAGTATAAATAGGATAAGTTACTATTGTATTAGACATCTTTGGTCTCAGTTTTGTTTTATTCTTCATCCTAAGAGGCTATTGATCACGTTTCAGGGGGCTGGTCATTCGGCCATGCCTGAACCCTTTGCTTATGTATTTTCAACGGTGGAGTTTCTGCACACCATAGATTAAGGGTGTGGAGCTCTGTTGTACCTCAAGTATTAATGCAATTCTATTATCTTTTATTCAAATCTCTCTTATTCTTATTCCAAGATATTCATTCGTACCCAAGAACATGATGAATGTAATGATGAAAGTGACGATCATTATCATTCTCACTTATGAACGCGCGTGATTGACAACCACTTCCGTTCTACATGCAACAGAGCTTGAATGCGTATCTCTTAGATTCTCCAACAGAATCTTCGTGGTATAAGCTAGATAGATGGCGGCATTTATGAGGATCCGGAAAGTCTCACCTTGTCTGTGGTATTCCGAGTAGGATCCTGGGAATCCGGAAAGTCTAACCTTGTCTGTGGTATTCCGAGTAGGATTCCGGTAATGAATGACTGTGACGTGCTTCAAACTTGCAAGTGCTGGGCGTTAGTGACAGACGCAAAAGAATCAAGGGATTCTATTCCAGTAGGAGCGGGAACCAACCAGTGATTAGCCGTACTGTGACAGAGTGCGTGAGCATTAGTTTTCACTGCGAGGATGGGATGTAGCCATCAACCATGGGTGATGCCTCCAGACGATTAGCCGTGCGAGTGACAGCCGCATAGGATCATTTTCCCGAGAGGATTGAAAGTAGCCACCGCTGATGGTGAACCCCTATACAAAGCTTGCCATGGAAAGGAGTAAGAAGGATTGAGTAGAAGCAGTAGGAGAGCAGGCGTCCTTGAGCCATGCAGCATCTCCATTCGCTTATCTGAAATTCCCACCAATGAATCTGCATAAGTCTTCTATCCTTTTTATAATCTATTCTATTATTTCTATTTTCGAAACCCATAAAACAAATTTAATCTGCCTAACTGAGATTTACAAGGTGACCATAGCTTGCTGCATACCAACAATCTCTGTGGGATCGACCCTTACTCACGTAAGGTTTATTACTTGGACGACCTAGTACACTTGCTGGTTAGTTGAACGGAGTTGTGATAACAACTGGTGCCACAATAATGATTTCATACAACTTAAAAGAACAGTGATCACAATTTCGTCCACCAAGTTTTTGGCGCCGTTGCCGGGGATTGTTCGAGTATGGACAACTGACGGTTCATCTTGTTGCTCAGATTAGGTAATTTTCTTTTCAAAAATATTTTTCAAAATTTTTCTTTTCTTTTTCGTTTTTCCTAACTTTATTTTTGACAAAAAATTAATAAAAATACAAAAAAATTAGAAAATCATAAAAATCAAAAATATTTTGTGTTTCTTGTTTGAGTCTTGTGTTAATTTTTAAGTTTGGTGTCAATTGCATGCTTTTAAAAATTTTTCTTGCATTTTTCGAAAATCTCATGCATTCATAGTGTTCTTCATGATCTTCAAGTTGTTCTTGACAAGACTTCTTGTTTGATCTTGATGATTTCTTGTTTTGTGTTGTTTGTTGTTTTTCATGTGCATCTTTGCATCCATAATTTCCATGCATTAAAAATTTCTAAGTTTGGTGTCTTGCATGTTTTCTTTGCATCAAAAATTTTTCAAAATAATGTTCTTGATGTTCATCATGATCTTCATAGTGCTCTTGGTGTTCATCTTGACATTCATAGCATTCTTGCATGCATCTTGTGTCTTGATCCAAAATTTTCATGTTTTGGGTCATTTTTGTGTTTTTCTTTAAAAATTCAAAAATCAAAAATATCTTTTCCTTATTTCCCTCAAAATTTTCGAAATTTTGGGTTGACTTGGTCAAAAATTTTTAAAATTAGTTGTTTCTTACAAGTCAAGTCAAAATTTCAATTTTAAAAATCTTATCTTTTCAAAATCTTTTTCAAAAATCATATCTTTTTCATTTTTTTCTATTTTTCGAAAATTTCAAAAATCTTTTTCAAAATATTTTCAAAATCTTTTTCTTATCTTTATATCATATTTTCGAAAATTAGCTAACAATTAATGTGATTGGTTCAAAAATTTGAAGTTTGTTACTTTCTTGTTAAGAAAGGTTCAATCTTTAAATTCTAGAATCTTATCTTGTAGTTTCTTGTTAGTTAAGTAATTTTCAAAAAAAAAATTAAAAATTAAATCTTTTTCAAAACATCTTTTTCAAATATATCTTTTTATCTTTTATCTTATCTTTTTCAAAAATTTTATCTTTTTCAAAATTTGATTTCAAAATATCTTATCTAACTTCTTATCTTCTTATCTTTTTCAAATTTTGATTTCAAATCTTTTTCAATCAACTAACTAACTTTTTGTTTATTTCTTATCTTTTTCAAAACCACCTAACTACTTTTCCCTCTCTAATTTTCGAAAATTCTCCCTCTCTTTTTCAAAAATTCTTTTTGTTTTAAATTTTAATTTTAATTATATTTCATCTTTAATTTTCGAAAATACTAACCCCTTTTTCAAAATTTATTTTCGAAATTTCTCTTCTCTTCTCTTATTCTATTTAATTAATTAATTACTAACACTTCTATCCACCTCTCTACATCTACGAATCCGAACTTCTTATATCTCTTGTGTTTGGATTCTTCCACCCCTTTCTTCTTCTACTAACATAAAGGAATCTCTATACTGTGACATAGAGGATTCTTCTTTCTTTTCTTGTTTTCTTCTCTTTCATATGAGCAGGAACAGGGAAAAGGGCACTCTTGTTGAAGTTGATCCAGAACCTGAAAGGACTCTGAAGAGAAAATTAAGAGAAGCTAAATTACAACAATCCAGAAATAACCTTTCAGAAATTTTCGAACAAGAGAAGGAGATGGCAGCCGAAAATAATAATAATAATAATGCAAGGAGAATGCTTGGTGACTTCACAAAGCCAACATCCAAGTTTGATGGAAGAAGCATCTCCATTCCTGCCATTGGAGCCAATAACTTTGAGCTTAAGCCTCAACTAGTTGCTTTAATGCAACAAAACTGCAAGTTTTATGGACTTCCATCTGAAGATCCCTATCAGTTCTTAACTGAGTTCTTGCAGATCTGTGAGACTGTAAAGACGAATGGAGTTGATCCTGAAGTCTACAGACTCATGCTTTTCCCTTTTGCTGTAAGAGACAGAGCTAGAATATGGTTGGATTCACAACCTAAGGATAGTCTGGACTCCTGGGATAAGCTGGTCACTGCCTTCCTGGATAAATTCTTTCCTCCTCAAAAGCTGAGCAAGCTGAGAGTGGATGTTCAAACCTTCAAATAAAAAGATGGTGAATCCCTCTATGAAGCCTGGGAAAGATATAAGCAGTTGACCAAAAGATGTCCATCTGACATGTTTTCAGAATGGACCCTATTAGATATATTCTATTATGGTCTCTCTGAATTTTCAAAAATGTCACTGGACCATTCTGCAGGTGGATCTATTCACCTGAAGAAAACGCCTGAAGAGGCTCAAAAACTCATTGACATGGTTGCAAACAACCAGTTCATGTATACCTCTGAGAGGAATTCCGTGAATAATGGGATACCTCAGAAGAAAGGAGTTCTTGAAATTGATGCTCTGAATGCCATATTGGCTCAGAACAAAATGTTGACTCAACAGGTCAACATAATCTCTCAAAATCTGAATGGATTGCAACATGCATCCAACAGTACTAGAGAGGTAACTTCTGAAGAAGCTTATGATCCTGAGAACCCTGCCATGGCAGAGGTTAATTACATGGGTGAACCTTATGGAAACACATATAACCCATCATGGAGAAATCATCCAAATTTCTCCTGGAAGGATCAACAGAAGCCTCAACAAGGCTTTAACAATGGTGGACGCAATAGGCTGAACAATAGTAAGCCATATCCATCATCTTCTCAGCAACAGACAGAGAACTCTGAACAAAATACTTCTAATTTAGCAAATATAGTCTCTGATCTATCAAAGGCCACTTTTAGTTTCATGAATGAAACAAGATCCTCCATTAGAAATTTGGAGGCACAAGTGGGCCAGCTGAGTAAGAAAGTCATTGAAACTCCTCCCAGTATTCTCCCAAGCAATACAGAAGAGAATCCAAAAGGAGAGTGCAAGGCCATTGATTTGATCAAAGTGGCCGAATGTACTAGGGAGGAGGAGGACGAAAATCCTAGTGAGGAAGACCTCCTGGGACGTCCTTCAAGCAAGAAGGAGTTTCCTATTAAGGATCCAGAGGAATCTGAGGCTCATCTAGAGACCATAGAGATTCCATTAAATCTCCTTCTGCCATTCATGAGCTCTGAAGACTATTCATCCTCTGAAGAGGATGAAGATGTGACTGGAGAGCAAGTTGCTCAATATTTAGGAGCTATCATGAAGCTGAATGCCAAGCTGTTCGGTAATGAGACTTGGGAAAGTGAACCTCCCTTGCTCATTAGTGAACTAGATACTTGGATTCAGAAAACTCTACCTCAAAAGAAACAGGATCCTGGCAAGTTCTTGATACCTTGCACCATTGGCACCATGAGCTTTGAAAAAGCTCTATGTGATCTTGGTTCAGGGATAAATCTGATGCCACTCTCTGTAATGGAGAAGCTAGGGATCATTGAGGTACAACCTGCCTTGTTCTCATTACAATTGGCAGACAAGTTAGTGAGACAAGCTTATGGAATAGTAGAGGACGTGCTAGTAAAGGTTGAAGGCCTTTACATCCCTGCTGATTTCATAATCTTAGACACTAGGAAGGAAGATGATGAATGCATCATCCTAGGAAGACCTTTCCTAGCCACAGCAGGAGCTGTGATAGATGTCAATAGAGGTGAGTTAGTCCTTCAATTGAATGGGGACTACCTTGTGTTTGAGGCACATGGCCATCCCTCTGTGACAGAGGAGAGTAAGCATGAAGAGCTTCTCTCAGTTCAGAGTCAAGAAGAACCCACACAGTCAAACTCTAAGTTTGGTGTTGTGAGGCCACAACCAAACTCTAAGTTTGGTGTTCAAACCCCATATCCAAACTCTAAGTTTGGTGTTGGGACTACACACTAAAATTGACCTGATCATCTTGTGGCTCCATGAAAGCCACTGTCAAGCTATTGACATTAAAGAAGCGCTTGTTGGGAGGCAACCCAATTTTATTTATCTAATTTTATTTTATTTTGTTTCTTTGTTATTTTTGTGTTTTATTAGGTACATGATCATGAGGAGTCACGAAAAAATCAAAAAAATTAAAAACAGAGTCAAAAACAGAAGAAAAAAATTTTTCACCCTGGAGGACGCACGGGCTGGCGTTCAACGCCAGTAAGGTGCATCTGGCCGGCGTTCAACGCCAGAACAGAGCACCATTCTGGCGCTGAACGCCAGAAACAAGCAACATCCTGGCGCTGAACGCCAGGAATGTGCCCAGAGAGGAAAAACTGGCGCTGAACGCCAGTAACAAGCATGAAACTGGCGTTCAACGCCAGAAACATGCTTTACATGGGCATTGAACGCCCAGAACGTGCACCAATGGGCGTTTAAATGCCAGAATGGTGTGCCAAGGCAATTTACATGCCTATTTGGTGCAGGGATGGAATTCCTTGACACCTCAGGACCTGTGGACCCCACAGGATCATCTCAGGATCTGTGGACCTCACAGGATTCCCACCTACCTCGCTCTCTCTCTTTCCATTCATGGTCATTCCTTCTATTTTTCATTCACCACCTACATCTATCCACTCTTCCCCATACACCCCACCTACCTTTACAATTCAACTTCTCTTTCCCACCCAATCCCACCCATATAGCCGAATCCATCTCCCCTCACTCACCTCCATTTTCTTCTTCTTCTTCTTCCTCTCTTCTTTCTTCTCTTGCTCGAGGGCGAGCAATATTTTAAGTTTGGTGTGGTAAAAGCATAGCTTTTTTGCTTTTCCATTACCATTAATGGCACCTAAGGCCAAAGACAAAAGCTTCCACCTCTGAGTCTAGGGAGATGGAAAGACTATAAGCCGTCATAGCTCAGTGATAGAACATGTGGCTGCAAATCAAGAGATCCCTGAGATGCCTCAAGGGATGCACTTTCCTCCCAACAACTATTGGGAGCAACTCAACACCTCCTTAGAAGATTTGAGCCATAATGTGGAACAATTAAGGGTGGAACATCATGAGCACTCCATCATTCTCCAAGAGATAAGAGAAGATCAAAGAGCAATGAGGGAGGAGCAACAAAGGCAAGGAAGGGACATAGAGGAGCTCAAAAAGCACCATTGGACCTTCAAGAAGGCGCCACCCTCATTCAGGTGGATTCATTCCTTGTTCTTATTTCTTTCTGCTTTTCAGTTTTTAATGTTGTGTTTATCTATGTTTTGTGTCTTTATTTCATGATCATTAGTATGTAACCATGCCTTAAAGCTATGAATAAAATCCATTAATCCTTCACCTCTCTTAAATGAAAAATGTTTTTAATTCAAAAGAACAAGAAGTACATGAATTTCGAACTTATCCTTGAATTTAATTTAATTATATTGATGTGGTGGCAATACTTTTTGTTTTCTGAATGAATGCTTGAACAGTGCATATTTTTTATCTTGTTGTTTATGAGTGTTAAAATTGTTGGCTCTTGAAAGAATGATGAACAAAGAGAAATGTTATTGATGATTTGAAAAAAAATCATGAAATTGATTCTTGAAGCAAGAGAAAGCAGTGAAAAAGCTTGAAAAAAAAAAGTGGCGAAAAAAAAATAGAAAGAAAAAGAAGGAGCAGTAGAAAAAGCCAATAGCCCTTAAAACCAAAAGGCAAGGGTAAAAAGGATCCAAGGCTTTGAGCATCAATGGATAGGAGGGCCCAAGGAAATAAAATCCAGGCCTAAGCGGCTAAATCAAGCTGTCCCTAACCATGTGCTTGTGTCATGAAGGTCCAAGTGAAAAGCATGAGACTGAGTGGTTAAAGTCGTGATCCAAAGCAAAAAGAGTGTGCTTAAGAGCTCTGGACACCACTAACTGGGGACTCTAGCAAAGCTGAGTCACAATCTGAAAAGGTTCACCCAGTTATGTGTCTGTGGCATTTATGTATCCGGTGGTAATACTGGAAAACAAAGTGCTTAGGGCCACGGCCAAGACTCATAAGTAGCTGTGTTCAAGAATCAAACATGCTTAACTAGGAAAGTCAATAACACTATCTGAAATTCTGAGTTCCCAGAGACGCCAATCACTCTGAACTACAAAGGAAAAAGTGAGATGCCAAAACTATTTAGAAGCAAAAAGCTACAAGTCCCGCTCATCTAATTAAATTAATATTCAGTGATATTTTAAAATTTATAGTATATTCTCTTCTTTTATCCTCTTTGATTTTCAGTTGCTTGGGACAAGCAACAATTTAAGTTTGGTGTTGTGATGAGCGGATAATTTATACGCTTTTTGGCATTGTTTTTAGATAGTTTTTAGTAAGTTTGAGCTACTTTTAGGGATGTTTTCATTAGTTTTTATGTTAAATTCACATTTCTGGACTTTACTATGAGTTTGTGTGTTTTTCTGTGATTTCAGGTAAATTCTGGCTGAAATTGAGGGACTTGAGCAAAACTCTGAAAAAGGCTGACAAAAGGACTGCTGATGCTGTTGGAATCTGACCTCCCTGCACTCGAAATGGATTTTCTGGAGCTACAGAACTCCAATTGGCGCGCTCTCAACGGCGTTGGAAAGTAGACATCCAGGGCTTTCCAGCAATATATAATAGTCCATACTTTATTCGAAGAATGACGACGTAATTTGGCGTTGAACGCCAAGTACAAGCTGCTGTCTGGAGTTAAACGCCAGAAAAACGTCATGATCCGGAGTTGAACGCCCAAAACACGTCATAACTCGAAGTTCAACTCCAAGAGAAGCCTTAGCTCGTGGATTGATCAAGCTCAGCCCAAACATACACCAAGTGGGCCCCGGAAGTGAATTTATGCATCAATTACTTACTCATGTAAACCCTAGTAGCTAGTCTAGTATAAATAGGATAAGTTACTATTGTATTAGACATCTTTGGTCTCAGTTTTGTTTTATTCTTCATCCTAAGAGGCTATTGATCACGTTTCAGGGGGCTGGTCATTCGGCCATGCCTGAACCCTTTGCTTATGTATTTTCAACGGTGGAGTTTCTGCACACCATAGATTAAGGGTGTGGAGCTCTGCTGTACCTCAAGTATTAATGCAATTCTATTATCTTTTATTCAAATCTCTCTTATTCTTATTCCAAGATATTCATTCGTACCCAAGAACATGATGAATGTAATGATGAAAGTGACGATCATTATCATTCTCACTTATGAACGCGCGTGATTGACAACCACTTCCATTCTACATGCAACAGAGCTTGAATGCGTATCTCTTAGATTCCCCAACAGAATCTTCGTGGTATAAGCTAGATAGATGGCGGCATTTATGAGGATCCGGAAAGTCTCACCTTGTCTGTGGTATTCCGAGTAGGATCCTGGGAATCCGGAAAGTCTAACCTTGTCTGTGGTATTCCGAGTAGGATTCCGGTAATGAATGACTGTGACGTGCTTCAAACTTGCAAGTGCTGGGCGTTAGTGACAGACGCAAAAGAATCAAGGGATTCTATTCCAGTAGGAGCGGGAACCAACCAGTGATTAGCCGTACTGTGACAGAGTGCGTGAGCATTAGTTTTCACTGCGAGGATGGGATGTAGCCATCAACCATGGGTGATGCCTCCAGACGATTAGCCGTGCGAGTGACAGCCGCATAGGATCATTTTCCCGAGAGGATTGAAAGTAGCCACCACTGATGGTGAACCCCTATACAAAGCTTGCCATGGAAAGGAGTAAGAAGGATTGAGTAGAAGCAGTAGGAGAGCAGGCGTCCTTGAGCCATGCAGCATCTCCATTCGCTTATCTGAAATTCCCACCAATGAATCTGCATAATTCTTCTATCCTTTTTATAATCTATTCTATTATTTCTATTTTCGAAACCCATAAAACAAATTTAATCTGCCTAACTGAGATTTACAAGGTGACCATAGCTTGCTGCATACCAACAATCTCTGTGGGATCGACCCTTACTCACGTAAGGTTTATTACTTGGACGATCTAGTACACTTGCTGGTTAGTTGAACGGAGTTGTGATAACAACTGGTGCCACAATAATGATTTCATACAACTTAAAAGAACAGTGATCACAATTTCGTCCACCAAAAACCCATTACCCAATTAACCCTTATTACCCCATCCCTAAATTAGATTTCCTAACCTAACCTAGCGTGTTCAAACTCAAAGGAACCCCTCCTATCACAGCGCCGAACCCACCCCTCCCAGTCCCTCCAAGCACAGTGCCGAACTCACCCATCCCAGCAGCACCGAACCCAGCCCTCCCAGCACAGTTCCGAACCCAGCCCTCCTAGCCCCTCCCAGCAGTACCAAACCCAACCCCTCCCAACAACGCCAAACCCAGTCCTCCCATCCCTTCCCAGCAGCGCTGAACCCCCTCCCTCCTAGCACTCCCAGCACCGTCAAAGGTTAGAGTCTACCGAGTCAGATATGGAGCCTCCAAGTCAGGTATTTGTTGAATATATTTTGTTGCTAATTGTTGTTCATTGTTGAAAATATTTGCTGAATGCATTTGTTTGAATTTCCGCTTCTGATTTTTTAATTATTTGTTCATTGTATTTGTTCAATGTATTTATTATTGATTTTTGGAAGTTTGTTTCATTGATGCAGGGATTGTGGCACGGGATAGATTTATTGGCTTGGATCGAGGATTTGGGCCCAATGCTATGAAAAACTATTGATAATCTTTTTTGGATCATGTTGTTAATCTTTTTTTCCCTTGATTTTTTCTGTTTAACCTATTGATATTTTTTCTTATGCTTCTGCTGGTTATTGGTTAGGCACGTACCAGTACCAATATACTTGGTTCTCACATTTTAGTTGGTTGTTAGTTATTATTTTTATGCTGTCATTAATGGATTAACATTTTTTTGTATTATTAAAATGTTATATATTTTAATTCTGTATTATTATACTACTCTTTTTTATAAACTATTTAGAGGAATGGTTCTGGCTCTATCTTTCCCTTCCTAAAATGTATTTTGCTCCACCCTCAACCCTCAGCTCTTGCTCATTTTCATGATTAATTGAAATTGATTTTTACTGAAGAAGTTCCATTGATTTGTCATGAATGTCACAACCTTTACAACATTTTGTTGTTAATGGTGAAAGTGAAAAGTTGTACAATTTTCAGCAGAAATTTCTGCATTTTATTTTCAGATGATGAAAAACACTGCAACTTTGGAAGACTATGAGATATATGAATAGTAACTATTGATAAAATCATAAGTGCTACATTTGAAAATATTATATTTTTATGTGTTACTATTTTCTTTGGGAACAGAATTCCAATTCCAATCAGTACATGAAATTAGGAATGTTTGAACGGAAGTGTACATACTAGTGTCTATTAGTTGCTTACACTTTACTATTTTTTTATATTCCAGTCTTGGCTATAATAGTTCTTGCAATTTTTAGACTTTTTTCTGAAATCAATTGAAAAATCAAAAAAATCAAACCAAACCAAATCGATATTAATTGGTTTGGTTTGGTTCCGATAGTCTCGATAAAAAATTGAACCAAACCGAACCACATAATTAAGATAACATGGGATCGGATGAGTTTTTGCCATAAAATCGAACCAAACCGCAAACCGAACACCCCTAGTTCCAACGCTATAGATTCTTCTTCTTCTTCAATCTGATTCACTAACGCATCACAAAAACCAATTGTGGGAGCATGTTTCTGCCGATACATCTCCTTATAGAATCCTCTAATTGCAATCTTTATTCTAGCTTGATTTCGCACCAGCCTCCCATTGATTACTCGGGCGTCAATCATATTATTCTTCCTTCTTGTCGAGACTATACTATGAAAATATCTAGTATTTTTATCCATATTCCTGTCATGCTTGGATCGAGACATCTGCTTCCAATGAATCTTCTTTCTAGCATACCACTTCTCACAAAATCTAACCAACACCTTCCTTTTAGCCTTTGCCATGCCATCATATACACCATCACTAACCATATCATCAATCTTCCTCATCTCATCCTCAAACTTCTTTATTTTAATATCCATGTCACCAAAATTGTTCTTATGCCATCTACCCAATGTAGCCGTTAGATTTTTATAGTGATTTAAGATTTTTTGTTGGGTCTTTATCTTTAATTAGGATATTGTATGGCTAATATTATTCTATATTTGTACCCTTTATATTTGTGCTATTTGTATTTGCACTATTTGTATTTGTGATTCTTTTTACTACTAATTTTTTTTCTAATTTGTATTTGTACATTGTTTGATGATAAGTCTAGGATGGGTTTCATTGAGTTTATATTGTACTTAGGTAATGATCCATTAGCAATAACCCGACCCAGTTAAACTATAAATCAGAATTCAGATAAAATAAATAAAACATTACTTATTTTAGTTAGAGAGAATCTTGATGACAATAAAACTATTCTGAAACAGATTGAGGGTGGTTACCAAAATATCAAGAAAAATATCTCAACCACTCCAAAGAGGCAACACTCTATAAATACAAAATTCTAACTACGTAAATGTATGCTATTTACTCAGAATAACATTATATTCATCTCTTACTCTTATTTACTTGAGTATTGGAGTGTCTTTGTAGGTGTCCGCCATCACTATTTCTCTTGAAACTGACATATACCTCTTCCACTTGAGGCAAAGGAGAGCTCAATCCTTGAACATGACAAGTTATACCTCAAGTCAGGCTTACTACACAGGAACATTTGACGTCCACCGTGGGGCCAACTTTAATGTTACCCAACATTTTCTTTTTCCACTCGTTATCCTCTTTTTTGTAGGATCTCGATCATGACTGATGAGAAAACTTCACTTCCTCCTCCACCAACTCCAGCCGAGTTATAAGTTATGAACATTACGCTACAAGTCGAGGTCCAGAGGATGGTCAACCTATTAGCTCAACGACAGAGTGCAATGCAAACACAGATGAGGATTCGAAACTTGATTTTCTTCTCCCAACCAAGGTCAGCATCACAATGAGAAAAGCTCCGCAACTCACTATAAATTCTTTCAAATTTTCTGGTAACACCATTTAGTGGTATACAATTTTAGTTACATATAACACATACCTGATTTTCATGTTTTCATAAGGAATTCTAGCTTAGTACAATTATACAAGCATTTGATCAAATAATAAAATGAATTTAAATATTTCTGATATATGATCAAGAGTAAATTACATAGGATCCAAACAATTCAAGCCAACTTACAATGAACTTCTCTAGTTGTTATTTACGTTGTTAACCTAGTTACTATTTTGTTATTCAACCGCGTTTTGATTGCTCGATGTTAGTTTATATTGTCTTATTCATGTTTTTTCTTCATTCTTTTCAATTATTTACTCTTGAAATAACGGGGTTTAGCTTTATCTTTAACCAATAAATTCAAAATATGTATTTACAATGCTCAGTGCAAAAAGAAGAATTTGAAATTAACTTAGAAGAAAAATAAAAGGCAAATGACCTCAACAAATCAAATTAAATAAGTCTTTTTTACTATGATAAAACAACGTATATGCATAATCTACCTTGTTTATATAAATCTTTAATTTTAAATTTCAATACATTGTAGCTTCTTATAAGGTTTACACTACGCTATATACTCGAATTGTTTCACATTGGTGTATTTTATCATTTCATATGTCAACTCTGGATATACAATATTTAGTCGTAAACTGTTAATCCATATAATATCATTCTAGGTAAACCTTCTTTAAATATATTTGGCGTTACTATTTCTACTGTTCACTTGTGCATCAAGTTTTGTATACAGGATAACACAGTTGTAACGATACATGGTGACCAGAAGGAAGTCAGGCAGTGCTATAACACAAAATTTAAAACAAACCTACCAAAGCAACCTCAAAAATCGTATCACCATGAGGGCTATAACTCGGAAAGCTTGAACCTCTTAACAGATCTTAACTCCAAATCAGATATATAAGATTGGCCTATATAAATAGATACTTCGACCGAAGTGATACTTGTAGAGGATCAAAATAAGTTTACTGACATAAGAGATACATTACACAAGCTAAGAAAATACCTATAGAATAGAAGTACAACAAAAACACTCAAAGCTCATTGGACAAGAGCATACATTTTACAAACTTTTGACGACAATACTTTAACAAGTACATGGAACATCTTTTCCTTAAAGGTGCATTACAGCTAAGTTCATAAGTTGAGATACATTGATGTGCTCTTTTCATTAATAAAATAAATTTACAATTTTACTTTCAATTTTTTCTATTAATCTCATTTATTATTATCTCCAATTGATTTATAAGTCATTCGGTATATGATCAAATCGAATAAGTTGTTTTGTAACAACTATTCATACCACACATGTGACTCGATCAGAACCAAACTATACTTCGATTTTCAAACGCATAAGATATCAAGTTATCTATCATGTTCCATTATCCCTAATAACCGACCATAAAAATCAGATACTCACACCCAAGTACAACTCACACAATTGATACTTTGATACAATCATTCGACTTCAAAATCACTAACCGACATATAAAATAATTACTTTAAAAATCACAAATAGCACAAATCATGCTACCTCTATTTATTAATCTTAACATTACCCAAAGCATAACTCTTGGGTTCCATCAACAAAGCACATCCTCAATTTACAAATAACAATATATATATATATATATATATATATATATATATATATATATATATATATATATTTACTAAATTATAAATTTCACAATGATCAATCATCATCCCTAATGACTCTACCATGATCACACAAACATATGAATATCAAATCAATACAAAGGCACAATATATAAATTCCTAAACCAACCAAGTTCACCCTACAAAGTTGAGTAATTAGTTCATCATCAACAAAACATAAACATAAAACATTGTTCAAATAATACACATACAATCTAATTCTTTAAACAAATAAACTACTATGGAGTAGTCATATTCTTATGTCCACCCTCGTGATCCACATCATCATTTACAAGTCCTCCATTAAGAACAATCTTGCACAGGTCTATAGTGACAAAGTCCACGGTAGGAGCAATAAACTTAGCTTGCTCCGTAGCCCTGTCAAATCCAACAGAGAACATTTTAAGCCCATGATTCACCTTACTATTCTCGGCATTTTTCTTCTCAAGAGCCAACTGCACAATCCTCGCTTGAAATTTAGCATTCTCTTTAGTTAACCTTTTTTCTTTTTCCTCTAGCGAACTCAATCTTTCTTTCATCTCTTTCAACTTTTTCTCTATAACATCTAGCTTTTCCATAGCAGCACAAAGCTCTTTTTCCGTCTTACACTTTTCTTTCATTAGCTTTTCTATATCTTCCTTCCCCGCCTCGGCCATCCTATGGCTCACCTCCCGGGTCCTCTATATGCACATCAATCTAGCCCCAATCACCTACACAGAATACAAGCAACTCAACATTAACAAATATGGAATATATATTTTGCACATAGTGATAATCAACAATACCTGCAAATATTGATCAACGGTCACATCACCCCGCACTATTAACAAGATTGATATCTGCAGGTGTTTGACCATGCTCGTCCGACAGTAACACAAAGGGATAGTGTTCACTCCACATAGAGGTTATATCCTTGGTACCTTTGAACTTGTGTAAATTCTTTTGATTATTAGTAAGCTTTTCTACTTTTGTCAAATCCAACTCTTTTGTAGCTTGTTTGCCATCAGTCAGGTCTATCACTTTTTCTTTAGCAACCTCTATCTCAATCTTCCTTTTCTTAATACTCACAACTCTCTTCTGAGGTATCGATTAATCCACCTCAGCCCTCCTTCCACCTTCACATTGTTGGTAGATTCTTCTTTCTCCATATTTTTACCCTAAAAAATGACTAAAGGCTACTGGCAGTGACCTTTGATGCCTTCTCTCTTACAGAACACAATACCATATATCATCAACTTTAAATAACCAAAGTATTTCAAAAAAAATCACTTTCTATACTAGTTATCTTTATAGTTGACTACAACATCTCTATCCGTATCCCACTCAAGCAAATTAGCAACAGAAAACAATTTAAAAGTTGACACGTTATTTACAAAATATTTTGCAATCACTTCATCTTTATACCCTATTTTTTCCATACTCAATATTTGTCGAGGATTTAGGCACCAATATAGAGGAAACCTTTCTAAGAGATACTTATCTATGAAGAATAAAAATTCTTCTTCTAGAGACCTCACCTTCACATACATACTCTTAAACCCTTTGAAAGATGACTTATACAAACTAAAAATAGCCTTATTCAGAACACTCGCAAAATTTAACCATATTCCTCTCCTTAACCCTTGTAAAAAATATCTCTAAAGAAGGCTCCTCTTCCATATGCTCCATTAAGATTTCAAACACTCTTATGAATGCCCATGCGTTAGGTATAACTGAGATAGTGCATATTTTATTTGAGTAAGAACAGCATACTCAAAAGGTGTGAAGAAAAACTTCACCCCTAATTCCACAAACAAATAAGTATACATATAAAAGAACTAATAACCTTCATTCCGATGATACACTTTATCAAATACATGACATGGCAAAAACTCAACCTTCACATTCTCACCTCTTCTAATCCACTCAGAGCTACCTAATTGAAGCATACTATTTTCATCATTAAACAATGACACATAACCTCTCACAGATGAACCTACCCACGAGTATGGATCACAATCATCAAGAAAAAACTCTTCGTCTATCATATCATCGTCTTTACCTTTCTTTTTCTTTTTTTTCTATTCCAAAAACAGAAAACTCAAACAACAATAACCTAGAAACGAAGAGGAAGATACAATGAATAACAAACAAAAAAGGTAAGCGACTAACCTCTCTTACTCATTTTCAAGTTTTTTTCTTGGGAAGATGCAAATGCCTCAACTCTATTTTTTTGCCTATTTCACATCAACTTGGTAAATATCAGTTATCCCATCTTACGGTCCAAAACCTGACCTTTCAAATTACCACTAACACATCATCTATTAATCATATTTCTCAAGTTCTAACTGTTGATAAATGGTCTTGATGACCTTGGTAAATAAAAAAGTAACTCTAAGTCATAATTACATTTGTCATCTCATTTATTACTCATTTCAAACATTATTCCCTAATTTCATCTATTACATTTTATATTCTTTATTTTTATTTTCTTTTTTAAATCATAATTATTCTTTTCGTTATTTCAACAAATTTTATACTTCATATATTTCAATCACACTAGAAAATGGGGGCTAATCCTCATATTCATATTTAATCATTATTCATAACCACTCTCATTTTTTTACTTTATTATTATTCAACTTAACATCTCCTTTCTAGCATGACTATTATTTTTAAAATACAAGTTGAGTTTGTGAGCTACTACTATTACCACGATTCTGATTTATAGATCCAAAAGACGAAAATTCAACCTGTTTTATTGAAAATATCATAGGTCAAGTTTGGAGGCTATAATCCATTAGTAATAACCCAGCCCAGTTAAACCTATAAATCGAAATTCAGATAAAATAAATAAAACATGACTTATTTTAGTTAGAGAAAATCTCGGTGACAATAAAACCATTCCAAAACAAATTGAGGGTGGTTATCAAAATGTCAGAAAAATATTTCAACCACTCTGAAGAGGCAATAAATACAAAATTCTAACTACGTAAAATGTATGCTATTCACTCTAAATAACATTATACTCATATCCTACTCTTACTTACTTGAACATCAGAGTACCTTTGCAGGTGCCTACCGCTGCCATTTTTCTTGAAATCAACCTATACCTCTTCCACTTCAGGCGAAAGAGAGCTCAATCTCTGAATAGGGCGAGTTATACCTCAAGGCAGGCTTACTACACAAGAACAGGTAATAAGAAAGAATTCAAAAGAAATGCAATTTTAGCCATAATTGTTTATACGACTTTCTTAATTCATATAAGTTGTACTCAACAAATGTATCACCTATTTTTGATCACAATAGAATTGGAATCAAGTGCATTGAAGGCTCAATTAGAAGCACATTACAACTAACACAGTGTAATAGGTATGAGTTATGAAGCATTTACCAAACTAGTTTGCCATACTTCATGAGAAAAGAATTCTTATAAATAATCAAAATAGTTTTATTGAAAAATAAGTTGCAAAATCTACTTTTACTTTTGTGATTTACCTGAGTTTAGAATTTTTACAATTTTTTATTTATCTTCCTTTGTCTTTAGCGAGATCTTATTTGAGAGTGTGAGCTGTGGTTGATTTATGCACCCTGGATTGGTAATGAATCCCAGTTTCTTATTGAGATTTTACAAGAATAAGCAATTGGGTATGCTAGTTGTTCGCTGAAATTACCAAGAGAAGGTGAGGGGATTTTGTTTTGTTTTTGTGTTGGAAATTGGAATAATGGGATTTTCATTTTCAGCTATTGTTGTAATGGTAATGAAGGGGGTTGAACTACGAAGGGATGGTGACTTAGAGGTGAAGAGAGATTTTGAAGTGGGGGATTTGAATTGAAAAGTGTGGATAAAGCGAGTAACTAAGTAATAAGGTGTTGGCAATGTTGAATGAGAAGTGAATGATGATAAATGATGAACTTGAGATTGAATTGAGATATGAATTGATGAAATGTGAGTGTACGGGAGAGGGTATAAGGGTGGTAATGATAAATAGTGAATGCGATTAGAGAGTGTGACAGGCACTATATCCCAAGAGTGTGTTGGGCACTATATTCCTGGTAGACAGTGATTGTGGCTATGCTTAATTAATTGAGGAAGTGCTATATAATTAATGAATTCTTGGCCATAATGATATTGAATGAATGAATGTGAATGATTATGAATGAATATGATAATGGAAATCTAATTGAGATTGTTGATGATGAGTATATTGAGTTTTCTCTCTGTTGTAAGGTGTGTCGGACACTATATCCCATGAGCATGTTGGGCACTATATCCCAAGAGCGTGGCGGGCGCTATATCCCAAGAGTGTGGGAACACCTTACCCTGGAAAGTGTGTCGGGCATTATATCCTATGAGTGTGACGAGCACTATATTCCGATATCGTGGCAGATGTTATATCTCAAGAGTATATATTTTAAGCGGCCAGACACGTATTTGATTAGAAAATTTTTTCTTCCGTCAGTCTACTAAAATAGTTAGTTGCCATTTTCATAAGTTCAACTAAATGGTACCACACTCCCACCACAAACACTCAACTGTGTATGAAGATTTTATCCTTATCGTTAATATATTTTGCTACAAAAAATTATTTCTTTAAAAGAATTTTAGTAAAAATACCTAGTTATAATTATTAAGTTATGTTAAGTTTTTAGAATGATATAAATGCTATAGATGAAACACATATTTCAGTTAAAGTTCCAAGCCAAGATGTGTTAAGTTCTAGAGAAAAGAAAAGTTATCATACAATAAATGTATTGATAATATGTATTCCTCATTTTAAATTTACATATGTGTTAGTAGATGGGAAGATTCAACTATAGATTCAAAAATTTAAAAAAATGCATTAATTAAAGAAAAAGATAATCTACATATTTTTGAAGTATTAAGTTTACTTATATAAACTAGTGTAAGAACTCAATTATGCTCAGGCCAAATGTAGATCTATTGTTTAAATTTATTGTTACCAATACATTGTTTCTCATAGCTGTTACTTATAAGTAGGTAAATTTGTAAATATCCATTATAAATTTTCATCGTCTCTTTTACAAATGTCCAATAATAATATAATAACTTTCAGGCCCGGCCTATATTTGCATTTTAAATGATGATCTGTTTTAAATTTGGGGAGACTTGGATTTTATTCAAATACATTTTTATTGCAGTTCCAAATAAGAATAAAAAAACATTTTTGTTGTACTATCGAATAAATAATTATTATTAATACAACTTTTTTAAATAAAATATATTATACCCTGTTATAACTTCCTTAATTTATTCACCATCTTTTCATTTGGATTGTTGGGTATAAACCTTACTAAAATAGAATAAAATAGTTTAACCTGATTAAAATAAGTAAAAACTTTAATTCAAAAGGCAATAAAGACTATTTCCATAACAGCAGAGGCTTAGTGGTTATAAGTATAACTTCATCTCCACCTACCACTGTTCTGCTTTTAATGGCTTTAATTTCAAATACACCATACACAGTACATCAAAAAACTTCTTTGTCTGTTCATCTTTCAATGTGAAAAATTCCAAAAAAATGAATAATTAATAAGCAGTATAAAAAAATCTTTGTCTGTTCATCTACCACTGTGAAGAATTCCCAAAAAATGAAGTACACATAAGCAGCATAAAAAAAATCTTTATCTGTTCATGTGTCACTATGTAGAATCTCCAAAAGAAGAAAACAAAAATAAGCAGCTCCATCATATTGGCCATTGTGTTGCAGATCTACCACGCACTCTCATTCAACATTGTTTTGCTTGTGTATGTTCTGCAATTATTCCCTGAATATGATCACTAAACGCGTCTTCTGTTCTTCCCCAAAAGCTGATCCGACAATCTTTTTTTCCTAGATAATTTTATTTGTGATTTTTTCAACTATCACATAGCATAGAAAAATTAGTCAAATTATCATATAATGTATTGAATCATGTCCTTGATTATGTACTTTAAGGTGCTCCTAAACAAGTTGGTTATTAACTTTGATAGGCTTCAATTACATTATCATTATTTATGGGAGAAAGGTGTTTTTAGATAACCTACAATTTGTTTGGCCAAAGATGTGCTTACCAATCTAAATAAATTTGGTATGAAGGACTCTTTCAACAATTTTATGCTACCAATTAATCTATGTATTTTAACATAACATTGCAAACTCCATTTTTCCTTTCTGATAGCTATCTTTGTTTCATTATCATAAATTAAAAATATTTTTTAATTAATCAATACAAGTGATGTGTAGTGTAAATCCCATTAAATTAGTAAATAATTAGTCAATAAATTAAATTTTAATAAAAAAACTAGAAACATGAATATTATATTTAATTAGGATAGAGCTTATTAAAATAAGAATTTTGACATTAATTTTTAAGAATTTGGTGCAAGATTGGGCCGAACCGGTCGAACCGGACTCAAAGTGGGCCCAAGGCCCAACCCTTCAGCCCAATTAACTTAAGGAAAGGTCCCTTTCCTTTCCCATTCAGCAAAGGAATGTCGAAGCATTTAAGGGGGAAGGGAGATAGGTTCCAAACCCTTGGTTCTCGTTCAATCCTCTATAACTCTTCGCTCTGAGCTCCGATCGCCGCACCAATTGCGACCACTGCGTAGAGCTCTACGAATCTAGCGGAACAATTTCATAGGTAAGCCACTCTATCATCCCAGTTTCTCTACCCCTTAAACTTCGAAAATTGTGAGTATCCAAGTTGAGAATTTGTTGATTTTGATCTTCTAGGTTCGATTTAGCTTGCAGAATTTATTGGACTTAGTTCATTTGGTCCGTAGGTATGGTAAGGATCTTCAACCCTAGCTATTTCTTGTTTTAAGTATATTGGGAATTGAGTTTTTGGGTATATGTATGTATACATGTGTTACGTGTGTATGTATGCATGATATGGAGTCCTTGGAGCCATTCGAAGCTTGATTGGGGAACTTGGCTGGTGTTAGAGCTAAATTTTGGTATTGAAGCCTTGGCTTTTGCCTAAGTTGGTTGTCTTGGATAATACGTGGAAATCGGCCAAGGTATGATTTAGGTTTCACGTATTTAATATATAATGTTCTGTGAAAACTTAGGTTAGATGACCATAGGATGAGTTGGATTCTATGAAAATGTTTAATGCTTAGTATTCTTGATGATGATTATGATATGGATTGAATATGTGTTGGATAATTATTGTTTGTGTTGGTAATAGTATGTTGATTGATAAGTGGATGAAGAATGAAAGAATGATATGTTGATGTAAAATGAGGGATTTAAGTTGAGATGGGGTAATGAGGAATTTGGTGCTACGTTCGTGTGCTTTAGTATGTTGCTGAAGCTAAAATGCAGGTATAAAGGCTTGGTTTGAGATTGGTTTCAATGAAATTGAGGTTTGAAGGTTTTTGTGTAAAACTAATTTTTGGCCAAATTTCGGTGAAGCATAACTTGGCTTCCAAACCCTCAAATGATTTCAAATTAGTTTCATATGAAAATTGGGTCCGTGCAGTTTACGTTGTTCAAAGAACGGATGAAAAATATTTTGAAAAGAAAAAGTTATGCGCATCGAAAGTTCGGAGGGCAAAACTGAAAATCTTGCAGCATTCAGCATTTTGCTGATTCTGCACAGCTTGCGTACGCAACCATTACACGCGACGTGACCAAACTCTTCGGGTTTGGCTGCTTGCGTATGCGAGCAGTGTGTTTGCGTATGCGAACACTAATTTTTAAAGGGTTGCGTACGCGACCACCTGAACGCGACGCGACTAACCCTTTTGGGTTGGGATTCTCGCGTACGCGAGGAAGATGCTTGCATACGCGAGCAAGGATTTTCACACGCCCACACGTACGCGTGGCCCACGCATATGTGTGGCCTCTTAGTAAATGTATCCCCACGCGTACACATGACCCACGCCTACGCGTGACCCCTTTTCAGCAAAAATGTGTTTTCATGTTTTAAAGTCAAATTTTCCATCCTCTAAACCTCTATTTTCATCCTCTTAACCTTATATTACAGTAATAGGCCTAGTGGTGAGTTGGAGCGAGGAAGTGGAGGTTATTTGAGAGTGAAGTAAAGTTGGAAAAGTGATAAATTATGTCTAGAAATGTGTAAACTTGGAGTGTGTATGGTGCAATGGCTTAAATGATATGTTGATGCAATGAGTACTATGATTATGAATGTTTAATGGCCTAAACACTCAATTTATCTGAGATACGAGTTTCCCTGGGTAAAGTAGCATGGCTTGCAACCACGTGTTCTAAGTCGAAACTCGATACTCTGTTGACCCTACGTCGTAAGGGTGACCAGGCACGTATAAATTCCCGGGAACGATACCTCCATTGAGAAATTGATATTTATATATTTGAAAAATCTATGCATAGACCCATTGGGATGCGCGACGGGGGACAGTCCAAGGTTTAGCAGCCGGACTTGTCGGGTTGGCTTTATAGAACTCTTACTCAAAGTCTTCGATCAAAATAGCCAAACACTTTGTCTATTTGCCTTTGCTAGTAATCAACTCTCTTGGATCCTCTTTTCCAACCACTTCACCAATGATATCTACACAACAATAAAAGGTCCAAACCAAATTAATTTTCTCACATGACACGTTTGTTAAATAAATCTATAACTGGTATATTTTTTTAAAATTTTGCATTACCTATAAATATTGAATCATCGATCTTGTCAGCTCGAAACAACTCCATAATAGGTTTAAAAGAAAATGCCTCTAGAGAAAAACTGGGATGAGATATCGGAAGAACAATGGTCTTCTATGAAAAATTGATGGTCCATCTATTTGTAGTTATCCTGATTTTCTCTTTTTTATCCACCACTATAAAGTTAGACATCACATACATGTTAAACTCCAAAATATTACCTCTCCACTTCTTAACCAATGGTTTTGGGATTGAAGCACGGATTCTACCATCCTAGAAATTTTGAAAACAGCATGTCAGTAGTAAAAACACTATTAGAAGCCATAAAATAATTAGGTATACTATATATCCAACACACTTACTTTGATATCCTAAAGAACCATCTCATGCCATTGATTTCTTTGTCATTGATTCCTATAAGTGCACAACAAAAACCTTGAAATTTCATTAAAGTTTTATTGGATTAATATCCATTAACATATCATATATTTTTGCTATGTTTATGTAGGTTTGGAACACAAAAATACTCACTATTTTTTAGTAGATAACACTCTTAAATAGTTTCAGGTATAACGTAATAGTTCAAGACGTGTCTTTAGTAATATTTTATAGGCAAGTTTAAATTTTGAAGAAGATAAGAATATATTTTTACCGTGGCAGTCCATTATTTAATTGACATAGTTGTATATTGTTTAGTTTCCACGTGTCAGCCAGTAAAACTATGCACTTGTCAAGCACAAAGAACTTCATTTGTCGAGCAGCAACCTATCCATTATATTCTTATAATATAGTAATAGATGATTCAATTCGATGCTAAAAGATTTATAGAATATTTTTTACTTAAAATTTTTACAATTAATTTTAGATAAATTGTTGATGTTGGATATACGTTAAGATTAGTATTTATTATATATCAAAGTACTCGGTATCACTTACAAAAATTTGTTCAATATGCACCCGAAAACTCATCGAGAGATATTTAGCCTAAGATATTTGTTATTGGACAATTTAATTGAGAGAACATTTGGTATTGTGAAAAATAGGTTTCTACTTCTATCAAACATATCTAGATATACTATAAGAGGAGTACTAAGGGTCAGTGACTTTATATTTTATAATCATTAATTGGTTATTAATAGTATTTTTAATAGTGTGAGATTACATTCAATGGTGAAAAACTACTCATTTTTCTTTTGATAATTAAGTGCTGACTACAAAATACAAATGTTGTTGTCCCTAAACTTTTTCATATTGTAAATACTGCAAGTGAAATTATCATAATTTATTGTATTTTACACAATTTCTTAATAGATTTTGACACAAATAAAAAAATTGTACAAGTTGATAAAACTCTCATAAATCACAACTCATTAGAGAACGTAGCAAAGAAATAAGAAATTACTAGAGGTGGAAGATAAAAAAAAATAATAGAGACTAGCTATCACTAAATTGTTTTATTTAATCTAATATTTATAATTTTATATATATACTATTTATAATTATATATTTATTATATTTAAAAGTATTTAATTATTTTAATAAATAAAAAAATTTATATTACTCTAAAATAGTTTTCTTTTACCTCTTCAATATTTTTATTCGAAAAAGCAATAACTCATGCCTATTCCTTATTTTAAAGTTGTAATACATTATTTTCTTCCGTTGTTAGTGTAAAATCTTGGTAGGATATATCTATCTCTTTTGTGTATTTTTTTAATATACTTTTATTTTTAATTTTAAAAATATTAATAAAAATTATCTTTTATATTATTAAAAAATATATAAAAAAAGTATTTTTATATGTAAAAGAAAAGTACACATATACCATGTATCTCACTATATAACTTATAAACATAAATATTTGATAATTAAATGGTAATGTTAGATTTTTTCTTCCCTTTATTAATAGTATCATATTTGATTTTTTTTTTAATTAGGTAAACTTGCTTTGAACTATAAAATATTGCAAAATATATTGTTTTGTTTACTACATTTAACAAAATCTACAAAAGTATAATGTATAATACAACTTAAATCAATATATTTAATGATAAAAATTTACATATAATTACTTTTATATAAAATTATTAGTTAAAAAATATTAAATAATTTAATAAAAAAATTTAATTATTAATTTCATATAAAAATAAGTAATTTTACGTATATTTTTATTAGAGTAATTACCCAAATCAGTCTCCAAGGATTTTAGAATTGGACATTTTAGTCTCCAAAAAAAATTAATACATAGATCAATCCCCAAAATTTTATTTCGGTAGATAAATTAGTTCCCAGTTCATTTTCTGGCAGAGTAATTACTCAGATCAGTCCCCAAAGATTTTAAAAACGGACATTTTAGTCAAAAAAAAAAAACTAATGTACAAATCAATCTCCAACGTATTTCTCTATTAGACATAATAGTCCCCCGTCCAAAAATAAAATAAAATAAAATTATTATTATTATTAATTTTACAATAATATTATACTATATCTTTTGTATTTTTTGGACAAAAATAATGATAAATTTATTCATTAAATTCTTATATATATATATATATATATATATATATATATATATATATATATATATATATATCAGTTACTTAATAATAATAATAATAATAATAATAATAATAATAATAATAATAAAATTATTTAAAGATTATTTTACAAGAAATTCAAGGTTAAAACTATTTGATATTTTTATATTTAATATAATCAAAAGATGTCCTAAATAAAAAAAAATATATGTTTGTATTAAAAATATGTATTAAAAGAAAAGATTATACTATATATATATATATATATATACACACAGTGGCGGAACCAGAAATTTTATAAGAGGGGGGCCAATTAAATATAAAATATAACAAAAAATTAACAAAATATGATTTGTAGCATATATATCAAAAAAGTAATTATATTATATAAAAGTCAATGTTCAACTACATACTAAAACTTTATGGTCCAAACTTTATGTATGCTCTACGAATTTCATCTTGTTGATTGATAGGATAATTCCAAATTTGCGGACGCTTTCCGGGATCACGCATCAATGTATCAATATTAACTTGATCTATTTCAGTCCTTGCTATTTTGGAAGCAGGGGGTTGAATATCTTGCTCAATAAGTTGTGTCACAGGTTGTTCAATAATATTTTGAACATTACTCAAAGAATCTGAAGCTGAATTTTGTTCATCATATATTCTCTCTTTTCTCTTGAAAAATGAGTGAATTGTTTTCATCTTTGACATTTTTAACTTAACTTGAACTATCTAACAAAAAAAACAAAAATAATTGCATATATATTATTTTCTTAAAAAAAATATTAAACCTATTGAGCAATAACAAATAATTTTAGAAACACAAATATATAATAACCAAAAATAAAGTTATTGATTTACCTGATTATTTTTTGTTCCAAGTCTCACAAAAAAATAATTCTATTGAGTTTTGTCCTCACTTCAATCTTTGAACACTGTCCATTATAAAAAAAAAAATAAATTAATTATTTTAAATAAATAATGTAAATAATACTTGACATTGTCATTAACTTAAAAAAAATTGAAATATACCTCTTTGAATCTTTGTTGTGCATTCAATGGTTAATATTTTGTTGTTCACTTCTCTTCAATGGTTTTTCTTCATATGTCTTGTTTTGGTATGGAAAGAAAATTAAAATGAGAAGAGTAGAAGACCAAAAGTTTGGGAATCACTAAAAGAGAGAGAAAAGTGACGCTATGCCTATGATAGTTTGAAATAAATATTTGAAAAATGTACTAGGGTTACTTTAATTAATAGTATGGGCTTGGGCTAGTATAATAGAACCATTTTTATTAATTATTAGAATGAGCTATTTGTTAACAAGAACAACAATAATTCAAATATTCAATACACAGTGCAGTTTTTAGTTATTTTAATTTATAAAATTTTGTAACTTATATTTTTTTTAATATTATATATAAAAAAATTTAATATTATTAATTATTACTATTTACTATTTTTTTTAAAAAAATTTGGGGGGACCATGGCCACCTTAGGTCCCCCCGTGGATCCGCCACTGTATATATATATATATATATATATATATATATATATAGCCACTCAATAATAATAATAATAATAATAATAATAATAATAAAATTATTATTAGAGATTATTTTACAAGAAATTCAAGGTTAAAATTATTTGATTTTTTTGTATTTAATATAATCAAAAGATGTCCTAAATAAAAAAATATATGTTTGTATTAAAAATATGTATTAAAAGAAAAGATTATACTATATATATATATATATATATCCACTCAATAATAATAATAATAATAATAATAATAATAATAATAATAAATTATTATTAGAAATTATTTTACAAAAAAATCAAAGTTAAAATTATTTGATATTTTTGTATTTAATATAATTAAAAGATGTACTATTTTAAAAAATATGTTTGCATTAAAAAAATATGTATTTAACATAAATCTAAATTAAAATCTTTTCTTTTAATACATATTTTTTAATACAAATATATATTTTTTTATATAGGACATTTTTTATTATATTAAATACAAAAATATTAAATAATTTTAATTTTAATTTTTTTTAAAATAATCTTTAATAATAATTATTATTATTATTATTATTATTATTATTATTATTATTATTGAGTGAGAATATATATATATATATATATATATATATATATATATAAGAATTTAATGAATAAATTTATCATTATTTTTGTCAAAAAATATAGTATAATATTGTTATGAAATTAATAATAATAATTATTTTATTTTATTTTATTTTTGGATAGGAGACTATTATGTCTAATAAGAAAAATGTTGAGAATTAATTTGTATATTATTTTTTTTTTTTGAGACTAAAATATTCGTTTTTAAAATCTTTGGGAACTGATCTGGTAATTACTCTGCTAAAAAATAAACTGGGGACTGACTTATCTATCAGTATAAAACTTTAGAAATTGATCTGTGTATTAATTTTTTTTGAAAACTAAAATATCCGATTTTAAAATTTTTGGGACTTATTTGAATAATTATTTTTTTTATTATATTCGATTTTTTTTATCCTTATACCTGTGACAAAGACCAATGATGGGATAACCAAAAAGGCAGATGGGTAGGTTTCCTCTCACGATTTTCACGAACGGTAGTAGGTAATGGCTTTCTTCTAAATTCTAATAAATTTCAACTAATTAACCACAAATCAATGTCGTTTGTCCCGTTAAAAGAAGAGAGAATTGACTTATTTAAAAGTTTCGTGTCAAATTTATGATGTGACCCCAACCTACCCTCCGTTCCATTTACTTTATTTATTTATTTATTTATTTTTATAAGTCGTTGCATTGCATTCCATCATAATTCTGAATTCTCAAATGCAGCGAGAAAAATTTTTTTAGACGAAGTATTTTAATTAAATAATAAAAAATTGTATATGTGTTACAGTTTTATCGTTTATCAAATTTTTTCCGTTAAATTATAATTTGTTGAATAGAAAAAATTAAATTAATCAATTTTTAAAAATAAAATAATTAATAAAAAATACATTTAATTAGTACTAACTATTTTATTTGATTTCATTTTGAACTTTCTATTAGTTCTTATGATTTTAAACATTCACCACTCATTCTTCATAAGATCAATTACAATTACCTACGGATTATCTACATTAAAAATTGATTTTTAAAGTGATAAAATAAAAAAATAAAAAATAAAAATTTAATCATATTTTAATTTATTAGTAATTAAACATTTTTTATTTTAAAAGAATTTAATTGCTGAAATTTTAATGAATTAATTTTTAACTATATGTCAGATTGTTCAGTGAATGTTTTTGGATTCTCATTTTCACTTTTTTACTTTTAATATTGGGAGAAGCTTGGTGTATAACAATATTATAGGAGTGCATAGAACTTCACTGGAGTGTGACTGCTGCAATCAACTAATTTGACGGTCCGTTTTTAAAACAGTAATCGAACGGTCTAATTTCAGGTTCGGCAAGTACACAAATCGGTCCATTTGATTTGTGTACTCCCAGTCACACGTCAGCCATGCAACTACTCCATTTCCTCTATTTGTATAGTTCGAATACCTTTTTTCCTTTCATCCCCTCTCATTTTCGTTCCAACACTCCTCAATCCCACCATGTTCAACCTCCATTAATAATGAAATTCAAAGTTTGAAAAAGATAAATTTTGGACCACCAATTTTTAATAATGTCAAAAAGAATGAGAGTAAAAGATGTCAATCGTTTGGAGCTTCACATTATCAATTATCTTGATCATTCTAATTATGTAAGTTTTTATTTTTAAATTATTAAATTTAATTAAAGTAATAGTAGGAATGTTAGAAATTAATGATAATAAAATATAGTGATAATATTAGTTAGAAGTTAGTAGTGATAAAATATAGTGATAATATTAAAGATTTGTTAATGTTTAAATAGTTTGATTTAATTAAGATAACAATGATAATGTTAGATATTAGTAATAATATAATAAATTATAGTGATTATCTTATGTTAGAGATTAGTGTAGTAATATTAATTTATATTATGATTATGGATGTATGATAATAAATTAATTGTTATCTACTGTTTTGTGGTCATAATTTTTATTAAAATGTGTATGTATATAATAAAATAATGAGTATGAATTGTTATTAATTGCAGTAATTAGGTTCCGTGTAATAATAAATTAAATAATATAAGTTGTTATTAATATAGTAATAATTTTTATTAAGGCTATAGGTTTGGTAATAAATAAATTGAGTAGTATTAATTGTTAGTAATAAATTGTCGTAATAATTTTTATTAAGGTGTGATAATAAATAATTATTATGAGTATAATATAGGAGATATATCAAAATTATTGAACTAATTATTTTTTTATGAGTGTAATATAAATATTCAATAAAGAATTAATGATTTATTAAGGATTTATTATTGTGTGTTGTTTTTTTTTGGTTTTTTGGTTTTTTTTTTCCACGGTATCCCCCAACCCGGCAGGTCAAGGACTAATATGTCGCGGTACTGAGCTCCATTTAAGGGTTTGCCGCTGGCCAATGGGTTGCTGCATGCACAAGGCGGGATTCGAATCTTCAACACTTGCTTAAGCGGACTAGTGAGCTATACAAATTTGAGGTTATTATTGCTATACAAATTTAATTTGTTAATTAAAGAATGTCACATTTGTTTAATGTGGTCTATTGCTATATTTTGTAGGGTTTACGTATGTTGCAATGTGACAACTACATGCCGCTGGATCGGTACAATCCAATAGTGGAGGGACATTTACGGGACACCGATTTTTATCATGTTTCACATATTGGAGTTGTCCAATGTCAGTCGGCATTGGTTAATGCTCTAATCGAGAGATGGTGCCCTGAGACTCACACATTCCATTTTCTAATTAGTGAGTGTGCTGTGACGTTGGAGGACGTGGCATTAATTCTTGGTCTTCCGACGAATGGTCTGCTAGTTACAGGACCGACGCTCAGTAGTTATGAGGCATTAGAGGGTGAATACTTGGATCATTTTGGTGTTGCACCTAAGAAGGCAGACTGTAGGTGAAGTTTTATCAATTTGACGTGGTTTCGAGGTTTGAAAGATCGTTTAGTGTTGGTTGATGATATTTAGATTCAGAGGTACGTGAAGTGCCACATAATGTTATTATTTGGGACCGTCATGTTTGGAGATAAGTCTGGGGTAGGGGTGCACTGGAAGTTTCTGCCTTTACTTCGTAACTTTGGCGGGATCTTACAGTTCAGTTGGGGATCGGCATGTCTGGCACACCTGTATAGAGCGTTGTGTAGGGCAACTCGTGTCGACTGTAAGGAGATTGATGGTCCACTGACACTATTGCTTACCTGGGCTTGGATCCGTCTACCATTCATTGCGCCGATTCCTGGGTCACTGGTTGAAACGATTGACCCAGTCCTATGTAAATAAAAAACAATCCATAGTAAAAAAATTTCACTAACATTTTAAATATATCTAGCTATTTTTAAAACAATATGAAAAAGAAACAATAAGTATTTTGTTAATTTTATCGAGTTTGACCGGTTTTAATCGGTTCACTCAAAATTGGACCGGTTCGCACCGGTTCATTGCCTTGTGCAGTCTCATCATCGGACCAGACCGGTCTAGGATCCGGTTCATCAGTTTTTTGTCAATTTGACCGGTCTGGTCCGGTTCATCATTTTTTCGATCTAACTTGCCGGTACAAATCGGTTCATCAGTTTTCCAATTAACCGGCTGGTCCGATCCAATTTTAGTAACAATGATGGAAAATATTAAATTTCTCAGCATACATGTTTACTTGATAATTAAACATTAAACAATTACTAATTATATGCTATATTTGGCCTATTTACCGTTGTCTTAAATATTTGTCCTAAACTCAAAACCTATGCACAAATCATACTTTAACAAATCTTAATTTAAAATGATAACGTACCTGCATTTACATATTGAGGAAACTCCGATGTATGCATGGCCTCCAAATCTAATGACCGCATGAAAGTTGGCTCCTCAAACGGCTGTTGGTTTGCTAGTGCATTTGCCACATCCGCCACATCTACCACCATAGCATCGTCAGCATGATCTTCGTCTACACCCGGATGAACGACCTCGCAGTTACTTTCAAACTCTTCTTCACTATCACTGTTGTAATCTTCCAACTCAATATCTCGGTTCGCTATAGATTTCTCGAACTCAATATACAGTTCGATGAACGATATTTGGGACCGACTTTCAAGATACACTGAAAATATTTCTTACATGCTCGCTTCATCGGTCACGTATTTCGTTTGAAATTGAACAAACTCACCAAACACAGATATATGATATCTGTACAGAATACACGCCACTCTCCTAGATATTTGAGAATCCATCTTCTCACAAATGACACCTTTTAATTCTTCAAATGACAGTGTGAATGGAATAATAATATCTAACAGATTTTCACACACAAATTTTACTCCTTCTAATGTTTGCAATAAAATTTGACCATGATAATACACCTTTAATCTTACTCTATCATCCATAATAATAGAGAAGAAGAGAAAGACTGAGACGGGCTGCAGCAATTTGGAGAACGAGAGAGGAGGAAGAAGATGAAGTGGATGCTCAGTCTGGGTTTGCGAATATATATACATCAGAAATCGGACTGTCCGACCGCTTTCTTGGTCATTCGAAATTTTTTGAATGTAAAAATCGGACTGTCCGATTTGGAAACAACCCACAAAAAAAATTGGACTCCCACAAATCGCTGGGTCCGATTTAGGTTGCTTTCAGATTTTTGGTCCAGAAGCCTTGAAATCGGTAGGTCCGATTTCCTTGGCCCAAATCAAATTCATCATCCGTGCAAGAAATCGCTGGGTCAGATTTCTTTGCACCCAGCCATCCTTAAACCATAAATCGGACGGTCCGATTTGTGTTCCCTCTCCCCTGCAAGAAAACAGACTGTCCGATTTCTCTCCATCACCTAACAGCCGTCACAGCAGTGTAAATCCCCCACGATCCATAACCCAGCGTAACACCAAAGTGTGTGTCATATGCAAAAAAAATAACCTCTCATTTCTTGTATCTTTTTCTCTGGATTTATTATAACACATACGGTCTTGCTATAATGGATTTTTTTCCACTAAATTCAATTAAATTAATCTAGACATAAAAATTTTGTATTTTTATTTATAAAATTATATTTTTTGTTTAAAGTTTTTGTGTTAATTATAAAAAAACAAAAAAAAAGTTACATGATTTTTTTGTTTATTCTTTTGTTTTGTGTGATTTTTTTATTCTTCATAGAAAATAAAATAAAAAAATTAAAAGAGTATAAAATAAGAAGAACTCTAAAATCAAAAAGAAGGAGAATGAATAGTTATTTGAGAAGAACATAAAATAAAACCAAAATTTTTTAATCGCAATGCATGAATTTCTTAATTTCGATATTAGAATATTTTAACTTTAACATAAAAAATTCTTTAACTGAAATTTCTCAAAATTTTAGAATTAAGGAAGTAGTTTCTTAACAAAATTTTTTTGGCTTCTTCTTATTTTTTTATTTTATTGTTCTTAAATTTTTTTGTTATATATATATATTTTTTTCTCTTTCTGTTCTTGCTTTTTGTTGAGACAGAGAAAAATAGAATCTAAAAAAAAGATAATTATTCTAGAAAAATAATGACGTAATAAGATAATAATTAAATAAGAATCCGATGTTATCCGACGTTAAAAGATAATGTCAGATACAGCACAATGGTCACGCCATCAAGTCATGAAATCGCCAAATCATGATATTAAAAATATGATATAAAGGCAATAAATACTGAAAAAATGGTAATAAGAATCCGATGTTATCCGACGTTATAAGATAATGTCAGATACAGCACAACGGTCACGCCATCAAGTTATGAAATCGCCAAATCATGATATTAAGAATATGATATAAAAGCAATAAATACGGAAAAAATGACAATTTTGAAATACAGGGATAAAAGAAAAAAGAATTCAGCAAGTAAACTTTAAATAATATCCGACTATCAAAATACATCACTAACTTAAATATTGGAATATTTTATAGGTTGTTCTCTGGCCTAATTTTATATTTATCGAAGTTAGGATCTTTAATCTTTCAACTCTCCGATTTGTGATCTCCACTCTTAATATACAAAAAATAATGATGAAAAAAAGAAAAACGAAAAAATTAGACTTTATATAATTAGACTTTAAAATATATTATTTTAATTTAATTAGACTTTATTAAATAAAAAATTTGGATGCTTAGCTCTTTTGTTATCATAAGGGAACAAATCTACGATATTGTAGTAGTAGTAGGCGAGAAAACAAGGTTTAAATTTTAAAACAATGGTTTAACCATTTATTCATTTTAATTATTTAAAATGTGGGCTACCGATAATTTTATTTTATACATTTAAAATTCATTTAATTCTTCGTTCAAAATATTCAGAGATTAATGTAGGATAATTAAAAATATAAAATTATATAAGAGCCTAAGAGTCTAAAGATATGACTCAGATAAGATTAATACGTTTATTTTCAGTCTTTTACAAAATTATTTTCAAAATATTTGTACATAGACTTTAGGGTATGATGAATAGACTAATTAGCCCTACGCAGAGTGCTTTTATTAAAGGCAGATTAATCTCTGATAATATTCTAATTACTCACGAGTGTACGCATTACTTGAAGAACAAAAAAAAGGAGACTCGAAAATGAAATGGTGCTAAAATTAGATATGAGTAAGGCATATGATATGATGGAATGGCACTTTATTTGGTTTATATTGGAGAAGTTTGGTTTTGACTCCCGGTGGATCATGTGGATTCGAGAATTAGTGACAACTGTTTCTTATTCTGTTATTGTAGAAGGACAACCTTATGGTTTCTTCAAACCAAATAGAGGTATTCGACAAAGAGATGCTATATCCCCCTATCTTTTTCTTTTCTGTGCAGAAGGTCTCTCCTTCTTGCTACACAAGGCAGAACAAAACAGACTAATTCAGGGTCTTCAGATACATAGACGATGTCCCAAGATCAACCACCTCCTGTTTGCTGATGATTCCATCTTATTCTGTAAGGCTAATCCTGAAGCATGTTCAAATATCCTGCATTTATTGAATTCTTATGAAAGCATCAGTGGCCAGAGGGTAAATCTTAATAAATCTGCTGTATTCTTTAGCCACAACACTCCGTCCACTAGTTGTACACTACTGGCTAACTCTATGAATATTAATCATATTGGGGCGCAGGATAAATACCTTGGTTTGCCTTCTACAGTCTCTAAATCGAAAAAGGCTTCTTTTAGTATGATCAAAGAAAAGGTTCAGAAAAGAATCTAAAGGTGGAAGCGCAATCTTCTTTCGTCCGGTGGTAGACATGTATTGCTTAAGGCAGTGGGAGAAGCTATTCCTATTTATACATTGTCTTGCTTCAAGTTGCCTGATGGTTTAATTTCGGAAATTCACTTTCTACTTTCTCAGTTCTGGTGGGGACAAAAAGGTTCTGAAAGGCGGATGGCTTGGATTAGCTAGGACACTATGACTCGCTCACGAAAAGAAGGAGGCCTTGGATTTAAAGATATCAGAATCCAAAATCTGGCGCTTTTAGGCAAACAGTTTTGGCGACTTGTGACACAGTCTACTTCCTTATTATCCAAAATCCTAAGAGGTAAATACTTTAGCAATGGTAATGCTATAACGGCAGAAATTGTAGTCTTACCTTCTTGAGAAAGGTCTTAATTGGACTGTGGGTACTGGTGAGAATATCCGAACCTTTGAGGATCCTTGGCTGCTTCCTCCGTATCCTGATTTCTGACATGCCAATTAGACAGGCTGTTTCTGAGTTGGTTCTAAGAGTTAAAGATCTAATTACTGAAGATAGGAATTGGAATTAGAATCTCATTCAAGAATTATTTCTCCAAGATGTTGCAACAAGATTTTGTCAGTTAAAATTCAGCAGAGTAGGAACAAATTGTAATGGGATTTGAACAAATCCAAGTAATATGATACAGTTTTAGGTTACATAATTGGCTATTTATTTTACCATCCATCTCTGGAGCTTTGTCCTAATTATATGCAGCAGAAAAAAGCCGTGGATTGATCTATGAAAGTTGAACTTGCCTCACAAAATTAAGCTATTTATTTGGAAAGCTCTCCATGACCGACTTTTCTGGTGCTTGCTCAGATTCATCACCGCATCCCATCTATATCGCCAATATGCCCCTACTGTCATGAAGCAACGGAAACAGTCACTCATTGTTTGATCGATTGCTCTAGAATTAAAGACGTATGGTCTCAAAGTTATCTTCGTGACTGTCTTCCCCCTCAGAGTTCTAACGACTTTTGGACATGGTGGACTGCATCAACAGAGATACTTAACTCGTTGAAAAATGCTGACCGTAATCCTCAATTGCTTGCCATCATTTGCTGGAACTGCTGGAAAGCTCGCAACCAGTTGATTTTTGAAGGTTCTACTTCTACTAGCAAGCTCTGTCAAGTTGCTCCGTGAAATCCAAAGAACTACCAGTTTAGGTCGTCATCTCCATGAGGCAAGCTCTTAGTTGCATTCAATTTGATTTATCATTCTTTCTTCTTAAAGATTTTTCTTCGTTTTTTGACCACTCACTGTTGGATGAATACTTTCAGTGTAGTGTTTTTGAAAAATCCCTACCTTTTATTATACTGTCCTACTTTTGAACATCTTTATATTTTATTTTTTAATAATTAATGAAATATAACCTACTATCTTTAGAAAAAAATATAATTAATAAAGAATAATTAAAATTCTAACTTATTCTTTTAATTTTTAAATAAAAAACCTTTTTATATTTTAATATTTCATAGGATGATTATCGAATCTTGCAAAAAAGTTTTTTTTGTAAGTTATTCACAATTTAATTTGGAGGATGTTCTCATAAAGATGCGTAAAATATTTTTTTTATAAAAATATTTATGTGTTGTATTATTATTGGACATATTAATAAACCAGTTATTTTTTAATTTTTTAACAAATTAAAATAAAATCGATTTTTTATAACAATAATAATAAACCCAATTTTTATCAGATCCGGTCGAACTGACTAATTTACATAATTTATTGGATTATGTTTTTTTCGTTTTTTTTTTAACAAAAATTAGGGATATACTTATCTTTTTATCAAAAAATTTAAATATGATTTAGTTTAGATTGTGTAAATCGATCGGATTAAATCGAATCTAATAATTATAATGGAACAATTAGATTTATTATTGTTGTTATAATAAACCGATTTTATTCTAATTTATTAAACAATAAATTATTAATTAATTTAATAAAAATATCCAATAATATCATAATACATATAAATATTTTTTAAAAAAAAATATTTTTTGTGTCTTTATCAAAATGATCCCCATTTAATTTACCAACCCTGGTTGATAAAGTGCAAAAGACCAAAAGTGGCTCCAGTCCTACTCGTGCGGTCTCCACCAGCAGTCTCACTCTCACCAACCCTCAAACTCGTGGTTGGTAAGCACGTGTTAATGCCACGTGACTATATATATGAAATGCCTCTTCTATTTTTAATTCTAACATCGAATGGATTTTTTTTAATTGTTAAAATAAATTAAAAAATAAAATATAATTTATAATTTTTTTATTATTTTACTCTCTTAATTAATAAATAAAATTGAGAAGATTAATTTTTGAAAATCACAAAAAAATGTATTTCTGGCTAGTCCAATTATTATCCAGTTTATCTAAGAATTATAACAAATAAAGAAATTAATTTTAAGTATGCAAAATATTTAATATTATTACTTCATTATGATTTTTTTTCAAATAATTATTATAAAGAAAAAGTAAATATGTTTTTGTGATGTATTATTATTATTATGGACATAGAAAAACTTTAAATTTTCATTAAAGAATTTATTTACAAGCCAACTTAAAATATTTGGATACATGCCAATAAATTATAGTTTAAATAATATAATCTCTTTATATTATATTTGGTAAAAACAAACAAAAAATATTGGGGTACATATGAATTCAAAGAAGCTATACGTAGATGGCAAAGAGCAAACCAACCAACCATGTTCGGAGTTGTCAAAAATCATCCTACTGTTGACTCCCTATGGCGATGAAAAGTCAAAAAAGCCTTCACAGGTGCCAAAAAGCGTGAAACCTAATTGCTTCGTTTCTTCTCCCCCAGCCCCTTTCTCCCTTCCTTTCTTTCATTCAGAAACAAATTGAGCCAAAAAAAAAAAAAAAACCCAGCCATCACCAACGCCGCAAGCAGTGGCACCCGTCCGACGCACTCAAAGCCGTCGTCCATCCGTCCATCTAGCTTCCCTCGTGCTCCAACTCTCCAACCCTGTTTGCTCTCACCGATCGCAGCTTCTTCCTCGAGGTCAGCTCGGCGTCCGACGTCTTCGTCTGCTCAGCCGCGCATCCGGCCCAAACCATTGAATCCCTCTTTCTTTGCGGATTGAATTTCTGCCCTCTTGCTTCTCGTTCGATCTGGCAGAGTGCTCTTTTTCCACCCCCAATCCATTCTGCTAACCGCATCACAGAGCACTAGTTGCGGAACTCTGCCTCGCTGCGCGGAGGAGCACGACCTTGAACTTCCGCCGCCGCCTCCGTCATCTTCTGAACAATATGTTTGTTCGGTCTCCGCCCTTGGAAGTTGGCTCGGGACTCGTGAGTCTTCAGTGGTGAAGTGAAAAAGAAGGAATAACAGTGGTCGTCGTCTGGTCTTCGTCGCCGTCGCGCTCAACTGCTCTCCGTCATTGTGTGCCTAGACTGCTCTCAGATCGAAGGTTAGTGCTCACTGCTAGGCTTGTTCTTCATTTTTTTAATGCTCGTGAGAACGAAGGTCTAGGATTATCCTAGTGCTACTCAGATTTTCTTTTTAATTTTTAGTTCTTGGTTCTTTGTTCTTTGGTATAGGAATCTGCTTCTACCAGTGCTACTCATATTGAATTGTGTTCTCTACTGTTGTACTGTACTCTGTTTTGTTGCTTTTTCTTGTGCTGTGTTAAAAAATTTTGTTAAAATCTTAATAAGTTTTGTTAATTTTTAGAACAGTTTGTTAATTTTTGTTTAAATTATGCTAAAATTTTGTTAGAATTGGGATCAGTCTCCTCTGTTAAAAATATTGCTATTTTTTTTGTTAAAATTATGTTAAAACATGAGTTTTTATTTATTCAATATAAAAGCATGAACTTTTATTTGTATGATTGAGTCTTCTCTGCTCCATTAGACTGAATTTATTTATTGAATTTTGCTAAATTATATTTTATTTTGAACTGATTAAAATAAATAATGAAATTTTTATTAATGAATTTTTGTTGTTAAATCTTGTTTGGATTAAAAAAGAAACTAAAAAAACTAAAAGAAAAAAAGTTTGTGCATAAAAAGTTAATTATATTTTAAAATATTTATTTATAATTTATTTATTATTTTATTATAAAATAATTTTTCTGGTTAAATTACAGTTGAATTAGTTGGATCAGTAAATCAATAGTTAAAATGGTTTGATGATCAATACCAATTTTCAGAACCTTGACAAAAATACAAACTCATAAGTCATAAGCTTTTCTAGTTCTCTCTCTTTCTCTCTCTAATAGTACTAATTGTTCAACAATACCCTAAACTACTATTACAGTATTACCTTAGGAACAATTATTATATTTGTTTATATTAAAATCGTTAAAATCATACCAATACGAATACAATTACTTGATTTGATTATTAATAAAATTACGCAGAAATTACACGAGTTTCACGGGTGCTTATTTTTTAAAAATTGTAAAACCTTTCAATCTAACACATTTTTTTCTTTCCTTGAGATTCACATAACTTTCTTCAATGTTAACTTTCTCTGGTTTAGCTGATCCCTTCCAGTCAAATTCTGCTACAACAGGTCAGATTCGGAATTTCATCTTCTCCATTTTCTTCCATTTTTTTTTCATTGCTTCCTTCACTTATGTCTGAATTTAACTCGTCTTGTTTCCCCCATTTTCTCCGAAACTAAAGATCGAAAATTAAGAGGGGATAAAGGACAGAACTTGTCGTTGCGATTGGCGTAAATTTTCAATACAAGTGTTGAGACGAAGTTATCATGGATGCGAAAGCTGCGAAAGCGTTGCAACTTTCAGCTCTGCTTCAACCGGAGAAGATTCGGTCAAAACCCAGTGGCGCTTCTTCTCTGATCATATCACGTGAGCCGCACAAAAAGTTTTTCCGGGTTTCGGTTTCGGTTAAGTTGCAGCCTGTTAGAACTTCCACGATCCGGCGCAGGGTAGCACCTTTGGAGGTTACTCGTTCATACGAAAATATCCCAGGTTTGTTGTGAGAAAAAAAAAAGAAAAAGTCTAGGAGCCAATGGCCTAAGTGTACAATGTGCACAATGAAGGTTTAGGAAGTATTAGAGATATGAACATTAGTGTTACGTTGTCTTGTTAGGTTACGTTTTTGGGATGAGTGGTTTCAGGAAATGGTATTAGAGTTCCAGATCCAGAAGGTCAAGAGTTCGAACCTTGGTGAACCCAAAATTAGCTTTTTATAACGTGAGATGTTTATTATCCCTGGTATCTGGATGATTATTCTGGATAGTATAGGTGATGTTCATTTTATTCATAAACCAAAGATTTAGCCCATTGTACACATTGTACATTTAGGCCATTGGCTCCCTAGCACTACTCAAAAAAAAAACACTGTTGGTTTTGAAACGCGCGAATTTGTATTTGTATTATTTTATTAATATGCTGGTTTGAAAAAATAAAAAATAAAAGGGCTTGTAACGTATTACGCGCTTGCTTTTCTAGCTTTGCATTTACATTTTCCAATTGTTTTTATTGTTATTGAAAGGACTGCTGATTTTGAGCTATCCGTCTTTCAAACAATGATTTACTAGCTACAATAAGAAGGTACAACGGACAGTGAACCTTACTTATACATTGCCAATGAATTTGGATTAAAGATTTGTTCTGGTTGTGCGGAAAATTGCAAATCTAATCCTCAACGTGCCTCCCCTGTAATGAATTTGGATTAAAGATTTATTCTGGTTGTGCGGAAAATTGCAAATCTAATCCTCAACGTGCCTCCCCTGTAATTAATTGTTACTGTAATTAATTCTTTGTTTTGCCTGAATTATATTCCTGTAAACATTGATTGAATAAGGAAGGATTTAAAGTTTAATTTGCCTTGCATGAAATTGATTTGAAGAACTTGTGCTCAGATATTTGTGACTAAATGTAGTTGGATATCTATGTTAAAAAACATGGCGTGTCAATATGAAAGATCAATAGACACTTCAGCTGGACCGTTCATAATAATTTCTATCAAGGTGAACTGAATATAACTGCAACGCCCAACTATTGTCTATGTATTTATCATTCTGCAGCTTCAAATAAATTTATTCTATTGAATAGTTGGAATAATCAACTTCTGCGTCTTTTGAGGAAAAATTATGGTCTCTGAGAAGATGTAATTTGGCTGGATTGCATATAAGATTGTAACTGACTAAATAAGTACTGCCCATTCTTATTTCTTAATGTTCATGCTCCTGTAGCTTCGACATTGGAATCTGGAACCTGTCATGCTCTTCTTGATGAAGAGTTGATTTTGAAGGTAACAACATGAAGTTCTTTGTCATTTTTAATTAGTCTATATCCATTTCGTTAGTGATGTTTATGCCCTCCATTATAGTAAGCAAGCATCAAGAAATAGTAAACTTTGCTTAAATGCTTTTTTTGCCTCAGCTTGCTATATATGTCATTATCTTACTTGAATTAATAAATTGCAGAGTAGATCACAAGAGATCGATCCATATTTAAATGGACGCTGTATATATCTTGTTGGTTAGTTTCTTGGCTAAAGTCATCATCCAATAATATAATTTCCAAGTATGACTATTGCAGCATTCAAAGTACCTTTAATTTGACATGCAGGAATGATGGGATCTGGGAAGACAACTGTGGGGAAGATTATGGCACAAGTGCTTGGCTATTCTTTCTGTGATAGGTTAGTATGGAAATTTATCATCTTTTTTTCCTCTCCTTCCAACAAAGAACTTGATTCGTTGATAGGTCTTGATCAATTGGGAGTATGAATAGAGGGAAAGGGCAGACAGAAGGACTATATTAATTGATTAACTGATTTGAGTTTTTGGAGAGTAGGCCTCTCGAATGTTCTCATTATCTTGTAATTCTTGAATAAATTACTTCTTTATTATCTCTGGACCAGTTATATCAGTCTTAAAGCAAGTAAATGATCATAATAATGCATCATTTGGATAGCGAATAGGCTAGTAGAATATACAAAGAATTGGTATGTTGCTTGAAGCTATGTACAGTTTCTGTGTGCAAAAACCAAGATGAACTTCAACTGGTGTTCATATTTAATTGGTAATAGAGAAATATAGTCAGATGCAACAAATGTATTATATGACTGTATTTCTGTAGATAGAAAAGGGTCATTCTAGTTATCCTGAGTAGTATGGTCTACTGAGCTGCACACAAAGGATTTCTGATTGAGATTATTATATAATACTGCACATATGTTTGACTATTACAATGCACATACTGTATATTTCACAAGCACTTTAGACATTGTGTTGATTTTCTGCATTTGTTGCACTTGTGGGTGCTTTAGTGATGCATTGGTGGAGGAGGAGGTTGGAAATTCTGTAGCTGATATATTCAAGCACTATGGAGAAGCTTTCTTTCGCGATAAAGAGGTCAGTTGAAGAGGATTATTCTTCTAGCTTATATGTATCCTCTTTGTTAAGTTGTTTTGAATTTTTATATGTTTCTTTTTCCAATCACATCCAGCTCCTCATTTTTGTCTATCTGTTGACATAAATTGCCCCATGAAGCTGTTGAATCAATATGTTCTGAAATACTAACTAATGACAGTACCCTAGTACTGTCAAGAGTATAGAATTCAATAATCAATTATGAAAACATCCCAAAAAAAAAGAAAAAAGAAATGGCATAAACAACTGCTTAGCCCACCCCTTGCTGTAGGGTAAGAGTCTGATATTTGGCTCTTGAAAGTGATGTTAATAGAAGTAGATACATCTGGTTATGAAATATGCTAACAAGCAACATCATTTCCAATTACTTTCTTGTGTTCTACTATAAATGGATCTGATTGATGGTTTTGTTATTGCATTCACCATTCATTTTTCTTGCTTATTTTTACTGTTTCAGACCGAGGTATTGCATAAACTGTCCCTGATGCGTAGATTTGTTATTTCTACTGGTGGAGGTGCTGTTATCAGGCCCATCAATTGGTATAATTATAATTATTAACATGTGAACAAGAAAATTGAAGTTTGGTGTTCATTTTTTTATGATTAACATCCCATTCTCGCCATCTTATGTATATGGATTGCCAGGAAACATATGCACAAGGGCGTCAGTGTTTGGTTGGATGTACCGCTGGAAGCCTTGGCACAGAGAATTGCAGCTGTAGGAACTAACTCTCGCCCCCTACTACATTATGAAGCAGGAGATGCATACACCCGGGTAACCTTTTTTTTCCCCCTCCTGCATACAATTTTAGTCACCCAGTCCTAGCAACTTCAACTTTTTAGCAATTTGCATCAAAGTTTACTTTTTTCCCCCTTCTGGTAAGTATTCTGACCTTTTGATGTTCTTCTGCAGGCTCTCCTGAAGTTATCTGCTCTTTTTGAAGAAAGAGGTGATTCATATGCCAATGCCAATGCCAGGGTCTCATTGGAAAGTACGCATAGATTTTCTTTTTGGTTTTGATTTTTTAAATAAGAATTGTGGATTTTTTTTTCGGAAACTTTGGGAATAAAACAGGACTTTATGTATTTCTTTCCCCCCCCCCCCCCCCCCCCCACCCCACTTATTGAACTTGAATTGTTTGGACCTGGAGACTCCTAAGATACTTGCCCAGCCTCGCTTTTAAAAAAGACAAAAGGAAAGTAGGAAAAGATCTTTAGTGAACTTAATTATTATTTCTACCTTCTTCTTGATGCTTTCCTAATATATATGGTTTCTGACCTTGTTCTTTATCGTGCAGAGATAGCGGCAAAACTGGGCCAAAGAGATGTGTCCAAACTGTCACCAACTGCTATTGCACTTGAGGTCTTCATACTCAATTCCCTCCCTACTAGTGTCATTTCAGGATGTTTTTTAAAAATATTTTGGTTTTTATGGGTCAAATGAAATGTTCCTAGGTTAGTTGAATAAAAATGACATCTGTGCCAATCTAGATAACACGCCTCTGCATCTTGCAGGCATTGGAACAAATTGAAGTCTTTTTGAAGGAAGAAGACAACAATTACGCAGAACGCTAATAAAAACAGACACAAGCATTGTTGACGTGTTCATATTTTTTCCGTTATATGCAAGCAAGGCCATGATAATATCGTGCAATGTCAATATGTTTTGAGTTTAAAAAAAAAAAAAAAAGAAGTGATGAAACCTGTCATATGTTTCTGCATAATTTGTGTTAGCATTTAGAATAAGCTGAGGAGCTACCAGCAGTGTTTATGTTTTGTTTATTGTTGATGTATATATATATTTGTAGTCGAGTTTGGTTGATCTGCTTATGTATTACTTCCTCCAAGAGGATTTTTATGTTGTAAAGTGGTCTGGTTTATTTATTTTTAAATAACTTTGTTTGTTCAACAACCTAAGCGAAAAAAAGACCTCATGTAAATTTATAAAAAACTAAAAATATATAAAAAAAGAATAAATAGAAAAATGTTTGGCAACCGGATGGATGTTGCCCCCCCAAAATAACAATGGTTTCTCAGGAAAAGTAACAAAGCAAAAGAACTGGTTGCAGAAAACTTGGGTTGACATATTTAGACAGCGTAGCAATTACATTAATTTATATTGACTGATATTTTTAATTAGCATTTTAATATTTTTAATCCAACAATCTAATTTTATATTTTTAATTGAAAATTTTAGAGAATTATTAAAATTTATTATTTTTAGATATCAGTTAGCTATCAATGTTTAAAAATATGAAATAAAATATGTTGTTAGATTATTAGATTAAAAGAATTAAATTAAAAAATTATTCTAATTATTAGTTATTCTTGGTACTTTTTTGACCTATATAGTTTGGGACTTACTTTTTATTTTGCAGATATAGCGGTTTTCATATTCAATGAAAAAGAATGAATTTTTTCAATTTTTTATTTTTTTGTTAAATATAATTTTTTTATTATTTAATATTTTTTATATATTTTTAATTAGTTAGGTTTTGAGAATCGGACCGGTCATCGAATCATTTTAGTTACTGGTTCACCAGTTTATTGGTCCAATTGGTCCAACAGTAGTTCATTCCAAAAAATTGTTTTAGAATAAAATAATAAATAAATTATAAATAAATATATTAAAATATAATTATAATCTAATATAAATATTAAAATATCACCTAATAAAATATACATATTATCATTATATTAAAAACTAACAATATTCTAATAAATCATCAGAAAATAAACTATAATACTCACGCAGTAAGTCATCCACATTATTAGGAAGATTAGGCTCTTTCTCACAACCTAAATCCTGAAATCAATAATTTCAACAAAAATAATTACCCTAAATCTTGAACCCTAAAATCAATAAATAATCACTCTAAACCTTAAAATCAATAAATCTATCAACAAAAATTCAATAACAGTAGACTCAGAAATTAAAAAACAGCAGCAGCATAACAAAGTCATTTTGATCAATAATTTCAACAATGATATTAAAATAAGAAATCAAAAGTAAAAAATAAAAAATAATAACAAATCTATTTTTATCAATAATTTCAACAATGATATTGAAATAAGAAATAAGAAATTAGAACATAGCATAAAAGAAAAAAAACTCTTGTAAACACTGCCACTAACCTTCGACAGAGGTGGAGGGCGACGGAGAGCAGGACAACGACGAGACGACGGTGAGCAACTCGTACAAAGAAGCCGTGGGAGGATGGATGCCGAACCGGGATAGAACAGACTCAACAGAAAGTTTGGGTTTGGGACAAAGCGAAGAGGGAAGCTGCGGAGGCGCCAACAACCACAGACGACAACAGTGAAACCGTTAAAGAAGCTAGGGTTTTGGTTTTGGGTTTGAGGGCTTTGATTTTTCCTTTTTTAGCTAAGCACTGAATGTCACGAGGGGGGGTTGGGGAAGCAGGCATGATTCATGCGGTCACGCACGTTTTTTTTAAATCGAATAAAACGACGTCGTTTAGTAAGAACTGACCGATTTTCGGTCCGGTTCAACTGACTAATTTTTGGTCCAGTCCAACCGACTAGTTCTCAATTTTTGGACAGTTCTCCAATTAGAGGTTTTGCGTATAGGACTGGACCGTTAACATCGTCAGTTCTTGGTTTGACCGGTTTAACCGATCAGTCTGGTTTGATTTTCAGAATTATGCTACCTAAAAAGTACGTAATGAAAGATCACATTCAACAAAATAATTTTAGAAAAATGGTAGAATTTATTCAAAGAAGATCACGCTAGTCCCCATATACAGAAATGGCAAAAGGGGGTGAGAACTTAAGATTCCAATAGGACACTATACGAAAAACCTAAGGAGATATGCAGCTTAAATCTAATCGTTTATAAGGTCACAACAGTAATCAATTATACAAACAAATGCAATTACAAGTATATGATAGTATAATAGTCATATATACAAGTAAGAAGCCACTAGCAGAGAAATGTAGCAACCAAGTATGATACATGTCTGGTTCTACATAGGTCATGAGCTCATGCGTCGATTGGCTATTTGCAACCCGACGGTACCCGACCCAAGTCCAAATATAGCTACTCCACTAGGTCGGTCGCGCACCGGTGCCCGAAATACAGTCGCAGCACTAATAAAGAATGACCCAAAAATACAAGATGTTCCCAGTGAGTAATAATCCATATGGCAGGTGTCTCCACGTTCATATAGTCTCTGGCCAGGCTGGATGGAAGTCTGCTCTGCCAAGTATGTTTTAGCACCTTGAGGTTTATAGTTTCTTTTTCTGCGGTACATCCCGACAAAATTTATTTCTAAAGGATTTTTTCGCCCTTCTTTTATAAAAACTTGTATCCAGTCCTTTCTTAAAATATCTCAGCCATATCATATTTTACCATTTTGCTCTTTTTACTTAACTTTTTACCATTTTCGTTAGATTTTTAATGACACTTTTATTATTAATGTTATTATTTTACCATTATATATTTATATTTTTTCTAATAGACTTTTTCTCCTTCACTAAGTTAACTAATAATTTTTATTTTGTGCTTTATGCCTAAAATTTTTATTTTTGTCCTAAGTACTCTAGTTTTACCATTTAACATTTTTAGCGTCAAAATTTTATCGAATTAATCCTAATAGTTTTCTATGACTAAAATTACTCCTAATATTTTTATTAAAATCTAATTTTTACCATTAGGGACCTAAAAAAATCAATTTACCCTTTATTAATTTATTTACTTGCTCTAATTACTGTTTTTTACAATTTTACCTCTAACTTTTACTAAAAATTTTATTTAGACATAAAATTTTATTTTAAATATAATTTTGACTCAAATAAGTTATACAATTATTATTTGACCCCTAAACATATTAAATTCAAAATTTTACTTATATCTTGTCTATATTATGTTTTTAACCTCTTTTTTATCTGAAAATGACTATAACACCTGTTTTATTTTTTTTCTACTTGTTCCATAGAATTAAAAATATTTTTTTTAACTATTTTTAAACTCTTTTTCACCATAATTTTCGTGCTTTTAGTGACTAAAATTTTCAGAGATACAATTTTTACACTTTTCTTCACTTTTGTGACGTTTAAAGTTTGAAACTTAAACCCTAAGTGCTTCCATGGTTCCGACTGATACAACACAAAATTTAGAGGCAATTATACATTATATTACACATTTTTATAAAGTCAAAATAGTGGTAACTCACAGAGTTTTCAGAATTTCAGAATAAGCACAAATTCACTACAAAATGGCTCGTATAAACACCAAAAATAAGCATAAATATATTCTAACTAATCCTAAATCTTACCTCTTATTTACTTCATTTATTAAACCTTTCACACACTAAAAAACATACACACAACGGAAGAAGCACAGTTAGTGAAGGTTCAGTTTCGTTTTTTGGCCGAAAGTGTCGCAAAAACGTCAAAATTCAACCACTTTGAACTTGAATTTCTCTAACTCCTTAGGCGTGCTCCATGGGTGCTTCAAGAGTAGTTTTTTATATATGGAGGAGAGTAAGAATTTATCATGGCTACTATTAAAAAAAAGAAAAGGAAAGGAGAAGGAACAAGAGTCTACCTTGCCGAAATTTTGGTATAAACACAAGAATTAGCGAAAACGGGCAAATGTTCGTGTTTATATGGCTTGAGTCCTTGAAGAACACTTGAAGAACAATGTATAAATAGTGAGGAATAAGGACTAGGACGTGGAGGAGTAGTGCAGAATTTACTCTCTCTTTCTCACTCTAAAACACGGTAAAAAGTAACAAAATGCATAAAGTATTTGTGAATTTTGTGACCAATATTTTCTTAAAAAAAAAATCAAAGTTTTGCTAAATTTATGATAGTAAAAGAGGCTGAAATTTTAATGGTCAAATGTTGGGATTTAATGAAGAAGGGGCATGAAAACGAGGAAGCTTGGTTAGCGCTTGCATGTCAAGTTTATTCACAGTTAACTACAGTTAGTTACTCGGGGTTAAAATTATCGCAGAGAGGGAGGGGCGTGTTGCTTTGAAAACAAGCAAGAGAATTTGAGTTCTCTAGGAGTCGTTTGCGGAATACTAAAACGAAAATAAAAAATTAAACATCAACATCTATCAACAATCAAGTAGTATGCATATAAAACTAAATATCTTAACAATCTAACTCCACTAAAACTAGAAAATTGGATACAACTAAATTAAACTAACTAACTAAAACGGTATGCATATAAAAGATTTAAAATAGTACTCACACTATCAAACCATCAGGCCAAATCGTCATCTGTACAATAGGAGCTAGTGGAGAGTCCTTTGGCTGGTACCGTGAGAGGATTATGGCACCGCAGTGTTTGTCACTGGAGGCGTCGTCAAAACAGTCAACTGCTGAGCGGACGAAGGTGGTGGAAGAGTCAACTCTGGTGGAGGAATCCACTCTGGTTAAGTAGCCAGACTACTTCCTGGTTGCAAGGGTGGTGCAGCAGAAGGAGTCACGTAGTTGGGGTTAAGAACCATGATGAACGGCTAGTCTGGTACACCCATTGCCTATGACGTCCTAGATGTAGTCGGAATAGAGGGAAATGACCAAGAAGTCCCAGAGGTACCAGTAGACACCCTCCTTGTACCACGACCATGAGGCCGATTTGTCACACCTCTGCCTGTTGTCATGTCTGCAAAGAGCATACGAATTAAATTCAAATTTGTTTCTATTAAATTTCACTAAAATTTTTCAAAACATAATTCTTTACTTAGAATTAATCAAATTAAAATCTTAAAAAAATTCAAATTTTCAACAGCAATTCCCATCATTCTTATTTTTCAATTTCATTCAAAATCTTAAAAAATTTCGATAGAACCTCCCCTAAAATTTAGATTTTTTCACCCTTCAAAGGTTCCATCCAAACCAAATATCTATCAATCCTACTCAAATTTTCAAATATCAAACATTTTACTTAACATAAGTTTTTCTTAGTTTGTTATTTTTAATTGTCTTTAAGTTATTAATTTTTTCAATAATTAAGACAATAAACAAGGGTTCAAAACCTAATTCACCCACCAAGAGGGTTCAAGCATTATTATTAATAAAGTTTATTAATATATCTATTAATCCCTTTTTAATCTTTAATCAACTTTGGTTCAATCATTTAAACAAACTTTGAAAACCTAAATCGTAATACCTAAAACGTTAATCAACTCAAAAACCTAAATCATAATACTAATTAACAAATAAAACATAAATTAATCTTAAATATAACTAAAACGAAAAATAATTAATTAGAAAATGATCATGTTACCAGAGAAGGGAGACGGGTGGTTAGAGGTAGTTGTTGGTGGTTGCTAGAACGTCAACAACTATTACTGGAGGCAGAGGGAGTGGCTGGCACAACGGGAGCAGCTGGTAGAGTTGTTTGGCGCTAGGGGAGAGAGAGAGAGAGAGAGAGAGAGAGAGAGAGAGAGAGAGAGAGAGAGAGGTTGCCAGAGGGAGTTGTTAAGGGAGAGATGAGAGGGTTAGAGAGAGAGAGAGAGAGAGAGAGAGAGAGAGAGATAGATAATGGGAGGCAAGAGGGTGAGGAGAGAGAGGGTGATTCGAAATGAGGGGAGAAGAGGGTTCGCGATTCGAATTTATCTGACGGTAAAGCTTTGCGGTGCTCCAGAACGCAATATTTCACTAATTCAGGTTATCGTCGGATTTATTCGCTTGTAAATTCGACAGTAATGCTTGCATCAATTTCTCTTTTTTTATCGTTGGAAAGTAGAATCTGACAGTATTTTTTTATCCCCGACGAATTTATTGCCAAATTTGCTGATAAATCCGACGCTAATGTCTGACAACAAATCCGACAGTAATTTCGCCGACACTAAGCATTTTTCTTGTAGTGGGTGGTGGTGACGACAACGATAATAAAAGAAAAAGCCGAGGAAAAAAGAGGAGGAGGAGAAGAAGAAAAAGCGTGTGATATAGAAAACAGTTATAACAATTTTGTTAGATTTGGTTAAGTATTTTACTTGGTTGTAGAGTTTTATTGTTTATTGAGAATTTGAGTTATTTCAAAAAAAAAGATTATTATCAAACACAATTTGAGTTTGTTATTTATTGGATTTTGATATTCATATACTTTGTTATTCTATTGAACTTTGTTCAACATTAGTTTCCTTTTTTGCTATTTGACATTTTATAAATTTTCTATTTGTAGTTTAATTTATGTTTGGATGTGATTATGATTATATATTTTTAAATTTAATTTCGTTTGCTGATTATAGGGGGTGGATAGGATACCCATAAGGAAGGATTATAATTCAATTTTTTACTATCTACATGTAGAACAGGGACAGGTTTTATATTCGTTAAAAAAGGGCGGGATAGGATCAAGCAGGACAAAAATTTTTTTGACTTTTTTATCTGCGCTGTTGTCATCCTTACATGTGAAAAAAATACAGTTTACATCTACATTTTTTAAAATTTGTATATATAAATTAATAAAATTTAATTGTTAAAGATAATTTAATACTTGTACTAGTCAATTAATAACTAATTAGCTGCTAAAAATTGGCTAGTTAGGACTTAAAGAGTTGTTTACCTATATTTTTTCTTTATTAAAATAAACAAAAAGGAAAAAAAAAAGCATGTAATAGATTATAACTTCATTTGCCTCTTATTACTGAATGTTCCTTTACATAGGCATTACTACCGCATCAGTTTCTCTCTTTTCTGAACTCAACTCTGGTTTACAATCCTGTTTGAAAACTATAATTTCTTGTCGTAGTTATCCTTTTTTACGAGGGATTAATTTTCTGTTTGGAAGAAAAAGGTGTAGTTGTGCAACAAGAATAATCAACGGAATGGGTTCATATATATATATATATATATATATAAACTAGACAAGAGCAATGCTAACGAACATAAATGGTATAGTCTTTCCATCCTCATCTAAAAGTCTCGAGTTCAAGTCTTACTCTTAATTTAAAAAAAAAAAACTAAACAAGAGTAATAAAAATGTCAAATCTCAACAGCAAAACACCTCTGGATGGAGCATCCATGAGTGATAAAGCTGTAAGAATAGAATTCGCTGAAACCTTTATCACACGCAGTGGCATGCAACTGTCCATCTTCAGTCATTTTAATATGAACTCTAAGGCAACAAATATCATCAAAATTCTCATTAAGTTCCAGCAGTTTCATTGATTTATGACGTTTCCAAAGGAGAAACAAGTCGTCAGCTGCAGTCTTAACCATAATGGGCTTTATTCCCAGAGGCACAAGAAAAAGAGAGCCTTTCACTATCTTCCGAACCCAGGTTCTTTCCACTCTGTTGAGTTCATGCCCCACTAACATTGGCCATGGATTTTCAACATACTGATACAAAATTTCACCAATCCATGCTGTCTGAAACCCATAACCAGTCGATGACATATTTTTATTCCACGCCTCTTTCATTTGATTATAAACCCAAGATGTAAGAGATCCATCATTAGAACCATCAGAACCGGGGATGTTCTTGAACTATTCCCAACTACCAACCACTGGGTCAAGAATCTCGCCAAGGATGCCCGACTTCTGCGATGGTTCTCCCACCACGTAGACCTTTTCGTGGAGGGCAGTCACTCTGCCTTTGTCACGAGGGATGCGCATGCTGGGACCCTGTCTCCAGCGGTTGAAACGGCAGTCAAGAACTCACACATCGGCAGAAAGGGCATCACCGGAATAACCGCCGATTATATAGATGTCATGATTTAGGAGGGGGCACATGGTGGATGGTCGGAACGTGGGTGAAGGACTGAGTGGAAGCCGGAGGACAGGGTCGGGGTCGTCAGGGTTGACCATGAACCATTGGACATGGTTGGAATCAGGGTAGTTGACAGAGAAGTATAGCATGGTTTGCTTACTATAAAGGGTGGTGTGGGCTTCATAGAAGAGCGGAGAAGAGAGGAGGGAGCGAATGGTTTCGGAAACTTGAGACAAATTTGAGTGGTAGGACCGTGGCACGCGTGCTAAGCAATCCAATGCGACATCGTTGGGAAGAGAGGGGATTAGCCCGTCTTGCTTCTCTTATTCTTGTTCTTGTGTTTTTGATGCTTTTGATTTTTTCTGAGCACCGACAGCTTCGGCTAACAATGACATTGTTGTTGCTTTCTACTTTAAAATAAAAAGTAAAAATAAATATAAATATTCATTAATATATAAAATTAATATAACATTGTTAAAACGCTTGGATAAAAATATGTATAAATATATTTAAAGTTCGATCGAGAATGTTTTTTGTTCAATTTTTTTTTTCAAAACTATATTTAATTTGGATAAACAGCATAAGACATCGAGTTGACTATTTAAATTTTTTCGAAATTTTTTAATTTAAGGTTAATTCTTTAAATTATTCTAATATTAAATTTTCCATAAACATATTTTATTAATTGAAACGCACCGTTTATTTTTTAAAAATGTTAAATTTATATATATTTTTATGAAAAATTAATATGGTTGTGCATGTATATGCTGAAGATACTAGAACAAATTGGAGACTCTTTATTTGAAGCAAGAAAGTCACAGTCATACTTATAACGATGATGACAGTGATAGACATAAACGCTAATGGAAAAGTATGCATTCCATAACCTAACCAATTATAGATTTTGCTCACAGGAAGTTTGAACTGCGAGGAATTAAAAATTAAAAGGGACGTGATACTAACCGGATATATATATAAAGTAAAACACACTGCATGGAAAGTTGACCTTCAAGAATGATATCAAATCTGAACTGCAAAACACCGCCTAAGAGAATATTGTTTGGGACCAAGAAGAGACATAGCAGAAAACTCCAACAACGCTTTCATTGGGCAACGCTTTGCGGGCCTCCACGTCTGGGAAAGCACTCTGTAATGCCAACATGGCACGCGTGTTAAGCAGTTCGAATGAGAGATGGAGGGACGGGATTAGCTTCTCTTCTTCTTGCGGAGGTTTAGGGTTAACTAAATGTGTACATGAGGAGAACGAAGACATCTTTTTAGTCAATGAATTTAAAAGATAACATAGATCAAATGAAAAGGTCGGTGGAGAAGTACTTATTTTTCGGAAAAAAAATATTATGTAAGGCTATTATTTTATATTTTAAATCTTCCATATGTTTTAACAATTCAAATTCAAATATAATTAATCTACACGATTTCTAAAATATGAAAATCAACTCCATCCAATTCAAATTTTTAAAAGTTTGTTTTGTTTCAATTTTGAATAGGATTAACAAATATTTTAAAAAATAAATTTGGATTGTTAGAATAGTTAATTAACTCATCAACTTAGTGGAATTTGAATCTAATCTTTTGTATACAACAACTATTCAGAATCAGACCTAACGAAACTCTCGCAACAAATTAAATTAAGGATTTTGTTGTTTTCATTTTTAAGTATTTTTTATTTTTAGAATCTTTTTAAAAATAATAAAATTATATTTTTACCATAAAATTCTAAAAATATAAAATATTTAAAAGAAAAAAATACAATATTATAGTAGATTTTAGCTCTCTTGTTAGATCGCACAATGACCTTGGTGCTCAGGTATTTTGATGGACAGTTCAAAATTGAGAAACATCAATCACATGGTAACAAAAATTTCACAAACCACGCCCCTTCAATTAACAAATATTTGATTTTACTTACCCTTGCACCACAAATTAGAAAGACTTATTGTAGTTCAATAATGTTTTACATCCATGTAAAAAATGTATCAAAATTATTCAAGTAATATTGGCCAGATGCGCTCCCCTCCCCTTCCCTCTCCTCGCTCGTTTGTCATACACGCGCTATATATAACGTGCTGCAATATAAATCTTTGCTCAACGTAAACCTTTTGCTGCAACGTAAATCTTCTTTTCTGCTCGCGTTTTCTTCTTCTTCTCTACTTGCGTTCTTCTTTATTGATCTGCATTGCCTTCGTCGTTCTCCTCTGATTGCTGATTGTGTTCATCTTCTCATTTTCTTCTTTCGAGCTGGTTACGTTGCATTTATCTTCTTCCTATTCTTCTTTGTTTTCTTCTTCGATCTGCACTCTGAATCGAAACAATGGATGACTCAACTTCAAATCAGTTAAATGAGAGCGATTTAGATTATTCTTCTAAAACGAATCAAAGTGACGAAGTTTGGATTATTTATTTTTGAATCGAATTGAATGGAATGCAATTGCTAATTTAAATTGAATTAAATTTGAATTGAATGGACGGAGGTGTACTGAATTGAATTAAATTGAATTGATAATATGTGTAAATTGTAGGAGAGCTGTTTGAATTTAATTTTATACAATGGATTATATTTCATTCACTCAATACTATACAATTGTTTCTACGCATTCGGTTCATTATGCAGAAACTGTTCGAATTTGATTTTATATAATTGATTATGTTTTGTTCACTCACTCTATAACGTGTTCGGTTCATTATGGAGAAAGCTGTTCGAATTTGATTTTATATAATGGATTATGTTTCGTTCACTCCGTACTATACAATTGTTTCATCATGAGTATGCGTTTTGGTTCATTATGCAGAAAGCTGTTCGAATTTGATTTTATATAATGGATTATGTTTCGTTACTATACAATTGTTTCACCATGAGTACATATTTCGGTTCACTATGCAAAAAGCTGTTCGAATTGAATTTTATATAATGAATTATGTTTCGTTCACTCAGTACTATACAATTGTTTCACCATAAATACGTGTTCGGTTTACTATGCAGAAAGATGTTCGAATTTGAATTTATACCATGGACATATAATATTCCATTCATTTAGTACTATACAATTATTTCACCATAATAACATGTTCGGTTCATTTTTGTTCTGCACAATTCAAAACTTTTCCTCCTCACCTTCTACTGTTTCTTCACCATAATTATTCATTTATCTTATTTGTACGAATTAATCTGTGTTTCTACTATTTAGGTGTTAATTATTGTTTATACCATGACCCAACACTAAGGTCCAAGTTCAAATAAGATAAAAAGGTTCAATCCACAGATTGGCCTCCCTGCATAATCGACCTCTACAGAAGTGGTCGGAATCAACACAAACTCCATCCAAAGAAGTCGGGAGCGAGGATTAGCTAACAGATAGCACTTATTCAAATAAGTAACAGTTCTTAAAATCTTTCAACCTACTTTCAGGAGCCATATCTCAACTTCTCTAAGATAAAGGGACGGTTATCCTCCTTAAAAAGTGGAACTACTCCAACGGTGGTTATTGGTTCACCACTATAAATACACTGACACCCCTCAAGTATCACTAAGTTCCAATACTCTCTAAACCTGCCTAGGCTCCTACTGACTTAAGCATCGGAGTGTCTTTGCAGGTATTACCCCCATTCTTTCATACACGGAAGTCGAACGGAGGCTCCCTGACGCTAAGCAAGTCGGAGATTTCCCTCTTCAAACGATTAGGCCAACCTAGCGAGTCCAGCTCACTAATCTCCGGTTACCCAACGTAACAATTATATTTCTAGTAATATTTCTTTTTCAATTGTAGATTTGCATTTAAGCGAAGAAGAGCTAAAAAATCTTGCCTTGATGCAGGTTAAGAAGATACTTTAGGAGAATAGAAGATCACTCACAGACTTTCCGAGGATGCCAATTCCATCAAATTGTATTACCGCGAGCACTAATGATCATTTATTGATAGAAGAACTAAACTTTGATGTTGATTCTTTGACAAATGAGATGAATCATTGTTTGCAATCATTAAAAGATGAACAACGAAGTGCATATGAGAGAATTATGGCTGCAATTTATGGGACCAAATCAGGTTTCTTTTTTCTATATGGATATGGTAGAATGGGAGAACATTTTTGTGGCGAATCCTTTCTGCTTCAATAAGGAGCCATCGTGATATTATTTTGAATGTGGCTTCAAGTGCGCGTCATTACTTCTTTCTAATGGAAGAAATGTACATTCCAAATTTAAAATTCCACTCAGCATTACTGAGAATTCTGTTTGTAATATGAAGCCAGTGAGTCCTCATGCTAAACTATTAGCAAAGGCAAAACTCATTGTATGGGATGAGGCACCAATGATAATGATAAGTAAATATTGTTACGAAGCTCTTGACAAGTGCCTAAAGGATATTCTTCGGTTCACTACAGGTTAAAAACAAAATTTGCCTTTTGGAGAAAAGGTCGTAGTGTTGGGTGGAGATTTTAGGTAAATTTTACCAGTGATTCCAAATGGTTTGAGACAAGACATTGTTCAAACAACAATCAGTTCTTCATATATTTGGCAATTTTGCACTATTCTTACTTTGACAAAAAAAAATGAGGCTAACAATGGGTTCTGTTGGGCTTAACATTGATGATGTCAAAAAGTTTAGTCAATGGTTATTGCAAATTGGTGATGGCTTAGTGGGAGATTCCACCCAAGGTGAATCTCAAGCTGAGATTCCTTCTGAAATTTTAATTAACAATTTTGATTCTGATTTGGATGAGCTTATTAAATTTGTTTATCCTAGTCTCTTGCAAAACATGGTTCACGTTTCATTTTTTAAGCACTGGTGTATTCTTGCTCCTACTTTAGAGGTTGTTGATGAAGTCAATAATTATCTGATGTTCAATCTCCCACGAGAGAATAAAATATATCTAAGTTCAGATTCACTGTGTGTTGAAGAGAAGAATATAGAGACAGAGTTAGATGTCTTTTTAACTGATATTTTAAATGGAATAAATTCCTCAAAATTACCACCTCACAAGCTAATCGTCAAGGAAAGTGTCTCTATTATGTTGCCGAGGAATATTGATCAAGCATGTGGTTTGTGCAACGGTACTAGATTGTAAATTAGAAAATTGAAAAATCATATAATTGAAACTGTTACTCTTATCGGTCTCAACATTAGACAAGTTGTCTTGATACCAAGAATTAACATGGTGTTACGGCCCGGCCCAGAATCAGCTTTGGGCCGACCCGACCCAAGCAGTACCCGACCCGGATAGACGCCCTCCAACCGACCCGGACACGCGTCCTGTACGGCTCACACACGGCCGCAAGACAGCGTCCTTGGAAATATGGGCCTGTCCCATAAGGGGGCCCACTACTGACATGTATATAAGGGGAAGATTGGCTCTTCCCCCGAGGTACGTCACCTTACACATCACTTCCCCTGCTTGTACGATTTCTGACTTGGGCGTCGGAGTGTCTTTGCAGGTGGCACCCCCCTTCGTCCATTCACCAGCTCAAGTGCTCGCCAGCTCGGCTAGTCCGCTACCAGTGCGACCCAAGTTAAGACGTCCTCACCTACCCATCTTTCCACCTGTATACCCGACCTGTCCGGAATCCGACAACCGAACACATGGTGTCCAATAATGAGACTTTGCCAATGAAATTTTATCGTAGACAATTTCTGTGATTGTTTCATTTGCAATTACAATAAACAAATCACAAGAACAAATATTGTGTACCATTGGTTTGTATTTACCTAGATCAGTATTCACTCATGAACAATTATACGTTGCACTATAACACTTTTGGACAATTATATGTTGCACTATCAAGAGTGCATAATAAACAAGGTTTGAGAATATTACTGAAAAATCATGATGACTTTAAAAAAGGATGCACTTTGAACGTGGTTTATGACAAAGTTTTTCAGAACATGTAACATAGCATACTTTCTAACTTAAATTAGCTATATCCTTGCAAAATTATGGTTGATACTTTTATTTTAGTTTAAATAAACTATATGAGTTCCATCGATTTATCACTCTTTCTAACATCAAAAAGTTCTTTTTCCTTTTTTGTAAGTGTTGGACATGATTTGTTCACATTTTAAGCAAGTGTATACAATTTTATTTTACTATTTTATTAATTTTTTAAAAAAAATCATGAATTTTGGTACTTAAATGAATCAGAGGTGAATTTGTTACTTTTTCATATGTGAAAAAAATGTAAATTCTTATTAATAAAATATTCAATTATATCATGAAAGCATCTATTAATTCATTCAATTTCTTCAATATTTTTCTTTGTTGTATGGTAAATATTAAAATAAATATTTATGCAGGCACATGTATTATAAGAAATAAAATCAAAGTACTAATATGAATTTATATTCATGAGATATTTATATTGTTATTTACAAAAGGGTAGAATATAAATAATTTAAGATAACTGGAGTCCATTTTATAAATCTTCAAACTATATTAGTTTAATAAATATTATGGTTTTGATTTTTTTTTCTTTATTCATTTTCAGGATTTGACTTTTCTGTGCTTCCTTGATTCTCATCAAGTTGAGATGGCCGAGTTGGTCTAAGGCGCCAGATTAAGGTTCTGGTCCGAAAGGGCGTGGGTTCAAATCCCACTCTCAACATAATTTATTTTAAATAAATTTTGTGCCTGGCAAGCGTGGAGCCCCCAATGATATCTGCTTTAAGCTGCAAGGCTCCAATAATCAAAGAGGCAGATAGCCACGGATAATGCCGGTGACATGCATGGCTTGCACACCACTCACAAAACCACACCTTGCTCACTCTTATCACCATAGTTTCCATTATAGCCATGGCAGAAGCTTCAGGGCTTCCTCTGCTGCTCCTGGTGTAGACCTCAACACTCTCCAGTCTGCCATTACCAAGGTACTCGTGCTCACTCTTTATTTTCTTTTTACCAAAAATTCTAAATAGACAAGATCATATATTTGGGTTTGTTAGGTGACTGTCAAAACTCAATTCCTCTGTTGTGCATAAAAGGTTGAATACATTGGGCAAGAAGCATTTTCCAGTTAGTTGTTTAACTGCTGAACATTATTTTTCTCTTTTTGATTATACCAAGTTGAACTTAGGTTGAATGAAGCTATTCAAATAATTTAGAATTTAGATGAGAAGAATATAAATTGTGTTTTGTGCAGAAAGACAGTAATGCTGTTAAAGAGGCACTTGATCAGCTCAGTGAAGTTGGTTGGGCCAAGAAATGGAGTTCTCAGCCATACGTTTCACGCCGCACGGTCAGTGTCCCTAATTCCTAAACATTAACCTTATCAACTAAATCCTGACTGCATTCATGGCCATAGGATGTTCAATTCCCCCCAGTTGTTAATATGTAGGCTTCATCAGTCTTACAAGTTTTGACCTTTCAAAATTTGTGCTCCAGACATCACTCCAAGAGCTGACAACTCTAGGAATTAAGAATGCCGAGAACCTTGCAATCCCAAGTGTCAGGAATGATGTGAGTTATGTACTTTTCTATCTTCATCATGTATGTATACAAGGGGATGAGACATGAGGAGTAGTACTTTGTAGTGTTTAATCTGTAAAGCTATTTAAACTGTACATATAGTAGCCAACTATAGACTTTGATTTTGAACCATAGCTCCTGGAGTTCTTGTGTCAGTGTCGCATTCATGAAAAATTGATTTTTTTTTCCAAGTCCAATAAATAATAGAGATCTTTGGTAATGCAGGCAGCTTTTCTTTTTACTGTGGTGGGAACAACTGGATTCTTAGGTCTTCTTGCTGGCCAGCTTCCCGGGGTATCTCTCTCAGACACTTCTTTTTTGATATGCGTATCTTTTTAATGATCTCTACAGAAATTTCAGAGTATGATGGAGTCTTGTAGTATTGAAGAATGCATTTGTAATAACTAATTAAGTCATGATATAACTGATTGGGGAGAACCTGAGAGAAGTTAAATTGGAAAATTTAGCAACTTTTACCTTTTCTGCTTCTATGATGATCTTACCCTGCATATTATATTCTTGGAATTTCACTGGTGAAGAGTAGAGTTGGGTGAAAATAAACATTTGAGAACCATTTTCCTTCTAATTTTCACCTTCCTGCTTTCCGCTTCCAATTCCATGTTGACTATCTTTTGATCTCTGATTAATGGTTGGTGATTCTTGTAGGATTGGGGCTTCTTTGTACCATACTTGATTGGAAGTATTTCCTTAGTAGTTTTGGCTATTGGTAGCATATCCCCCGGGTACATATGAATTTGGTTTACAATGGAACAGTGGATTTCTTTCTCTTCAGTGTGTGCTTTGACATTAACACTCCTCTCACTGACATGCTAGTGTAGGCTTCTCCAAGCAGCTATCAGCAGCTTTTCAACATTTTTCCCTGATTATCAAGAGAGGATTGCCAGACATGAAGCAGCACACTTCTTAAGTACTACTGACTCTTTACTTTCTTGCTCTATATATAAAAGGCTTCACATATATCTGTGACTTATCCTTGTTCATTCTAGTTGCTTATCTGCTTGGTGTACCCATTTTGGGGTATTCATTGGATATTGGGAAAGAGCATGTCAACCTTATTGATGAGAGGCTTGAAAAACTTATCTATAGCGGTCAACTTGATGCCAAAGAGCTAGACAGGTGTTTTACTCTCAATTTTGAAGTAACTTCTTCAATAACCCAGTATCAAACAAAGATTCATATGAATTAAAATTATAAAAAATAAACTCTTATTTATTTATTTATTCAGATTGGCTGTTGTATCAATGGCTGGACTTGCAGCAGAAGGTTTGGAATATGACAAGGTGGTTGGTCAATCTGCTGATCTTTTCAGTCTGCAGGTTAAATCTATGTTAGCAAGATTAGATGGGAATGTCTAGTTTTGTATCTATCTTTTCTATAATTCAAATAATCCAAATTCTTTTTTCCTACAGAGATTCATAAACAGAAGTAAGCCACAACTCAGCAAAGATCAGCAACAAAATCTCACTAGATGGGCTGTAAGTTCTTCTTACACTTTAACCCTACATATAATGGCATTATGCGTATGCCTTTTAACTGTTTGAATTCATGCACCCCTTTCCCTTTAGGTTCTGTTTGCTGCTTCTCTCCTGAAAAATAACAAGGTAAGTCATGAAGCATTGATGGCATCAATGTCAAACAAGGCAAGCGTACTAGAATGCATTCAAACAATCGAGAGTTCAGCATAGTTGGAAGGCCCTCTCTGCTAATCAAGGCTTTTTTAATAGAGGCTATTTCTGCTTTGGATTTTCGGGGCTATTGAGTTATACGTGTCTTATAGCTTTGGTTCACACAATCTTTAGATTGGGATATTTGTAATAATGAACTCCACACAAATAGGGAAACTGCAAAAAAGGGAGCAGAAAGTGTTCTACTAATTCTTGTTAATATATAACGAATATCCATTTTTTCTTATGTTAAGATGTAATAGCTACACTCTGTCACTCTATGAACGATACTCCATTTTCTGAGGTAAAATACTTGAGAAAATTGCGTAATCCAATTTTGCTAAATTGGTAGCGATCATCGAGATAACTACAACTTTTATTAATATTAGAAGGAATCAAGTTTTAGCATCTTGAGTGTTGGTATCACCCATCTCAAAACAAATTTCTCCATCCTTCTACATATGCTTGAATAAAGGGAAAAAAGCTTTTAGGTTCAACATTCCATTACAAACAAATTATACATGATATATGCGCATTATTTATTCTATCTATGTATTTTTTCATGAGAATCTAACTACGTCAATGGTAATTTTTTACACACAAGCGCCTTCAAAATGTAGTGTATATATAGATCACTGCTTTCCGATATCAAGTATATGGTATAGATTATTATGTAGTTTGCATGCATCATGAATTGTCGATCACAATTCATCAAACCAATCACGAGGCTCAGTTTCATAGAACAAGCCGTCAACGATCTGGTCAATAACTGAATCGATGAAGCTGTTGCAGCTAACGGTGAAGATTTTACCCACCCTGTTGCGTGCACTTGAGAACCATGCAAATAGTGCCGCACACGTCACAGCACCCAAACACACCCCACCGGCTTCCGTTATTCCCTCAACGTCCATCTTCCTGAACACCGAGTTCCCCGTTACCATCTCCATCGTAACCGTTGCCGCAAACACCATCTACACAAAACAAAAATTTCATTTTAACTTAATAATTAATAAACTAAATAATTAGTATAAAAGAATGGTTAAGTAGTTAGTTAGTTAGTTACCATGGCGAGGCGACCGGAGATGATTTCGAAATCCTGGCTTTTCTTGGTGCTTTCGATGTACTCCGAGAGGGTGGCAAAGAAAGGGGACACGTCATTATTGCCGTCTATTCCGTCCTTCTTTATGACGCCGATTGGATCGGAACCATAGGATCTGAGAGTGCACAAGCGCGGCTGCAAAACGATGTTGGTGCCTTCAGCCTCGGTCAGTTTGGGTTTGGGAATGGATATCTGTGCCGGGCCGGGTTGTTCCTTGGGCTGTACCGCTGATACTCGGACCGGGCGGAGTGCGCAGTGCGCCACACGCGTTGCGGATGCCATGAGAAAGAGAAAGAAAAGGGAATTCGGCTATGGGAGTTTGAATGAAGAGTTTGAGAGTTTAGAGTTGAATTAGGACCTAGAAGCTTCTTCTGTTGCTAATGCGAGTGTCAAGTGTGTATGTGTGGGGTACACATTATGGTTACGTGTGAGTTAGGAAGTTCGTTAACGTGGTTTTCGGGTAGCTGAGGTGGGGTCTTGAAATAGAAGCGTAAAAACGCTGAATACGTTGCACAGTGTAGTATCAGACAAATTTGTTGAGGCTCTCATTCTTCTCTACTCTCACCTCCTCCTCAATCATTTCGCATAAATTCTCAACGCTTATTTACCTGTAATAATAATAATAATAATAATAATAATAATAATAATAATAAGACAACTATTCAAATGAAAATAATAAAATTATTTTTTTATAAAAATATTTTATTTAAAAATATGATTTATTTATTTAGTCACACTTTAAATAAAAATAATATTTTTATAAATATTAAAATTAAATTATTTAATCTATCATTTAAAAATAAAAAAAATATTTTTATATAAAAGTTAAAAATAATTATAAAATATTTATTATAATATTCATCTAATAATAATTGTTAAACACTTAATAAGTAAGATGAAATAACTCGCTAAGCTTTATGTACGTAACAAGTACATCATATGGATGAACCGTTGATCTTTAAGCTAGATTAATTGTATTTAAGAATGAACGTGAAACCTAACATTAAATTTTCAATCCCACGAATATAACATTGTCTGAAATATTTTTACTCTTTTGAATTTAAGAATTATCTAAATAAAATTATAATAATAGATTAGACTATAATATTATTATTATCTTTCTATTTCAAATTCTTAATATTTCAAGTTTTATCACATGACTGTTACGATAATTAATTGTAGAATTATTTTAATTAGAATATTTTATTATGACAGTCACATGATAAATTTGTTATTTCTAATGGTATAGAGTGTATTTATAGGGTCGTAAAAGAAATTTAGAGTTCATACTTAAATTTACATATTTAAAATAGTGCATATATTATGAGATTATGATGTTATGATAAACTCCTCTTCTTATATCATTCTAATGTTATAAGATACTTTTTAGATTTAGTTAATTTAGAAAAATAAATTGTTCTTTTCATAAATTACTTGATATTTTATTATGGTATCTGTTTCTACCTAACTGGCGATATGTACTCAAGAGAAACCGAGTTTCCGAAGCAGATTATTTTTTATCAGGTCAGATGGGCAACCTACAAAAGTATTTCGAAACTTAAGTTAGTAATGCACTTGTTAGGAATTGAGAGTGTTATCTTTATATGCTTTTGGAGCTTCCGTTTTATATGTTTTTCGAGTATCCATTGGGTATTTATTGTCGGATGTACATTTATATTGCTTGTTAGCCGTTTTGCTGACCTGGCATTGCATTTATGATTTGAGATATCCGACTTTTTTGTGTAATATTGGTAACTCTTGATTTATTGTAGCCAAAATTTTACTATCCGTTATTGTCCATAACAGTATCCCAACTTGCGCTTCATGACTTTGCAGCTTGTTAAATATGCCCAAGTTTGATGGACTGGGCCCCTTTTTGGGTCTTTTGAGGGGTTTCTATTTTAGACTTTTTTGGATGTCAAAAAATCCCTTTGAAAAAATCGTTCGGTTTCTTCAATCGGTTTTTACTTCTCCTTGGTTCCTAAATCGTCACCCACTCCCTTTTATCTCTCCATCAATCAATCAATTTAATGAAGTATTAATTTTTCATAAAATAGCTAGTTCCACTTTTCTTTACTTCATTTATCCTTTTTATTTTTCCATTTGCCTCCAGAAAAAAGAGAGGGATTTTTTTACTTCTTCTTCTGCTAGGAGCTTTTTGGACATTTATAATCTTCGTTCCTCATTTTTTTTTCTTCTCGCAATGACTATCGTGTCCAGGTAAGAGTTTTTTATTTTCTTCGCACCCATGTTCTTATTCTGCTATGTCCCATAATTTGGTGAGATGCATGTAATTGCTCCTAGAATATGATATTTTCTTTGGTGTTTGGTGTCTTTTTGTTTCCCTTTACTTGTTTTTGGGTAGTTTTGAAGTGTTGTGGTAGTTGTTGTAGTGGGGGTACTGTAAACCCCGTAAAATTAGTGAATAATTAATTAATAAATTAATTTTTAATAAAAGAAATTAAAAATATTAATTTTATAGTTTAATAAGATAAAACTAATTAAAATAAGAATTCTGACACTAATTTTAAAGAATTTGACCCAAGATTGAGCCGAATGAACCGAACTGGCAAACCAGGCCCGTATTGGGCCCAAGCCCAATCCAACCCAGCCACATTTAATCAAACACAGCCTTCCCTTTTCTCTTCATCCTCATTCATGCTATAAACATTTTGGAAAGGGGGAAGAACATGTGACAATTCCAAACCCTCACTCACATAATCAACTTGCCATAATTTTTCACTCCGAGCTCTGATCGCCGTAGTGTTTGCGGCCATGCATTTGCAGTGACGAGCTCTTCAAAGCTCAGTGCTTAATTAGGTGAGAAACTCTCAATCTTACTTTCAATTTCTTCTTCCCTAATTTTTGAAAATTGCATGGATTAGATGTTAAGATTTTTTTGATTTTAATGTTTAGGATCAAGCTAGCTTAGTGAGCTTGCCAGGTTTTAAACCAAATCTCTGTTGGTGAGGTGAGAACTCTCAAATCCTATTGGATTTCTTGTTTATATGTGGTTGGATATTGAAAATTGGTATATAACTGTGGTAATATGAATTAGGTGGTGTATGTATAAGAATTGGAGCATAATTGTGTAAATTGGGAGCTTGGCTTGGGTCTTGGTTGCTGAATTTTGATGTTGAAGGCTTGAAATCTTGCGTAGGTGGGTTGTCTTAGGTTATACAAGGAAATCGGCCAATGTATGGTTTTGGTTTCTCGTATTTAATATATAATGGCTTATGAAAACTTAGGCTAGACGACCTACGATAAGTTGAATTATGAATTTTGAAGCTTAAATGTTAGTATAGTTGATAAAGTATGGTGAATTGATGAGGTATGATAGATTGAATAATTGTGATATGACTGTGGTTGGTTTAGTGAGATTAGTTCTTTAATGATGATGTTGATGGTGATATGTAATAACATTGAATGATAATAATTGTACTAAGTATGATTGTAAAATGTTGTGAATACAACTTGTCAAAATTGAGATATGATTGGATATGAAGAATGTGGGGCTATATGGTTGTGATATAATGTGTTTTAGTGTAGGGTGTGGCTATGGGAATATGGTCAACGAGTTATATTTTGTGAAAATAGAGGATTAGATGATTTTGTAAAAATATTATTTTTGGCCAAATTTCGGCGAGCCATAACTCAGCTTTCGGACCCCCAAATTATTTCAAACTTATTTCATATGAAAATTGGGTTCGTGAAGTTTACACCATTTAAAAAATGAATGAAAAATGATTTAAAACAAAAAAGTTATGTGCGTCGGAAGTTTGGAGTGCAAAACTGAAAATTAAGCAGCATTCTACATTTTTGTCATTCTACATGTCTTGCGTACACAACCACTGTATGTGACGCGAACAACCTTTTTGGATTGGGCATCTCGCGTACGCGAGCAAGGTTCTTAAGTATGCGAAGAAGGAAAAATGCACGCCCACGTATACGCGTGGCCCACGCATACACGTGACTCCTGTTTTCAGCAAACTTAATTTTATGTTTTAAAACCTAATTCTGAACCTCTAAATTTCTATTTTTACTCTTTTAACCCCTAAACCTTAGTTATTTGTTGATTGATGAGAAGAAGTTAGGAGGGAGTGGTAACTTAGAGATGAAGAAAGCTTGAGAAGTTATGAATTAGGTATGGGGAGATAAGGTGCATATATATATACTATTTAAATTATGAAACTGATTAAAGAAAAGAATAAATGTTACATCTGAGCACTCTTTCTTGAAAGTGTGACCCCAGGAGATGGTGGAAGGTAAGGATCCCTTTTTTGTTTCTCCTGGTATTGTAAAATCGCTACAGCGAGATGGTGGGAGGTTAGTATCCCCTCTTTTGTTCTTCCTGGGCATATGAGAACATACCTCCTGGGTAGACATAAGGGTTGTGGTTTTGCCCCACTTTCTCTAGGTTGGTTAGTATAGAGGCTCCTCGGGTAGATGCAAGGGTGTGGTTCGCCCTACTTGCTCTGAGTTATGATGAACTATGTATAAGATTGCAAATATATATATATATATATATATATATATATATATATATATATATATATATATATATATATATAAGTAACCTTATGGCTATAATGAATGAATATGAATGAAATGAGGCTTATGCACTTATGTTATCTGAGATACGAGTGTCCCTGGGTAAAATACCGTGGCTTGCCACCACGTGTTCCAGGTTGAGACTCGATACTCTGTTGACCCTATGACGTAGGGGTAACTGGGCACTTATAAATTCCCGGGAAGGATACCCCCGTTGAGCAATTTTATATATGAGAAAAAGCTATGCATAGATTTTTGGGGATGCGCATCGGGGGACAGTCCAGGGTTTAGCAGCTGGACATGTCGGGTTAGCTTTACAACCAACAGATGAGACTCATCAACCATAGAACAAGCATACATCATATGCATATTGTTTGAATTACTTGCTTGTGCATTAATTGGGAATGCCTAAGTGATTTTAAGCTAATTGTTATACTTGCTATTTGTATTGCTTGTATTCTATCTGTGTTTGCCATTGTCTGCTTGTTTGTTTATGTGGTTTCACTGGAGTTGGAGGAACGGAGAAAAGGCGAAGAGATTAAAGGTTTTAGTTAGGTTTGGTTAAATTTAGGAATCCTTAGAGAACCACCCATTTATGGTTTCTGCTTTGGTCCTTTAAGCTTTATAATCTGAGTGTCGGCGTTCTAGGATTGTCTCTGGCTTTTCCAGAACCTTATATCTTATGTTTGCGACACCTTTACCATGCTGTGATTCCCCAGTTCTCATCCCATACGGATATTTGTGTTTTTTAGATGCAGGTCGAGAGGTACCTCACTAGGCGTCTGGAGTTCTGCAGTGAAGTGGATCTTTGGGATATTATTTTGTGTACTGTTTGTATATGACTATATGTATAGAATTCTCCCAGCAACTTGTTTTACTTTTGTACCTCTTAGAGGTGTGTGGAGAACCAGGGTTCTATATATATGTATTTTGGGTTATGGGTTATATGCATATGTATTAAAATATTCTCCAGACAGCCTTAGTTTCACAGGCTGTGATAGGAGCTTGTTATTTTGTACTCTTGGCCCTTTACTCTTGTTCTCTCTCTCTCTCTCTCTCTCTCTCTCTCTCTCTCTCTCTCTCTCTCTCTCTCTCTCTCTCTCTCTCTCTCTCTCTCATATGTATGTTATGAACCTTAGCTTTCTTCATACGCAAGTAATCCTTATTTCTGAGCATTGCGCTTTTAATTTTGCGATTTTCGCTTTACCTATTTTTCAAGGCTCCTTGTATACTACATTCTTTCAATTATTATACGTATATATATTTTATTTTGGAGGGTGTAATACCACACCACCTCTATTTTGCGACTTAAGCGTAAAGCTTTGTGTGGTAGGGTATTACAGGTACCACTGTTAGGTTTTAGTTTTCTTCCCTTTGAGGTTTGGATAGTGTTTAAGGTTCTTACATGCGAGACTTTTGGTAGTTTAGGATAGAAAATCTTCTTTCTGTAAGATGGAGAAAAAATTTCCCTTTCGTGACATAATGGTGGTGCCCCTATAGGTATACCTGAGATGCTGAGGAAGAAGGTGATCACCTCTTGCGAACGGGTTGGGACGTCGTCTTCTGGGCCGGCTCCCCAACCTTCCCAACGTGCGGGCCAGCGATGCTTTGGCACGTACTCATGGGTTTCCAAAGAAGTAAAATCTACTCCGGCTACCATCACGGAGGATGAGCTTGAGGCCATGCGCGTAGCTAGGGTCATCTTTGATTCTGACTTGGGGAACTTGTATGTCCTTTCCATTCCTCACTGGGACGATCGAATTTTCCATTACCACCATATGGGATCCCGACCTGGCTGGTTGTGGATGTATGAAACGTTGTTCACTCTTTTAGGGGTTCGTCTTCTATTATCTAGCTTTCAACAAGATATTTTGAGTTATACTAGTTGTGCTCCTTCACAACTGCACCCAAACACGTAGGCTACCATCCAGGGCTTCGAGTTGTCGTGCTCATTCTTGGGGCTGACTGCTACTTATAGGATCCTTTTTTTTATTTCTTTACTTTAACAATGCCTTTTAGTTTCCAAGGTCGAGAGTTTATCTCTTTTTGAGGTATCCCAAATAGGAGAATTTACACTCTATTTGAGGAATCTTATCATAGATTCAAAGAAAAGTTTCTTAAGATTGAGAGGGTAGAGGGAACCACATCTTTTTTTTTTCATGACCTTGGAGGATGAAAAAATGTTTAATTTGTGTTGGAATTTAATATGTCATCTCCTAAGGTCCAGCTGCAAGGTGTGAATGCTTCTGAGTTCACGAGCATTCAAATGATCTCAGAACTTTGGAGTGACCGTCCAGTGTCCCTTCAGACTGTTTTGGCTGACGAGCACGCTACTCGGAATGCTATTGGTAAATACTTTGCACTTTGCGTTTTTCCGATTTTACTACTTACCTTTTTTTGTCTTCACTATTTTATTGATCTGGTGGTTTGACCATTTTTCCTTTATAATTTTCTTCATAGTTGATATGGCTGGCAGCTTGGAGGCTATCGTGGCTATGAGGAAAAGGTCGACTTCCTCTGATGCTAATGTTGTCGCCAATCTGGGCAGCAGTGATCGAGTTTCTTCTTCAGCTACTTTGAGCCACATTCCTCCTCCTCCAAAATTCAACTCAGGAGTTGGCCACGAAGTTCACGATGTGGAGGATGTGTCCCCTCTCCCTTCTCCTACTAAAAAGAGACAAAAGATGGGTAAGAGTTCTGTAGCTGAAATTCCCTCACCAACTTTTCCAGTTGTATTCTAGATAAAGAGTACCAAGCTCCCGAGTTTGTTGACGAATATCTTCTTACTGAGAAGACAAAGTTGGGATTGGCCAAACTCCCTCTAGGGATCCCGAAATTATTTCACTTATTGGCTGAACATAGGATACAATCAACCATTAATCTGAATACCTCGATCAAAGAAACACTTCACGAGGATGGTCATGAAATTGATCCTAATTCCACCGATGAGTAATAAGTATCCCCAAGGTTCGAGCGCAACACTGGGGAACATCGTATTATGGGCTTGGGGCCAGAAGATTATGACCACGCCATGCAAAAATTGCATCACAAGATGCAAGAAATGAAAAAAATATAGTTTAAGATAAAGGAGTTAGAGTAAAAACTGGAGGAGCACTCGCAGTCTCGGAGGTCCAGATCTTGCAGCCGTACAGCTAAAAATCGGCAACATAGTCAAAAAGGAGTGTCCCTAAAAGGGGTCTGAGGTTATCAGCGCGATGACAGCTACACACAAACTCGTAAGAGATCTCCTCATCATAAGGATGAACACGACGATCGTGATAGACGAGGGAGATCCAATTCCAAGTCCACCTAGTCCAGAAAAAAACGAACTCCAGATATGAGTTTGAGCCCTAAGGGGCATAGGGGTTTGTGGGAACACGTGATTTGTAATACCCTACCACACAAAACTTTACGCTTAAGTCGTAAAACAGAGGTGGTGAGGTATTACAATCTCTAAGAATAAAATATATACGTAGATATAGTTGAAGAAATTTGTAACTAGGAGGCTTAAAGAAAGGTTTAAGCAAAAACCACGAAAAGAAAAGTGCATTACACTCGTAAACGTAAAACCGGAGAAAAGATATGAGTCAGACGTGAGTATATACAAGGAATTGAGTGCCAAAATACAGAATATCAAGCTCTGGATGCAACCTATAAAGCTAAAGCTGGCCAAAGTATAAATACATATATAAGCATAAGTATATATCCTAAGATAACCCAACATGCATAAAGAAAACACCTAGTTCTCCAAAAAGCCTCGGTTAAACATCATTTATCTATATATATACATAGGAGAATCTATAAACAAAAAATACATAACAGACAACCCCAAAATATAATTTCCAAACTTCGCTTGCCAGAGAAACCTCCAGATGCTCTCTGAGGCACATCTCGACCTGCATATGAAAACAACAACATAGATATGGAATGAGAACCGGAGGTTCTCAGCATGGTAATAGTGTCAACATACATAATATATAAGGTCTCGGAAAGCCAGAGGCGATCCTAGAACTTCGACACTTAGATTTAAATCTTAAAGTTTATAAATAGAAAACCATAAACAAGGTAGGTTATCTAAGGTTCTTATTTCTAATTCCTTTCTAACTTAAGCCCTAATTTTCGCCTTCCTCCAATCCTCCAAAACTCCGGTGCACAGACAAGCAATACAGACAAAGCAACCACAAGTAGGATACAGATACAGCAGGTAACAAATATAGCAGGTAAGCATAGTAATCACATAGGCAAGCCCAATTAATGCACAATCAATCAAATCACACATATGCATATGATGTATGCCTGCCCTATGACTAATGAGTCTCATCTATTGGTTATATAGCCAATTCGACATGTTCAGTAGCTAACCCGGACATCGTCCTCTTGAAAATTGGTGAGCGGTACAGTACTAGTGGGCGGTAAACTACCTCGATCCCTGCCATCTGCGGGAAGTAAACCATCTCGATCCCCACAGACGTTTTTAATTGGAAACAACACACACGTGGGCGATAAATAACCACGATCCCCACAAAATAATTTCTTATCAAACCTGGTGAGCGGTAAATAACTACGATCCCCACAAAATAATTTTTTTATCAAACTCATCCTCTTCATCATTCAAATTCATTCAACAATTATCATCATCACACCTCCCATTCCGTTTAGCAATAATTCACACTCAAAACATAATTCTCTTCTTAACTAAGTAAAACTCAAAACATAATACTTTTTTTAATAAATAAAGTTCCAAAATATAATGCATTTCTTTTCTTTATAAATCAAAGTCAAATAATATAATTCTTTTATCCATACTTGTCTGAATAATACTTCAAACTAAATCTCCAATTTTTATAAAAATTTTGACAGCACCTCCTTTAAAATTTGGAATTTGCCACCATTCTCGGGTCCCAACCAAACCACCTTTCAAACCCTTTTCAAATCATTTCCAATAAGCCAAACCAATTCGAATATCAAAATCATTTCTAACTCTCAATTCATTCATTATTCAACACACACACACACACATACACACACACATATAACTCAACCAATCCTCAATCTTTCATCATCAATACTCACATTTATTAATAATCATTCATCAACAACATTAATTAACACAATTCGTATAACTCAACCAACCCTCAAACTTTCATCATCAATACTCACATTTATCCCTTATCATTCATCAACAACATTAATTAACACAATTCGTACAACTAACTCAACAAAATCATCATTCATCAACTCATTCGCAATATAATTCCATATTTTCATCAAAGTTACTAGCATTAACATATTTCCTCATTTCCAACTTATCCTATGGTCACTAGCCTATGTTTTCATAAAACATTATATATTATCAATGAGAAACTAAAACCATATCTTGGTTGATTCCTCTCTAAGCTCAAAACACCTTAAAAACCTTTCCTTTCACAAGCTCCAAGCTTCCAAACGTTAATTTCTCAAGCTTAATCACCCAAATTTTGTTCCAAACCGCCTAATTGAATTCCAAATCAACAAGAACACAATCTATTTTATACAATATCACTATAATCAATATAGAGTTCACTAAATTGAAAATTCACCAAGAAATATGAGTTCCTTACCTTACCCAGGGCTCAAATAAACAAAACCCAATAGTTTTCGCAAGCTAACTCGAGCCTAGAACATCAAAATCACATAATCTATCAAAATAAAAAACTTAAATTTTGAAATTTACGAAGAGTGTCTGAGTATAAAATTGCTAGATTTTTACCAAATTAATATGTGGGTTCTGTAAAAATTCCGAGAAGAACGCGTGGCCGTTGATGATCGTTAATCGGAGCTTCGGATTGAAAGCTACGGACAATTAAAAATTGGAAGTGGGTTACTCCCGTTCTTTCTTCTTCGGTGTGCTTCAACTGAAGTAATGAGGAAGAAAACGGGCTGAGCCATGTTTATATAAACGGGCCTTGGGTTCGGTCTAACTAGTTCGGCCCATTGGCCTTTTAGGGCAAAAATCTTTAAAATTGGTGTCAAAATTCGTATTTTTAATTATTTCTTCCATTCTAAATTATAAAATTTAATTTTCTAATTTCTTTAAATAAAATTAATTTATTGCCTAATTATTTATTAATTTTGTAGGTTTTACTTGATTATGGGGCAAACGTCGTTCGCATTGCATGTTTTGCAAGTTAGATTACCTAAGCACTTCAATAAACCAATAGATCTGAAGTACGAAGCGAAGTCTCATCCTCAGGAGCATGTAGATGCTTTTGAAGCTAGAATGAGCTTCGAAGGAGTGGGAGATGCCGTAAGATGTAAGGCATTTGCAATTACACACTCAGGTCCTACAATGACTTGGTTTAACACCCTGCCATCAGGTTCTATCTCTTCATTTTACGATATCAAAATCAAGTTCCTTGCTTATTTCACAACTTGTAGAGCTCAAGTCAAGCATCCAATCTCTTTACTTGGCATAGAACAGAGGACTAGAGAGAGCATTCTGGATTATTATTAAGACCACCTTCGAAACATCCTCGTCCCTCATGTACTCCAAGAAAATCTGATGAATTTTCTCCATAGACTTCACGTCTTTCAAAGTGAGGTGTCTTGTAAAGTCTCCTTCAAGCAAGATTGCTATGAGCCAGAGGCAAACAATCTTGGGAGTTCATGCATTGACTTCTAGAAGAGCTTTGTTGAACCTATCTAAATAATCCTGGATGCTCTCTCCGATCCTCTGTTATATGCCAAGTAAAGAAATTGGATGCTTTGCTTGGGTTCTCTAAGTTGTGAAATGAGCAAATAATTCGATTTTGATATCGTGAAATAAGGAAATAGAACCCGATGGCAGGGTGTTAAACTAAGCCATTGCAGGACTTGAGAGTGTAATTAGAAATGCCTCACATCTTATGGCATCTCCCATTCCTTCGAGGTTCATTCTAGCTTCAAAAGCATCTATGTGTTCCTGAGGGTCAGTCTTCCTTTCGTACTTCAGATCTGTTGGTTTATCAAAGTGCTTAGGTAATCTGACTTGCAAAACATGTAATCCTAATGGCATTTGCCATATAATCACGTGTTCCTACGAACCCCTGTGCCGCCTAGGGCTCAGACTCCTATCTGGAGTTTGTTTCCTTCTGAACTGGGCAGACTGGGAATTAGATCTCCCTCGTCTATCACGGTCATTACGTTCGTTTATATGAAGAGGAGATCTCTTATGAGTTCGCGGGTAGCCGCCATCGCGCTGAAAACCTCAGACCCTTTTCGGGGACACTCCCTCTTGACTACGCGACTGATCTTTAGTTGTACGGCTGCGAGATCGGGACCTCTAAGACTGCAAGCGCTCCTCCAGTTTTTACTCTAACTCCTTCATCTTAACCTGCATTTCTTGCATTTCTTGCATCTTGTGACACATCTCTTGCATGGCGTGGTCATAATCTTTTGGTCCCAAGCCCATGATGCAACATTCCCCAGTGTTGCGCTCGAACGCTGGGGGTACCTGTTGCTCATCGGTGGAGTTGGGATCAGTTTCATGACTGTCCTCGTGAAGTGTTTCTTTGATCGGGGTATTCGGATTAATGGTTGACTGTATCTTGTGTTCAGCCATGGAATGAAACAATTTTGGGATCTCCATAGACGGCGCCAATATTCGTACTAGCTAGCAATACGTACTCAAGAGAAACCGAGATCGCGGAGTGGATTATTTCTGACCAGGCCGGGTGGACAACCTACAAAGGTACTCCGAAACTTAAGTTTGTAGTGCACTTGTTAGGAATTGAGAGTGTTGTCTTTACCTGCTTTTGGAGCCCCCATTTTATATGTTTTTCGAGTATCCATTGAGTATTTATTGTCGGATGTACGTTATATTGCTTGATAGCTGTTTTGCTGACCTGGCATTGCATTTGTGATTTGAGCTATCAGATTTTCCTACATAACATTGGTAATGCTTGATTTATTGTAGCCAGAATCTCGCTATCCATTATTTTCCATAATAGTCTCATATATTGAATCACATTTCTTTAGGTAAATATATAATTAATATTATAACCTTCTCTTTTTAGAGAAAAATTATAGTTAAGATGTAGCTATTAAACTCATAAAATGAGTTGTTAAATATTATGTTAATTCATAAGAAATTACTATTATTTTTGTAATATCTTCTATAAAATCTTCTTGAAGTTCGAGATAATAATCAAAATCTAATTTGTTTATATTCTCTTGAATTGGTTCTTAGTTATAATGAGTTCAGAGAAATATCCTATAACAAATATCTTACAATTTATTGTCTCTTATTAGAAGTGATTTTGTTCTTTCAAGTTTAGGAGTTACCTGAACAAAATTATAGAGAATATGTTGGAGATACGATGGCACCATTATTGTCCTATTTCAAGTTTTTAATGTTCCGAGTTCATCATTTTTAATTATGGAGGTATTCTTGCAAGGACTCCAACGCTCAAGTTAAGATGAGATCGCAAGAGAAACTAAGTTAGAGATCAAACTTTACTACACGTATTTGGAATAGTGCATATATTGTGAGGTTGTGATGTAATGAGCTCCTTTCCTTATGGTCTTCAAAGGCTATTAGTTGCCCTTTAGGTTAAGTTGATATAAGAGAATGAGTTGCTATTCTCATGAATTGCTTGATATTTTGTTGTTGTATCATATGTTCATATGATTCTTAGGTCTATAGGTAGTTGATGTTGTAATTTTTTCTTTAATAGTAGAATGATGGTTATAATGTAGTAATTAACCTCATAAAATTGAGTTATTAGGTATTATAATGAGTGATGAGGAATTAATGTTTTTTCGTAGCATCTTTTTTGGAATCCAAAAGAACACTTAATCACCAAATCGGTTCATTGAAATTTTTCATACTCTTGAACCTAGTTTTTTGTATTGGAATTATAGAAATATTTCAGAATAGACCTTCAAAATCTGTATGTCTTTGTTTCGAGAAAGATTTTTCGAGTTTCGGATCTTAACCCAAGTGTCTCATTCTTTAAGGTGTAGCTTTTTATTTTACTTACTTTTCTTATAAACTTCAAACTCTGACCATAACTTCTATCAATAGTAGGTTACCACCTTAATTTAAGAGTTTGGGAGTTAGATATTTTTTTAATCAAAATTTTCATATTATGATTCTAAGATTAAGAGTCGATGTTTTCATTCTTTGAAGTTAGATTAATTTTTTGGTTTCATCATGAATTTTTCGTTGTGGGTACTCCCAACTCATAGCTTGTAAGCTCGAACGTCTGAATTTTTGAGATTCCGATGAAATAATATCAAAATTAACTCAAGTTGTCAGAGTTAATAATTATTAAATTTACTATGTATGAAATAGTAACTCAAACATGAAAATGTTGAGTTTAAAATAAAAAAAATTATTTCTCTAAAAATAATTACATAATGAATATTTTCATTCAAGTGCAATCTATCTAAATGATTTTTTTCGATCTAAAACAATTGTTTAGACAATTGAATGATGGAAATTTTCAATTTAGATTAGTTGACTCATGAATTTGTTTTAATAAACAATTGTTCAGAGATTATTCCTTTATTTTTACCACAAATTTGTATATTACGTTTTTAAAATAATAATATGCTCTAAAATAATTTATAAATTTTGAGTAAAATAAATTATACATTTACGTATCTAAATATGAATGTGGTTTATCTTCAAGGAGCTTAATTAGGATTTTTAACATTTTTTTCATTAATAAAGAAAGTACGAATGTGGTTTGCCTTCAAGGAGTTTAATTAGGATTTTTAACATTTTTTTCATTAGTAAAGAACGAGTTTTCGTCTTCTAACTTTGTAAACTTCAATCTCCTTTGAAATGAACAGTGATATTATCAGAAATTGAAATTTGTAAACCTTTTAATCTTTTTTGTGAAATTTTGTATTATGTGCTTTAGTATTTGTCTTTTGTGACCATGTATTTTCTACTCTTTTTTCTATATTGTTCATCTTGTAAACATGTATTGTACTAAACTCATCTTGAAATAGAACATAGAATGAAGAGAATGTGACAAGCAACGTGTCCCCACAGACGGCGCCATTGTTCAAAAGAGGTTTTGTTCTTCCAAGTTTAAGAGTTACCTAAACAAAATTATTGAGAGTAGGTTGGAGACATGGTTTTGCCGCTATCCTTCTATTCGGAGTTCCTAATATCCTTAGTTCGTCATTTCTAATGGTGGGGTGTTCTTGCAAGGACTCTAATGCTCAAGTTATCATGAGTCGTAAGAGAAACTAAGTTAGAGATTATACCTTAAGTGTACGTATTTTGAATAATGCATATATTGTGAGATTGTGATGTCATGAGATTATATTCTTTAAAGACTATGAGTTATTTTTTAGGTTAAGCTGATCTAGGAGAATGAGTTGCTGTTCTCATGAATTGTTTGATATTTTCTTATGGTATCATATATTCATATGATTCTTAGGTCTATATGTAATTGATGTTGTAACTTTTTCTTTAATAGAAAATGATAGTTATAATGTAATAATTAACTTTATAAAATTGAAATATTAGATATTATAATGACTGGTGAGAAGTTAATGTTCTTTTTGTAACGTCTTTTTTCAAATTCGAGAGAATACTTAATCATCAAATCAGTTTATTAAAATTTTTATACTCTTAAATCTAGATTAATAACAAAGTATTACATATAACAGATGAAAAAAATTAGGGAGCTGCTATAGTGCTGAAGGACAGATTCCTCAGCAGGTGTCGATGTTGCGTGGCCTAACGTGGTGGGAACACGCGTCCACCTAAAACATTCAATGCTTATGCACGTGTTGCAGTTGGAGGTAGCCAATGCAGATGTAGATTCTACGATTTAGAATGGCTTGTTAAAATCGAGGTGGTTAACAGGTAAATTAAGAAATATTAATAACTTAATTAACTAAAAAATAAATATAATGTAATATCGTAATTTTTTTTATTTTCATATTCAGGCTTTAGTTTGGTGAAAAAATTGGCTGAGCCTGGGACATTCAAATATAAAGAATCCAAAAGCTTCATATTTTTAAAACCAAAAAAAAAAACCTAACCCGTCAGCACCCCTCTATCTCGTCATTTACTAATATCATAAAGAACATAGTATTTTTAAATATATAATTTTTTATTGCCCTAAGTCTAATATATACTACTCTATCTTTTTATTCTATTTTTCACAAATTACATATTTAATAAAAATTATTTGTTCGCATATAGTAAAAGTTTGAAAAAAAAGAAACAAGATAACAATATGAAAAAAATATCAAAATTTTTTAAAGGTATTTTCTAAAGTAAAAGTCGGAGAGAGAAAAAAAGATAATTAACACACTATATAGGTTTGTATAACAATTTAAAAAAGAAAAATTTTACATATGTATCATTTTATATTTTATTTTGGTCATTATCCTATGTTGTAAACTATAAATTCCAAAATATAAATTATAAAACCTACTAACCTAAAACGATAATCCTAAAACGTAAGCCCTAAATCTTACACCGTCAGAGTTTAACCATGTTTGTCCAACTCTTTACCATAAACCATTTCTCATCAACCCTAAACTCTAAATTCTGCAATCCAAATTTTTGACCTTAAATCCTAAATCGTAAATTTTCATGGTTCAAGAGGATTGTGTCACACTGTCCATCAACTACGAAATTATGAAAAAGTAATTGTGTGTGAGTGAAGATAGTTATGAAGTCCACCGTCGAATTATTATTTAACTTTCTTCTAACCCTAGAGCCTTTTATCAACTACATTCGATCTATCAGTAAATTCAAATTAGAAAATACCCTAAACAATGTGCAACTTACAAGGGATTCACAATCAACCGTTGCCTCGCGAATGTCCAACCACACTAACTATTGTCATCGTCGGACTCTTGACATAAGCTAAAACTTTTTTTTTAATTCTCGCCGTGGGTCTACTGAGTAAGTGTTCTTTGTTGATATACAGGTCTAACGTTGCTGGAAACGGATTTAAATTAGGGTGCTGTTGATGACAATGACCACCTTATTACAAGAAAACAAAATATGTCTTTAAAAATTTCTACTATTATTGTATTAGTCCAGTTGTATTTGTTTGATGTCTATTTTCAGACATAGCGATTTTTACTAATGTATAAAGTAATAATCCGACAAAATTAAGAAAAGTTTAGCTCATGTCATGAATGGACATTTTTCTTCACTAACATTTTAAACATACTCATCAAATTTTAAGAAATTTTACTCAACAATTTATAATCTAGTTATTACTTAATAAGAATATAACATTTTAGTATTTTTTTTCATAAAAACACATTTTTAATTTTATTTTTATATTAAAAAAAACATTTTTTTACTAACTAACTCATTAGTTTATATTCATTATATACTATATGTATTTATCGAAAAATAATATTAATAAATATTATATAACCTTAAAAAAAATTATATTGTTATTTACTAAAATATTTGATTTTTTATTAATACATATTTAATTATATTTATAATAATAATTATGACTAATAAAAAATATACTTAATTTAAATATAAGCGAGTCTAAAATTAAAATAATGAATAACAGGAATTATTACACATATTGATACAACATTTTTTTTATCTTCTTTATTTATGTATTCCGCAACAATATATATACTTTAGTATAATTACATATATTGATCCAACATATATCAAGTAAATCTCAAATGATTAATTTAATGTACGAAAATGACAACTTCTATAATATGATTAAGAAAATTATTCATAATTTTATGCTCCACCTTTTTATGTTATTAAGATATTAAATAATCATTTTAATATTATTATTTATTGAAGTCCAAAAATAATATATTACATTTTTTTCTTGTATAATATTAAAAACAACTTTTTTAATCATTCATTTTTTTAATCTCATTTCACAATTTGAGTTTTAGAATAGTGTATTCAACTATCATCCCTTATTTTTTAAACATTTTTAATTAAAAAGAGACAAATAAATTACTAATTATAAGATCACCTTATCTTTTGTTAAAAATCAAGATAAAAGACAAAAAATAACCCTTTAAACTTATCTAAACATTTCAAAACCTATAAAAGTTAACATACAAGTTAACTCAAATTACTTCTACCATTGAACTCAAATAATAAAAGTAATAGGACATGCATCACGTATATCCATATCAAATTTAGTGTGTCCAATCAAACACGATCTCATTCTTCTTAGAAGATCATCATTTGACCACACCATCGCATCTACATGTCAACTTTTAAAGGCCTATCTACGTAACTAATCACTTTGGTTAGCCCAACGGAACCAAACAAAATAGGTTTTACGGTCCTGCCTATTTGATATAAAATATTATTAATTACAACAACTATATTATCCTTAACTGTATTGATTATCATCTCTAAATCGTTTGCTAAGCACAAACAATTTGCACAGACACTACCAATTACGGGACTCATGATGACTTTTGTTGGCATCATCTTTGGACACGCGTTCCAACTACATACAACACACGTATCATCAGCAAGTGCGGATGGATCTTCATTCAGCACAGTAGAATTTTTCAAAAAATTAACACACAATGACAATTATATCATAGCATTAGTTCTTGTTGTGATAAGATGTGGATGACCACGTATGACTTAGGTGGGCTAACCTTCTCAATACTGAAGGAATCATTTTACAAGACAAAATTCAATAAATGAAGGTTGAAAATGAAGCCACCTTTCATGTATAAATAGAAGGCATCGTCATATGCAATATACACACATCAATAAACAACTCTCTCTCTCTCTCTCTCTCTCTCTCTCTCTCTCTCTCTCTCTCTCTCTCTCTCTCTCTCTCTCTCTCTCTCTCTCTCTCTCTCTCTCTCTCTCTCTCTTGCATTGCAATACTTCTTTCACTCTCATATTATATTTGTTACATCTTCCTTATTTATTTATTTAGTTATTTTATAACATGTTATTAGTACGAAGCTCTAACAAAATTTTAGGAAGACTTTAGGTAACAAATTTTTATTATGTGGAATCTCTTTCATCTTGAATATAATGCTTTTGATATATCTGAAAATAATTATTTATCATGGATACTAGATATTAAAATTCATCTTGATTCAATGGATCTTGAAGATACCATTAAGGTTGAAAATAATACATCCCAGAAGGATATAGCCAAAGCCATAATTTTTCTTCGTCGTAATCTGACGTATGATTGAAAAATAAATATCTCACATTAAAAGATCCTGCAGATCTATGGAAAGACTTTGAAGAAAGTTACAATCATCAAAAGACGGTGATACTTTCTCAAGCCCGATATGTTAGAGAAAATTTTTTCGACCTTCCATACCTCGAATGTGCTCCTGTAGCAGCAGTATTGAGAAAAAAAAGGATTTAAAAATATATTTTGACCTAATTTTTTGCCTTCTTATTCCTGAACACAACAATGAGTTACTCTTAAAAAATCATGAAGCGTGCCCAGTTGGCGCCGCCCCATTTTCTGAAGCAAATGCGGCAAATTATAACCCCAGAAGAGGTAAATGGCAAGATTTTGATAACAAGAAAAATTATGGAAGGAAAAGAAATTATGTTCACAAGAAAAGATCTCACCAGAAGTGGGATAAAGAAAGAAACAATGGGTAAAGTAAATCAATTGAGGATAAATGCTTCCGTTGTGGTGGAAAGGGTCATTGGTCACGCACCTGTCGTACCCCAAGACACCTAGTTGATCTTTATCAAGTATCCTTGAAAAAGGATGACAAACGAAAGGAAACAAATTTTGTTTCAAATGATGAAAATTCCACCACTCATTATGATGTATCTAATTTCTTTGAGGATCCTGAAGGAAATATTGGCTATTTGATCAATGATGGAATAGTTTGATATATGTATGTGTTTGTTAAGTATTCATGTGAATAATTTTACTGTGCATGTACTTCTACTCATTTTATTATTAGTATCATTTATCTTTGAAGAAAAATGGCAAGGACATATTCTGAAGATATTTGCCTTGCGGATAGTGCAAGTTTGCACACTATTCTTAAAAGTACTATATATTTTACCCATCTTGTGCCAAAAGAAGAATATGTTAATACTATTATTGGCTCAGGCTATGTGATAGAAGGCTACGGAAGAGCTACAATTTTGTTTACCGGAGGAACAAAATTTATAATAAATAATGCACTATTATCTACCAAGTCTCTGAGGAACTTGTTGAGTTTCAAAGATATTCGCAGAAATGGATATCATATTGAAACAATGAATGAGAAAAATCATGAGTATTTATGTATCACAACTCATGATTTAAATAAAAAGGTTATATTCGAAAAGTTACCCTCACTTTTATCTGGGTTGTATTATACCAAGATTAGTGCAATTGAATCACATGCCATTGTAAACCAGAAGTTTACTAGCCCAAATGAATTCATAACTTGGCATGATAGATTGGGTCATCCGGGAACAACCATGATGAGGAGAATTATTGAAAACTCTCATGGACATTCACTAAAGAACCAGAAGATTCTTAAAACTATTGAATTTTGTTGTGCTGCATGTTCTCAGGGAAAGTTAATTTTAAGGCCATCATCAGTAAAGATTGGATTCGAGTCCCCTGAATTTCTAGAAAGGATTCAAGGTGATATATGTGAACCTATTCATCCACCATGTGGATCTTTTAAATATTTTATGGTCCTGATAGACGCATCTTCGAGATGGTCACATGTGTGCTTATTATCTTCTCGCAACTTGGCGTTTGCGAGATTACTGGCTCAAAGTATTCGTTTAAAAGTACAATTTTCAGAAAATCCAATCAAAGCAATTTATCTGGATAATGCTGGTGAATTTACTTTCCAATCTTTTGATGCTTATTATATGGCTAATGGAATAAGTGTTGAACATCCAGTAGCTTATGTTTACACACAAAATGGGTTAGCAGAATCACTTATTAAACGCCTCCAATTAATTGCTAGACCCCTTACTTATGAGAACAAATCTCTCAACCTCGATTTGGGGGCATGCTATTTTACATGCCGCAGCACTTATTCGTTTGAGGCTAACGAGTTACCACCAGTTCTCTCCTATGCAATTAGCTTTTGGCCAGCAGCCAAATGTTTCCCATTTAAGATTATTTGGATGTGCGATATGTTCCCATTACACTACATGATCGCACCAAAATGGGACCTCAAAGAAAATTAGGGATATATGTTGTATATGATTCTCCCTCTATAGTGAGGTATCTTGAGATACAAACGGGAGATGTATTTAAATCCCGGTTTACGGATTGTCATTTTGATGAATCAAAATTTCCAACATTAGGGGGAGAGAATAAGCTTTCTGGAAAGGAACTTAATTGGAATGCATCATCGTTGATGCATTTATATCCTCGATCAGGGCAACGTGAACTAGAAGTTCAAAAGATTATACATTTGCAAAGAATAGCAAATGAATTGCCTGATGCATTTTACGATACAAAGAGGATAACCAAGTCGTATATACCAGCGAAAAATGCTCCAATTCGAATTGATGTCCCAGTTGGACAAATTGCCACCGAAGCAAATACACGCCAGAAGCGTGGCAGGCCTGTCGGTTCCAAAGACAAAAATCCTCGAAAGCGAAAAGAGGTAAATAATATTCCTATTGAAAAAGACATAGTAGAGACAGATACAGTTGTCCAAAATTCTAATATAGTTTTAACACCAGAAAATGTTCAGGTACCTAAAAATTGTGAAAATGACGAGATCTCGATAAATTATGTCTTTACAGGAGAGAAATGGGACCGAAATAAGACAATTGTCAATGAAATATTTGCATATAATGTGGCATTAAATATCATGCATGAAAGTAAGGATCTTGAGCCAAGATCAGTCGAAGAATGTCGACAAAAAAATGATTGGCCAAAATGGAAAGAAGTCATGAAGGCAAAATTAGACTCACTTACAAAATGTGAAGTCTTTGGACCTGTAGTCCGTACACCAGAAGATGTAAAACTTGTTGGATACCAATGGGTATTTGTGAGAAAACAAAATGAGAAAAATAAAGTTGTGCGCTACAAAGCTTGACTTGTGGCACAAGATTTTTCACAAAGGCCCGGTATAGATTATGAAGAAACGTATTCCCCCTGTAGTGGATGCGATAACTTTGCGTTATTTGGTCAGTTTATCTGCATATCATAAACTGCATATGCATTTAATGGATGTGGTAACAGCCTATTTATATGGCTTATTAGATCGAGATATCTATATGAAAGTCCCTGAAGGACTAAAGATATCTAAACCATCTACTGAATATTCACAAGGGTTTGACTCAGTCAAATTGCAAATATCTTTATACGGTCTAAAGCAATCTGGACGAATGTGGTATAATCGTCTTATTGAGTATCTGGCCGAAAACGGATTCAAGAATGATGATATCTGCCCATGTGTTTTCATAAAGAAATCTGCATCTAAGTTCATTATAATTGCTGTGTACGTTGATGATTTAAATATCATTAGAACTCCTGAAGAGATTCCAACAATTATAAAAACTCTAAAAGAAGAGTTTGAGATGAAAGATCTTGGAAGAACTAAATTTTGTCTCAGGCTGAAGATCGAGCATATAAAAAATGGGATCTTTATTCATCAAATAACATACACAGATAAGATCTTGAAAAGATTTTATATGGATAAGTCACATCCGTTGAGTACCCCAATGATTGTAAGATCTTTGGATGTGGAAAAAGATCAATTCCGTCCTAAGGAAGAGAATGAAGATATCCTTGGTCTTGAAGTACCATATCTTAGTGCCATTGGCGTACTAATTATCTTGCTAATAATACACGACCTGATATATCATTTGCTGTGAATTTACTAGCAAGATATAGTTCCTCTCCAACCAGAAGACATTGGAGTGGAATCAAACAGATCTTTTGATATCTTCATGGAACGGTTGATATTGGGTTGTTTTATCCCTATGGATCTAAGTCACAATTAGTGGCTATGCATATGCTGGATATTTGTCTGATCCACATAAAGGGAGATCTCAAATAGGATACCTATTCACATATGGTGGTACAGTTATATCATGGAGGTCTACGAAACAGATGATTGCAGCAACATCCTCTAATCATGCCGAAATACTAGCGATTCATGAAGCAAGTCGCGAGTGTTTTTGGCTCGGGAGTTTGATCCAATATATTCTGTCATCATGTGGATTGATTGATCATAAGATAGCTCCAACTATCCTGTTTGAAGATAATACAGCATGCATTGCTCAACTTAAAGGCGGATACAACAAAGGCGATAGGACAAAACATATTTCTCCCAAATTCTTCTTCTCTCATGATCTTCAAAATCAAGGGATAACTGATGTCCAACAGATCCGCTCAAGTGACAATCTGGCAGATTTATTTACAAAGTCACTCCAAAAATTCTCCTTTGAAAGATTGGTACATGAGATTGGGATGCGCCAATTTTGATATATTAAATGATGACGACAAAAGGGGGAGACTGTACTCTTTTTTCCTTGGTCAGGTTTTTTTCTCATTGGATCTTTCTTGACAAGATTTTTAATGAGGCAGTCCCCATCACAAAGGATTTTATACTCTTTTTCCTTCACTAAGGTTTTTTCCCATTAGGTTTTTCTTTCGTAAGTTTTTAATGAGGCATTAATCCTAAATAGTCATCCAAAGGGGAGTATTGTGATAAGATGTGGATGATCACATATGACTTAGGTGGGCTAACCTTCTCAATGCTGAAGGAATCATTTTACAAGACAAAATTTAATAAATGAAAGTTGAAAATGAAACCACCTTTTATGTATAAATAAAAGGCATGATCAGATGCAATATACACACATCAATAAACAATTCTCTCTCTCTTTTATATTACAATATTTCTTTCGCTCTCTTTATATTTTTATATTATATTTATTACATCTTTTTTATTTATTTATTTAGTTATTTTATAACAGTTATAATATTTTGCACCAGATGCGAAGTTCACTTTTCTTTATCCATGACGTAAGCTACACTTAGTACCCATTATTTGAATGGGTGACCAGCCAACAACCTGTGTCCCTTGCGAGATGTGATTCATCAGTGACAGTGTCATCGAAATGTCGTGATTGAAATTTCGCAGCCTAAGATATTTTTGGTGGGGGGTCAAGACCATATTTCTTATTGTTCCACTTTTTGAGAGAATGAATCTTGAAAACCTTTTAATAATGGACCATATACTGAGTTAGGAGTATATAATTGATTAAAAATATTTTCTCAAATAGAAACTTTCAAGAAAATTCAACTAAAAATAATATAGTTCTTTTTTTGTGTTAAGGCATAAATAATATGGATTTTTTTATTCAATGTATCTTCTAATTTAATAGATTAAGGACTAATTTGTCACGAATCTGAATTCTATTTAATGGTTTGTTGCTGGCTGATAAGTTACTGCATACACAAGATGGAAATCGAACTTCCGACACTTACTTAAGCGGACGAGTGAGCTGATCGCTCAACCAACTAAAGTTTGTTTAATTAATATTGATTTAATATGAAATTTTTATATAAAGTGGCCCATCTCAGCTTCCTGCACTTCTGTTTTTTTTTTGGGACAGATAACTTCCTGCACTTTTTAAGTTTTGTTCCAATGGTTATTAGCATTATGGGCCAAGTTTAACAATAATTTTAGAACATAATTCGAAGGTTTTTTGTTTTTTGTTTTGGTCTTGAGTAATTCGAAGTTATCGGCAGAGAATAAGATATGGTCCCTTTAGGATATTGGGCCTTATAGGGGTTTTTTACCCATGATGGCCTTCTTTACCATTTTTGGGCCAAAAAAAATTCATCCAACAAATTAGATATTTTCTTAGGTAAATTATTAGTTATTTCATAAAAATCAGTAATTTACATATTTTCAGCCATTGTGATATATCCTTAATTCAGTTTAGAACTTCAATTCTTAAACCATTAAATTGATATGGAATCAAAATGTCTGTCATGATGATTTGAATTAGGAGACTCAAATTATATATTTTTGAACAATCATATTATTTCTATTAAAACACAAACTAACTGTTAATATAATTAATTAATAAATTATTTTAATAATTACAATATAATTCATATTAATTTATATATTAATAAATTCGACCACAAATAGAATACAAATTCTAACATAAATCACATTATCCTTTATAATTTTTTTTTCTTCCCCTTGTGTCCCTTACATCCAAAGAAAGCTGGCTTTGAGAAGTGAGACACCATAGTCCATAATATAAAGAGGAGACCAAAATTTTAGTTCGATTACTTCTTGCAAAAAATTGGCAATGCTGAACCATTTTTGCAAATTATTTTTGATATTAGAGGTGAAAATGGTGTATTTTAAAACTATGGATAATAAAAATGTTATTCTCAAATGTGGAACTTTTTTATTTAAAATGTGAAAATCGGACATTTCGATTTGTTTGAGAATAAAAATTGAACCATCTGATTTATGAAAAACAAAAAATCGAATCTACCGATTTGTAAATTTTTTTAAAAAAAATCATAACAAATAAATCGGACTCTCCAATTTGATATTTAAAAAAATTTTAAAAATTAAATTACAAAATAATCGGTAGGTCCGATCACTAATTTCCATATTAAAATAAAACACGTGCACACACCAACAGAATTGAATGACGTACATTTATCTTCCGTAATAAAAATTTTTAGCTGCCATAATTCACTTCTATTTTCGTGCAAGTAGCTCCTTTGGAATGAGATGTTACAGTTTCTTGCTTTTTTGTTGTTTACTGTCTTTTCTTAATAAAGTTTGGTAGGACGTGTATTCTGAAAATGATTTAGACAAAGTCTAATTGCAAAAGGAAGAGCGTCAAATTATTCCTCATGTGATTCATGTTTGTCGTGGTTGGAAACTGTAGGTGAAGTAATATTTTTAAATGATTCTAAAAATTTACCTTTGTTTTTGCTTTCAAAAATTAATTTTGCTTATAAAACTGGACGTGCATTTAGTCTGTGTTGTTTCATTCTAAATTAAGTCCTGTCCTGTGATTTAAAAGCTTTTAGAAGAGGTCATAAATTAACAAAGGTACCATATAAACGATTCTAACTTAAGTAAAGCACAAACTTAACTAATACTATGAATCATTTTGTGCTATTTAAAAGCGATTAAGATTAGTTCCAAATCGTATAGTTTTGCATTTCTTCAAAAAGAAATAAAATGTACGTGCATTTACCAAATAATCCCTTAACTCAAATCGGTATTCGGTGGTGGTATATCCGTATATGTATCTGTCTCGTACGGCGGCTTCATTGGTGCATCCAAAATGGAACGCAACGTTAAAGTACACCGCCAAAATGACCAAGTCCACTTTACTACGGCTCGTATCCAGCACTCGCCTTTCTTTGGGTTATTTATCAATACTGTCACTATAATAAATTAATAAGGTGACCCAATTAATAATATTCCATCAAATTTCTTTTGAGGGGAAGATATTGATAAAATAAAAAAAATTAATTAAATTAAAATAATAAATTTTACATATAATAAAATATTATAAATTTAATTATAATTAATTTATTAATTTATTATTTTAGAATTTTTTATTTTAGAATTTTTTTTTAATAATATATAAGTAATAATAATATGTGAATAAAGACATTTTTTAGTTAAGTTTTGATCCTCCATTTTTTAGTTTTGGTATTGTGTTTTTAGTGGTATATTTTAATAATATTGAGGTTTAATGTGTTTTTTATGTAAATATTATAAATCTAAAAATTAAATTTGTAACTTTTAGATTTTATTTTTTAAGATATGCAAATTTAAGAGTTAAATTTATATTTTAATACTAAAAAATTTTTTAAATATGCAATTCGAATTCTTTTATTTACTTTATATTAAAATAAATATTTTAATACAAATTAGACTCTCTAATTTATGTACTAATTTATTAAAATTTAAAAATTAAAATTTATATAAAAAAACACATTAATTTAACCATTATAATGAATTATATGCGGTCCTTTTCGGTTTTTTTTTTTTTCAAATTAGCCTTGATCCTCTGGTGTGACAAAACGTACAGAAGCCAAATAATTTTTTTTTTTTTAAAAAGTATAGGTGACTAACAACTTTTTGAACAATGTGTAAATATACTAAATAATGTGAATTAATAGAGTTAAAAGAATAAATTTAACTAATAACATTAAATTAGAGTATAATATATTTTTATTTGATTGGTGGTTGTTCATGTTGTTCAAAATAATCATTATTTGCCTAGCATTCTGTTTTTTTTTTTATTGGAAAGAAAGTGTTGGAGCGAGTAGATGCACGCGCAGGGGAAGTTTGCGTGGAACTTGGTTGAGACTTGTGAGGTTGATTAGCGTTTCTGAGAGCTGTGTTATTATTAATGTATGTTATATTATTTTGTTGGTGAAAACTGAAAAGAGCTTGTTGTGTTGTGGTTGTGCCACTCCCTCTCTTCAAAAGATATGTTGGATTTTGGAGAGGAGCTGAGCTTAGAGAGTTCTAGGATCCCATGCCTCATTTGGATTCAGCTCATTGTTTTCTTCCTTCTCCTTGCTCTCTTCTTTCTCCTTTCTTTTGATGATTCTTCCACCGCTTCTCCTTCTTCTGCATCTGCTGCCACCAGTCTTCTTCGTCAAAAATCACTAGTCAACGGCAACAACCACCACCACCATGTTTCTACCTCCACCGCTCTCACCAACCGTCTTCAGCATACACGGGTACACGTCTAACCTACCTTCAGCTCCCCCCATTCTTCTTCTTTTTGCTTTTGCCTTATACCCTTTTGGATTCTCATGCATCTCCCACCATAAAGATCTTATCTTGTTCTCTCTCTTGTTTTCTTTTGGAGTAAGTCTAGAATATGAGATCGCTTTGACTTGAAGAAAAAACACGACTTTTTTTTTGCCTTTTTTGTTTTTGTTTTTCCTTAATTTGTACTTTAACTATTGTAACAATTTGTTGTTATTTTGGTACAAGTTGATTTCTCTTGTTACTTGGGGATACTAGATTGTGTCTCTTCATCTCTGTGAGAATAATGTTAAATATAGTGAATTCAGAAATCACAACATAAAATTATCCTCCGTTCAAATCCACCCTTCAAACTGGGCTTTGACTTCAAAAGCTGTTTCTCTGAATTGGAAATGGAGGATGCAGCTTCTGAAATGCCCTTGACTAGTTGGTGAGGGTACCTCATTTTGTGACTTTTCAGGATTAGGAAGGAACTGTTCCAGTTTCATATGGGACAAATATCGGATTAAAAACATTCAAGGTTAAAATCCGACTAATCTCCTTACTATTTTGTTGTGATTTAACCATATGTTATCAATCTCGTACCTTCAATAACGAATACTTATAATAAATTTACAACAAACTTGCTAAATTAGGCTCCATGTTTTATTAGGTATGTTAAGTTGTTAACACACAAAAATGAACGCAATATCATTGTATATTTGTATGTTGTATTTGCCTCTAAAGCCCACCTTAACAAATGTTTTTAAACTTTGGTTGTTACATTCACACTATGATTTTACCATTTAAGATACCATGTATATTCTACGCTTTAAATCATCGACCTTTTGAGCTTTCTCATGTAAATTGTCTCCTAAAAAATCCCTAAATCGGTGAATAAACTCGATTTGATATCTGTGTGCTGGTTGAATCAGAGTCATGACTTCATCTATTGAAGTATTATATCCAATCTACTGAGAGTATGATGGAAAATCAACTCCTCTTTTGCCAATAAATACAAAGCAACACTTAATAACCCATTCTCCGTGTTCATTAACTTCTTGCTGTCCTTTTCCTTATTTAGAAAAAATAAAAAGTAAAAAATTATGTTGATGAGTTGCATTTGTCATTGCTATATAACATTGTTGGAATTGTGATCTTTGCATACTTAATTGAACTTGTGTTAGAAGTTAAAATGTTCCTATTAATGTATGTATTGTTTTGCATGAGACTAAATATGAGAATTATGTTGTACCATGGGCAGGGGGCAGAGAACTTAAGTATAAAAGGTGAGATAGAAACAAGCTCAAGCACAAGGACAGTGAGAGAAGAGATTGCAGAAAGAGAGGGTTCACCATTGTATTTCCTTCACCCTTGTCATTATTTCAAATTAGCTAGAGTAGCATTTCTCAAATGTCTTGGATTGGATTCTACTGAATCTGATAGTCCTCCAATCCGAAGGCCTAGGAAAAGAAAAGAGAGTTAGTTTGATTATCAACATTGTATATGTTCCTTGTCATTTATCATGATAAGAAAGTTCCATTATTATTCATTTTTTTTTTATTTGGTTCTTTGTACTGTTCTCCTTCTCCATAATTTCATGTTACATAAGGATTAAGGAGAAGTTTCCATCCTTGTGGAGTAATGAGGTTTCCACTATATAACATCATCAGAATAAAGATAAAAGGGAAAAGAAATGAAGTTGTCGACTCGAACAAACTACTTTCTTAAATTTTATCAATCAATAAATAAATAAACCAATGTCTTAATTTTCACTGAACGGCTTTATATAATATACCAGTATATTAATGGACATTAATATTATATTTATAGAAAGTTTCAAATTTACCAAGATGATATGGACTTAACTTTTGGGATTAACAAAATAAACTTGTATACATTATATATGATGAAAGATATTTTAGAAGTAAAAATTTGTATATAATGGTAGATATATTAGCCATGATGGTACCATCCTCCTTAGAAAAAGTATATGAATCTCGTTAACTATAATTATAAATATATATTTAGTAATTTTCAACAAAGAATTTGATTGGTTTATATATGTTTTTAGTAATTTCCAACAAAGACTTTGATTGGCTTATACTGTTTTCAACATAATAAATACATTTGACTCGTATATTGTGTTTTAATATTAAGAAAATAATTAAGAGAATTATTAGTAGTATATATTATTAGTTTATTACTCAACAGTATATGTAATTGATGTGATGGGCAACTTGCGGTGGTGCCAATGGTTTTTGTTGATTATTATAAAATTTGGATGGTGAATGTTGAATTGAGACAGCCGACCAAGGCGACCATTGGACCCAATCACCCAACAATCCAACATGCATGATGTTAGGTAAAAAATTAGAGTTGTAATTTTAAAATCAAGGCTGCGTTTGGCAGCAGATTAAAAAGGCAGTGGGCGTAACAGCTTTGCGTTCGCATCAAAGGTCACGCCACATTTATCATTTATGCACTTCAATATAGGATCTTGTTACTGGCAAAGTAGATTTGAAAAAGCAGGATGATAATGACTTATTGAAGAAGGTGATTGGCTGAAAGATACGGTGGGTGGGGGACCCCTCTCAATTAAGGTTCAAAACCAAGATAGCTGAATCATTAATGCCGTTTTTGCTCGTGTTTCTCCACCATTGTTCACTGTTTAACTTGCAAGGAAATCAAGAATGCTTCCTCCATGTACTACAAATGCCGAAATGCTAGTTCCTTTTATACTTGGAAGTCCAATAATTCAATGAAAATCTTATATTTTTGTAGATATTTCAACAAGATACTAGCAATAAGTTTATTTTGTAATTGTAATTATCCCGTTGGAAACTCATGCCACTTATATTTAAGCTAATTTGATATGATAAATCAATAAAGATATACACTATCATTTATATTTTACAAAATTGAAGACTCTGACTAAAACCAAGGATGCATAACTAAATGATTGAATTGGTCAAAATTTATGCTCTACAAATAGTAGGTGATTTGATCCCAACTAAATCTACCAGCATGAAATCTTACGTCTCTTTACAATGATTTCATTCGGCTGATTTTGAAGTCCAAGCTTCTCAGCGCTGGGCTCTAATACAAATCACCAATGATTGATATGGCATGATATCCAGCAGGTGGTGCAAGCTTTTGAGATTTTTGCAATTTGCTCTTTTCAGTACTCATCTGCTGTATCACCTGAAGATGGTGTTTTCTTCCTATATGGTAGTTGCTGTTGCACCTAGTCAAAGTTTGCAACCATGTTATGACATTCCTTGTATGACAATGACCAACGGATCCAAATATGGAATACATGTCAATCAGAACAGAGTCTGATGAGACATGCAGATTAGGTTCAAGTTTCCTGAGTGGATAGTGGATAGTGCTTTGCTTCAGTTGCACTCTACATAATGGCTGCATTCAAAGTTTCGAAACAAATCCAGTGAACAATGAAGAGTTGCTTGGGGATTTTCCTTGCCGCTGACATCGCAAATTTCACATAATCATGCACTCTGGCGTAGCCTATAAATTCCACAATTCACATTGGCGAGTTGCTGGCAACACATTAACCCCCCAAAACACATATTCACCTCAAGTATTATGCAAGAGCACCTAGCCATTTTCTGAATAATATTCTATCATGAATCCTTTCCAACTACTTCCATTCACCGTTCACCCTGTTTTTTGACATTTGGTTCCTATCCGCATGCTACTTTTCAAGCATCGGCTTTATGGAGAAGCAAATAATCAGTCACTAGCTGGCTCAACTTCCACCTGGGGCCAAGTAACTGCAAAAAAGAAAGCTCCTTAGCCCGTCTTTTCATCCATTCTGCGAACACTAGTCACTGTTGTATTGCAAAAGAAACATCTCTGGCAATTCAGTAGATGCCTGGTTATACAGCCATAGCAACACTTGTGTAAACAAGGTTCAATCAAGGCATCCACTTCATATGTTACACATATGCAGCATATTCTATCCTCAGCATCAGTTTCACCCACACAATCCACTTTCTCAAGTTGTTCCACAACGCGGCAGGTAAGGAGGCTCAGAAAATTCTCAAGCGGCTCATATTTTGCAGCATAAGCGTCCCCACTAGAAGAACCATCCTGGAAAAATCAAGAGCACAAAGCTGTTAACCATCAGTCTCAAAGAAAACTTACACTCAAGACTCGACAAACTTAGAAGCCTGTTGAGTATAATTCTAATTTATAGAATTAGCTAGCACCAGAAGTTGGAGAAAAAGGTAATTGGCCTCAGTTAAATGATACTAACATGAAGTTGCATTAAGAGAATACAAGGCATTAAGATTATTCAAGAATCAATAGCATAAATTAAATGGTGACGCAACTAACCCAGTTAAAATCAAGAAGATATTGGAATCCATAATGGACAGTATTTGGACAGTCCATGCTTGCAAAAACATCCACGAGATAGTTGTTTTCTTGAAATTCTGCCAAGTTGGTAGCATCCAACAAATTTAAGATCATCCCGACAAGGGGAGCCAAAATCATGCCCCGGTTTACTTTCTCTGGAGATTGACCATTTCGTCTAACGGACCTGAGATTATTATTTTAGAAAAGAGAGTCAGAATTCAGCCAACCAACATGGTTCCATTTAAAAAGATTGTTACAATAAGATTTGACTACCAGTAAGAATAACAACCAATAACTTGAGTAAGAATTTTAATTCAATAGCAAACCATAAAACCAAGTTTCAAGTCACAGGATCAGGACTTACATGTCAAAAAATTCAGCATCCGCTGCAGAGATAATGTTATTTAAGATAAACACAATCAACTCAGTTAACCTCCGCAAGTTTGTTTCTGGTCCTGACAGGAATGCTTGAGGAATCTCACGAGTGCAGAACTCTAAAATCCTTGCAAGATTACATGAAAGATCAAATATGACAGAGCATTTCCTTTGTTGAAACTCTACTACCTGAAAAGGCATGTTTCAACAATAAATTAATTGAATTAGAGAGGTATATCAAAATCAACCATGAAACTCTAACTTTGCAAGCACAGAAAACAAGACAAGCTGCAAACTCAATAACGGATGAAACAGATATTCATACCTGGTATTTTTCTTGCATTTCTCTAACAGAAACTGAAAACTCAGTCATGGTCCAACTAAGTGTATTAAATAGACGATTTAGAAAAGCTGAAAACAATCCTTCATCATTTGTGCAAGCTTCTTTTAGCAACCTCTGCATTGGATTAAGAGGCAACAGGGAAAAAAATTGAGTGACAGACCCATGCAAAATTACAGGTTAACAAAATATGGATATCACATACTTGGAAAAGAAATGATGATGAAGATGATTCTCCATTTTTCGAAAAACCGAAACCAGAACCCTTGCATAATCGCAGAAGTATGTTTGTAACTGGGATCCAAGATCTGTTATCAAATGCTGACAGTAAAGCCTTTGGCATTCTATGGGTGGCTGCCTCATTGCTCTCAAAAGCAGTCAAATACTCCCTGTATTGAACCAGGACAGATATAGACTGAAGAAGAAGATCCCTAAGATCTGCACTCGATATTCTTGGATCATTGAAATGAGTGACAACAAAGGTAACCTGATTTAAGATAACCAATTTGTATACTTTAGAACCCAATACCCATCATACAAAGACTAAAAATGTCGATTAATTTGTAGATTTTGGATCATGCATAATGGAAAATAATAAAATTCCATCATATCAGAGGAGTGCATAACTCTAGAATACCGACTTATATCTGCTAGGGCAATAACAATGCCATTGGCCTAAAAATGCATTTACTCAAAATGCACAGCAAGAGATATCCACCTTCCAAGTACGTCTTTACATGCAAAAATAACATCCAATATTGAAAAACCTAGAAGAAAATGGAGAAATAAGTTTGAAAAGAAGCACATACAAATGAATTAAGTCCTCGCTTAATGAAACTTGTGGATGGAGCAAGCGGAGGATCACTTTTCCGCAATACATGAAAGCAATCAACCTGTATAAGGAATCAAAATTAACATAAATAATAAAAGATACTTAATTATTGATAGCATGCTTGGGACAAGCATGATCTTAGGATATAATATTATTGATTTTATATTTTCAAAATCTATCACAAAAAGCTTTTGATTATATGCTATGTTTGACCCAAAATAAGCTTAACCTCAATTCATATTAGAGGAATTAAAAATGTCTGCAAACTGTTTATAGAAAAATCGCACAAGCCCAATTCTTAGAAAACTTTGTACTTCTTATGATTCTTTGCTCAGCAGGGCCACAAAGTGTATCGAAGGCCGAGGACAATATGTCGGACAGATGAGCAACATAAACATCAGAGAAGGAGAGAGAATTAAAAAAAGAAACAAATTAACACTTGTTTTTCTGCATCTAGCTGAAGCAAAAAGATGATTGCTTATTTACCAGAGCTTCCAAGTAATATTCAGGGACATAGACAAACACAGAATCCATATTGCTCAAAACCAGCAGCAACTGGACAACCCACATGCAGAGTGCAAACATTCCTCTCTGCTTCCATCGTGCAAACAGAGAGATGCGAAACCTGTGAAACAAGATGCCCCAAAAAAACCGAGAATGTCAGGAAAACCAATAATATACAGCTCAGGGTTCTCAAGAAATAATATTTATTTTCTTCTTGTAAAGAATATTAATAATTGAGAAGCATCCAGAAAAATATAAATGCACTTCAGAATAAAGTACAAATCACTGAGGACCAAAACATATATGTTAGGTCTTCAAGTTTTATCAGGATATCATCCTGAAAGCTTTTATAATGCTGACCAAACAAATGAGAGGTTATAAAGATGTTCAAAATGTGCCATCAGTTTCAATAACTTTAATGCTTTATACACACCCAGTGAGCCTCGGCATAACAATAACAACAATCTAAATTTGAAACTAATAACAAAACATAACTATAAGTTAATCATAATGTAGTTTGCCAAAAAGTGGAAACATATACATAAGATAATAAAAGTAGAAATAAATAAGATTAGTTGAAAAGCTCCTCTATATGTCATCTTACCAAGCACAATGCCTGACGCAATCAATAACCTCTTCTCTATACTCATTCCGGGCTTCCTTCAAAAGCTTCAGTTGCCCACTGCAGGCTCCTTCTCTTATTTGTTTATCAGTTTCCTCCAAAAGTAAGATTGACTGTGCCTGATGTGTCATGTAATATGATGCCTACAAAATGGGAAGAAACCTCATGTTCAGGACAAGTGTCATGGATTTTTTGGAAACAATTAAACCATTGAGTACAACATATGCAAGAACTGAATCATGGGAATCAGAAGAAGATTGTCATAATTGGTTCCACTTTTACAAAAAACATGATTTTCTAGCAATTACTCAGATAATTTCTCATCATAAATAAAGATTCTCATCATAACTGACATGTAAGAGTTGAGGATAACAGCTAGAAACAGTTGGGATAAATTATACCGCCATTCTTGAGGGTTGTATAGTTGCAGTCACCCTTCCTCTTGTTTCAGGAATTACATTCACCTATTTCATTACAATATCCCCCCTCCCCCCCCCCCAAAAAAAAAAAAACACAGTATACATACACTCGGCCATCTGTAAAACCAATTTCTGAAACAAGGAGGCCTGTAAGGGAGGTCACCATAATTTAACCAAGGAGTTAAACACTTCAACTCAGGGACTTCGATTTAGACATCAGTTCCTTTTTGCATAACACAGCATAAAACTTGACCCTAAAACAATAGGATGTAACCTTAGTGGAGCACAGCTAGTTATTACTGGGTTAGGAGACTAGCTTGTGTAGCACCACCACAACCCCTTTACATTTTTCATTCTCAATTTCTATTAGGTTAGGCCATTTCAAAGAAATATCCTATGAATAAAAACTCATTACGTATTTATAAATTTGATCAACCTTATCCCCTCAAGGCCTCACCTGCTTAAAATTTGATGCAAGACCAACATGATACAACCACAGCAAAACATCAAGTAGCTCTTCTTCTAGTAGTGCAGCTGTAGGCATATCAATATCCTTTGAGACGGTTTTTGTATGGTGCATCTGTCGGTAACCATACTCAGGTTCAGATTGATCACTGGAGGCAGATTTATCAGTTATCTCATCTTCCAAACTGCCCTCACTGCATTCAGCAGTGACATGAGCAGACCTCTCTGGGATAGAACTACAATGGCCACGAGAACCTTTGGCTCTGTATTTGGCAGGATCCTTCAAGTTTCTTGTAAAATCAGAATCATAACTAGAACAACAGCAGGGCTTCTGCCTGCTTGAATGAGTAACTCTGGTTTCTTCATCATCCATGCAGCCTTCGTCCCATCTAACCACTTCCATTTCATAATCAATCACAGGGTGTACTTTTGATAAGTGGCTGTAGGATCCGCCAAGCCTGGAAATATCAGTTTTAAGCGGATCATTTTTCACTAACAAACTAACAGGGAATCTTTGTTCGCCACCTCTATGTAGAAAACCAGTATCTGATTTGCAGCCCTTTAACCAGCCACAGATGTCACCCAATTCAAATCCTTCAGATAGGAAATGGAGTATCACTGAATAAGTTGAAACAAGAACTGAATTGCTAGAAACTCCTGGGGGCGGGACATTTCTGTCTGCACCTCTGTTCCTTAGTAAAAGGCTTTGTAAGAATGTTCTAAAAACAGACCCAGGCAACTGAGGAGGCGTTGAAGGTGGTATAAACTGTATCACTAAGCGACAAAGATCCCTGTGCTTCTCCTCAATCTGCACACGGAAGAGTAGATTAATAAACTGTGAACGGGGTATCCCGCAGAACAATAAATTCCAATAACTTAACCCACAATGTCAACTGGGAAAAAAAAAAAGAATATTCTTGAACATAAAAAAACTGTAGAGCAATGAAACCACTTCATTAATAGCATGATGTTGTATTTTATATAAGCCTAATGTTTACATGATAAAGTGAGACTAAGTTCATTTGTATAGTTCACTTGTTGCATCTTCACAGCTCCCCAACAGAAGGATAAAGATAATTTAGGCAAAGAATATTCAATTCAAATATTCTGACTGAAAATGAAGTTACACGGCCAAGCAGAAAGAATTTACCTTGCTGATTGATTCAGATAAAGCTGTGGTTGTCAACATCATATTGTCTGCATAAGTTGCATCTTCACATGAACCAGGCCACCAAACAGTCGGTATCAAGGACTCGAGATCATGTTTGTTCGGAGCCTTTTGTGACAGAAAACCTTCAAACATGAATTCAAATTCTGGTGACTTCCACCAAAGCACCATAAGTTCCTCTCGTCTTAATAAATGACAGGCCAAGGCGAGGTGAGCATATGATCCAGAATAAGGACATTCAGTGAGAACTAATGGGGCTATTTTACAACCACCGGAAAGAGCATCTATGATGTTTTCAAACAGCAAATGTGAACCTTGAAATTGTAGCAGAACGTCAACAACTTTATCCAGGCTTGAATAATCATGGGGTGCAGGCAATCTAAACACATCAAACAAGAAAGACAGCACTGGACCCCAAACCATGTACTCTTTGTTGCCAGCATCTGCATCAAGTTCATAGAAAAATTCCCTAGCTATTGCATGAGAGACAGGATGAAAAAATTCTTCCAATGAAAGAAACCTCTTTACTCTTCTCAATTTCTGAACTAAAGAATACTCGGACCTCTCCACAGAATGCATATCCAACAGCCTTGACCAACATTCCAGCAACCTGGATACAAAGTAGGTCTTGCACGGGGGAGCCTGGAGAGGACAGTAACCTTCAATTGGAAACTTAAAGGGGCGGCCCCCAAAATTCAATTCACATCTTTCACCCTGGGAGAGAGAGATCGCAGGATAATACCCAAAACCAGGACCCATTTTTCGTATCCCCCGGAATGCCACACCAAGTGGATTACCGTTCCTGAAGAATAGTATTTCATCACGTTCTAAATCTACGCAACACCCAATGACATCGCCAACAACCCATGACTGACCATAAGTCTCAGCATCCTTGTTCCATTTGCTAACTCTTTTCCCATCATATGCATACGAATCATCAGCATCACCAACACCTTTATGATCGGTGAAAGGGCAAGAAATAGTAGCCCAACCCAGCTGCTGTATACCTGACGTCTCTAATATAACTTCATACATCCATTTTCCTTTCCAAACACAAACATTGGCCCTGGCACTACTGAAATTCGCCAAGCTTTCTACAAGCAAAGGCAGTTTAATGATTGTAATATCACCACATATGCTGGAACTTTCCAGGCCAACAATCCCAGATCCACCTCCAGCAATAAAAATCCCATCTCTTTCACCACATGAATCCCTGGATTTCGCATTAAACCTAGAGAACTCATTCCTAATGATGGAGCGGATAAAGTTGCTGTCAATTGGATCAGTCACTGGATTGAGTGATCTGTTGGGAAGACCAAACACATATTCAAGGGTTCGCTCCACAGATTCATGACCCAAATCATCACAACAAGAAAGAAGCCGAGTCTTCGATGAATTATCTTTCTTGTCCTCATCATTCAGTATCACTGCCAGACCAGCTGAAAACCCACCAAGACGCAGGCCCTCTTCACCCATCTGTGACAGACACACAGGGCACTATCCCTCTCAGCTACCCCTTTAGGCAGCTGACTGTTCTTCCAATTTCAAATTCCCTTCCCACAGCAAAAGTCAATCGCAGCACTCAACATATAAACATGATCCATGCAAAAAAACCAAACTGTGGAATAATCAGTACGGCGTGAGAGGACTTCAGAGGCAAAACTCAAAATAAAACATCAAAAAAGACAAATGCACAAAAAAGCATCAAAATTTGCCGAAAACTTGGCATGAAAAAAAAAAAACTGGGGAAATTGCACAAGCCACCTTAACCAAGCAAAAATTAGCTAACTGGGCTCCAATTTCTCACCCTCTCATCACTTTTATTGTACAATTAGCGAAAAAAAAAATAGAATATGAAGTGATTGATTATGGGGAACGGAGAAGGTTGAAGACATGATTGTGATGAGTAATAACAAGTAAATAAAATACTAACAAATGTTGGAGATTAAACATGTTGGGACTGCTGGATTCTTCAATTTAAGTTTTAATGGCGTAACCAAAAAGATTAGCTCCTAATAGCGCCCCAATTAATAAGAAAAAGGCTTCCTAGTTGGCATAATCTAACTAATTAATTAATTAATTAATCAAATAAAATAACAGGAAAAACTTACAGATGCGGTTCGTGCTGTGGACAAAGGCAAGGCGGCGAAAGGTAGCTAACTAGCTAGGGTTTTCAGAGGCACCATTGATTGGACTACAGAAGCACTTATTACATATTCCGTTATTCACAGTAAACAATAGGAGACCGAATAAGGAGGAACAGCGGCTTGTAATAATCAAAATAAATAAATAAATAATAAAATGATTATTTTCTTTTTGTGCTTTTTGGTGGCAAAAAGTTTGGGGGTGGAAAGTGAAGGGAAGTCCGTGTGAATGAGCACCGGAAAACGTGGGTAAGGAACGGGCACGTGTCGATTATAGGAGCTGGGGGTGACTGGTTGTGAGTAGTGGCGGCGCTAATGAAGGTAGGACAAGTGTGTTGAGTTTTGCGTGATGTTTCTGTGGCTGAGGAATTGCAGTGCAGGGAACAGTGATGGGTGCGTATTAGTGATTAGTGAAGGATCTTTGTCATGTGTTGTGTTGTGCTACGTGTGTGCGTCGAGCGTCTCTGTGCGCGCCTCTCACCGGGAATGGGTTTGGTTCGGTTCGGTTCGATGCGGTGCGCTACTTTTCTTTTGGTTTTAAGCGGTGCGGTGCTTAACCCTCTATCTAAAAATAAAATCACAACTTTTGCTGCCAATGCTTACATGAATGGGATATAATTTATTTTTTTAAATTGAGATTATTATAAAAAAAAAATTATAACAATCTCAATTTATATTCTAAAATTTTTTTCTTTTTTCATTCAAAAAAAATATTACTTTTTGAATTTTAATTTTCAGTATCTTTAATTTTTTTTATCGACATCACTACCACATATAAATATAACATTCATTTTTTGGGACTTAACTCTTCTATTTTATTGATGGCTTTATTGTTATTTTATAATTTTTCTTTTTAATTTTTATCATGAATAAAATTAACATCCAAAAACTTATACCAAAATTTCTAGAAACACAAATAATTCCAAAATCAACATAAACACATCTAAAATTAAATATTAGCACATTTAAATTATATTAATATTATAAACTTCAAATCAATAAAGTAGTGAAAAAAAAAATCTCCAACACAAACATGATAGTAATTAGTGGCTAAGGAAAAGAAGAGTTGAATCTTGGCCTCCTTTTAACTTAGTTTATAACTTTGCTTTTTTCTGAGTGAACACAGGAAATACTTAGATTTTATCTCCTAACGTGGTAGGAGCCAAAACATAATTGCTTGTAAGAATTGCTATAGTGAATTGTGTCTGAGTAGATAAATTAGGAGATACTTTATTTTTGTCTCATTTGTTACAGAACCAGTAACAGAGAAAAGAGTAGAAAATGACATACAGATGTATCATGGTTCGGCTACCAAGTGTAATGTAGCTTACATCCAGTCTCCACCACAACAATGATGAAATTTTCACTATCTTTTCAACAAATTACAATTACCAATTCTTCCTAGGATATACTCCAATCCTATCTGGGACAAATCCAGATTTTAACCCAACCTGAACTTGACTATGACTCATCCTAACTTTTCACTGCAAAGTGCTAACTCAACTTATAAGGAAATCCCCTCGCGATCATGATACAAAATATAAATACTAACAAAGGATTTCTGAAAAAACTTGGACTTGTTTTCCAAGTCTAGCTCTCTACCTTTTTTTTCTCATTGACTTTTTCTTACAAATCCCGTCGTGTTTGTCTTTTTTCTAATGAAACTTAGACAAACTAAACAAAAAAAAAGAACTACAAAGTGAAAATCATGAAAGAGAATAATAAGAACAGTTCGTGGAGTTATGAGGACCAAAACTAGTACTCTTTTTCTCTTACTTCAATCCTTGGTCGTTCACCCCTGTTATAGAGGAGTGAAGCTTCCAGGGCTTGAATCATCTTCCACACTTGATTTATCTTTTTTTCCAACAATCAGAATCCACATTGACGTGGTCAGAAGAGAAAGAGGACCAGGACATTGACATTCAACCATACATTTCTCTTTCATCCTTTTTCTTCAATATTCTTGAATCTGTGCCATTGATCTTTGCTTTGACCCCAAATTTGTTTCTTAACCATTGATGAACCACTGAACACTTTTGACTTCAACATATTCATAGTTTTTTGAATGGTGCTTGTGACTCTAAGATTTATTCATTGTTTTTTGGTGAAGTACAAATGGAAAAATAATCTTTTTTGTGATCGAGATCTTCTCTCTCGTTGTAGTCCATTTTCTTTTTCTTCTTTCTTGAGAACAAAAACAAACTTATTGTTCTTCTTTTTGCCTTAACTCCCGTGGTTTCTTTTTTTCTTTCTTTTTGGTACAGAGAGTGATGTAATAAGAAAGAAAAGAAAGAGAGAGAAGAGAGAGTTTGTTGGTTCGGTGGATGTGAGAATGAATTCAAATGAATTGAAGTTTGTTTATCCGGTTAGTGAAGTGTGAGTTTAGGTTATGGATCACCGAATTTGGACTTGGTTTGGGTCAACTTGTTTTTCTTCCTTTTTCATGGTTCAGCTGTTCAAACTTTGGATTAAATTTTGAATGAATGGCTTGATAAAGCTGAGCTTGGTATCGGGCCACAGTGTGTGTATGTGGGCCTGTCTTTCATGCTTAATGGGGCAGTTTCATTCTTTTTAGGCCAGTTAGATCAAATCACTTTTCTGCACACTAAACAAAATATATTACACAAATAATTTAACAATATTTCAATAATGTTTAGTCATCATCTTAGTTATAGTTTAGTTCATTAAACTCAACAAAACACATAAAAATAATCATACACAAAAAAAAATTTTCATCTGTGCATTTTTAGTTTTAAAAAAAGAAAATTTTTTTTAATGAGACATTAAAATCGTTTAAATAATATTTTAAAATATGATTTCATTTTAGATGTGTTTACAATTTATTTTGTGTACAAATTTAGTGACGGATTCAAAAATTTTAAGTAGTAAAGACAAACATATAGTATATAAAAATAATTTAAAGAAGGAAAAGGATAGGTAGACAATGAAAATATTAAACAATGTAAACAATAGATATATCGGATATTCATTTTACTAGGTGTACAGATGGTTATTTTAATATTAAGATTTAGATGGTTAATTTAGAGATGTAGTGTATTTTTATTTGATTGATGATTATTCATGTTGTTTAAGATGGTCATTATTTACCTAACATTCTCCTTTAAAAAATTATAAATATGAATTGTCCTTAGCTGCAGGAGATGAACTCTTTCAGAGACGTTGCATCAGGGGTGACTAATGGGGAGGCAACAATGAAAGATAAATGTGATGTGAAAAAAAAAGACATTGTTGTGATAAGATCAATATAGTCAAAGTGGATGCCCATTAATGTGGGTGGCTCAGTTTTTCCATATTGAAAGAAGCAAGACAATATTTATGAAGCTTGAAAAGTGAAGCCTTGTATGCCTACAAAAGCATGTACGGGATAAAAGGAAAATACAACTACAATAACAAAATAAATGTAATTCTCTCTCTCTTTACTTTTAACACTTCTTTCTATCTTTATATATATATATATATATATATATATATATATATAAATCATTATTGAGCTAGCATGTACGGGGTAAAAGGAAAATACAACTACAATAACAAAATAAATGTAATTCTCTCTCTCTTTACTTTTAACACTTCTTTCTATCTTTATATATATATATATATATATATATATATATATATATATATATATATATATATATATCATTATTGAGCTAATTATTTTAATGTTAGAGTCTTCTATTTATACATCTTTATTTTATATTTAATATATCTTTTATTTATTTTACAACATGTTATCAGCACGAGACTCTGATCAAATTTTTAGGAAGACTCAGGTAAAAATTTTTTTATTATGTCGAAGCTCTTTCATCTTGAATTCAATGCTCTTGATATATCTGGAAATAATTATTTATCATGGATATTAGATGATGAAATCCATCTTGATTCAATGGATCTTTGAGATACCATTAAGGCTGAAAATAATGCATCCCAGAAGGATAAAGCCAAAGCCATAATTTTTCTTCGTCGTCATCTTGACAAAGGATTGAAAAATGAATATCTCACATTAAAAGATCTTGTAGATCTTTGGAAAGACCTTGAAAAAAGGTATAATCATCAGAAAACGGTGATACTTCCTCAAGCTCGATATGAATGGACGCACTTGCGTCTACAAAATTTTAAATCCATAAATGAATATAATTCTGCAATGTTTCGAATCACCTCACAAATGAAATTATGTGGGAAAAATATAACTGATTAGGGGTGCACAGACCCGGTCCGGCCCGGTCTCGAACACTTTAGGAACTAATTTGGAGTGATTTCATCGGGTTTATGGTCGGGTACGGGTCTCAAAATAGACCCGGTCATTATTTCGGGTCGGGTCCGGACCATAGCTCGAGTCACCCGAAGTCGGCCCGATGGCCCGGTCATCATACACAATTAATATTTTGTGTTATTAGTGATGGATCATGACTATTCTTACGTGGAATTTAAGTATTGTAAACCTTAATATTTTGTGTTATTAGTCATTATAAGACAATAAGTTAATGTTTTATGTTTAGAATGCATAAGATTTTAGACTAATACATAAGATTGTGTTATTTGTATTGATTTAAATATTTGGTATTATTAGACAATATTAGTATTGATTGTGGTTATGCTTTAATTTCGAAGAATGATTGGTTCTTGTTATATTTTTCTAAGTGAATTTTACCATGTTAACTAATGGTTGGAACCTTGGAAATTTGGATATTTTTACATGCTAGTTTACAAGAAGGTATCAACGTAATGTAATGTTAACGGCCCAATTTTCACCCGGTATAATTGTGGCCCGAAAGTGTATTGGTTTCATCGGGTCTAGGGCCGGGTTCGGGTCTAATAAATAGACCCGGTGTATATTTCGGGTCGGGTCTGGGTCACATCAAACTCGGCTTCACCCGGCCCATGTGCACCCTTATAACTGATGATATGTTGGAGAAAACTTTCTCAATCTTCCATGCCTCGAATATGCTCCTGTAGCAGCAGTATCGAGAAAAAGGGTTTAAAAAATATTCTGAGTTAATTTCTTGCCTTCTTGTTGCTGAACGCAACAATTAGTTGCTCTTGAAAAATCATGAAGCGCGCCCAGCTGGTGCCGCCCCATTTCCTGAAGTAAATGCGGCAAATTATCCCAAAAGAGGTAAATGGCAAAGTTTTAATAACAAGAAAAATTATGGAAGGAAAAAGAATTATATTCAAAAGAGAGGATCTCACCAGAAGTGGGATAAAGAAAGAAATATCGGGCAGAATAAATCAACAGAGGATAAGTGTTTCCGTTGTGGTGGAAAGGGCCATTGGTCACGTACCTGTCGTACCCCAAGGCACCTAGTCGATCTTTACCAGGCATCTTTGAAAAAGGATGACAAAGAAAGGAAACAAATTTTGTTTCAAATGATGCTGAAAATTCCACCACTCATTATGATGTATCTGATTTCTTTGAGGATCTTGAAGGGAATATTAGTCATTTGATCAATGATGGAATAGTTTAATATGTGAGATTGTTAAGTATCCATGTAAATAAATAATGTAAAGAACTTATTGTTAAGTTTTATTTTCTATGTATTTGAGTTTCAAATATGATGTATATAAATAATGAAATATCAATGTTTATGAAATTTTGAAATCATTAAATATGTCATGTTTTTAAATAAAATTTTAGTATATGATATTATGTGCAGTATTTCTTAAAAAAATAATTCTGAGCAAGTATTCAATTTAACTGTGCATACTGCTTATTTTATTATTATTTGTCTTTGAAAAAAATGACAAGGATATATAATGAAGATGTATGCCTTGCGGATAGTGCAAGTTCGCACACTATTATCAAAAGTGATATATATTTTACCTATCTGGTGCCAAAAGAAGAATGTGTTAATACTATTATTGGCTCAGGCAATGTGATTGAAGACTCCGGAAGAGCTATAATTTTGTTTCCTGGAGGAACAAAATTCATAATAAATAATGCACTATTATCTACCATGTTTCGAAGAAACTTGTTGAGCTTTAAAGATATTCGCCGAAATGGATATCATATTGAGACTATGAATGAGGGAAGTCGTGAGTACTCATGTATCACAACTCATGACTCAAATAAAAAGATTATATTAGAAAAATTACCCTCACTTTCTTCTGGGTTATATTATACCAAGATTAGTGCAATAGAATCACATGCCATCGTAAACCAAAACTTTACTAGCCCAAATGAATTCATAACTTGGCATGATAGATTGGGTCATCCGAGAACAACCATGATGAGGAGAATTATTGAAAACTCCCATGGACATTCACTAAAGAACCAGAAGATTCTTAAAACTAGTGAATTTTGTTGTGCTGCATATTCTCAGGGAAAGTTAATTTTAAGGCCATCACCAGTAAAGATTAGATTTGAGTCTCCTGAATTTCTAGAAAGGATTCAAGGTGATATATGTGGACCTATTCATCCACCATGTGGATCTTTTAGATATTTTATGGTCCTAATAGACGCATCTTCGAGATGGTCACATGTGTGCTTATTGTCCTCTCGCAACTTGGCGTTTGCGAGATTAGTGGCTCCAATTATTCGATTAAAAGCACAATTTCCAAAAAATCCAATCAAAGCAATTTGTCTTGATAATGCTGGTGAATTTACTTCCCAAGCTTTTGATGCTTATTGTATGGCTAATGGAATAAGTGTTGAACATCCAGTAGCTTATGTTCACGCACAAAATGAGTTAGCAGAATCGCTTATTAAACGCCTCCAATTAATTGTTATACCCTTGCTTATGAGAACAAATCTCCCAACCTCGGTTTGAGGGCATGCTATTTTACATGCCACAGCACTTATTCGTTTGAGGCCAACGAGTTACCATCAGTTCTCTCCTATGCAATTAGTTTTTGGCCAGCAGCCAAATGTTTCCCATTTAAGAATATTTGGGTGTGCGATATATGTTCCCATTACACCACCTAATCGCACCAAAATGGGACCCCAAAGAAAATTGGGTATATATGTTGGATATGATTCCCTCTATAGTGAGGTATCTTGATATACAAACTGGAGATGTATTTAAAGCCCGATTTGCGGATTGTCATTTTGATGAATCAAAATTTTCAACATTAGGAGGAGAGAATAAGCTTCCTGAAAAGGAGCTTAACTGGAATGCATCATCGTTGATGCATTTAGATCCTCGATCTGGGCAATGTGAACTGGAAGTTCAAAAGATTATACATTTGCAAAGAATAGCAAATGATTTGCCTGATGCATTTTTCGATACAAAGAGGATAACTAAATCTTATATACCAGCGGAAAATGCCCCAATTCGAATTGATGTCCAGTAGGACAAGTAGCCACTGAAGCAAATTCACGCCAGAAGCGTGGCAGGCCTGTCGGTTCCAAAGACAAAAATCCTCGAAAGAGAAAAGAGGTAAATAATATTCCTGTTGAAAAAGATATAGTAGAGACACATACAGTTGTTCAAAATTCTGATATAGTATTAACGCCAGAAGACGTTCAGGTACCTAAAAATTGTGAAAATGATGAGATCTTGATAAATTATGTCTTTACAGGAGAGAAATGGGACCGAAATAAGACAATTGTCAATGAAATATTTGCATATAATGTGACATTGAATATCATGCATGAAAATAAGGATCTTGATCCAAGATCAGTCGAAGAATGTCGACAAAGGAATGATTGGCCAAAATGGAAAGAAGCCATGAAGGCTGAATTAGACTCACTTGCAAAACGTGAAGTCTTTGGACCTGTAGTCCGTACACCTGAAGATGTAAAACCTGTTGGATACCGATGGGTATTTGTGAGAAAACGAAATGAGAAAAATGAAGTTGTGCGCTATAAAGCCCGACTTGTGACACAAGGTTTTTCACAAAGGCCCGGTATAGATTATGAAGAAACGTATTTCCTTGTAGTGGATACGATAACATTGCGTTATTTGGTCAGTTTATCTGCATATCATAAACTGCATATGCATTTAACGGATGTGGTAATAGCCTATTTATACGACTCATTAGATCGGGATATCTATATGAAAGTCCCTGAAGGACTAAAGATATCTAAACCATCCTATGAATATTCGCAAGGGTTATACTCAGTCAAATTGCAAAGATCTTTATATGGTCTAAAGCAATCTGGACGAATGTGGTATAATCGTCTTACTGAGTATCTGGCCAAAAACGGATTCAAGAATGATGATATCTGCCCATGTGTTTTCATAAAGAAAACTACATCTGGGTTCATTATAATTGCTGTGTACGTTGATGATTTAAATATCATTGGGACTCCTGAAGAGATTCCAACAATTATAAAAACTCTAAAAGAAGAGTTTGAAATGAAAGATCTTGGAAGAACTAAATTTTGTCTCGGCCTGCAGATCGAGCATATAAAAAATGGGATCTTTATTCATCAAACAACATACACAGAAAAGATCTTGAAGATATTTTATATGGATAAGTCACATCCCTTGAGTACTCTAATGATCGTAAGATCTTTGGATGTGGAGAAGGATCAATTCCGTCCTAAAGAAGAAAATGAAGATATCCTTGGTCCTGAAGTACCATATCTTAGTGCCATTGGAGCACTAATGTATCTTGCTAATAATACACGACCCGATATATCATTTGCTGTGAATTTACTAGCAAGATATAGTTCATCTCCAACCAGAAGACATTGGAATGGAATCAAACAGATCTTTCGATATCTTCATGGAACGGTTGATATGGGATTGTTTTATCCCTATGGATCCAAGTCACAATTAGTTGGCTATGCAGATGCTGGATACTTGTCTGATCCACATAAAGGGAGATCTCAAACAGGATATCTATTCACATATGGTGATACAGCTATATCATGGAGGTCCACAAAACAGACAATAGCAGCAACTTCTTCTAATCATGCTGAAATACTAGCGATTCATGAAGCTAGTCGCGAGTGTTTTTGGCTAAGGAGCCTGATTCAATATATTATGTCGTCATGTGGATTGATTGATCATAAGATAGCTCCAACTGTCCTGTTTGAAGATAATACAGCATACATTGCTCAGCTTAAAGGCGGATACATCAAAGGTGATAGAACAAAGCATATTTCTCCCAAATTCTTCTTCACTCATGATCTTCAAAATCAAGGGATAATTGATATTCAACAGATCCGCTCAAGTGATAATCTGGCAGATTTATTTACAAGGTCACTCCCAAAATCCTCCTTTGAAAGATTGGTACATGAGATTGGGATGCGCCAATTTCGAGACATTAAATGATGTCGGCAAGAGGGGGATACTGTACTCTTTTTTCCTTGGTCAAGTTTTTTTTTCCATTGGGTTTTCTTGACAAGGTTTTTAATGAGACAGTCCCCATCACAAAGGATATTGTACTCTTTTCCTTCACTAAGGTTTTTTTTTCCACTAAATTTTTCTTTAGTAAGGTTTTAACGAGGCAATAATCCTAAATGGGCATTTAAGGGGGAGTGTTGTGATAAGATCAATATAGTCAAAATGGATGCCCATTAATGTGGATGGCTCAGTTTTCCCATATTGAAAGAAGCAAGACAATATTTATGAAGTTTGAAAAGTGAAGCCTTGTATGCCTATAAAAGCATGTACGGGGTAAAAGGAAAATACAACTACAGTAACAAAATAAATACAATTCTCTCTCTTTACTTTTAATACTTCTTGCTATCTTTATATATATATACACATTACAACATATAATATTATTATATATAAATCATTATTAAACTAATTATTTTAATGTTAAAATCTTTTATTTATACGTTTTTATTTTATATTTAATATATCTTTTATTTATTTTATAACAGACATTAAAATAGTCGAACGAAAAATTAGAAGATGAAATTGAGGAAAATATAAAATTAACTAGTTTTAAAGAAGATATATCTAACTACGAAGATGTTGCTAATTAATAAGTCCGATTATAATTTATATTTTAAGATTTTTCATTCACTAATTACTAATTGTGTAGACAATTTTTATCAGACATTTAATTATATATTGGTATATTAATAAAAGTAACTAATTTTTAATTTCATCATTTACAAAAGACTAAACATATGTATTTTATTGAATGACTATATAAAACCGTTTATATTATCGATACATCAAAACTATTCTACATTAACGGTAATTAAAACGGTAATATAATTGTTTTAGCATAAGTAATTACATATTGTACATGACTACATGTGATCATTCGAATAAATTTTGTTTTTGACCCCTTTATCATAATTAATAACTTTTATGACAAATCTGTGAAACAAAATAGATTGTACTGATCACATGACTATTATACATTATACAAATAAATTATTTAATCAAATTAATTATATTCATCCACTCTTTTTTTAAGCCATGCATTGAATTCACTAAATTAAAAGCCATAAATATATAATTTATTCCAATTTATTAAAAGTCCTCAATAAAAAATTATTATCATTATTAATGTTATTATTATTGAGACAATTTTAAATAATAAATATATAAATAATTTATTCCGGCCCAGTTCAACTAGGCAGAAGTTTGGGGTCGGACAAACCACTGACCCGACGACGCGCCTCACCCGGATCAAGGATGACCTACGTGACACCTCTCTATCTACGTGCAACCAGCCAGTTGGAGAAGGAAAACTTCCTGAAAGGTGGGTCTGCTCCTGTGAGACCCACCCTAGTACCGAGTATATATGGGGAGGGTCTTACCCCTCCCCACGTGTACGTCACTATACATTCACCTTTCCTGCCACCTTATACGGATTTTGACTTGAGCGTCGGAATTCTTTTTGCAGGTAGCTCCCCCCCCCCACCATTCCAACAACCTAGGAGGTTGGGAAGCTCTCTCCCTCTCCCTCCGGCGTCAGCCCAGGAGGTCTAATCACGCCCAAGCAACCCGGATCCAGGTCTCTCGTGTCTTTTACGCAATCTGCTCATTCGACCAGTTCAGTAACCGACTAACTGAACATTGGCGCTGTTTGTGGGGACTGGCTTTGGCTTGAATGGATTTTCTATTGGGCCCCGTGGAAGGACAAGAGGGAGGCGAGCCGTGCGTGGAGGATAACGCCCACCGAGCTAGTAGGGCGGCCTCCTTAGCCTCTTCTCACGAACGCACGAGATCCCCCTCCCGTGGGGATGGGTTTAGCTCTCGTTCCCGGGAAAGACGCCCTTTCAGAGGGACGGGAAGCGACAGCACTAGGATAATGCAAGAGTTGCGCCACATGATGCAAAATCTCGAGAGGGAGTTGGCGGCCAGGGACCGTTGCCAGCCCGGCCCAAGTCAACCCTGTTTCCGGTCTCCTCAAAGGAGAGGGGAAGCCTGAGGAAGAAGCCTGCGAAGGAACCACGCCAGGCATACACTGGGCTCTCGCTCCCCACCGACCTGCACGGAGTCGGAAGACTAAGAGGAGAGCAGGAAAATACCAAGGCGACGACAAGACCCCATAATCTACACTCGGCCCTTAGCGAGACGCATTGAGGAGGAAGACCGAGAAGAGAGCAGGGAGAGACCGAAAAGGCGATGAAACCCTATAATCATGGCAGCAACCCCTTTCCACCACTCTATTCTCGAGGTCCGGCTGCTGAAACATTTCGACAAGCCAACGGACATGAGATACGATGGAATCCAGGACCCCAGGAACACTTAACGGCCTTTGAGACCAGGATGAACTTGGAGGGCGTGGGTGATGAGGTGAGATGTCACGTTTTTCCTGACCCTGGCAGGACCGGCAATCCGGTGGTTCAATGCGCTCCCTCAAGGGTCCGTGACAATTTTCGCAGACATAACCCATGGCTTCCTGGCACAATTTACCACACGCATTGCCAAGGCCAAGTACCCGATCAACCTTCTAGTGGTAACCTAAAGAAACGGAGAACCGACCAGGAAATATCTTAATAGGTTCAACGACGAATGCTTAGAGATTGACGGCCTAACCGACTCGGTGGCCAGCCTATGTTTGACAAACGGGCTGTTGAATGAAGATTTCAGAAAACACCTCACTACCAATCATGTGCGGACCATGCATGAAATTCAGAATGTGGCAAAAGAATACATTAACGATGAGGAGGTCAGCTAAGTGGTGGCAGCCAACAAGCGGCAGTCTGCAGATCCCCCTACTCAGCATCTTGAAAACGAGGAGAGACCCAAGGAGCACTCCAAGGATGGAGGGCCAACTAAACCATTCAAACCGTTCTCCCGGGTAGCAAAGTTCACGAACTATGCCCCTCTGACGGCTCCGATCGTTGAGGTGTACCAACAGATAGCTGACATAGTACTCACGATGAACCGAAAACAATACAATTATATAGTACTGAGTGAATGAAACATAATCCATTATATAAAATCAAATTCAAATAACTCTGCCTACAATTTACATATTATCAATTCAATTCAGTACACCTTCGTCCATTTAAATCAATTCAAATTAGCAATTGCATTCCATTCAATTCGATTCAAAATTGAATAATCCAAACTTCGTCAGTTTGATTCGTTTCAGAAGAGTAATCCAAATCGCTTTCCTGTTTATCAAAAAATTATGAACCCCGAAACACTAAATCCTAAAGCCTAAACCCTAAACACTAAAACCAGAATCCTGAACACTGAACCCTGAACCCATAAAACCTAAATCCCTAAAACCCTAAAACCTAAATCCTAAATCCTACACTCTAAAACCTAAACCCTAAACCCTAAACCCTGAACCCGAACCCTGAACACTGAACTCTAAACCCTAAAGGCTAAACCCTAAACCCTACTGTAAACCCTAAACCCCTAAAACCCTGAACTCTGAACCCTAAACCCTAAACCCTCAACCATGAACACGGTGAACCAAAATTAATACACGGGCGAACCGAAAGTTTGAAACACACTGAACCCCTGTACACTGAACCTTGAACCCATAAATCCTAAACCCTAAATTCCTAAACCCTGAAACCCTATCGTCATTCTTTTGTTGTTGTTGCTGATGTATTTTTTTTGTCCTTTCCTCATTCTCTCTCTGGTGAAGAAACAATAGAAGGTGAGGAAAAAGAGTTTTGAATAGTGCAGAATGAACCGAACACAGTACTCATGGTGAACCAAACACAGTACTCATGGTAAACCGAAATCTTAATTATGGTGAACTAAAATCTTAATTACGGTGAAACAATTATATAGTGCTTATGGAAGAAAACAGAACATATTGGTCTAATTTTTGTTAGACTCTTTTTTGCGAACCGAACTGACAACATGAAAGTGATGAACCACCTCTTTAATACTTACCGAATCGAAAAGTTACTCACATTTACGCAGAGTTACTCACAATTACTGACACTCACAATTACTCACAGTTACATATTATCAATTCAATTGAATTTAATTCAGATGTAGATCACCTCAGTCCATTCAATTCACTTCAAATAAAATTAGAAATTTCATTCTATTAAATTTGATTTAGAATTTAATAATTCAAACCTCATCAAATTGATGTGTTTGAGAAGAATCATAATCGCACTCATTCAACTGATTTAAAGTTGATTCATTCATTGTTTCAATTCAAAAGTGCATATCAAAGAAGAAAACGAAGAAGAAGATGAACGACGAAGATAATTGTGTTGAATCAATCCAGATCCATAATGCATAGAAGAAAAACGCGAAAGAGGAGAACAATGAATTTAATTAGGTTGAAGAAGAAGGAGGAGAGGAGGAGGAGGAGGAGGAGGAGGAGAAGAAGAAGAAGAACGCGAAAGAGGTTTACGTTATATGAAAAAGTTTACGTTGAGAAACGTTGATAACGCAAAATAAGGATTCGTTATATAGGTTATGAGAGGCGTGTGTAAAACAAGCGGGGGTGTGGGGCGTGGAGTGAAAGTTATATGGATACCATCTATGTAATTTTTACATTGATGTAGAGCTTTTCCCATTATATTTTTACTATTGTTACGTCTTAATATTTTCAGAATCCTACTATATAAATCTGGTTAGACTTATAAAATTTATTTATTATAATTATTTGTTATCATAAAATCTAAAATATATAAAATTTATGTTGATGTGCCACTTTGGAGGGTTATATATATGTTACTTTTCTTGAAAACAAAATTTATGGTTTAAAGTTATATGTTTGTAGAAACACTTTTTTTTTTTTGAGTTCGAATTAAATACAAAATTTTAATTTTAATTTTTATTAATTTTTAAGTTATTTTCATCTTTTATTGTAACATGCAGGGGACAATAGTAACTTCATTCATCCCTCAAATTTTAAAGAACTATGCCTACATATGGGATATATGTCTAAGAAAATAAAAAATATTATATAATTTAGTAGTTTTATATGTGTTATTTTTTATTATACGATGGATTTACAATTTAATTATTTAGTTCTCTAATATTTTTTACTTAACAAATTTAATATCATACACTCAAGATTTTGTTCAATTCAAATTAGTTTTTATATATTCATTTCAATATTTATTTTTAAGAAAAACTATTTATTCTTTTAATATTAATATATTTAATATTTATATTATTATATAAAATATTAGTAACGACTTACAGAATTATGTTCTGCTAATTAAATTGTGTACTTTATATGTTCTTATTTTGAAAAAAATATTAAGTTTTCTTCTAATTTTACATTCTTAAAGCAAAAAAATTTTACCTTATTTTTTTATCTCAACATATTTAATTTCAACTATCGTCTTATTTTAATATTCGTATCTTATATTTTGTGCATGTTTAGGCGCCATTATTTTGTTAAAAAAATATCTTTTTTCAATGAAAAAAGATAATTTTTTATTTTTTAACGTGTTTGACAAATTTCTAGTAGTAAAAGTAAAAGCACTAGTAAAATAAAAAAAAAAAGATCTTTTTTGAGAAGCTGTAATTTACATCTTTTTTTAAAAGATCTTTTTTCCTTAAAAAAAAGATGTTTTTCATGTAATAAATAAACAAAAAAGTACTTTTATATTGTTATACCCAAACATAATTGATAGATAAAAAGATCTTTTTACATGAGATATCCAAACATAAAATTATTTTTACTTCTCTATAAAATCTTTTAAAAAAAAATAACTCGAAAAAAGATCCTTTTTTAGAAGCTCACCCAAACAAGCCCTTTATAAAGTACTATGCCTTTAGAGTAATTAATAACTTATCATTTGTTTTCAAGTAATGTTAATTAATAATCTTTTAACTAAATACGCTATAAATTTTGGGTATTTTATAATATAATATATTATTGATGTTATTGTCTTTTTTATGTATTGTCATATAAAAAATCTAATTAAAAAAAGAATTTATAACATAATTTTTTATATTTGGATAAAACCAATTCAATAACTATATATTATTCCTAGATTGCTTTTATGTAATGAAAAAAATCTAAAACAAAAATTAAAAAAATTATCTAAAATTCGACTCCTCCATATTAAAAATCCTAGACCTGTTATTGGTAATATAAATATAAAAATATTTTATACACAATTATGATTAAAATATCTTTTTTCATAATTTTACATGAAAATCCTAAGAAAATATGAGTGATTCTTTTTGTTTCTTATTTTTACATTTCATGCTTGTTAATATCCATTTATTCTTTAATTTTAAAACTTATAGTTTTGAAATTAACAAATAATATGCATAATCATGAATATACTAATTAAAAAAATTAATATTTTTTAGTTAAATAAAAAATAACAAACTAATATCTTAAAAAGGTATAAAGTTGATAAAAATTAACAAATTTATTTCACAAGTTGTGTAGTTTTACAGATTTTATATTATATTTGTTTCTTTAAAATCTTGTATAAGGACCACGCTTATATAAATATTGAGAGGACAAAAAAATTAACATTGTATTTAATTTTAAGATAATATGATTTTTAACTAGTTTATTTAAGTCAATTCTCGAAAGTACGACATTATAAATTTAAGATTTACAGAAATTAGTTTTAGTGGATTGACAAAGTGAAAAAATAAATCTTATTAAAAAAACTATTATAAATATTTTTAATAAGAACAATGTTACATGATCAATAAGTATTATTATTTTTGGCTAGTACTTAACTGATAATAATATGTACTCATATTTACAGAAATTTTATACACAATAAGCATATAGTTTGCACATATATTTATTAAAGTTTTGCACACATGAATCATTATTACCACTTGTATCCAAATTTTTCAGAGTTTAAACACATAAATTAATAAAATTTATCTATTAAAAATAATTTAGTATTTATATTGGTCAAAAATGGTCAAAAGAACTAAAGATTAATAATCTCCAAAAATTTCTCTTTTAATAATAACAATAATAATATCAATAATACCAAGAACAAAAATAATAATAACTATAGTAATATCAACAATACTATTTAATAGTTATTTTTATTCAAAGTAATAATATTTTTTTATAAAATTTAGACACTTTATAAATTTATACTCTCATATCATTCATAGACCAGTCAAAACTTAGACATTTTTTTAGTTAGGTTTGTTTTTGTGGACCTTAAACCAAGTAAAAAAAATAATAAAAAATAATTTATTCATTAAACTAATAAATTTTATTGCTTCATCTACCTCAACTATTTTATTTTGTTGAAAAAATAAAAGGTTTAATTTCCTTTATTCTGTTTAAAATTTTAATTCTATTTTTGATTTTTTCTAATTTTTAGAATAAAATAATAATAAGAAGAATACTAGAAGATTATCAAAATTTATTATTTTTTGTCATTATTGGCCATCAATATTTAAAAATATGAGATAAAGTATGTTGTTGGATTATTAGAGTAAAAAAACTAGACTAAAGGAATTGAGTCTATGATTAAACGATAGCTAAAAAAAATAAATTTTAATGACCTCTTAACATTTCTCTAATAAAAATAATAGCATAGTTTAATAAAATAACGTAAATATTTGTACAAAAGTGTAAATCATAACATGCTATTAAAATGAAAATAATATTATTCTTACCTAAATATTATTAAAAACCTCTTTGAACACGACATTTGTTGTTGATGACTTTGGATTGCCGTCTTCGTCTAGAATTAAAACCCTGAGGCCACTGCGACTCTTAACTCTTGACAAAACAACATAAAGTTGTCCATGGGTAAACACTGATTTTGGCAAATAAAGCCCTAAATATGATAATGATTGACCCTAACTTTTGTTAATGGTCATTGCAAAGCATATTATTAATGAAATTTGTCTCCGTTGAAACTTAAATGGCAATCCTGAATCTAAAGGGATTAAGTTCATTCTTGGAATGTACACTTTATCTCCAATATTTCTACCGATCACTACCGTCGCTCCAATTATGTTGTTGCCAAGTTCGTTAACTATTAATCTTGTCTCGTTGCATAAACCTGAAGTCTGGTCTATGTTTCGCAATAGCATTACAGCGACTCCTGACTTCAAAGTCAACTTGTGATTGGGTAGTTCCGAACATTTGATGTCATTTAGGAACTCTGGTGTGAACTACTCTTGTTGTACATCTTCATTCTCATCAGTTTGACATGTTGTGTCAGAGCTCAAATACTCCTTTTCTATCCCTGGAAAGATTGTCAAGACAAAATCGTTTACCTTCTCGACACTCTCAAGCGTGGGTGCAAGAATTGCCCTACTCTGAAAATACATGTAATTTGACATGTTTTGCAACAAATTTTGATATGCAAAGTCTGCCAAATGAGAGAGAGGGTCATTAGAAGCCTCATGTTCGTATGCAATTTCAGAACCTTACAAAATGACCACTGATAGGATGAGTTAGTAGCGGATGCCAATATATCGTGTCTACTTCCTTTCGAAATCACCGGAAGTATCTGTCTGCAATCACCTCCTAGAACAATAACCATACCACCAAATGGTTGATGTGTCTTATGTTGATCGATAACTGACATAAAATCCCTGAGCGTCCGATCAACTGCTTCAAAGCACATTTTATTGAGTCAATATTTTTAAAATACTAAATTAAGTCAATTTTGTCGGAACAACATTAGAAACAGAATTAAGTATAGAAGAATGTCAAAATATTTTTTTTTAATTAGTATAAATAACCTCACATTTTAATAAGATTTTTATTATAATCCTTTGTAATTAGCATAATAACTTATAAATTATATAAATCTTTAAAAAATATTCTCAAACCCAATTGCTTACTTAAAAATTCAAAAAAATAAGTATATTTGAATTTAAATTTAAAATTCTAAACATAATACTTTGATTAAAAATTATAATTAGATTTATTTTTAAAATAAGTACAAATTAAAAATTAATAACTAACTTAATTGTATCAATAATAATTCAAAAGAAAAATTTATAACTTTATGACATTAAATATTAAATTAGAAATTATCAGAATATCAATGGTGAGAATCAAATTAAAAATAAAACCACAAGTAATAACCAAATAACTTCAATTTATATTTAAAAATATTTTAAATTGTAAACATAAAAATCGAAAAGATCCAAAAGAAAAATAACAACTCAAGAAAAGACAATGTTTCCACCAAAACAAACGTATGCTTGGCATTATTCTATTAGATAGACTCTAAAAGGGATTTCAAAATATGTGCATCCAAATTCTCAAGTTTCATTCTCAATCTTGATCTTCTTGCAAGTTGAGGTATCTCCTTCTACCTTCGAATCTTCCGACTCCGAGGATAGTCGCTTAGTTGGTGTAATAACATTTTCCAACAATTCGGATTCATCATTGGCCGCAACTTCATTGGAGAATTCAAGTAACAAATTCTGTACAAAATACAACGTTAAATTAAAGACTTCTTTCTAACCTTTGATTTTATCTCACTAATATTTTTTGAATAAAATTAAGATCTAATTTTGAGAGAACAAACAAACAAAAAATTTATTTTTTGAACAAATACCTTAGCATCTTCTACTTTCTCCCCTTCAATGATTGATGATGCCTTTGAAATTGGAAGCAAACCACCGGTGTAGTCAACATTCTAAAATTATAATTAATTATTATTTATTATTTATAATTTAGATACTACTAATAACCAAAGAAGCAAAAAATAAACTAATTTTTAATAGAAAGTACACTTATGCTGGTTTAAATTAACCACGTACTCATGATGTGTAGTCTTGAAGTAACCCTTATTCAGTCCAGCACCAAAGTATCTTATTTAGTAAGATATTCCTTCCTCCAACAAATTCACGAATCGAGACACAAAAACCCGCTTAACTGAGGCGTGTATTTTTCCTCCATAGAATTAACGAATAGAAATCAAAGAACAATTCGATGGAAATAAACAAATAAATTTAAAATAAAATAAAAAATATTAGTAGAAAACTCACGTCTTCATTGAGCCAAACCATCTCAATTGAGTATGGCAATGGAGAATTTTCGTAACTTAGTAGTGTCCATAACCGTATCACTCGCATACGTACACACAAATTGTCGATTGTAGGACTAATGTCTAAAATTTTGTGAATTCCAGCCATTGGAATAAGTAGAGAGATTTTGGATATATGTAAAGAAAGGGATTGATGTCCTTTAAATTGTGGTGCCGTCTCTCATAACTCATATTTTTATAGTTGACTCATAACTAAATTTGCTTTAATTTTGTTGATTTTAATTTAAAATTTAAAAAATAACAACCTAAGTAAAACAACCCAAACTTAAAATTTGAAAATAACAACCTAAGCAAATAATAATTTAAAAATTCTAAATTAACGTAAATCTTTATAGTAATCTTAGTATGTAACAACCGAAGTATAATTAACGTAAATTTTTTTTAAACTCTAAATCTCTTTAAAAGAATTAGCTGCAAATTTTTAAAAAATCAACAAAATTTTAAAAAATAATGTTAAAAAGAATTAACAAATTTTTAAAAAATAGTGTTAAAATGTAAAAAATAACAACCTAAGTAAAATAATTTAAAATTTAAAAAATAACAATATAAGTACAACAATTTAAAATTTAAAAAAGTAAAATAATTTAAAATTTTAAAAATAACAATCTAAGTACAACAATCTAAAATTTAAAAAATAACAACTTAAATAAAATAATTTGAAATTTAAAAAATAACAACCTAAGTAAAATAACTAAACAAATAAAATAATTTAAAATTTAAAGACTTCTTTCTAACCTTTGATTTTATCTCACTAATATTTTTTTGAATAAAATTAAGATCTAATTTTGAGAGATCAAACAAACAAAAAATTTATTTTTTAAACAAATACTTTAGCACCTTCTACTTTCTCCCTTTCAATGATTGAGGATGCCCTTGAAATTGGAAGCAAACCACCGGTGTAGTCACATCCTAAAATTATAATTAATTATTAATTATTATTTATAAATTAGATACTACTAATGACCAAAGAAGCAAAAAATAAACTAATTTTTAATTGAAAGTACACTTACGCTGGTTTAAATTAACCACGTACTCATGAAGTGTAGTAACCATTATTCAGTCCAATACCAAAGTATCTTATTTAGTAAGATATTCCTTCATCCAGCAAATTCACGAATCGAGACACAAAAGCCCGCCCGCTTAACTGAGGCGTGTATTTTTCCTCCCTAGAATTAACGAATAGAAATCAAAGAACGATTCGATGGGAATAAACAAATAAATTTAAAAAAATAGAAAAATATTAGTAGAAAACTCACGTCTTCATCGAGCCAAACCATCTCAATTGAGTATGACAATAGAGAATTTTCGTAATTTGGTAGTGTCTATAACCGTATCACTCGCATACGTATACACAAATTGTCGATTATAGGACTAATGTATGCAGCCATTGGAATAAGTAGAGAGATTTTGGATATATGTAAAAAAAGGGGATTGATGTCCTTTAAATTGTGGTGCTTTACGTCTCTCATAACTCATACTTTTATAGTTGACTCATAACTAATTTTTTTTTTAATTTTGTTGACTTTAATTTAAAATTTAAAAAATAATAACCTAAGTAAAACAACCCAAACTTAAAATTTGAAAATAACAACTTAAGCAAATAATAATTTAAAAATTCTAAATTAACGTAAATCTTTATAGTAATCTTAGTATGTAACAACCAAAGTATAATTAACGTAAATTTTTTTAAAACTCTAAATCTCTTTAAAAGAATTAGCTGCAAATTTTTAAAAAATCAACAAAATTTTAAAAAATAATATTAAAAAGAATTAACAAATTTTTAAAAAATAATGTTAAAATATAAAAAGTAACAACCTAAGTAAAATAATTTAAAATTTAAAAAATAACAATATAAGTACAACAATTTAAAATTTAAAAAAGTAAAATAATTTAAAAATTAAAAAATAACAATCTAAGTACAACAATTTAAAATTTAAAAAATAACAACTTAAATAAAATAATTTAAAATTAAAAAAATAATAATCTAAGTAAAATAACCAAACAAATAAAATAATTTAAAATTTAAAAAATAACAACCTAAATAAAACAACTCAAACTTAAAATTTGAAAATAATAATCTAAGCAAATAATAAAATTTAAAAAATAACAACCTAAGTAAAACAACTCAAACTTAACATTTGAAAATAATAATCTAAGCAAATAATAATTTATAATTAATAAATATAATTCTAAAAATTTGTAGTGACGACACCTAAACAAATGAACTCCCGGACTCAACGTATGAGCACCACGTCAGCATATGAACTCCTCATCTGTATACTATAAAGATTTGAAAATAATAATCTAAGCAAATAATAATTTATAATTAATAAATATAATTCTAAAAATTTCTAGTGACGACACCTAAGCAAATGAACTCCCAGACTCAATGTATGAGCACCACATCAGCATATGAACTCCTCATTTGTATACTATAAAGATTAAACTAAACCTAAAAACTAAACAAACCTACTAACTTCAATAATGACCTAAGCTACTCTGTAGATTATTTGCATATATTTCGACTTTGTTCTTTTATACAGCTAAGGGAAATTTAATTTGAATATAATCAAAATGTAAAAAAAAATTACCCAGAACAAGAAAAACAGAGGGTCTGAATTCCACGTTTCAGATTTTAAATTTCATCGACTGCCAATAGGACCATGTGATTTATAAAGCAAAATTTCATCACCAAAAAATTCAGATGGTATGAGTTGTGTACTCTGAGTTTTTTCAATTTTTTAACACAAATCGGATCCTCCGATTATGTACTCTAAATTTTTTTCAATCTTTTAAACACAAATCGGACGATCCGATTTGTGTACTCCTATAAATTTAAAGAACACACAAAATTATCATGTTAAAGTATATCACTCATTTTAACAGTACTATACCATGAGTTTCATTGCTTCATCAACTGGACAAGTGATCGTCGTGTTGGATGACACTAGCAATATGCGCGACTTCATCCAACCGACAGATATAGATTATGTCGTGCTCCATATGTTTAGATTTGAATTTTGTGGGGTTATTGCCAAAGTTTTCTATCAGATTGGTTTTTTGTGGTGAGGAAGAAAATGATTTGTAATTCAAAACAATTGAATTCAAATCCTATATATAGGTGTAATATTAGTAAATCAATTCTATTGGTTTTGATTTACCTATGTTATTCAATGGCTATAAATCAAAGCCATCGCATTCAAAGCAGGGACATAAATCGAAAGCACTTATTAAGGGTGTTCATGGACGGACCTGACCTGAAGATTTGGTCCGGTCCCGAATTTTCTAAGGGCTAATTTGATGTGATTTCACCAGGTTTAGAATCGAGTAAGAGTCTTAAAAATAGATCCGATCATTATTTTGGGTCGGGTCCGGACCATAACTCGAGTCACCCGAACTCCGTCCGGTGGCCCGATCATCATACACAATTAATATTTTGTGTTATTAGCAATGGATGATGGTTATTCTTATGTGAAATTTATGTATTGCAAACCTTAATATTTTGTGTTATTAGTCATTATAAGACTATAAGTTAATGTTTTATATTTAAAATGCATAAGACTTTAGACTAATGCATAATATTGTATTATTTGTATTGATTTAAATATTTGGTGTTATTAGATAATATTAGTATTGATTGTAGTTATGCTTTAATTTTAGGGAAAAGTTGGTTCTTGTTATATTTTTTTAAGTGAATTTTACCATGTCAAATAATGGTGGGAGTATTAGAAATTTGAATATTTTCACATGCTAACTTACAAGAAGGTAATGTTAACAGCCTAATTTTCACGGAATTTTTACCCATTATAATCGTATCTCGAAAGTGTGTAGATTTTATTGGATTTAAGGTCAAAACGACGTTTCTAACCAACTAAAAATTGAAATTATATAAGTTGATTTTACATTTTATCTACTACATCGAATTATATTAATTCAAATTATATTGACTAGACCTAAATCGAATATAATAAATTCGATTTTCATATAAATTGGCAAAAAGACATGCATATAACATATTTATTTTAGAACTTTCATATAACATTGATATGTGTTTAGTTTCTTTACTTGTTTTACCCAAGTTTTAACCTTAGATTTATAAAACAAAGATTAGCTCTATTTCAAATTTTATTAATTAAAATAATTCATCGTAATTTATTTAGCTTTTAAAAAACGTCAAAGGAATAAAATTAGGAACCGGTAAAAATTATTTATGTATGCTGTTTTGGAGATCAAAATTTGCAGACAATGTAGAAGCCCCTTGTTTGTAAAAGCAGCGTTGATTTGACGCTGCTGGCGCATGCCTTAAAACCCTTCCCTATATAATCCCATCTTTTCTCTCTCCAATCTTGTATTTGAAAAAAACACTTTTATTTCTCTCTCTATTTGAATCCGGATCCAGCGCCTTCCATTCACGCGGCTCCAAACACAAACCCTATCTTTCTTCGCTTTTTCTCTCTTCTTCTTCTTCTTCTTCTTCTTGTACATTCTCTGTTGTCCATTTACGTCGCAACTGCAACTTCAACGAACTCAAAGCGCACAATGAAGAAAGGAACGAAGAGAAAGGCTACTCAGAACCAACCAAAATCTTCTCAAGAGAACAAGAAGCCACGAGCTAAGCGTGCCAAGCCTCAGTCCGAACCCGAGTACTTTGAAGATAAGCGCAACTTGGTACAATCCCTATTTACTTTTGCATCATATAGTAGTTCCGATATGTGTTCATGTTTATTCTTTGATTTTGCTAAACTTCTTGTTGCCAATATTATTAATGGCTGCGAGAGCATTCATGGAAATTTGGTGTGTATTGCTACGACAAGTACGAAGACTATATGTTATGCCAGGGTCAATGAAGGATTTGTTCCTGAGCTAGATTGCGGTTCCTTCTAGAAAGGAGGTGATGCGAAATTGGATTGTTACTTTCTTCGATGCGAAATTGGATTGTTACTTTCTTCTGTATATTATGGTCAATATAGACTGCTAGGAACGAGGTAATGTTTTGCCAATAAAAGATGGGGTTTGGTAAGATGCAAACGGAATTGTGAGAAGTGGAATACTTGAGTTTTTTTTTTCCTTTCTCGTTGCTGCTGCAAATTCGGGGAAGAACAATGAGCAGTAAAGGGGGCTTGTTGGTGAGATACAAGGTGATACGAAGGTGGTATTAAGTTTTGGTGGATGCTGGATTGCTAGTACTTCGCTTTAGTATTATTTAGTGTTAGTATGTTTTTTTATGGTACTGGACAGGAGCATACGCTATTTGGAAGCCTTGTTTTCTATCATAGGTTCTTCGTTGTTTTTTTTGTTTATTTTTAGTTTTTCTTGTACATTTTCAAGAAAAAGAAAAGTACATCCTGAGTTAAAACACACATTATTCATTAAATAGATGAAAATGCAAAATAAAGGTAAGATATATTTTGAAATTACAAAAGAAAGCAACCTAGAACCAAGTTATAGCATTACTGGGCTACTGGTAGAGTTGTGTCATTTGTGTAGATATTGACATTTGGCTCTTTTTTTTTTCTTTTTTCTTTTTTTTTATGTGTAGAAGAATCCTTTTTAAACATGTGTGGATGTTTGATTGTGTCGTTAATAATACTAGTTACTGGTTATGGCTATAGTTGGAAGTGGCTTTTAACTGTTTTAGATTGTACTCTGTATTGAATGATAGTATTTTGACGATCTTCTGTTTTTTTGGAGAGGTGTTTGTGGGGATATGGATATTGTGGTGTGACGTGACTAGATTGACTTTTAATTATTAAATATTTGTGTTGTATTGCTTATGCTGATAATATTTGACAATATGGGCTGTGTAGGAAGACTTGTGGATAGAAACATTTCCCGTTGGAACAGAGGTTTGTTACCTTTTTCTGGGGTTTTCTCCATTTTATGAGTTCATATTAGCTGCTTCTGTTCGACATTTTTTTCTTATTATTGCCTTATGTTATAATTCCAGTGGGACCAGTTGGATTCTGTCTATCAATTCAAGTGGGATTTCTCTAATCTCGAAGTGAGTATTTGACATTGTGGCTGTTGCGGCTCTTTTCTTACAACAACAACAACAACAAAGCCTTGTCCCACTATGTGGGGTCGGCTACATGAATCAAACGACGCCATTGTGCTCTTTTCTTAATGAGTTTTATTTTATTTGACAAATTCCTAATGGTATCTTGTGTTGTATTCAGAATGCATTTGAAGAGGGTGGTGTTTTATATGAGAAAAAGGTTTATCTCTTTGGTTGTACTGAGCGTAAGTAGCTTGCAAACTATCATTTTGAAAGGAGTCTATTTGAAACTTTTAGATAACCATTTCTGGGCTTGTGTTCATTTATCTGACATTTCATCCATCTTGTCATCTGCAGCTCAACTGGTCATGTTTAAAGGTGAAAGCAAAGTTGTCTGCATACCTGTTGTTGTAGCTGTAAGTGTTTGGACTGGGCTATCTACTTTATTATAAAGATGCTTTGAGTACATTGATTATTGCCAACAGATCTTGCATGAAAATTATGTTGTTTGATAATTTATATTGAAAATATGGAAATTTTAATATGATACTTCGATCTTTATTGTGTATGTATCTCCTTGACAAGGTTCTTGTACATAGCCTATAGAAATTATGCTTAAACCTTGGTGTTGAGGCGTTATTTTGAGAAACATCACTTCATTGTATGTGAATATTGCTGAGTTATACATGTTGATTCAGAATTGCATCAATTTTGATTGGAAAATTATGTTTTTTCCCCATTATTATTTTAATTTCTAAAATATTAAAAACTTTCTCCTGCAAACAGGTTGTATCACCTTTTCCACCATCTGATAAAATTGGGATTAACTCAGTTCAGAGGGAGGCTGAAGAAATAATTCCCATGAAACAAATGAAAATGGACTGGGTTCCATATATTCCCTTAGAAAACAGGTACTGGCTCCAATTTATTTTTGGTGGTTTCTTTCATATTATTATATGATGATTATATATAAGTAACAAACATTGCTTCTTGGTCATCTCTGAACTTCTTCATATGTTTGATATCTTCAACAGAGATAGCCAAGTTGATAGACTAAAGTCTCAAATATTTATCCTAAGATGCACTCAAAGAAGGTAAATGATTTCTTTGAAGTTGAAGCTATTTTTATACCTACATCTTTAAGTTCTCTTGATCTTTGTAAAGTAAACTCTTGGATCTTCGGGCCTTATGAAAGAAAAGAATATGTGAATATGTGGACAATTATTGGAATAGCTTGAATGTCATCAATACTAATTTAAAAACAATTAGTGGTTTATTTTTCTATTTGTAGCCTGATAAAACGCAAATTAATCATGTACTTAGTAGCTGTTTGTTTGCATGTTAAATTTGTTTTCCTTGCACTTTTGATTGGTTGATCCTTCATATAGGAAATTTGTGAATAACTTTATCTCATCTGTTTCATGATATATATGGGGGCAGGTCTGCTTTAAAACACTTGAAGTTGGATAGATTAAAGAAATTTGAGTACTGCTTGCCATGTAAGTTTTCTGGTATTTTAGACATTGTATATTTCTTCTATCTGATAGATCATAGAAGATACCTGTGATATTTCACTATCTTTCTGCAATTTGATTAAGTAAAATACAGGATACTGTTATTTGGCTGATTTTGATTGAGGCATGATAGGCTAATCATCAGTCAGTCAGTGCTAATGTTCCTATTGAGAAGTTGTTTATGAATGCTTTCTTCTGTCCGATGCACAGATTTCTACCAACCATTTAAGGAAGATGAACTTGAACAGAGCACTGAGGTTCAAATAATATATCCAGCTGAGCCAAAGCCGGTAATTATGATCAGCAAACTTATTACTAGTGGAAGTGCATTCTTTTATTTGTTTGGGGTCACTCTATAAATTATTGTAGCAAGATGGGCTGATTTGACCTACATATATTATTATTATTATCATTAATATTTTCCCCTCAAAATGTTATACTTGGGTTTTGTTTGTTGCAGGTCTTTTGTGAGTTTGACTGGGAACTTGATGAGCTTGAGGTAATGAATTAATTTTTATGGTTTTTGTAGTTTAGAATACTTAAGATTAAGCCAGCTAGTAGCCGCAGTTTTTAAATTGGACTTATCCTTTTGCTACTCACAGTTAAGTAGTAGCCGATTTTTATAAAGCCCGACATTTTGTAGGAAATTTTATGTTTCTTTCACCTGTCATTTTGTGATGCTCATTGCTTACTGGCTGCACTTTGCTCTGTTATTAAGTTCTAGAAATTTTGACTCTTCTGTGGGGCGGGGATTAAAGATAGATAGGGATTGGTTTGTAATTGTTTTATCCGTGTTTCACTGCTTTACTGCCTTGTTGCCTTTGTGCATTAAAGTTTTTCAACTCTGCAGGAGTTTACTGATAGGCTCATACAGGAGGAGGAGTTGTCAGAAGACCAAAAAGATGCATTCAAGGTACCATATAATGGCTGATAGGTAGTTGGTTCATGATTTCCATATATTTTTAAGTACATTGTGTGACTGATACTTTTCTTTTATCAGGAGTTTGTCAGAGAAAAAGTTCGCGAAGCAAGGAGAGCTAATAGAGAGGTATCTTTGCTGCTGCTGGATCTGCAGATAGTTTATTACTTCCTGATTTTTACCTGTTCCTTCCTTGTTGTAGGCAAGAGAAGCTCGGAGAAAAGCCATTGAAGAAATGAGCGAGGAAACTAAAGCTGCATTTGAGCAAATGAGGTTCTACAAGTTCTACCCTGTTCCATCGCCAGATGCACCTGATGTATCAAATGTCAAGGTAGTGTTTGGGCAATTTTCTGATGCGACCTTTCTCAAGTTGATTACATCCAGAATGCATTCTTGCACTTATAAGCACTGAGACTGAGAATATCATTTTGTGCCTGCAGTCTCCATTCATAAACAGGTATTACGGAAAGGCTCATGAGGTTCTGTGAATGGCTTGAAGACAATCACAACAATATCCTGGCTTGTTTTGCCTACCATAACATATTTTGTTTTATATGAAGTCGAGGAGGCAACCTCCTGGAGCTTCCATCAAATTTTTTTTGTCGAAGTTGTCTAAACGGAATGAACATACAATGTAAAATTGTAGGTCAGAAATCCTAGAGAATTGTACCAGGTGTTAAGGAGGAAATGAGACATGTTTCTGGCATCAAATTTGTAGAGAATTTCTGAGCTCCTTGGAGCAGCAGTTCAAGTGGCTCCTGCTATCTTTATTTTCGAGGTCATTCTTTTTCCCTTCAAAATTAGGTGTATGACAGTTTTGATTAGAAGCTAAATGAGAAAAATAAATTTATTTATCGTATCAGGCTCTGAATCTGCTGTTGTTATTATAAGTTTACAACATCGTGGGTGATGTGTAAATTTTTTCAGTGAAGGGACAATTTGATCCTTGAATGTGATGGGTTAATAGCTTGACTAGTTTCAAAATGTTATTGATGTCAACTTTGATCTTTTTAGTTGGAAGTAAATATAAGTTTGTCCAAACTCATAATTTTGGCGTTTCAAGAGTTAAAACTAAATATGCTAGCACTAGCAGGCATGATGAGGCTTTTATATTCTCTGATCGCAACATGCAACGGAGACTGAATGGGAAAATTAAACGACAATAATACTATTTGATGCCTTGGTTAAGATTGTTTGAGTGTTTATCAAGTTCAAGATATAGGTAGTATAAAAAAAATAGGGTAGTTAATACTTAATACTAATGGCCGATTGATTAGGTGTTTTTGAAAGTAAAAATAATGTATGTTGGCAGGGGTGGAGCTTAGTACTTGGTAAGGGGGCAATGCCCCCTTCCTCCAAATTAAATTTTTTTATGAATACAGTTGTTTAATTTTTTTTTCCATCTTATAAAGTTATGTTTTTTATATCGATCCCCTCTAAGAAAATACTCTAGCACCGCCCCTATACGTTGTACTGTGTATTTCGTGTACTACGCAAATCCTTTGTTGCTAGCTGAGATGAGTTGCAAAAGACTGGCTCTTTAGGCCATAGGTAGTAATACCAAAGATTACAGTGGAGTTGAAAATTTTTATGGTTTTGTTTTAGTTGGTTGTATTTGTAGGAAAAACAGATCTTAATTGATATGGTAAGGTGTGATTTTTCATTATATATTTTTTTGAATGAGAAAAAATATATTAAAGATGTTAAATAGTAAAAAATCACACTTAATAACATCAATTAAAAGAAATTGAGAATCTATTCCCATATTGTAGCAGTTGAAATAAAATGTTTGTATTTGTTGGGTTTAGTTTATTCTTTGATTTTGTTTTTTTATTGAACTATATTTCACATCGGCATTGAGCTCTTTCCTTTTAAGAAAAAGTAGTATAAAATATTACTTCATTTATACTGTTTTAATTAATCATTTATCAAGTTCAAAGATGATATTCATACATTTCCACTTTGGTGATTATTTTATTTTATTTTCTATTGGGTCCACTTTGGTGAAATTTGAGAACGATATCGTGATAACGCAAATGTGTTGGGTCAAAGTTTAATTTATTCTACAATAACCAAATTCCTTAATTTCGACAAGTGGATAAGAATTTTCCCCGCTATAGGGTTTTCCTTAACATTTCAATTTATTTGTAAATTAAATACATATACATATAAAAATGATCGTCCTCCTAGGAGTAGGATGAAGCTTAATAATCTCTAGCTCTTATTTTCACTTCAATTAAGCTTTATCTGCTAGACTGCACAATTCTTCACTTTCTAGGGTATAATCAGTTTATTAGCAAATTAATTTGATAACCACATATAAATTAGCTTCCCTTAGCGAAACACTTAATTATGAATATAAACAACAGTTGCACCTTTTATTTAAAGCCAAGTATAAACACAATAAGTTACTTCAGCATCTAAGAATGAATGGTTCAATATACATAAAACCTACCAAATATATTATTGGTACACTAAAATTAGCTATTAAAATAAAATATATAATAAAAATAAGTTAAACAAAATAATTATACAAATAATATATTTAATTATATCAAAATAAATATATTAATTACTAATTTTATATAAAAGTTTGTTTAGTTACTTGCTTGTTATATGAATTCTAATTCAATGATATGAGTCAATATTATATTATATCTTATATAAAACGAGAATAACAAATATTTTTCAGGTAAAAATAATATCTAACTACCATTCAACCCTATAACTACGTAGGTCTGATGGCATCATCAACCTACGATTATCATTACCATTGGCATTAGCATCAGCATCACCATTGACATTATCAACCACACTCTGATGATGATTATTGAAACTCTTTGATGGAGTAGTAGTCGCAGTAGTGATAGTACTGTGATTCAGAACTTGATGAGGCCCAACAGAGTAAAACCCTCCATCATTATTATTACCATTGAAACCTGCAAAATCAGCAACACCATGATGATGATTATTGGGTTCTGGAGAATGATGATGATGATGATGATTAACCGGCATGGAAGTCTTGTCCCCTTCAGTTTCCCTATAGTTGTTGAGATAAAGCTTCAAGGGTCCAACATAGTTCTCAAAACCAAGCGTAGTCATGGCCCAAAGAAGATCATCACCATTGATGGTCTTCCTCTTCTCCCTCTGGCACTTGTCGGAAGCTTCACCAGTTATGAAGCTTATGAACTCAGACACACACTCCTGAACAGTTTCCTTCGCCTCCTTCGAGATCTTTGCATTCGGCGGCAGCGCCTTCTTCATGATCCTGCTGACGTTTGCAATTGGGAGGAACCTGTCTTGTTGTTCCTTCGATGAAGAACTATCTGAGATGTTTCCTGATGTTGGACTTCCCACTGGGCTTGTTTGATTCCTCTTATTATTCCCTCCTGCCATGTTTGATTTTGAAGAAGACAGTGCAGTTTTTGAAGAAGAAGCTAAGTGGTGTGAGGGGAATGGGAAGATAGATATAAAATGAAAAAGTGGTGAGAAAGGTTTTTGATGTGGAATAATATTGGAAGAAACTAAAAGCAATTAGGATGGTAGTGGTGGATGCAAGATCTCACAAAGGATGGTCTTTATACCAGTTAACATGCCCATGCTTGCTCTTTAAATAATAAGCCATCATTATTTCAAAATATCAAAATCAAAATTTAATTTTCATACCACGGAAATCAATTTTACAAGTTTATCAAATTACGTAATATTATATTAATAAAAATAATTATTTTTTATATTAATTGTATAAATAATTATTTAAAATAAAAAATAAAAAATTTAAATTTTAAATTATTCAAGTTGTGATATTAATGATTTGATGAATTAGAAGAGAGAAAAAAAGATTAAAAGTTGAGAAAAAGAAAAAAATTAAATTTTTTTATTTTAATAATTTTTAATGAATAAAAAAAACAAAATAAAATAAAAAATTTTATAGATTTTTTATATATTTTTATTATAATTATCATCAACATTAAACTAATAAAAGAATAATCTAATAACAAAAATAAATATAATTAGATAATTATATAAAATATTTTTATATTATGACGGATTATAATTAAATTTTAAAAATAAATAAAAATAAAATGTTTTCAATTTCTTTTATTCAATGAGGAGCTGATCATGCATACACAACTTGAAAATATTTAAATGAGGTAGCGCCTTAGCTTGTTAGAACAATATATTTATTATGTTTAATATATTATTATTTGTACCATTAATTTCTTTTATTTTTCTTTTAATATATTCAGCCACCTATTGGAAAGCTTTACCAAAGGAAAGGGTCGGCAATGCCATTTAAATAATTAAATAAATATAATTCTGGAATCTTGTGGCTAGTTGGTCATCTGAGAAATTGTGATCTATTAATATTGTAGCGGTGTAATTTTATTTATTGTATTTGTATATATATCTTGTGAACAATAGTTAATTTTATTAAAAGAAATATTATGGGGTTAGTACTTTTTTTTATCAATATTAATCAAATTTTAATTAATAATTTATTTTATACTATTAAATTAATTTAGAGTTCAAAAATTAAAAATTAAAATTTAGTTAATATTATATTTTTAGATATTATACATAAAAAAGTATCTTTATTGATTAAGTCTTAATAAAAGATAATAAATTTTATTAGTCTCGTGGTAGCATTACTCTTTTACTAAATATGATAATACATAATTAATTAGAGAGTTATTTTATATATACACTAAAATCAACTATCAAAATTAATCATCAGTATAAAATATATGTTAAAATATAAATATATATTAAAAATAAATTAAACTACACATGTATTTATACACAAATATATTAGTAATTAATTTTAGTAGCAAATTTTAATGTACAAATAGTATTTTTGTAAATTAGATGCTTATTTATATGAAATTTTTTTACATTAAAAAACTATACAATTTAAAATTCATAGATTAATTTAAATATTTAGGGGCCAAATTTATTAAAACAGAAAGCAGAAAATTCAAAGTTTAAGCTGGAAGTTATTCATATATGATGGTGCAGTGGATTGAGTTCAAAGTAGAGCAGTACATCGTCTTTGGGTGTTTGGCAAAAATAATATTTTTTGTATGTCCCACTTTATGAGCATCTTTGCCAAGGTACTTTGCAAAAAAGAGAAAATGCTTTTACAGTTGGACTAAGAAGTCAAGAACTACATATCAAGACAGTGATATTGTTCAAAATTGCAATGCAAAATGATGAGAGAATGATAACTAATTTGAGTTAGTCATTACTTTATTAGTTCGTTTAAATAAATATAAAAATTTAAATATCATTTTATTTATGTAATAATTATTGATTAATAACAAAATTTTAAATAAAATTTTTATTTGTAATGAATTAATTTTTAACTTATTACATTAAAAAATATGATTAGAAAAAAATAAAGAAGAATGATGATTAAAAAAAATAAAAAAGTAAAAAATAAAAAAAAACTTTGCTACAAGACAAGGCACTTTCGTTTTAATCATGTATGTTGGCTTCTAATCAGTTTGAAATTCTTAATCAGACCCCATAACATGATAAAAAAATTATTCGTACCCGTGCATGTGTTTTTTTTTTCTATATTTTGTAATTAAAAAAATAAAATGAATATTAAAAATATAAAATAATTTTGTACCGGATAGTTTGTAATTTTGATATACTATCATAATTTTTGCATATAAATTGAATTGTTGTTTATAAAAAAGGGTGTAATAAGAAAAAGATGAGGCAACAGCATATATGCTTTTCACTTTAATTTGCTCTATACTTTTTTGTGTTGCTTTGTCTCATTTAGATTCTTTCATCACATAGACTATACATATTGCACTACAGTATCATCTCAAGGCATCTCTCAATCTTAAGTCCCAATTTTTTCTACTTTTCCACACATTTTTCATTTTTGAAACAATTTAATTAACAATCTAATGTTCATCCAAAATAGGCAAATAAAAAAGTAAAATAAAAAACATGGACAAAATTAGACACTTTAGTTTAATTCATTAGCTTTTCCATTATTTCCCCTGATAGATGGAATATTGTCTCCATGAACAGATTTGGTTCTTTGATCAGTTCCAACTTCCAAGTTCCAACCTGTCAATAATGCAAGTCTCTCACTTTCAGGATTCTGAAGAGAAAAAATATCAGAGCAAATGCTATCAAACTGGCTTCTGACACATGGAAACTTCCCGAAACTACATCCACCGTGTTGCGTACTAATCGGAGAAAGAAAAAGAAAAAGAAAAAATAATAAAGAAAAATATTGAATTCAACCGGCTCTGATCTTATGTATGCTGTCTTAGTGTCTTTGATCTTTCTTTAACTCATTTATAGCTGCAATCTGCACATACATCAGTTATTATTAACTATGAAGCACTAAGGTTACACATGTATTGCATAATGTATATAATAATTATCTGTATTCGATTCAAATTTTGTAGATATTATTCAATTGCGGATCGAATCAGATTCAATCCATAGTATAGTAGAATTAGATTGCGATTTAGTAGTGATATCCGCAAATCTGATCTGCTGATCTGTTGATCTGCATATCCGTACGTCTCATACAAATAGCATAGTTTAAGAAAGTAAACTCTAATGTAATATGAATTTTAGTGTGTTGATTCATAAATTTTATGATATTTTATTTTTAATTTTTTATGTTATACTTCAACTTAAAACAATTAAACTTAGATCTTGTATTTTTTTTTGTTATTCAAGAGAATTTTTATTGATAATATTTTAGAAGTAAATAAACTTAAACAGGAAAAAAATGGATTTTCTTGATTTTTTTTTTGTAAAAATAGCTAAATAGGACCTTAAAACAGTTTTTTTTTAATTATGCGGATCGGACTCGATTTGAAAAAATACGGATATCGTATCCGATCCAATCCAATAAATGAAGTACGGATCAAATAGAATTATAAGATATATCCAATACGATTTAATTCATGTGCAATCCTATAAAATACGGATATTAATTAAGACTCGAATATTAGACATAATATTACACGAGATATACAAATATATTAATTTTAATTTTTTTATAAGATATATGCTATGATATATATAAAATATTTTTTTTTAAAAATTATAATATCTTTTTATATTAAGATACAAACTAATATTATTAAACGTTTTTAATATTTTTTAATTGTATAAAGTATAATATTTTTTAATAAATAATAATATATATTATTCTAAAATTTATTTTAAAAATATAAATTGAAAATAAAATTAAATATATTGATACATGATATTTAAATATATCTAAATATATTAGGATAAATATTTTTAGTTTTTTGATAAATTATAGTTAAATACAAAAAATATACGATATTAAAAAAATATCGTATTTAAAATGTATTCGTCATCCGAATTTAATAACTCAATAAAGTGTCATATTTCTTAAATTATTAAATGGAGTGTTTTTAATTATTGATTTGAAAATGGCTAATTAACTTCATTAAATTATCACAATCATGTCCGTATATATCAGTAGTCAAAACCAGAATGATTATTTGAATGATATGTATACGTAACCAGCCAATAAAATATGATAAAACATGTAAAAGCTCAAATTTGTCAAGATCTGAATTATGATTTATTAAAGACTCAGAAGTTTGAATCCAATTATTACTCCTCCTTAATATAAGATGACATCCAATCAAATAAATAATTTATATTATCCAAATTTTTTTGGCAATTAAATTTATTCAAGTCAGTTTAAATTTAATAAAAAGTTTTATTAGTGAGAGCGTATAAATACGCTCTAACTTTCAGTAACAATATTATGGTCCAACTCTTAGTAATAATATCGCATTTTTTTTGCGTTCTTTTTTTTTTTTTTGCGTCCTTCCTCTTCCTCTTCTTCCTTTTTTTTTTGCGTTTTTATTACTCTACATGTAGTTGTTACGTTTTTTTTTCTTTCTCTTTCTAGTAATTTTGCAGTATTATGTATTTATTCTTTTTCTTTATTTAATTTTTTTCTTCTTATAATGATAATGAGAAGGAGAAGAAAGAGGATGATGATGATGATGATGTTACATAGAGACACTAAACTCAAATTTATGACAAGAATCACACTAAATCTAAATCAAAATAATACCAAAATTTTGAACTGGTGACTCCAGAAAAAAACTGAACTCAAAACAAGTACAAAAATATTAATCACATTGAATCTAACTCATGATAACACTGAAATTTGAAAATGATGACACCAGAAAACTCATCAACATAGTTTAAATCACATAAAAAATACTACAACTACATAGAGACTCCAAATCCATGCCTACGACAAGAATCACACTAAATTTAAATTGAAATAATACCGAATTTTTAAAATGGTAACACCAGAAAAAACTAAACTCAAAACAAGCATAGAAACATGAATCACAATGAATCTAACTCATAATAACACCGAAACTTAAAAATGATGACACCAGAAAACTCATCACATAAATCATATAAGAATACTACAACTACATAAAGATTCCGAATTCAAGCCTATGACAAGAATCACAATGATGATGATGATGATGGAGGAGGATGAAAAGGAAAGATGGAAAAAAATTCAAATAAAAGGGAAGGAGGAAGAAGAAGAAGAGATGGCAGTGGTGGTGGTAGTGACAACAACGACGACGACAATAACAAAAGAAAAAGACGAATAAAAATGAGGATAAAAAGAAGAAGAAACAACAGCGGCAATGGTATACGGAAGAAGAAGAAAAAGCAACGTGCGTGAATATGAAAAACAGTTATACAACTTGGTTGGATAAATCACTTAGTTGTAGAGTTTTTTTCATAAATAATAGAAGAATGCTAGAGAAGGATATGAATTTATTATTTTTAGTTATCAGTTAGCTATCAATATTTAAAGGTATGGGATAAAATACGCTGTTAGATTATTAGGCTAAAAGAACTACACTAAATAAATTGAGTTGATGGTTAAGTAATAACTAAAAAACAATAAATTCTGATGATCTCTAAATATTTCGCTAAAGAGAAAGTATAGGTAAACAATGTAAATGTTGAACAACGTGAACAACGGTTTAAAAAAAGAAGATTAAATTAATTATTAAAATTAGATTCTCAATGTACTAGAATAATCAATTTTTGAATTTAAATTATTATGGTTAGGCAACATAATCTCCTTTTAATATACCGTCACATCACGTTCTTATTCCATCTCAATCCTCTTTCCCTCCTCCACTCACACTGTCGTTCATCCCGGTCCTCCCATCCGCCGCTCATCCCGACACTCCTCCACCATCGCCGGTCATCGGGACACACCTTCCCCTCCGGCACTCAGCCCAATACGCCTCCCACCCACCGCTATCCACTGCTACCGCTGTTTTTGTGCCACTCTTCATTTTTCTCCTGCGAGGTCGGCAAAGGTTGTACATTTTCACTCTCTTGAGTCACTGGAAAACAACCTTCATCCTCACCAGTGGCCACTACCGGTAGTTGTCGAACTGTTGAAGGAGCAGCATCAGTGTTAGTCGTTATGTCGTTTTCACCAATGACCAGCTTAGGACGGTCATTTTAGTAGGTATGCGGATAGTTATTTTAATTCTTATGTGGATAATTATTTGATTGGATTGACTTTATTTATATACAATTAAAATATGTTGGATGTTCAATTCACTAGGTCTGCGGATGATTATTTTTATCCTTAAGTAGATGGTAATTTTCACTAGGGGTGAGCGACAACAAGGAGGAGCCCCGCGGCGCCGTTTGTTTCTGGTCTGGAGGAGAATGACGCCGATGAAGGTCCTTGTTGATGAACTAACGATAGTGAGGAGGATCCCGGCGGTGACGATGGGGGCTGGTTGGAGACCAAGTGATGGCGGTGATGGCAGAGGGTTTGGGGGAGTAGCTGATACTTTGGTAAATTAGCGTATAATGGATGGTTAAAATTTTTTAATTACTGAATGGGGTTTTTTGGTTGGATAATTCGAGTAGAGTATTTTTTTAAACTTTATTGGGCCAAATTTTCAGCCTGTTATTCACGTTGTTCAATTTCTTTGTTGTCTATCTAGTGGAACCATTCTCTAAATAATAAAGTTAATGTAGTTAACACATCCTTCTCACTAGATTATGTACTTTAATTTTTGTACCGACAAAAAATACAACATATTGTGAAATTATTCAAAATCTAAAAATAGAATAAATTATCATTTGTATTCACGAAAATTTAGAACATTGATAATTTTATCTACGAAAAAATGAAATTAACTTTATACCCATGAAAGATAAATTTTTGCAGATAAAATGATCCGAATTCGAAATAATTATTTAACATTTTCAAACTACCCTCTAATATAACCTAATTCTAACTTCTAATTTTTTTCTACACCACCACTTTCCCAATCTCAAATCCTACCACCATTCTCATACTCAATTATCACCATCACTACCGCCACCGCTGGCATCACCACCGCCATTATCACCTTGCCGATGAAGTAGGTCACACCAACCCAACATGGAATGAGAAATTCGTGTACAAGGTCGATGAGGACTTTCTCAACTTAAAAAATTTCATTATCATGACCAAGATCTACACCAACACATGGCTTCATGATGTTCTCATCAGCACCATCAGCGTCTTCGTCAGCAATCTCATCCCGCCTTCTTTTCGCTCTGGAAATCGCAAGCCAAACGTTGATTCGTCACACTTCAGATTTGAAGGCCCTTTGGTCGTCTTCAGGGGATCTTCAACATCAGTGTCACGTCCCTCGATAGCACAAAAAAGGGCATACCAATGTATTTCAAATTCAGCAACTCTACTGGCAATTATTAGGATCTGAAGAATCCTAACAAGATGACAAAACACCAAAACGATGATGCCGAGAGCCAAGCTAAGGTAACGGTATCAACGATCCGAAGTTGGCGGTAATGGTGATAGTGATGACGGTGGTAGTGATGAGAGGGTGGTAGGGTTTGGATAAGGAGAGTGGTGGTGTTAAGTAAAATTAGAAATTAGAATTAAGTTATATTGGAGGGTAGTTTGAGAATTTTAAATAATTTTTTAAGATTTCTGATAATTTTATCTGCAAAAATCTATATTTCATGAGTATAAAATTAATTTTGTTTACTCCTAAAAATATATATCAAATGAATAATTACAAAGAACTATCTTTTAATAATTAATATTAGCCAACTTTATTTAACTCTCATTTTCAAAAAAATTTAAAAATTAGTATTTAGAATTTAAAATTTAAAATTATTAAAGTTTTAAAATCAATTAGCATCAACTAAAATTATTTAGTATATCTGTATATTTATTATAGGATATTACGCTTTTATTATTTTGACTCTTCTACTACTTATATATACCCTTATATATATTCTACCATTCAGAGCACTCTCAATAATATGCAATGGTTTCTTTAGTTTACTTTGTTATTTCTAACATGGTATCAGAATATAGGTGTTTTTTTTTTCATAAAAATTAGTCAATATCCCCTTTGTTTTCTCTTTTCCTAGTGTGTTTTGTTCTTGTTTTTCGATCATTTTCCCAATAATATCGATGTCCTTCATCACCGACCATACCATTGTTTCTGTCTAGTCGTTCCAAGTCCAAAGAACCCAAACTTTTAATTTATTTTGCTGAATTGAGTACTTGGTTTGAATTTTATTGTCTTAGTACGTCTCAACAAAATGGAAGAGCTTAACGCAAGCATATTCAGATTCTTGACTCTATTCGTGCAATGCTTTCTTTTTCTTCATGTTTTGAGCATACTTGGGATGAAAATATTCTCACTACTATCCATGTTATCAATAGATTTTTTTTGTCCTTGGTAACATTACTCTATTTGAGCATCTTTTTCATACCTCTCCAGATTACAACTCTCTTAGAATTTTTAGTTGTATTCGTTTTATTCTTCTTCAGTCTCATGAACATAATAAACTTGAACATCGGGCTCGTATGCGTTGTTTTCTTGGTTATGGTACTAAACTCAAGAATTATCGTTGTTGGAATCCTGTCTCTTAACGTATTCATATATCTCGTCATGTTATATTCTGAGAGCATCACATGTTCTCTAGTTTCTCCTATTTTAAGTCCATTCTTTCTACCCAGCCTTTTTTTACCGATCTCAAAGTTGGCTTTTTTTTTCTAGTGATGATAATACAAGTTATGTGTCAAGTCAATCTCTCGGGCTTCCTACTCTTGCACCTTCTCCATCTCACGATGGTTTTAGATCAGACGATGATCTTGCTCCTACTGTCATGCCTCCTCCTTCCATTCGATGTTCTAGAGTAAGAAATCCATCTCCTTATCTTTTTAATTATCATTATTTTTCTACTATTGTTCATCATTGTAAACTTAAGTCATTTAGAGAAGTCTCTACAAATTCAAATTGGCAGCAAATAATGCATGAAGAAATCTAGGTACTAGAAAAACCACACACTTGGAACATAGTTGATCCACCTTCTGATCAAGAAATTATGGATAGTAAATGGGTATACAAGCTCAAGACTTGCTCTGATGGCTTTATTGACCCTTATAAGGCATGCTTAGTTGCTCATGGATATATACAAAAAGTATGGTATTAATTATGAAAAAACTTTTACTCGTGTTACTCGATTCACATATGTTCGAGCTCTCCTTGCCATTGCCACTGTAAAAAATATCTCTCAGTTAGATGGATGCGATGGATGCGTTTCTTATTGGGGTTTTGATAAAGAAAGTCTATATAAAATCACTCCCTGGTTATCCTTGGCCTTCTAGCAAAGTTTGTCTTCTTTGTAAGGCACTCTATGACCTTAAGCATGCTCCTTGCGAATGGTTTGAAAAGTTTAGCACCACTATATGAAACCTTGGTTTCACTTGTAGCTCTCATAAGAATGCTCATGCGGTTGTTCTTCTACTATTATATGTTGATGACATGATTATTACTAGAGATGATGTTGACAGTATCACTGATCTTAAACCATCCTTTCACCATATCTTTGAGATAAAAAATCTTGGATCTCTAAGTTATTTTCTTTGTCTTGAAGTAATATCCTTTGACGACGGTATTTATCTCTCTCAAACTAAGTATGCTTCCAATCTTCTCACTTGAGCCAGTATTACATACAGATAATCACTCTGAGTCTACTTTTCTTGGGCCTAATGCTTGGTTTCCTCCTATAGATGTCACTATTTTGGATAATCCTACTCTTTATCGCTAGTTAGTTGGAGGTCTAACATACCTGACTGTCACGTGACCAGACATCGTCTATCCTGTTCATCTTGTGAGACAGTTCTTGTCAGTTTCTCGTACTAGAAATTATGAGGCAGTTCTTCATATCCTTTGTTACATCAAAGGCACTCTGTTTCATGGATACTATTTTTTTGCCCACGCATATTTAATCCTTCAAGGGTACTCAGATGCTGATTGGGATGGTGATCTCACTGATCATCGTTTTACTACCAGTTACTATTTGATTCTTGGTGTCTCTCTTATTTTTTGACGAGTCAAGCAGCAAACATTCACTACTTGATCAAGCACCAAAGGTGAATACCATGCCATCGCTGACACCACTGTTGAAGTTGTCTTGATTTGTTAGCTTCTTGAAGACTTGGGTGCCACTCATTCGTTCCTAACTGATGTTTATTATGACAACTGAAGTGCTACTTAGAATTTCTATAATTATGTCTTTCATGAGTGCACCAAACACATTGAGAATGATTGACACTTTGTCCAGCAACATCTCTTTATTGGTGTTGTTTGTCCCATAACGGTTGAGACTCTGGACTAGATTGCTGATATCTTTACGAAAGCCCATCATCCTACTCATTTTCGGACTACAATGTCTAAACTCAAGATGGTATCGTTAGCTCCCACTACAAGAAAAATGCCGAATACCATCGGATTTAGTGTCAAACGTTAGCAAGTGATTTACCAGAGAATTTGGCAATAAATTCGTCGGATAAAAAGATTACCATTGGATTTAGTTTTCCGACGATAAATTCTCCGGTATTAATTGGAGAAAAAAAGGAAAAAATGGCACGGTCATTACTATCAGATTTACCGGCGGATAAATTCGCTGGTGACCCAAATTAGTGCAATGTTGTGTTTTGGTCATTTGCAAAGCATTACTATTGGATTCATCTGGCGGTAAATCCGATGGTAATCATGCCTTAAATTCAAACCACGAACCCTCTCCCCTCATTTTAAAAATACTCTATCTCTTTCTAACCTTCTCCTCTTTCTTTCTCTAACCTTCTACCCTCTCTCTCCTCCTCTCTCTCTATCTCTCACAAATCACCTCTGGCAGCCCCTCCACTAGCGTCGGCCACCGCCAACAACGTTCAAAGTCTACGGGACTCCATGCATCGCGTTGGTCGCTTTATCGCCGTTGTTTTTGTCGCTCTTGTAACACCCTACCACACAGAATTTTACACCCAGGATGTAAATAAAATGTGGCGAGGCGCTACGACCTCTAAAAATAAAATACATATAAATATAACAAGGATATTATATCTAGGAGCCTTGAAAAGGAGCTAAGCAAAAATGTAACAAAAACCCGCATCATACTTTCAAAAGATTGAGAGAAAGGATAAACTATACATATATAGAACATAATTTCAAAAGATATGAATATCAAGTCCCAGACTCGACCTGTGAAACTAAGACTGGCCGGAGAATATATACATATATGTATATAACCCAAACTATCCCAAAACAGAAAACCGACAACCTGTTTCTCCTAGTCAACCTCTAAGAGGGACATACATAACATATATAAAATGGAGAATCTATATACATATATATACATAAACAAACTACAACACTAAGTCCCAAGAGTTCTTTGCTTCCACAGAGTCTCCAGAATGCTTTGTGCGGTACTTCACATCTTGCATCTGAAAACAAGAATATATGTATGGAGTGAGAACTAGGGGTTCTCAACATGGTAATGGTACCCACATAAATAATATATAATGTCTAGAAAAAGTCAGAGGCGATCCTAGAACTCCGACACTCAGAATTAAACTTAAAGACTATACTAAACTAGAAATTTGGTACAATGGTACTCTATTTAAGGGATTCCAATTTTAATCTAATTCTAGCCCAACATTTCTCTTTCTGTCTCCCCCAACCCTCTGAATCACAGGTGGAACAACTCTCAGCGTCACCTCCACCAGCATGAGGAATCTCTCAATTGTAAAGAGAAACAATACAATCAAGAAAAACACAAGTATAAATTGTAGTTACAGCAAGTAGCTCAGATAACAATTAATCATAGATAAGCAATTAGGAAAACAAAAATAATGAATACTTAAAAAATTATACAAATGCATGTGATGAATGCCTTTTCTACTGGCTGTGAGGTCACGTGTCAGTTACTTTGCCAAAACCCGACACACCCGGTAGCTAACTCGGATATCGTCTCTCTGACATGTATCCACACTTTTGGGATATAGTGTCCGTCACACTCATGGGATATGGTGCCCGCCACACTCATGGGATATATAGTGCCCGACACACTTGCTAGGGTAAAGTGCTCCCATACTCTTGGAATATAGTGCCCGTCAGTCAGGGATGGATGCAGAAAGTTTAATATGGAGGGGCCGAATTTTAGATAACTTTTTTTATTCTACAAAAATAATTAACATATAGTTATTAGACTTAGTTTTTCAAAAAGTTTATCAATATATATATATATATATAATTATAAATTTTTTTCACACTTTTATTTTTAATATGATAGTTATATAAAAGAAATATAACAATATCAATAGTACATTATAAAATTATAAAGTACCAATAATTTATATCGTGTTTAGTTAAAAATTATCACATATCTTATTAATTAAAATTAATTTTTTCAAATATTTTAAAAAATTTGAAAATAAATGATAAATTATTAATTATTTGAAAGACACAATACCTTTATAAAATACAAGATATAAGATATTTTTATAAAATTTTTTCTTTCAATAACGTAAATTTAGAAGAAAGATAAGTACTTTTTATAAGAAAAGAATATCTAAAGTACATAATGTGATTACCAAAATATAACTACGTAAGTTATTATTAATATAATAATATAAATTTTAAATATGTTATTATAAAATAAACAAATAATTTTTTTAAATAAATATAGAGATAATTATATAAAAACTAATTTGAAATTTACAAAGACTTGAGGGTATGATATTAAATTAGTTAAGTGAAAAATATTAGTGAATTAAACAATTAAGACATAAATCTATCACATAATGAAAAATGATACATATAAAAATACTAAATTATATAATATTTTTATTTTTTTAAATATATATCTCATATATAAATATAGTTTCTAAAAATTTTGGGGGGAGGGAGGGGGGGGGGGAGAGGGGAGGGGGGGAGACCGAGGCCACTACTCACCCCCCTCTAGGTCCATCCCTGCCCGTTACACTCATAGGTACATATAATCTATCAAGTTCAATAATTCAACACATTCAAGCTTATCTTATGGTAATCTAACCTAAGTTTTCATGCAACAATATATATTATCTAGGAGAAACCAAAACCATACCTTAGCCGATTCCTCCCTAAAGTCAAAGCACTTTAATTATGTCTGTTTCACCAACGCCCAAGGTCCCAAACATACACCAATTAGACCCAACCTCCAAGCTCAAACTCAAGCTTCCAACTTCATCAATTTGGTTCCAATTCATATATATACAATCTAATTCCACACATCCATCTAAAATTATCATGGAGTTTGCTAATTTAACAATTTCACAAGGGTTAGAGGTTCTTCACCTTATCCACGAGTCAAACGGGCGAAAACCCCATGATTACTCGTTGCTAGAGTTCACCTAAACCATCAAAATCATTCAATTTTTCAATATCCAAAACCTAAGATTTTGAAACTAAAAATGGTAAAACTGGGTAAGAAGATGTGATTTTCTTACCAAATTGTTCAGTGGGTTTTGTAGAGAATTTTGAGACGAATGCGTGGCTACTGAAGGCTCGTCAATCGAAGCTCTAGATTGAAAGTTATGTGAGATTGAAGTTTGAGCTAAGGTTTGGAGTTTCTTTTCTCCCCTTTGCCCTGCATCAGCATGTTTCAAGAGGGTTTGGGGAAGAAGAAGGCTAAGGTTGGCTTTTATATATTGGCCTTGGGCTCTGTTTGAGCCTGGTCTAACTCGTTCGGTCTGTTGACCCAACTTTGAGCCAAAACCATTGAAATTAGGACCAAAATTCATATTTTAATTATTTCTACTCCATTAAACTATAAAATTTAATTTCTTAATTTATTTCAATAATAATTAATTTATTAGTTAACTATTTACTAATTACAGGAATTTACATCCTACTCCCTAATAAAAATTTTTGCCCTCGAAAATTTTGATCGCTTTACGAAAAGTAAGCGAGAACAGCTCCTCGTTATTTCCATAACACCTCACTTGAATCTATGAGATGCCCTTTGGGTCTTGTCCACACTATACAATTAATATTAAGGTGATCAGTCTTAAAATCTCAACTCCAGTACTTCAAATTTCCAAAAGTATGCTCATGAACATTTATGATATATATGTCAAGCAGATATCCTAAATAGCATGTACACACAGCCAGAGTATGCTCAGAAGGATAGTTAGTCAATTCCCTAAGCTCTTCGAGAATGAACTGTTCTGATACCATAATGTAACACCCTACTATACAGAGCTTTACGCCTAGGACGTAAATCATAGGTGGCGAGGTGCTACGACCTCTAAAAATAAAATACATATAAATATAACAAGGATATTATATCTATGAGCCTTGAAAAGGAGCTAAGAAAAAACGTAACAGAAACTCGCGTCATACTCGTATGGATATGGATATAACGATTGAGAGAAAGGATAAACTATACATATATAGAACATAATTTCAAAAGATACGAATATCAAGTCCTAGACTCGACCTGCGAAGCTAAGGCCAGCTAGAGAATATATACATATATATATATATATCAACCAAATTATCCCAAAACAGAAAACATACAACCTGTTTCTCCCAATCAACCTCTAAGAGGGACATACATAACATGTATAAGGTGAATAATCTATATACATATATAAACATAAAGAAACTACAACTCTAAGTCCCAAGAGTTCTTTGCTTCCACAGTGTCTCCATAATGCTTTGTGCGGTGCCTCGCGTCTTGCATCTAAAAACAACAATATATGTATGGGGTGAGAACTGGGAGTTATCAGCATGGTAATTGTGTCTACATAAATAATATGTAAGGTTCCGAAAAAGTCAGAGGCGATCCCAGAACTCCGACACTCAGAATTAAATTTAAAGACTATACTAAATTAGAAATTTGGTGCAATGGTACTCTATCTAAGGGGATTCTAATTCTATTCTAATTCCATCCCAATATTTCTCTTTCTGTCTCCTCCAACCCTCCGAATCACTGGTGGAACAACCCTCAGCATCACCTCTACCAGCATAAGGGATCTCTCAATTGCTGGTATGAAGTTTCTAATGTCCACAACTAAACCTGTAAGTGCACCAGGTCGTCCAAGTAATACCTCAGGGGAGTGAGGGTCGATCCCGCGAGGACTGATGGACTGAGCAACAATGGTCGGCTGATTGGTTTAGTTAGGCAGGTAGAAAAATTGGCTTGGTGTTTGAAATAGCATTAAATAGTAATTCAAGAGTAAAGAAAGCAATTAAGAGAATTGGTGAGAAATCAATAAGAGAAAATAGAGATGTTTACTTTTTTGGGTCAAGTTTTCTTACCAACTATTTTAATCATGTAAGATTCATTTCATGGCAAATTGTAATTGATTAAACGCTAATGTCTTAGAGATTTAGTCTCCTCTAACCTTCATTAACTGCCAATGTCTTGGTCACTTGATTCCAATTAGAGGGTTAAGTTCAAATCTAGTTTATGGCCACAAAAATCCTAATTACCCAAAGCTAAACGGATTATATATCACGTATCCAGATTAGTTCAAGTAATTAGCAATTTAAGAGGAATTTACTTTCAAGTTGTTATTCAGGTGAGGTCCTCTTCTAAGGGTCACAAGAACACAAATAGAATAAGGGTCTTACTTTCGTTCCACCCAGATTCATAAAATGAAGAACAAAAGTAATCCATGAAACTGAATCAATACATTAATCAAAATAGAAAAGTAATAATCTCAATCTATAGAAATAAATAGAGCTACTAACCTTAACCAAAGAAGTTTATTGGCTCATGACTTACAGAGAAAAATAAGAGATCTAAAAAGTGTGAAAGTGCGGAAGAGAGAAGATTCCTCTAAGGGGTGAATCTTTTCCCTTTTATATCTAACCTAATTTGATTTTGAAACTAAAATAAAATATTAAATCCTATAACTAAAAGATATTGTATGTAAATAAAAGTTACAGAAATAAAAGATAACATAACTAATAAAAGCTAAATCCACTTGAAGATGCTTCCTTGTTGCTGTTTAGCGCCCAAAGAGGCAAAGAACATCCCTGGCTTGCTGTGTTGTTGGTGCTAAACGCCAGCTGGGCGTTTAGCGCCCAGGGGGACAGCTCCAAATATTCTCCTTTTTGCACAAAACTCTGCCAAATTGCTCCGAATTTTACCTGAAATAAATAAAAATACTAAAACATTCAAAGTAGAATCCAAAGAAGATTTTTACACAAAAATATAATAAAACTTAATAAATTTCAACTAAAAATGACTAGAAAACAAAGGAAAAATAGGTATAAGATGCTCACGCATCAGTTGCAAAGACAAACAATACAATAAAAAAAAAACACAAGTATAGATAGCAATTACAGCAAGTAGTTCAGATAGCAGTTTATCACAACTAAGCAATTAGGCAAACCAAAATAATGCACACTCAAACAAATAATACAAATGCATATGATGAATGCCTTTCCTACTGGCCGTGAGCTCATGTGTTAGTTATTTTGCCAGAACCCGAGACACCCGGTAGCTAACCCATATATTGTCTCTTTGACATGCATCCACACTCTTGGGATATAGTGCCCGCTACACTCAAAGGATATAGTGCCCACTGATGACTTGCATTATTTACCCTTTTTTTCCTATAAAAAGGACCGTAAAAAGATCACATATTCACTGTTTCAATGTAATTTCATGGGCTAAATGATATATATTATGGTACATTGCTTTGAAATGGGTTTGTGCTGAATTGCAGGTGAAAAGAGCAAAAAAAAAAAAGGAAGAAAACAACAAGAAAAAGCTTGGCATGTGAAGAGGGCGTGCCATTTGGGACAAACGCCACAAAAATGAATGGGCGTGGCACGCCAGCATCAGGGCGTGGCACGCCAGTAGTAAAGTCCAGAGAGCAATGATGAAGGCCACAAGAAGGGCGTGGCATGCCAAGACCATCACACACCATGGGCGTGCCACTTGAAGAACTGGGCGTGGCACGCCAACTCATCAATCAGGAAGAGGAATCACTTGGGCGTGCCACTTGGTGTCAAAGGCGTGGCACGCCAGCCCCAATCCATCACTTGGGCGTGCCACTTAAAAAACCCAGGCATGGCACGCCAAGTCTGAGAAGGCCAACTTAACTTGGACGTGCCACTTGAGATCGAAGGCGTGACACACCAACTCTCACTAGCCATCTGCGCGTGCAACTTGAATGCTGGGCGTGGCACGTGGTGCACAAATTTGTAATTCGCACAACTAACCAGCAAGTGCACTGGGTCGTCCAAGTAATACCTTACGTATGTAAGGGTCGATCCCACGGAGATTATTGGTTTGAAGCAATCAATGTTTATTTTATTAATCTTAGTCAGGAGGCCAATAAGGTTATTTGGATTTAATTGTAAGAAGTCAAAGTATTTAAAATTATTGGAAAAATAAAAGAGAATAATAGCGTTACTTGTTGTGCAGTAATGAGAAATATGCTGGAGTTTTGGAGATGCTTTGTCCTCTGACTTCAACTCTTCCTTGAAATCCTTCTCCACACGCAAAGTCCCTTCCATGACAAGCTCTATGTAGGGTGTCACTGTTGTCAATGGCTACTTCCCATCCTCTCAGTGAAAACGTTCCTATGCTCTGTCACAGCACGGCTAATCATCTGTCGGTTCTCAATCAGGTTGGAATAGAATCCATTGATTTTTTTGCGTCTGTCACTAACGCCCAGCCCTCAGGAGTTTGAAGCTCGGCACAGTCATTCAATCCCAGAATCCTACTCGGAATACCACAGACAAGGTTTAGACTTTTCGGATTCTCATGAATGTCGCCATCAATCCGGCTTATACCACGAAGATTCTGATTAAGGAATCTAAGAGATATTCATTCAATCTGATGTAGAACGGAGGTGGTTGTCAGGCACACGTTCATGGACTGAGGAAGGTGATGAGTGTCACGGATCATCACCTCCTCCATAATTAAGTGCGAATGAACATCTTAGATAAGAACAAGCGTGTTTGAATGGAAAACAAAGGAATTGTATTAAATCATCGAGACGCTGCAGAGCTCCTCACCCCCAACAATGGAGTTTAGAGACTCATGCCGTCAAAAAGTATGTAATTCAGATCTGAAAATGTCATGAGGTACAAGATAAGTCTCTAAAAGTTGTTTAAATAGTAAACTAGTAGCCTAGGTTTACAAAATGTGAGTAAACTAAGATAATTGGTGCAGAAATCCACTTCTGGGGCCCACTTGGTGTGTGCTGGGGCTGAGACTAGAGCTATCCACGAGTTGAGGCCTTTCTTGGAGTTGAACTCCAAGTTATAACGTGTTTTGGGCGTTCAACTCCGGATCATGACGTTTTTCTGGCGTTTAACTCCAGACAGCAGCATGTACTTGGCGTTCAACGCCAAGTTACGTCGTCTATCTTCGCGCAAAGTATGGACTATTATATATTGCTGGAAAGCCCTGGATGTCTACTTTCCAACGCCGTTGAGAGCGCGCCAATTGGACTTCTGTAGCTCCAGAAAATCCATTTCGAGTGTAGGGAGGTCAGGATCCAACAGCATCAGCAGTCCTTTTTTAGCCTAACTCAGATTTTTGCTCAGCTCCCTCAATTTCAGCCAGAAAATACCTGAAATTATAGAAAAACACACAAACTCATAGTAAAGTCCAGAAATATGATTTTTGCTTAAAAACCAATAATATTCTACTAAAAACCAATTAAAACATGCTAAAATCTACATGAAATTACCCCCAAAAAGCGTATAAAATATCCGCTCATCAGCACGCCAGCACCTGGGTATGGCACGCCAGTTATATTTTCCAGAAAGGTGAAAAAGCTTGCACTATGAGCGTGGCACGCCAGACCCTGGGCGTGGCACGCCAGTACAACTTTCCAGAGAAGAAGATAGAAGGCCAACCACATGAGCGTGCCACTTGGTATCGAAGGCGTGGTACGCCAGCTTCCATTTCCCATTTGGGCATGTCACTTGAGTCTCAGGCGTGGCACGCCAGCATTATCAATCACAAGAGGCAGACTGGGGCGTGTCACTTGAGCTTCAAGGCATGGCACGCCAAGACTAGGAGGCCATGGGCGTGCCACTTGTGTTCTGGGTGTGGCACGCTAGTGAAGGAGCCAAGCACACATAATGGGCATGGCACGCCAGACCCTGGGCGTGCCACGCTAGTTCAACTTTCCAAAGACAAGAGGAAAAAGAAAGAGGCCTGGGCGTGCCACTTGGGCTCGAAGGCATGGCACGCTAGGGATGCTGATGAGCGGATATTTTATACGCTTTTTGGGGTAATTTCATATAGATTTTAGCATGTTTTTATTAGTTTTTAATAGAATTTTATTTGTTTTTAAGCAAAAATCATATTTCTGGACTTTACTATGAGTTTGTATGTTTTTCTGTGATTTCAGGTATTTTCTGGCTGAAATTGAGGGAGCTGAGCAAAAATCTGATTTAGGCTGAAAAAGGACTGTTGATGCTGTTGGATTCTGACCTCCCTGCACTTGGAATGGATTTTTTGGAACTAAAGAAGTCTAATTGGCGCGCTCTCAATTGGGTTGGAAAGTAGACATCCAGGGCTTTCCAGCAATATATAATAGTCCATACTTTGCGCGAAGATAGACGACGTCAACTGGTGTTTAACGCCAGTTCCATGTTGCTGTCTGGCGTCCAGCGCCAGAAACAGGTTACAAGTTGGAGTGCAACGCGCAAAACACATTACAACCTGCCGTTCAACTCCAGAAACAGCCCAAGCACGTGAGAGGCTTAAGTCTCAGCCCCAGCACACACCAAGTGGGCCCCAGAAGTGGATCTATGCACCAATTATCTTAGTTTACTCATTCTCTGTAAACCTAGGTTACTAGTTTAGTATTTAAACAACTTTTAGAGACTTATTTTGCATCTCATGACATTTTTAGATCTGAATTTTATACTCTTTGACGGCATGAGTCTTTAAACTCCATTGTTGGGGGTGAGGAGCTCTGCAGCGTCTCGATGAATTAATGCAGTTACTTCTGTTTTCCATTCAAACACGCTTGTTCTTATCTAAGATGTTCATTCGCGCTTAACTATGAAGAAGGTGATGATCCGTGACACTCATCACTTTCCTCAATCCATGAACGTGTGCCTGACAACCACCTCCGTTCTACATCAGATTGAATGAGTATATCTTAGATTCCTTAATCAGAATCTTCGTGGTATAAGCTGGAATTGATGGCGGCATTCATGAGAATCCGGAAAGTATAAACCTTGTCTGTGGTATTTTGAGTAGGATTATGGGATTGGATGGCTGTGACAAGCTTCAAACTCGCGAGTGTTGGGCGTGATGACAAACGCAAAAGAATCAATGGATCCTATTCCAACATGATCGAGAACCAACAGCTGATTAGCTGTGCTGTGACAGAGCATTTGGACCATTTTCACTGAGAGGATAGGAAGTAGCCATTGACAACAGTGACACCCTACATATAGCTTGCCATGGAAGGAGTCTTGCGTGTGGGAAGAGGATTACAAGAGAAAAGCTGAAACAAAGTTGACAAAGCATCTCCAAAACTCCAACATATTCTCCATTATTGCACAATAAGTATTTATTTTATGCCCTTTTTACTTAATATGAAACTAAAGAACCCTATTGGTATCCTGACTAAGAATAATAAAATAACCATAGCTTGCTTCAAGCCAACAATCTCCATGGGATTCGACCCTTACTCACGTAAGGTATTACTTGGACGACCCAGTGCACTTGCTGGTTAGTTGTGCGAAGCTATGTTAAATAGTCCATTAATATTGGCATACACAATATCGTGCACCAAGTTTTTGGTGCCGTTGCCGGGGATTGTTTGAGTTTGAACAACTAAAGGTTTATTTTGTTGCTTAGATTAGGAATATAGTATTGATGCTATAGAGTCATTAAATTTGAGTCCTTTAATTTCTCTTCAAAATTTTTTCGAAAATATTACTTGTCCCTATTAATTTTTAATTTTTCATGAATTAGTGTCTTATTCTAAGTTTGGTGTCAATTGCATATTTTATATTTTCCCTTTAAAATTTTCGAATTAGTGTTCTTTGTTTTTCATTGATCTTCAAATTGTTCTTGTCAATTTTTCTTGTTTGATTCTTTGGTTTGTCTTGCTCTGTGTCTTTTCTTGTTTTTCTTGTGCTTTTCCAAAACATTAGTTTTCAAAAAAATTTTATTTTTATCTATAAAAATAATACATCTTTAAAACACGTTACATTTATAGCTCAGTTGGCTAGAGCGTTGGCTTATGTTCTTGGCAATTGGGTATTTTCTTTTTAAAACTTTTTCAAAAATAATTTTTCTTTGATTAATTCTTGTGCCAAACTTTAAGTTTGGTATTTTCTTATTAATCTTTTTATAATTTTCAAAAATTTATTTTAGTTTTCCCAAAAATTTTAAGTTTGGTGTTCTTTCTTTTGTTCTTGGTGTTCTTGTGAATCTTCAAAGTGTTCTTGAGTCTTCTTTATGTTTTGATCTTAAAATTTTTAAGTTTGGTGTTCCTTGGTGTTTTCCCTCCAAAATTTTCGAAAGCAAGGAGCATTAGATCTAAAAATTTTGAGTCTTGTGTCTTTTGTGTGTTTTTCTCTTTCATAAAAAAAATTCAAAATTCAAAAAAATATCTTTTCTAACTACTTTTAAGCTATATTTTCGAATTTTTTTTTATAAAAATTCAGATTTCAATTTCAAAAATTTTCAAATCTTATCCCTTTTAATTTTAAATTTCAAAAAAAAAATAGTTGTTTCTTGTAAGTTAAGTCAAGATTTCAATTTTAAAAAAATCTTATCTTTTCAAAATCTTTTTCAAAATCAAATATTTTCTTTTTCTTTTTATTATTTTTGAAAATTATTTAAAAATATTTTTCAAAATCTTTTTCTTAATTTTATTTCAAATTTTCGAAAATTTAGCTAATAAGTAATGTGATTGATTCAAAAATTTTGAAGTTTGTTACTTTCTTGTTAAGAAATGTTCAATCTTTAAATTCTAGAATCATATCTTTTAGTTTCTTGTTAGTCAAGTAATTAATTTTAATTTTAAATATTAAATCTTTTTTATCATATCTTTTACTCATATCTTTTATATCATATCTTTTTAAATCATATCTTTTTCAAAAATTTGATTTCAAAATATCTTCTTATCTTCTTATCTTTTCAAAAGTTGATTTTCAAATCTTTTTCAACTAACTAATTAACTTTTTGTTTATTTCTTATCTTTTTCAAAAATATCCTAACCACTTTTTCTCTCTCCTCAATTTTTTTTGAAAATCTTCACAAAACATTTTCAATTTTTTAATTTTATTTTTATTTTGTTTTTATTTTATCTTATTTTATTTTATTATTTCAAAAATAAATTTTTATATATAATAAAATAAATAATATCAACATCCATATCATCTCCCTTGCTCCATCATGGAACTAAGTAAAAATCAACAGTCCAGAAGGACTCTGGGGTCATATGCTAACCCCACTACTGCTTCATATGGGAGTAGTATCTGTATACCCTCCATCGGAGTCAGTAGCTTTGAGTTGAATCCTCAGCTCATTATCATGGTGCAGCAAAGTTGCCAGTATTCTGGTCTTCCACAGGAAGAACCTACAGAGTTTCTGGCACAATTTTTACAAATTGCTGACACAGTACATGATAAGGAAGTAGATCAGGATGTCTACAGATTATTACTGTTTTCATTCGCTGTAAAAGGTCAAGCTAAAAGGTGGTTAAATAACCAACCTAAGGACAGCATAAAGACATGAAAACAACTGTCAAAAAAATTCCTGAATCACTATTTTCCTCCAAAACGGATGACACAGCTAAGGCTGAGCATCCAAGGCTTCAAACAAGGAGATAATGAATCTCTTTATGATGCTTGAGAGAGATACAGAGAGATGCTAAGAAAATGTCCCTTTGAAATGTTTTCAGAGTGGGTGCAGTTAGACATCTTCTATTATGGGCTTACAGAGAGAGCTCAGATTTCTCTAGACCACTCAGCTGGTGGATCTATACATATGAGAAAAACAATTGAAGAAGCTCAAGAGCTTATTGATACAGTTGCCAGAAATCAGCATCTGTACCTAAGTAGTGAATCTTCCATGAAAGAAGAAGCTAAAACAGTGACTGCTGAACTTAGTCCTGCAGAACAAGCTATGGAATTCAATAAGCAATTAGACTTTCTAACAAAATAGTTAGCCAAATTCAAGGAGATATTACAAGAAACAAGAATGGCTATTATGAATATGGAAGTACAGTCGAAGCAAACAGAACAACATCTATCAAAACAAATAACAGAAGAGTGCCAAGCAGTTCAATTAAGAAGTGGAAAAATATTAAAAACATCACTTCAAGATAGCAGGAAGCCAAGAAATGAGCAAACTACTCAAATAATTCTGGCATTCAAACACCAGAAAATGGGTGGGAAGCTGGCGCTGAACGCCTAAACCATGTTCAGTTCTGGCGTTCAACGCCAGAAACAAGCAAGGAATTGGCGTTGAACGCCCAAAGGAAGCATAGTTCTGGCGTTCAGACGCCAAAAACGGGTGAGGAGTTGGCGTCTAACGCCACTCCAGCTTCCACCCCTGGCATTCAAATGCCAGTGGGGGATCAGACACATACAAGTGCTGATAATAACCCTTAAGGCTTCTCAACCTACATCTGTAGGCAATAAATCTGCAGCAACTAAGGTTGAGGAATACAAAGCCAAAATGCCTTATCCTCAGAAACTCCGCCAAGCGGAACAGGACAAGCAATTTGCCCGCTTTGCAGAATATCTCAGGACTCTTGAAATAAAGATTCCGTTTGCAGAGGCACTTGAGCAAATACCCTCTTATGCCTAGTTCATGAAAGAAATCTTAAGTCATAAGAAGGATTGGAGGGAAACTGAAAAAGTTTACCCCACTGAAGAATGCAGTACAGTCATTCTGAAAAGCTTACCTGAGAAGCTTAAAGATCCCGGAAGCTTTATGATACCATGCACATTAGAGGGAACTTGTACCAAGCAAGCTCTATGTGATCTTGGGGCAAGTATCAACCTAATACCTGCATCTATTATCACAAAGCTTGGTTTGACTGAAGAAGTCAAACCAACCCGGATATGTCTCCAACTTGCTGATGGCTCCATTAAATACCCATCAGGCGTGATTGAAGGCATGATTGTCAAGGTTGGGCCATTTGCCTTTCCTACTGACTTTGTGGTGCTGGAAATGGAGGAGCACAAGAGTGCAACTCTCATTCTAGGAAGACCTTTCCTAACAACTGGCCGAACCCTTATTGATGTCCAAAAAGGGAAAGTAATCCTGAGAGTCAATGAGGAGGAGTTCAAGTTGAATGTTGTCAAAGCTATGCAGTATCCAGACACCCCAAATGACTGCATGAGTGTTGATATTATTGACTCTCTGGTAAAAGAGTTCAATATGACTGAGAGTCTCGAATCAGAGTTAGAGGATATCTTTAAAGATGTTCAGCCTGATCTGGAGGAATCAGAGAGAATGATAGAACCTCTGAAAATTCCTCAGGAAGAAGAGAAACCTCCTAAACCCGAGCTCAAACCATTACCACCATCCTTGAAATATGCATTTCTGGGAGAAGGTGATACCTTTCCTGTAATCATAAGCTCTACCTTAGAGCCACAGGAAGCACTAATTCAAGTGCTAAGGACACACAAGACAGCTCTTGGGTGGTCCATCAGTGATCTTAAGGGCATTAGCCTAGCCAGATGCATGCACAAGATTCTATTAGAAGGTGACGCCAAGCCAGTGGTTCAACCACAAAGGCGGCTGAATCCAGCCATGAAAGAAGTGGTGCAGAAGGAGATCACTAAATTACTAGAGGCTGGGATCATTTATCCTATTTCTGATAGCCCCTGGGTAAGCCCTGTCCAAGTTGTCCCTAAGAAAGGTGGCGTGACAGTAGTTCCTAATGAAAAAAATGAACTGATTCCTACAAGAACAGTTACAGGGTGGCGTATGTGTATTGATTATAGAAGGCTCAATACAGCCACCAGAAAGGATCATTTTTCTTTACCATTCATAGACTAGATGCTGGAAAGACTAGCAGGTCATGAATACTACTGCTTCCTAGATGGATATTCAGGTTATAATCAAATTGCAGTAGATCCCCAGGATCAAGAGAAAACAACATTCACATATCCATCTGGAGTATTTGCATACAGAAGGATGCCATTTGGCTTGTGCAATGCACCTGCAACCTTTCAAAGGTGCATGCTCTTAATTTTCTCTGATATGGTGGAAAAATTTCTAGAAGTCTTCATGGATGACTTTTCAGTATTTGGAGACTCATTCAGCTCCTGTCTTGACCATCTAGCACTTGTTCTAAAAAGGTGCAAGAGACTAACCTGGTTTTAAACTGGGAAAAATGTCACTTTATGGTGACTGAAGGAATTGTCCTTGGGCACAAAATCTCGAATAGGGGAATAGAGGTGGATCAAACTAAGGTAGAGGTAATTGAAAAATTACCACCACCAGCCAATGTTAAGGCAATCAGAAGCTTTCTGGGGCATGCAGGATTCTATAGGAGGTTTATAAAGGATTTTTCAAAAATTGCCAAACCTCTAAGTAATCTGCTAGCTGCTGACACGCCATTTATCTTTGATAAGGAGTGTCTACAGGCGTTTGAGACTCTGAAAGCTAAGCTGGTCACAGCACCAGTCATCTCTGCACCAGACTGGACATCACCATTTGAATTAATGTGTGATGCCAGTGACCATGCCATTGGTGCAGTGTTGGGACAAAGGCATGGCAAGCTTCTGCACGTCATTTACTATGCCAGTCGTGTTTTAAATGACGCACAGAAGAATTATACAACCACAGAAAAAGAGTTGCTTGCAGTGGTTTACGCCATTGACAAGTTTAGATCCTATTTAGTAGGATCAAAAGTGATTGTGTACACTGATCATGCTGCTCTTAAATATCTACTCACAAAGCAGGATTCAAAATCCAGACTCATCAGATGGGTGTTACTTCTACAAGAGTTTGATATAGAAATAAGAGACAGAAAAGGGACAGAGAACCAAGTAGCAGATCACCTGTCCCGAATAGAACCAGTAGAAGGGGCGTCCCTCCCTCTTACTGAGATCTCTGAAACCTTTCCGGGTGAGCAACTCTTTGCCATCCAAGAAGTGCCATGGTTCGCAGACATTACAAACTACAAGGTAGTGAGGTTCATACCCAAAGAGTACAGTAGGCAGCAATCAAAGAAATTGATCACAGATGCAAAGTACTATCTTTGGGATGAACCATATCTCTTCAAGAGATGTGCAGACAGAGTAATCCGTAGATGTGTGCCTAAAGAAGAAGTGCAAAAGATCCTATGGCATTGCCATGGATCACAATATGGAGGACATTTTGGAAGTGAGCGAACAGCCACAAGAGTCCTCCAATGTGGCTTCTACTGGCCTACTCTCTATAAAGATTCCCGAGCGTTTGTTCTTAATTGTGACAGTTGCCAAAGATCTGGTAATCTGCCTCACAGTTATGCCATGCCTCAACAAGGGATCTTGGAGATTGAGTTGTTTGATGTATGGGGTATTGACTTCATGGGGCCTTTCCCACCATCATACTCAAACACTTATATTCTGGTGGCAGTGGATATGTATCCAAATGGATGGAAGCTATTGCAACACCCACTAATGACACTAAGACAGTGTTAAAATTCCTCCAGAAACACATCTTCAGCAGATTTGGCACCCCTAGAGTACTAATTAGTGATGGGGGCACTCATTTCTGCAATAAACAGCTTTACTCTGCTTTGGTTCGTTATGGAGTTAGCCACAGAGTGGCCACTCCATATCACCCACAGACAAATGGGCAAGCTGAAATCTCAAATAGAGAACTCAAAAGAATCCTGGAATGGACTGTAATTAATCGTAGAAGGGATTGGACAAGAAGCTTGGATGATGCTCTGTGGGCATACATAACAGCATTCAAGACCCCTATAGGGACCTCTCCATACCAGCTTGTGTATGGAAAGGCATGTCACTTGCCAGTGGAACTGGAACATAAGGCCTACTGGGCAACCAGATTCCTGAACCTTGATGCCAAGTCAGCTGGAGAAAAACGATTGCTCCAGTTAAATGAGTTAGAGGAATTTAGACTCAATGCTTTCGAGAATGCAAAAATTTACAAAGAGAAAGCAAAAAGATGGCATGATAAGAAATTGTCATCCAGAGTCTTTGAGCCAAGGCAGAAAGTTCTGCTATTTAATTCTAGGCTTAGAATATTCCCCGGAAAATTGAAATCCCGGTGGAGAGGACCATATGTGATTACAAGTGTGTCACCATATGGATATGTAAAGCTCCAAGATAATGATTCTAACAAAAAGTTCATTGTTAATGGACAGAGAGTCAAACATTATCTTGAAGACAATTTTGAGCAAGAATGCTCAAAACTGAGACTTAAATAAAGCTCAGTAATAGTCCAGCTCAAAACAATAAAGAAGCGCTTGTTGGGAGGCAACCCAGCCATTTACAAAGCTTATTTGTTAATTAATTAATTTTTACAAGTATATGTCAAGTATTTTCAAGGTAAAATAGCAACTGCTTAAGTTCACAGAGTTACAGAAGGAATCAGAGGATAAAACAGCAAAAAAGGAAGCTCACTGGTGCGAAAAAGCCAGTAGAAGCTGTTTTGGGCGTTGAACGCCCAAAAGAAGCACCTACTGGGCGTTCAACGCCAGTAAGAATAGCCATCTGGGCGTTAAACACCAGAAATGAGCATCTTCTGGCCGTTGAACGCCCGAAAGAAGCACCTTCTGGGCATTCAACGCCAGATTTGCAGCGTCCTGGGCGTTCAGAAAAATGCCCAGTGACAAAGGACTTCCTGGCGTTCAACGCCAGAAAGAAGCAACAGCTGGGCGTTGAACGCCCAGGAGAAGCTACACATGGGCGTTAAACGCCCAAAACATGCAGCGTTTGGGCGTTTAACGCCAGGATGGTGGGGAAGAGGTAAATTAGTTTTTACTTCACAATTTTTTATTTTTTTCGTTTCAATTCATGATTTCTTGCATAAACATGTTACAAACTCTCATCCTTCAATTCCAAAAAATTTTTTATCCTAATTTCTAAAATCCCTTTTCAAAAATATCAAATGTATCTTAATCCATAAACACAAATCTTTTTCCAACCCAACTCTTTTTCAAATCTTTTTCAACTCATCATATCTTTTGAATTTCGAAATTGTCTCTCCCTCTATTCCTCTCCTATCCTTTCTTTTGCTTGAGGACAAGCAAACCTCTAAGTTTGGTGTGATTTGCCATGATCACTGAGCTAAAACTCATCAAGATCATGGCACCTAAGGGAATAGGAAGAGCCAGAATGTGACTTGAAGGAACTGAAGCGTCAGAAATTATCTCTTGAAGGATTAAGCATCCCACAGACTAGAGGAACACCCACTTCCCAAAATAAAGGTTGTTGAGTCCTAATCTTTGCCTTAACTCTGTGATAACTGTTCTTATTATGAATTTACCTTAGAAGTTATGTATTAGTAGTAGTAATTAGTATCTCTATTTTGATTTTATCTCCAATAAAGCTATAAATTATTTTTCTCATCATCATCAAACATGAATAAAATAGTATATTTTTAGAATAAAGAGGCAATATTTTTTTTCGAGTTCTTAATAAGAAAATTTCTAATTATTTAGATGTGGTGGCAATACTATTTGTCTTCTAAATGAATGCCTGAACAGTGCATATTTTTGATATTGAATTTTATGAATGTTAAAATTTTTGGCTCCTGAAAGAATGATGAACAAGAGAAATGTTATTGATGATCTGAAAAATCATGAAATTGATTCTTGAAGCAAGAAAAAGCAGTGAAAAACAAGCTTGTGAAAAAAAAATGAAAAGTCAGTAATTTGCGAAAAAAAAGCAAGCAAAAGAGGTAGAAAAAGCCAATAGCCCTTTAAACCAAAAGGCAAGGGTGAAAAGGATCCAAGGCTTTGAGCATCAATGGATAGGAGGGCCCGAGGAAATAATTCCAGGCCTAAGCGGCTAAATCAAGCTGTCCCTAACCATGTGCTTGTGGCATGCAGGTCCAAGTGAAAAGCTTGAGACTGAGTGGTTAAAGTCATGATCCAAAGCAAAAGAGTGTGCTTAAGAACTCTGGACACCTCTAATTGGGGACTTGAGCAAAGCTAAGTCACAATCTGAAAAGGTTCACCCAGTTATGTAGTTGTGTTCAAGAATCAACATACTAAACTAGGAGAATCAATAATACTATCTGAAGTCTGAGTTCCTATGGATGCCAATCATTCTGAATTTCAAAGGATAAAGTGAGATGCCAAAACTGTTTGGAAGCAAAAAGCTACTAGCCCCGCTCATCTAATTAGAATCTGAGCTTCACTTAAAACTCTGAGATATTATTGCTTCTTGATTTCTTTTTATCCTCTTTTAATTATCTAGTTGCTTGAGGACAAGCAACAGTTTAAGTTTGGTGTTGTGATGAGCGGATATTTTATACGCTTTTTGGGGGTAATTTCATATAGATTTTAGCATGTTTTTATTAGTTTTTAATATAATTTTATTAGTTTTTAAGCGAAAATCATATTTCTGGACTTTACTATGAGTTTGTGTATTTTTCTTTGATTTCAGGTATTTTCTGGCTGAAATTGAGGGAGCTGAGCAAAAATCTGATTTAGGCTGAAAAAGGACTGCTGATGCTGTTGGATTCTGACCTCCCTGCACTCGGAATGGATTTTTTGGAGCTACATAAGTCCAATTGGCGCGCTCTCAACTGGGTTGAAAAGTAGACATCCATGGCTTTCCAGCAATATATAATAGTCCATACTTTGCGCGAAGATAGATGACGTAAACTGGTGTTCAACGTCAGTTCCATGTTGCAGTCTGGCATCTAGCGCCAGAAACAGGTTACAAGTTGGAGTCCAACGCCCAAAACACGTTACAACCTGGCGTTCAACTCTAGAAACAGCCCAAGCACGTGAGAGGCTTAAGTCTCAGCTCCAGCACACACCAAGTGGGCCCCAGAAGTGGATCTATGCACCAATTATCTTAGTTTACTCATTCTCTGTAAACCTAAGTTACTAGTTTAGTATTTAAACAACTTTTAGAGACTTATTTTGCATCTCATGACATTTTTAGATTTGAATTTTATACTCTTTGACGGCATGAGTCTCTAAACTCCATTGTTGGGGGTGAGGAGCTCTGCAGCGTCTTGATGAATTAATGCAATTACTTCTGTTTTCCATTCAAACACGCTTGTTCTTCTCTAAGATGTTCATTCGCGCTTAACTATGAAGAAGGTGATGATCCGTGACACTCATCACTTTCCTCAATCCATGAACATGTGCCTGACAACCACCTCCGTTCTACATCAGATTGAATGAGTATCTCTTAGATTTCTTAATCAGAATCTTCGTGGTATAAGCTGGAATTGATGGCGACATTCATGAGAATCCGGAAAGTCTAAACCTTGTCTGTGGTATTCCGAGTAGGATTCTGGGGTTGGATGGCTGTGACGAGCTTCAAACTCGCGAGTGTTGGGCGTGATGACAAACGCAAAAGAATCAATGGATTCTATTCCAACATGATCGAGAACCAACAGCTGATTACCCGTGCTGTGACAGAGCATTTGGACCATTTTTACTGAGAGGATGGGAAGTAGCCATTGACAACAGTGACACCCTACATATAGCTTGCCATGGAAGGAGCCTTGCGTGTGGGAAGAGGATTACAAGAGAAAAGCTGAAAAAAAGCAGACAAAGCATTTCCAAAACTCCAACATATTCTCCATTATTGCACAATAAGTATTTATTTTATGCCCTTTTTACTTAATACAAAACTAAAGAACCCTATTGGTATCCTGACTAAGAATAATAAATAACCATAGCTTGCTTCAAGCCAACAATCTCCGTGGGATTCGACCCTTACTCACGTAAGGTATTACTTGGACGACCCAGTACACTTGCTGGTTAGTTGTGCGAAGCTGTGTTAAATAGTCCATTAATATTGGCATACACAATTTTGTGCACCAGATGCCAAAGAGAAGGGCGTGCCACTTGAAGAGTTGGGCGTGGCACGCCAAGCCAATATTGGAGCTGGGCGTGGCACGCCACTGAAGCGCCAGTCACACGCCAGCTACTGGAGGTCACGTTTAATGAGTTTTCTTTTTCCCTCCAATTGTAATGTTCTTTTCCTTTTGTATTTTCTTTATTCTAGTAATAGGAGTAGTATAAATACCCCTTGGAAGTACTGAAGAAGGGGTCAAGTTGGGTAGTATTGAATTGACATTGCCAAGTTTAGATCTAGTTTTCACTTTACACTTCATCTATTCCATCTCTTGTACTTTTCTCTGAGCTATGAGTAGATAAACTCCCTCTCCTTGGGAGATGGAACTCTATTGTACTTGATGAATTAATGATAGTAATTTTTCTTCTTCTATTAATCTTCTCTTTGATTTGCTTGAAGGATTTTCGTTTTCACTCCATCATTCAATTATCTTAGGAAAGAGATTGAATGAATCTGGGTTTTATGTGAGCTTTGGAAGAGGGATCATAAAACCATGCTTGAGAATCCTTCTCATGCTTGAATAGATTTGGGTTTGGGTTGGATATAGTGACGTTAATCTTCCCAATACTTGGATCTAGGAAGGTGTGTGGTAAAATCAGGGACCATTCTTCAACTCTTCTCATGAGCAATTAGACCAAGGAATCGGCTATTGATCAAGGTTAGAGAGATTGAATTACCAAGGGATTGGGACTCAATCACTCATGATTGCCAAGAGGTCAGTGAGTTGTATGATTGAAGAAGAGATGAATTGGATTTAATCCAAAGAGATCAACATATCCCAAACCCAATGAATTCCCATACTCTTATCTTTCACTTTCTTTATAGCTTTCTTTTACATTATGCTCATTCCCCATTCCCTTTTATAATTCAGTCTTTTATAATTCTATTCTTTACATTATTGCAATTTACATTTCTGCAATTATCATTTTCCTTTATTTTCATGTCTTTATGATTCTACAATTTAATTCCCAGTACTCAACATTCTCTATTTGGTTAGCTTAACTAATTAATTCATTAGCTAACACTGTTCAATCAATCAATCTTTGTGGATACGATCCCACTCCTAGTGGGTTATTACTTGACGATACTTTTGGTGCTCTTGTCAATGAATGGATTTATAATCAAAATTTTGTGGGGTGTGAATTCTGGTCATCAAGTTTTATGGCGCCATTGCCGGGGATTGATTTGAATTGACAGTGATTAAGTGGATGAAGAAATAGATTAAGCATTTTTTTATTTTTGGTTAGATATTTTGTTTTATTTTAATCTTTCTTTTTCACTACACAGATACTAACACTAACAAGAGCACACTAACTGTTTGTCATTTTGCACTAATTGATTTGGCTTACCCACCCTTCTTTCCAAGGGTGTTAACATTTTCTTTTCCTTTGTGATTCTGTTTTGTGTATGACAGGGAGAAGGAGAGCTGACATCTCCTACGACTCTGAACCCGAGAGAATGTTACTAAGATTAAGAAGAGAAGTAGTGGCAAGAGGCAAAATAGTGGTTGGTGAAGAAGAAGAGAAAGGTCCAACCCAAATCATGGAAGGAGAAGCACAAAACCCCCATGAAGAAGCTGTTGGCAACAATCATGCTCCTCAAGAGAGGAGGGTACTAGGTTCCTACATAAATTCTAACTCTGGAAATTGTGGGAGTAGCATTGTGAGACCCAACATACATACCAACAACTTTGAACTTAAGCCATAGCTCATCACTCTAGTTCAAAATAATTGTTCCTTTGGAGGAAATGCTCAAGAGGACCCCAATCAACATCTCACCACCTTCTTGAGGATCTGTGACACTGTGAAGTCAAATAGAGTGCATCCAGACACCTATAAATTGATCTTGTTCCCTTTCTCTCTTAGGGACAAAGCATCAAAGTGGCTGGAATCATTTTCCAAAGAAAGCCTCACCACCTGGGAAGATATTGTTAACAAGTTTCTAGGAAGATTCTACACTCCACAAAGGATCAATAGATTGAGAGCTGATGTCTAAATGTTTAGACAGCATGATGGAGAGACTATGTACGAAGCCTAAGAGAGATTCAAGGATTTGACAAGGAAATGCTCTCCTGATATGTTCAATGAATGGGTGCAGTTGCACATCTTTTATGAAGGGTTAACTTATGAATCCAAGATAGCTGTAGACCACTCTTCAGGAGGCTCCCTTGACAACAAAAAGACCATCGAAATCATTGAAACTGTTGCTGTAAATGAGTACTTCTATGCCTCTAAGAGGACTCAAAAGAGGGGAAGAGTAATGGAGCTCAACACCATGGATGCCTTGCTAGCACAAAACAAATTGATCACAGCTTAATTGGCAACTTTAACCAAGCAAATGGAGAAGACTCAAGTCTTAGATATCCATGCTCAAGAACCTCCACAAGAGGAAGGAAACCCAACAACTGAAGAAGAATGGGAGCAAGCCAATTATGTGAATAATTCCTCTAGACCACCATACAATTCAGGAGGAAAAAACCACCCAAACTTTGGGTGGGGAAACCAGCAGAACCATAACCCAAAAAATAAGCCTTACCAACACAATAACCACAACCCCAACCATCAATCAAGCAGCAACAAACCTACCACAATTCACAAAATGTACCCTACCATTTCACCCTACAACAATACAATAACCACCCTCAAGATACCTCATCCTTAGCCACACAACTAAGTGATCTCAGCAGTAACATTGCAAGAATAGAAGCTACCATGGCACAACTATCAGGGACCATTTCCACAATATCAGAGAGGCAAATACAGGCTGACAGGAAGATGGATGTAATCCACGAAGAGGCCAGATCTAACATAAAGAATCAAGGTGCAGTAATCTCAAAACTGGAAGCACAACTAGGAAACTTGTTCAAGCAAATACCAATGCCCACACACACTTTTCCCAACGATACCATGGTCAACCCAAGAGGATAATGCAAGGCTATCACCCTAAGAAGTGGGAAGGTTGTGGAAGCAGCAGGCCCAAGCCAAGACAGACAAGAAAAGGGAGCTGCAACTGCATTCGAATCCAGCGAGGAGGCAGAGACACATGTACCTACCTCACCAAAGCAAGTTCTAAAGCCTTATGTGCCACAAGCACCATATCCACAAAGACTAAGAAAAGATGGAAAGGACAGCCAGTTCTCCAGGTTTCTTGAGATCTTCAAGAAGCTCCAAATCAACATCCCTTTTGCTGAAGTATTAGAGCAAATGTCGCTCTATGCCAAATTCTTAAAGGAGCTCATAACAAGGAAGAGGAATTAGGGAGAAAAAGAGACTGTAGTATTCACTGAAGAGTGTAGTGCCATAATACAAAAGAAGCTTCCTTAGAAATTGAAAGATCCTGGGAGTTTCTAAATTTCCTGTATCATTGGGGATATAAGCATTGAGAAGGCACTATGTGATCTAGGAGCCAGCATCAACCTCATGTCCTTAGTTATGATGAAAATGATGAGAATTGAAGAAGCAAAACCTACAAGAATGGCTCTACAATTAGCTGACAAAACTTTCAAATTTTCCCATGGTGTAGTGGAAGATCTGTAGGTGAAGGTGGGAGAATTCATTTTCCCAGCTGATTTTGTTGTGCTTGATATGGAAGAAGAGGCCAACACCTCGATTATCCTAGGAAGGCCATTCCTAGCTACTGCTGGGGCCATAATTCATGTTCAAAAAGGGGAGTTAATCTTGAGAATACATGAAGAGAAGATGGTCTTCAATATCTTCAAGGAAATGAGCTACCCCAAGGAAGAACAATGTGAAGAAATCAAAGAGCAAGATCAACAAGTCTCATGTGGTGAGCTACCATTGGAGATTATGGATGAACCAATCATGATGGACAAGACAAACAAGATAGAATTGGAGGCTCCAAAGTTGGAACTGAAGACTTTGCCTCCAAGTTTGAAATATGCTTATTTGGGGGACAGCAACACATACCCAGTGATCATCAACTCAAGTTTGAATGAGGAACAAGAAGAGAAGTTAATCCAAATGCTGAAACAACATAAGGATGCTATAGGGTGGACACTTGCAGATCTCAAAGGAATCAGTCCTTCAATGTGCATGCACAAAATCCTACTTGAGGAAGGTGCAAAACTTTCAAGGCAACAGCAGAGAAGGCTGAACTCAACTATGAATGAAGTTGTCCAAAAAGAGGTGTTGAAACTATGGCAAGCAGGGGTGATTTACCTTATCTCAGACAACCCTTGGGTGAGCCCTGTCCAAATGGTTCCTAAGAAGGGAGGGGTCACTGTTGTGCCCAATAAGAGGAACGAATTGATACCCACACGGACAGTGACTAGCTGGCGTATGTGCATTGACTATAGGAAGCTCAATGAAGCCACCAGAAAAGATCACGTTCCCCTACCTTTCATGGACCAGATGCTTGAAAGACTCGTAGGACATGAATATTACTGCTTCCTGGATGGCTACTCTGGCTACAACCAAATAGTTGTAGACCCTAAGGATCAGGAGAAAACTTCATTTACTTGTCCCTGTGGAGTCTTTGCTTATAGGAGAATGCCCTTTGGATTGTGTAATGCACTTGCAACATTCCAAAGGTGCATGCTCTCCATCTTCTCAGACATGATTGAGAAGTTCATTGAAGTGTTTATGGATGGCTTCTCTGTGTTTGGGAATTCATATTCTGATTGCCTACATCACCTCGCCCTGGTGCTAAAGAGGTGCCAAGAAACCAACCTGGTTTTAAACTGGGAGAAGTGTCATTTTATGGTAACTGAAGGGGTGGTTCTTGGTCACAAGATCTCAAACAAGGGTATAGAAGTGAACAAGGCAAAGGTGGAAGTAATTGAGAAGTTGCCTCCACCTTGCAATGTCAAGGCAATTAGATGCTTTTTGGGGCATGCTGGGTTCTATAGGAGGTTTATCAAAGATTTTTCAAAGATTGCCAAACCTCTCAGCAACCTACTTATTTCAAACACTCTCTTTGTTTTTGATAAAGAGTGTATGTTAGCCTTTGATGAACTTAAAAACATACTTTTCTCTGCACCTATTATAGCACCACCCAGCTGGGATCTACCCTTTGAACTAATGTGTGATGCATCTGATTTTGCTGTTGGTGCTGTTCTAGGACAGAGGAAAGACAAGCTAGTACATGTTATATACTATGCTAACAAAGTTCTCAATGAGAACCAAAGGAACTAAACTACTACAGAGAAGGAACTTTTAGCCATAGTCTTTGCTTTTGACAAGTTTAGATCATATCTTATTGACTCTAAAGTTACTGTTTTCATTGATCATGCAGCCCTTAAATATCTGTTGACCAAGCAAGAATCCAAGCCTAGGTTGATAAGGTGGGTCTTGCTACTCCAAGAGTTCAATATAGAGATTAAAGATCGAAGTGGAGTAGAGAACAAGGTTGCTGACCATTTGTCAAGAATCCCACATAAAGAGGATGAAGCACAACAACTTGAAGTGAATGAAAGTTTCCGTGATGAGCAGTTGATGATGATTAAAGAGAGCCTTTGGTTTGCTGATATAGCCAACTTCAAGGCTATTGGGGAGCTGCCCACCAAGATCAACAGGAACATGAGGAGGAAACTAGTCAATGATGCTAAACACTACATTTGGGATGAACCTTACTTGTTCAAAAAGGGTGCTGATGGAATCCTGAGGAGGTGTATTTCACATGAGGAAGGACAGGAAGTGTTATGGTACTGCCATGGATCCACCTATGGAGGCTATTTCAGTGGTGAAAGAACAGCGGCCAAGGCGCTGCAATGTGGATTCTTTTGGCCAACAATCTTCAAGGATGCAAGAGAGTTGGTGTCAAGATACAATGAGTGCCAAGGGGCTGGCAGCTTATCCATGAAAAATAAGATGCCACAAGATTCATCATGGAGCTGGAGTTGTTTAATGTGTGGGGGGTTGACTTTATGGGACCATTCCCATCCTCCTACTCAAACAACTATATATTGGTGGCTGTAAACTACATGTCAAAGTGGGTAGAAGCCATACCCACATCAACAAATGACAACAAGGTTGTGATAAGCTTCCTAAGGAAGAACATCTTTAGCCGCTTCGGAGTTTCTAGAGCTCTTATTAGTGATGGGGGGACACATTTCTGCAATAAGCAACTCAAAGCATTTCTTCTGAAGTATGGAGTCAAGCATAGAGTAGCAACCCCTTACCATCCACAGACCAACGGAAAGTTGAGATCTCAAATAGAGAACTCAAAAGAATCCTTGAAAGGATTGTTGGTAACTCAAGAAAGGAATGGTCCAAGAGGCTGGATGATGCACTATGGGCCTATAGGTTAGCCTTCAAAACACCCATTGGTATGTCGCCATATCAACTGGTGTTTGGAAAGGCTTGTCACTTACCAGTAGAGCTTGAACACAGAGCATTCTGGGCTCTAAAGATGTTGAATTTTGACAATCAAGCTACTGGGGAAAGGAGGCTACTATAACTCAATAAGCTAGAAGAATTCAGAAATTAAGCTTATGAAAGTGCTAGGATTTACAAGGAAAACACAAAGAAATGGCATGATTAAAAGCTAGCAAGAAGAGAGTTTGTAGAAGGTCAGAAGGTGCTGCTATACAACTCAAGGCTCAAGTTCTTCCCAGGAAAACTAAAGTCAAGGTGGTCTGGCCCTTTCACAATCCTTAAGGTGTCTCCCTATGGGCATGTGGAGCTTATAGAGGACAAGACACAGAGGACCTTTACTGTCAATGGACATAGGCTAAAGCATTACTTGGGGGACTCTTTGGAGGAGCAGAGAGTGAGCTACAGCCTCAACTAAAGATGAAATAATGTCAAGCTAATGACACTAAAGAAGCGCTGGTTGGGAGGCACCCCAACATCCATATCCTTTTGATTTCTTGCTTTCTAAAAGTAGTTTAGGATCATTGGTTTAAGTAGTTTAAGTTCCAGTTAATAGCTTAAATTTTCTGCTTTCATAAATAGTTTGTGGTAGCTTAGATAGTTTACATTGCTTGTTAATTAGTAGATTTTTTATGGTGTTTACTGAAAGTGAAAGGACTGCTGGGTTTACTCATTAACATTGATGATATTGGGCTACAAATCTAGCTAAGGAGCTAAGTTTGGTGTGGCCACTAACCCACTTAATTTAGGCTTACAACCACTTAAATGAATTAACTTTGAAAGTAAGCCCAAAAATTAAGTTTGGTGTGGCCACCACCATATGATGCTCGCATAGCAAGCCCAGCATGTTCTTAGTCTGAATGCATTAAGTAAATTGGCTAGGCATGTAAGGTCACTTTAATGTGTTCGGAAGGGGTTAAAGAATGTGAAAGAAGTGGATTTAATTCACCCTTATGAACACATTAAATATCCAATGATAAACCCAATTTATTATATGCAAGGAAATTAAGTTTGGTGTCCCAAGGGACACTCATCAAATATATTTTAATTGTATGTTATGAAAGGGGATATAAAGAGGTTTGATAAACCACTATTTTATGGTTTACAATGTGTTTAATTGTGTGGTTTTATCATGGTCTTTACCCACTTATTCATATAATTAGCATGCATTTATATTTCCTTCCTAAAATTATTACATGATTGAAAACTTACTTCCTGGAGACCTTTAATTAGGTATTTTAATCCTCCTTTATTCCATTCGATGCCGTGATCTGTGTGTTAAGTGTTTCAGGCTTTATAGGGCATGAATGAGTAAGAGATTGGGAAGGAAGCTTGCAAAAATAGAAGGAATACAAGAAATTGAGGAGATGACCAGCGAGAAGTGACGCGTACGCGTCAGCAACGCGACCGCGCGGAAGAAAGGAATTCGCAGTGACGCGGTCGCATGAGTGACGTAGACGCGCGGATTGGAAAAGCAGAAGCGACGCGGAGGCATGGACGACGCGCCCGCATGGAAAAGAAAAATGCCGAATGACACGTCCGCGTGAATGATGCGTCCGCATGACGTGCGCGATCTGCAGAATTTCAAAAGTCGCTGGCAGAGTTTCTGGGCCAGATTTCAATCCAGTTTTTGGCCCGGAATTACAGACTAGAGTCAGGAAACATACAGAAATGAAAGATACAATTCATTCTACATAATTTTTAGTTTTAGATCTGGATTTACTCCTCCCCTAGGTTTTTCAATCACTTGACATTTATAATTAGGATTTTTGGAAGATTTTGCTTTTTAGCTTTTGAGAAGAGGCCACCTCTGGTACTATTCATTATACTTTGCTATTTGCTTTTTACTTATTCTTCCATGTTCTTAATCCCCTTAGAGTTGACATTGGCTTATTTTTACAAGTTATTAATATAGACTATTTTTATTTTTAATTAATCCTTTTCATTATTATTTATCATGTCTCTTTTTAATTCCCTTTCCTATGTTATGAGTTCTACGTTCACAATGAGCGAGTAGTTTCCTTACTTGATAGGGAGTTGATTGAAAGGAACCCTTGAGTTGGGGTACTTAAAGGAGAAATTGTAATTGGGCTCATTGTTGGAATGCCCTCTAGTCACTGACACAAATCCTTTTCAATGAGCGGATTGGGACTTGTGAATAGAAACAGCAATCCAACTTGTTTGACTCTCCCTTACCTAGTAAGGGGTAACTAAACAGAGCAATCTTCAATTATCAATTAATCTTGAGAGTACTTCAACAAGAATAGGGCTTCCAACTAATCTACTCCCAGTCAAGGCTTTTATTTAGAATTAATTAAATTCTCTATTTTAGTTTCCTGTTATTCAACTCAACCATTTTTGAAGACACCTGATTGATAAAATAGCACATCTCTCTGCAACTCATTGGGAGACGACCTGGGACTCATACTCCCAGTATTTTAATTTAAATTTTGTGACAACCCTTCTAAATTGATAAGCGGATTTTCGGTTGGTTAAGGACTGTACTTGCAACGCATTTCTATTAATAATTTCTTAACCCGCCAATTTCTGCCACGTCAAGGTTCTTTTTCACTAATGGGTTTTCGGTTTTCAATTTCAGAAGAGAGAATGGGGCCCATATGATTCATGGCTCACTAAGAGAGGAAGTCAAAGTGTACTTGCACTTTGGAACTCAACACTTGCAGAGAATCAAAAGAGAAGAGGATTGGCACCTCTTCCCACGTTAGGCGTCACTTCCCAAGTGGGAAAAGGCTGAATTGCTTTTAATTCCCTCCACAACCCTCCCATCCAGCTGCATCTCTCACTCTTTTAAAAGCCAAACGCTTTCCCCACTCTCCACACTTCATTCTCACACTTTCTTTAACCCCCAAGTTTCACACGTGAAAGAACCCTTTTCTCTCTTTTCACCCTCTTTTTTTCTACTTGATTAGGGACAATCAAGTCCTAAGTTTGGTGTTGTGGAGCAAAACCTTGCTTTGCTCTCTATTTCTTTACCTCTTCTTTCCATTTTTCTTCAACCTTTCACACTTTTTTTCTCACCCAATGGCACCACCAAGAGCGTCATCATCAAAGAAGAGAAAGATCAAGGAACCAACTTCAGGATCCTCAAGCTACAATAAATACAAGTTCCTCTCATCATTCAACTAAAACCAATTTTATGGTTGGGTGAGTGAGAGACAAATCATTCCGTAGGTTGGTTTCTAACTTGGTAGGAATGAATACCCTGAGATCAACCAAAAAATCAACAACAGAGGATGGGCACTCTTGTGCAACCCACCAAGAAAGGTGGTGAAAATCTTGGTTAGAGAATTTTATGCCAATGCAGTGCCCCAACTTGGGCAACCTTATGGCTACTTGAGTTATGTTAGGGGGAAGGCCATTGATTATAGCCCCTCCAACATAGACAGGATGTTGATGGTGAAGCAAACAAACTCTACCCGAAGTTATGAAGAGAGGATAAAACAACAGGGCCCAAGATTTGATGAAATTCTCAACGAGATATGTGTGCTGATTGTGCATTGGATCAATGATAAGGATGGGAGACCCAACTAACTGTGAAGAAGAGACTTATGCCCCTAACCTAGAGGGTGGTTAGACTTTGTAAGAAGGTTTCTAAATTCCACAGCCAACACTTTAGAAGTAACTAAAGAAAGAGCTGTGCTCATATATAGCATAATGAAGGGAGAAAATGTCAATGTTGGGGAGATGATTGCCACCAACATCAATAGGGTGCTCAAAAGCACCAAGGATAGCTCAAGGCTGGCATTCCCCAGCATCATTCAAAGGCTGTGTGATGAGGCAGGGGTGGAGAAGATTATTGATGAAGTTCTGGTGGAACAAGAGAAGCCCATAACCGCCAAGAAGATGGCCAAAGTGGTGGGTGTTAACCCACTTCAGCGGGCCAGGGAGCATAGAGCTCAAGCTTATGAGCCACAATAGCAACCATAACAAGAAGAAAAGGCTGAAGATCAACCACACTACTTGGCACTTCCACCACCACCATATCCACAATTCCCTGAAGGTTTCAACTGGGAGTAGTTGCAAGGAGACATACACCACCTGAGAGAAAATATCAACCATCTCAAGCAACAACAACAACATTGGGACCAAGTGAATGAGAATATACAACAACTCCAAGGAAGTATGGAGCACATGAAGGAACGGCAAGATCAGTTCAATTGGGAAGAAATGCAAGGAAGCCTCAACAAAATAGTGGAACAAAATATATGGAATAAGAGGAACCTTGCTAAGTTCAGATATCTTTATGATGCTAGAACCATTTCCAGAAGGCAATATGATATAAACACACAAGCGAAGTTGAATCACTTGTGTAATGCAGTAGCCACAATGAACCTTAGATACCCAACATTCATGCAAGGGATGGAGGAGTTGAGCGCAAGGTAAGAAGAAATTCTAGCCAAGCACAAGGAGGATGAAAGAACCTATATGAGAAGGCTAGGATTTTGGAAGCCCAAGAACACACAAGCACAAGAGGGATCCCCCAATAAGGACGCTGATAACTCCTCCCCTCCAAGAAGAAGGACAAAGGGAAAGAACCCATGAACTGAAGCTGCTCAAGGTTGTTAAGTCCTATGGTTGACCGTTTCACATTCTGAATTTCTATTTTAAGTCTTTATGTTTTAATTTCTGTTTGATAATATGTTGCAATGCTAGGATAGTTTATGCTTTACGTCTAATTCCCTGAGGTTTCTTTTATGAGTCTTTTATGTTAAGGAAAGAGAATGCAGTGTTGTTAAGTTTCACAATCATCAAATAAAAGAATTAGTTTATGTCCATAAGAGTCTATGGTGAATTGTTGCAAGAAAAAAAGTAAAAGAGATTAAGACCAACTAAGGGTATTCAAAACCAAGAGATAAAGGAACTAAGTGCATGACCTTGAATGAATTAAAAAGAAAATGAGTCATGGTGAGCAACTAGGCTTAGAGGGAATAACAAGTTAAGGCCAGGGATGTCCCTTGAATATCTATAGAACCAAGAAGTAGTAGAGCAACAAAAAGACCCAAGGCTATGAGCATCACCTACTAGGATGAAAGAAAGCACCAAGTAACTCAAAAGAGTCAAAGATCCTAGTAGATGCTTGTGGTGAAGATATATCAAGAAGGGAGACCTGGGCGAGTAAATTCTTAGGGGTGTTTCAACACCTAACACCCTAAAACCAACTAGTTTGGGAGTGTTAATTGAAAACCAAATCTAAAGGGTTGTCTTGAGACAAAACACTTAGAGTCGTGGTCAATTGAAAAGAAAGAAAAAGAAGAAACCCTTGCTACTTCAAGGTGACAATCAATAAAAAGGGCACCTCAAACAAACACTTGAGAAACCTTTAAGAGCCTAGAAATTCATTGTGGCATTGAAACAATAATACTCATGCATGTGTTAACACTTAGCCTTAATCTTGGTGACAAATCCACTTACTCATGGTTGAATTCTCAATGCATTTAAGAACAATTCACCTTGATTTGCTTGGGACAAGCAAAGCTTAAGTTCGGTATTGTGATGACTTGCAAGATTTACCCTTTTTTCCTATACAAAAGGACCATAAAAAGAGCACATATTCACTGTTTCAATACAATTTCATTGGCTAAATGATATATATTATGGTAGATTGTTTTAAAATGGGTTTGTGCTGAATTTCAGGTGAAAAGAGCAATAAAAAGGGAAGAAAACAACAAGAAAAAGCTGGGCGTGTGAAGAGGGCGTGCCACTTGGGACAAACACCACAAAAATGAATGGGCGTGGCACGTTAGTATCAGGGTGTGGCATACCAATAGTAAAGTATAGAGAGCAATGATGAAGGCCACAAGAAGGGCGTGGCACTCCAAACTGGGCATGGCACGCCAAGACCATCACACACCATGGGCGTGCCACTTGAAGAACTGGGCATGGCATGCCACCTCATTAATTAGGAAGAGGAATCACTTGGGCGTGCTACTTGCTGTCGAAGGCGTGGCACGCCAACCCCAATCCATCACTTGGGCGTGCCACTTAAAAGACTCGGGGGGGCGCGCCAAGTCTGAAAAGGACAACTTAACTTGGGCGTGCCACTTGAGATCGAAGGTGTGGGACGCCAACTCTCACTAGCCATATGCGCGTGCCACTTGAATGCTGGGCGTGGCACGCCAGCTACTGGGACAAAGAAGAATACTAGGCGTGGCACGCCAGCACCTGGGTGTGGCACGCCAGTTATATTTTCCAGAAAGGTGAAAAAGCTTGCACTATGGGCGTGGCACGCCAGTACAACTTTCCAGAGAAGGAGATAGAAGGCCAACCACATAGGCGTGCTACTTGGTATCGAAGGTGTGGCACACTAGCTTCCATTTCCCATTTGGGCATGCCACTTGAGTCTCAGGTGTGGCACGCAGCATCATCAATCACAAGAAGCAGACTAGGGTGTGCCACTTGAGCTTCAAGGCGTGGCATGCCAAGACTAGGAGGCCATGTGCGTGCCACTTGCGTTCTAGGCGTGGCACGCTAGTGAAGGAGCCAAGCACACACAATGGGCGTGGCACGCCAGACCCTGGGTGTGCCTTGCTAGTTCAACTTTCTAGAGACAAGAGTTGAAGAAAGAGGTCTGGGCGTGCCACTTGGGCTCGAAGGCGTGACACACCAGGCTAACCAAGGCTTTAAAGAAGCTTGGGCGTGCCACTTGGGCTCGAAGGAATGGCATGCTAGGGATGCCAAAGAGAAGGGCATACCACTTGAAGAGTTGGGGGTGGCACGGCAAGCCAAAATTGGAGCTAGGCGTGGCACGCCACTGAAGCGCCAGTCATACGCCAGCTACTGGAGGTCACGTTTAATGAGTTTTCTTTTTCCCTCCAATTGTAATTTTATTTTCCTTTTGTATTTTCTTTATTCTAGTAATATGAGTAGTATAAATACCCCTTGAAAGTACTGAAGAAGGGTTCAAGTTGGGTAATATTGAATTGGCATTGCCAAGTTTAGATCTAGTTTTCACTTTACACTTCATCTCTTCCATCTCTTGTACTTTTCTCTGAGCTATGAGTAGCTAAACTCTCTCTCATTGGGAGAGGGAGCTCTGTTGTACTTGATGGATTAATGATAGTGAATTTTCTTCTTCTATTCATCTTCTCTTTAATTTACTTGAAGGATTTTCGTTTTCACTCCATCATTCAATTATCTTGAGAAAGAGATTGGATGAATCTGGGTTTTATGTGAGCCTTGGAAGAGGGATCATAGAACCATGCTTGAGAATCCTTCTCATGCTTGAATAGATTTGGGTTTGGGTTGGATATAGTGACATTAATCCTCCCAATACTTGGATATAGGAAAGTGTGTGGTAAAATTAGGGACCATTCTTCATCTCTTCTCATGAGTAATTAGACCAAGGAATTGGCTATTGATCAATGTTAGAGAGATTGAGTTACCAAGGGATTGGGACTCAATCACTCATGATTGCCAAGAGGCCAGTGAGTTGCATGATTGAAGAAGAGATGAATTGGATTTAATCCAAAGAGATCAACATCTCCCAAATCCAATGAATTCCCATACTCTTATCTCTCACTTTCTTTATAGATTTCTTTTACATTCTGCTCATTCCCCATTCCCTTTTATAATTCAATCTTTTATAATTATGTTCTTTACATTATTGCAATTTACATTTTTACAATGATCACTTTCCTTTATTTTCATGTCTTTATGATTCTGCAATTTAATTCCCAGTACTCAACATTCTCTATTTGGTTAGCTTAACTAATTATTTCGTTAGCTAACACTGTTCAATCAATCAATCTCTGCCAAAGAACGGATTCATAATCAACATTTTGTGGGGTCTGAATTCCGGTCATCATCCATTGCATTTTTTGGGATAAAGTGTTCCCACATTCTTGGGATATAGCACCTGCCACTTTCTTAGGATATAGTATCCGCCACACTCAAGGGATATAGTGCCCGACATGCTTCCTAGGGTAAAGTGCTCCCACACTCTTGGGATATAGCGTCCGCCACGCTCTTGGGAAATAGAGCCCGTCACACTCATAAGTACATATAATCCATTAAGTTCAACAATTCAACACATTCAAGCTTATCCTATGGTCATCTAACCTAAGTTTTCACGTAAAATTATATATTATCTACGAGAACCCGAAACCATACATTGACCGATTCTTCCCTAATGTCGAAGCACCTTAATTATGTCCTTTTCATCAATGCCCAAGGTCCCAAACATACAACAATTAGAAAACCCAACCTCCAAGCTCAAACTCAAGCTTCCAACTTCATCAATTTGGTTCCAATTCACATATATACAATCTAATTCCACATAAACATCACTAAAATCAATATGGAGTTTGCTAATTTAATAATTTCATAAGGGCTAGAGATTCCTCACTTTATCCATGAGTCAAACGGACAAAAACCCGATGATTATCCACTGCTAGAGTTCACCTAAACCATTTGGCCTCCTTCCTCCCTCTGGGTATGTTGTCTTTCTCCTTCTTCCTATTATTTTTTAATTTACTTTTAAAAAATCCTAATAATGCAACCCTGCCGGTTGGCCACTGCCGCCACCCTTTGCTGTTTGTGCTGCCACCAATTCGGCAAAGTTGCCTCCTTCCTCTCTCCAGGTATGTTGTCCTCCTCCTTCTTTCTATTATTTTTTTCAGATTTAGTTCATGTATTAGTTTAGATTTAGGTTTTTAAATTATATTTTGATTTAGAAATTTTTTAATTCTATTTTGATGATTCTGTGTTTGAAATTTTGTTTATAATTCTGATTTTGAATTTTATTTTGATGATTTTGTGTTTATTATTATGATTTGTATTTATTGTTCTGATATCATGAAGAATGAATGTGATTGTTTTTATATTGTTAAGGGTTTATTACTTGAGTTTGCATTAAAAATGTTGATGATGTATTGAATGTTTGAAAAGTACAAGTCAGTTTAGGGGTTTTAAAAATTCTTACTAGGGTTGAAGTTGGTATGGTTAGTTTCTTTGTGTAATTGAATTTTTAGTTTGAAAATAATGAAAATCATATTTGGAAGAGTTAGAAATGCCATTAATTATTAGTATTCCTTTGGATTTTTAAAACTTAGGTAGTGCCTTTTGGTTATTGTTATTTCTGTTTAGCTTTAACTTAGGACTGGTGATGTCTATGCTATCATTTGAAGTAGTTCATGTTCAAGTATTTTTTTTAAATTGTTCAAATTTTCTCTTGCATTTCATACTATCATTTTGAAATGGTTCATGTCCAATTATTTTCTGAGATAAATTATATAGACTGTATTATTCTATTCTATGCATGATAATAACCAAAGATAATACAACCATTTAAATCAAAGAGACATTGTGTTCTTCATATGAAGACTGATTCCATTAGCTTGACCTCTTTTTCATCGTGAATTTTAAATTCAATAAAATTTTCATGGCTTTGCGAGTTTTTATATAAGTTCTGAGTAGTTACATTGGACTTTTAGAAGTAAGTTCTAAATATGGTTTATTTGAGATGGTTTGATATGAGGCTGCAATTCAGAAAACTGATGAGGATGATATATATTATTTTTAAGTATAGAATACAATGCAAACATGACTACCCAAAGTCATATTTATTAGTTGTCAATCCAAATCTTAGTATGTGTTTCATGAATATATTTTATTATGAAGCCATGTTTAACATATATAAAACTGATAATTTCATTCTTTTCTATTGTATTGCCATTAAATAATATTATGTGGTTAGAAACTATAGACACTATAAAATTAGACTGAATTCATTTGTTACTTAGCGCAAACTAAAAAAGTTCCTAAACTGAAGTTTCTGCAAAAAAGAGGTATCTTAAAGATATAATTTTTTATTTTATTCAAATTTTCTTAAGTAAGACTATACTACATTAAGAATTTAACATGGTCTTGTATCCAGTTGTAAGCATAAACAATATCATTGTTTTTATCAAGAGGCCATCAAACTATGAAATGATCTATTTATTTAAGTTTGACTAATTTTTTTCGTATTTAATATATATATTTTTATCGTATGAACAGATACTTGATAAGAAGAATACAGAGCAATATCAATATCCTACTTACTACAGGTAATATGCATGAATTATGTTTGTATTTTATCATTAAACATTTTACTCTCAAGTTTCAAAGTCAACTGTTTAATATGCATGAGTTATATTTTTTTTGTTTATAATTATTTTTTGAGTTAATTAGTTGATTGTTATTAGTTGGCTGAGTTAATATTAATTTGTTTATTTTTAAGTTAATTATTGACTTATTATTTATTGTTGTTAATTTTCTAAGTTTATTATTATCTGAGTTAATTATTGACTTATTATTTATTATTATCAACATTCTAAGTTTATTATTATCTGAGTTAATTATTTTTTAAGTTAATTAATATTGTATTTTCTGATTTATTAGTTTAGAAATTATTAAATTTAAATATTTAAAATTATATATTAATTTTTAAACAATTTTAAAAAATTTAAAATTTAAGTTTACCATTTAATTTACCGTCGGTTAAATTTGCCTATAGTTATTAATTTAATTATTAATTAATAATATATTACTGTCGGATTTACCGAGAGAAAAATCTAATAGAAAAAATTACCAGCGAAAATATTCCATCGATAATTAGTGGCAGATGAAAAAAATCCCCTAGTAAACAATTATCGGCGAGGTTTATACCGTCAAATTTATTTCGACAGTAATTCCAATAGTGCATATATTACGATAAATTCGACGGTATTTAATATTTTTTTGTAGTGTCCCACTTGAATTTAAGGGGGATATTAGAATATATTAGGATCAATTAATATCAATTAAATTAATTAAAATTATTTAGCATATTTGTATATTTATTATAAAATATTATACTTTTATTATTTTAATTTTTCTAGTACCAATAGATACTCTTATCATCTTATGTATTATCATTAAAAGCACTCTTAATAATACAGAATACTTTTTTTTAGTTTATTCTCTTGTCTCTAATAAAAATAAAAAATAATTTCAAAAAAATTTACTAAAATTAATTAAAAAATAGTTAATTCTCTAGTAATTTATGAGAAATTTGTCTCTTGTCATTTAAAAATTAGTGAAAATTAAAATTAATTGATCTTACGTGAAATATGATTATATATCGCCCCATTTTCATGCATGACCCGCTTTATGAGCTTATAATGATATCATTAATGACTAGATAATCATTATATTATTTCACGACGGATTGCATTTAGGCGCTAAAAATATTGATTAGGTGCATTTTGATATTAGTATGAGCAATGCTAGGGAATCAAAAGGGTATTAGCCAAAAATCAGCCAAATACTTTTAGGTGAATTTAAAATTTCTAGGAATTAATATATATGGATGTTTCTTCTGCTAAGTATCAGAATGTTTCTTTTTCATACTAAATGGGTGTTCTTTAATATATTTTTTGAATTTTTTTGTATTACAAATGTGAATGTATCTATTTCTTTAATTATTTTTGCTAAAATATAATTTGGTGTTTCTTTTGTTAAGTATTAGGATGTTGTTTTTTCATATTAAATGAATGTTTTTTTTATATTTTTGTAATTGTTCAAGAATTTCTTTTGGCTAAGATCAAGTGTGTAGTTTGCGGTCTTTTAATCATCAAAACAGCACCTAATATTCTAAAACGCAGGAGCAACATCAACATGAAATAGTAAACTCTTTTATTAATAACATAATTGAAACAACCGTACAGCAAATTAAAATACATATATAAAAAAAATAAAAAAAAGAAATCTCCAAATTCGCACAATAATAATTATTGATTCAGTAGGGATTGAAAAAAAAACGAGTAAAAAGTTATGGTCAAAATCATAATTCCACAAGCCAACAAAGGGAAGGAAAGTGACTTTCAGCTACAATATCAAATCACAAAGTCTCTGAAGGAACTGCTTCAATTTGCTAGAATGTCAAAAAATTATATTCCACAAACTTACACCCCGATACTTCTTCATTGGCACCATCCAGATTTGTCTGCATTTGATGCAGTATATGATTTGTCATCATCGTCCTCGGCAACATTCGGCATGGAGTTTGTGTGTGTGATTATTGAAGGTAGATAGGTTAATGTGAGAGAAAAGGAGAAGGTTTTTATAGGTTTTAATTAGGTTTAATTAATTAATTTTAATTTTTTTAAATTTTAAATTTAAAAAATTTAAAATTAATTTTTAATATAAATTAATATGATTTTGTAACCTTTTGATTCCACATATTTTTCCTATTAGTATACATATTTTATTCTTTTCAATTTATTGAGTATGATTTTATTTTGATACTCTTTATTTTTTCTCCGCCTATGCATAGCAGCATAGGTGTTCTAGGAGCGTATAACTATTAAAAAAATATTTTAAATAATATTAAATCTTTTTAAAATTTATTTTATACAGATTCATAAATAAAATAACTTCTCATAAATACTATAATTAAAAGAGTAAAATGGTATTTTTGTTCTCAAGGTTTGGAGTAAGTCATATTTATGTCTCTAACGTTTAAATCGTCCTATTTGTATTCCTAACGTTTATAAAAGTAATTCAATATTATCATACTATCAATTATACTAACAAATCAGATTATATTTTTCAATTATTCTCACTTGGATGTATTCATTCTCAATTAGGTCTCATTTGGATGTGTTCGATTTTAATATTATACCCACTATTTATGTTTAGATTCAATTATGTCTCTAAAAAAGTGAATTATATAAATGTTGTAGGAATTAGTTTCAACTTCTGATGATCCATTTTTTGGAGTGGATCATCGATTCTATCCCAGACATTTGTATTCTAACTTCAAGAAGAAATTTTTAAAACTCAAACTAAAGCGTTCATGATGTGTAATTGACGGCAGGATAATATTGAATCACTTTTACAAATGTTAGGGATACAAATAGGACGATTTAAACGTTAGGAACACAAATAGAATTTACCCCAAACGTTGGGGACAAAAACGATACTTTACTCTAATTAAAATAATATAGAATAAACTAATAATTAAATATAACGTATATTAATTGAATTGGCACAATTTATAAATAAAGGATAAGTGTAAATAGATGTATAATTGATATATAATTATGAGATAAATAATACCCTAATATAATACCAATTAAATTGATCATTATATTTATTATTGCAACGAATATATAGAAAAAAGAATTAAATATTATTAGTATTTTTCACAAATTATATAACACTTTTAAAATATTAATGTCTAACAACTAAATCTCTTAAAATAACGATAATTAGAACCTAATAATTAAAATTATAATCTGTTAATAAAAAGTTTTTTTTATTTTGAGAATAAAAGAATGTTTTAAATAATACTAAATATAAATGAATATAATATATAATTTTTTTTTAAAGGTAGGTTATTGTATTTCTTAATAAAAAAAATATACTGTCTAAAGAGAGACAAAATAGTAAGATTGAGGTTCTCTTATAAAATCTTATCAATAATAAAAAAACAAACCCAGAAACACTTAAAGAGAGAAATAAACTCAAGACAAAAGTTAGAACATTCAGGAGCTTTAGTGCTCTTTTCTGCCATAGAGACCATGGTGCATCGTTCTCGCTAAGGACACAATTTCTGTTGCTAATGTTTGTTTACTTTCAAAGATCTCTAAGTTTTTCGCCTTCCAAATGCTCCAGGCGGTACATGCAAACAGCTCCAAGAAAGATTCTCCACTTAATCTGATTCTCATTGCTGCTAGCCACCACGTCGTAAAGTTTGAATAGGTTTGATTTAGCAAATCACTCCCAAACAGAGTGTAGTTCTATATTTCAGAAGTCGGGCCACATCTTATCAGGCAATGCAAGATCGATTCTTCAGCTGCTTTGCATCTGGGACACATTGTTGGAGTTGTTGAGAACCTTTGATGTACTAGTTTCAAAACATGTAATTTTTCATGATTTGCTCTCCACATGAACAACTAAATTTTTGTTGGAAACTTTAATCCCCAAATTATTTTTCATCTTTCGAGTTTTCTCATCACTGATGGTAAATGTTCAATTGGGTCATGAAAGAATTTATAAACAATAAAATAACGTGACGCAATGTCATATTGTGTCCTCTTGTTTCAGACCCACTGTAATTTGTCAACACCATCGTGGTTCACTGTTTCGGAAAGGGTACAATGGCTTAAGTCAAGAGGAAAAAGTTGGTTGATCAGAGTTTGATTCCAGCGCCTTTCTGAGGTAAGTCTGTCTTTCACCCACATAATATTTGTACCAGGATTGTTGTTGCAATTGAGCTTAAATGGGTATGAGGGGGAAACCAGGGATCTTGGTATATTTGAACGTGTTCTCGAGGCCCTATACTCTAATTTAGCCCTTGTTTAACTACGTTTCTCCCTTCCAATACACTCTGCCATCCCCAAAAAAGTTAAAACCTTTTCTCTGCCAGCATATCCATAAAATATCGATGATATTTACCCTTTAACATATGGCTAGAAGAGAATTAGGATTTATTGCAATACGCTAGAATTGCTTGTCTAGAGCTAAATTATGCACCTTTAGATCTTTGAATTCCAATCCTCCTCCTTCTTTGGTCTTGTCATATGATCCCAGCTAATACAAGATATTTTCTATTCCGATCCTCGTTGGCCCCACCAAAATTGCATCAAAATTCAGTGAATTTCCTCTAAAAGTGTATCTAGGCAACTAAAAGCATGACAAGGTATAAATTGAAAATGGATTTTCTAACTGCCTTAATAAGCACATGTCTTCCATCAGCTGACAAAAGATTCCTCTTCCAAACCTATACTTTGTTTTAGACCTTATCCTTGATTTCTCCAAATATAGTCTTTTTAGACATTTGAACCACTGAAGGAAGTCCAAGATATTTATCTTGAGCCCTATGTGTCCAATATTAATGAAATTAGCCAAAACCTGTTTGAGCGGAGTAGAGCGTTCTGACTAAAGAAAATGGCAGACTTTGTCAAGTTAACCTGCTGGCCACTAATCATCTCGTACTCATAAAGCAAAGTTAATATATTAGAACACAATTCTTTTAACGCCTTACAGAAAAGGATAAAGTCATCTGCAAATAGGGGATGATTAACTGATAGACATCTCCTACGAATTTGAATTCCTTTGATACTTCTGTTTTGCTCTACCCTATGTAATAGATAGAAAAATATTTTCATTCAAAAAAGAAAGAGAAATAGTAATAGGGGATTTTCTTGTTGGATGTCCCTTGTTGGCCTGAAATAGCCATAAGGTTGTCCTTCCACAAGAGCAGAGTAAGAAACAATAGTAACAAGTTCTTTTATCCAAGTAATCCATTTCTCCCCAAAACCCATCCTCTCCATAATATACCATATGAAATGTCACTCCATTCTATCATAAGCTTTGGTAATATCTAACTTAATGGTCATCTCATATGATAACCCAGTTTTTTTATCTTTAAGTAATGCATGCATTCATGAGCAATGAGAATATTATCAGAAATAAGTCTACCCTAATACTCTGGCTTGAGCTAATCATATTATTCATGAAACTCTGAAGTCGATGAACCAGAATTCGTGAGATGATCTTATAAAATACTGAGGATAAACTTATAGATCTGACTTGTGACATATTTCTAGTGTTTGAAATCTTTGGAATCAAACAAATCTGGATATGGTTAAAGCCTTTTAGAATTTTTTCTCCTCTAAAAAAATTTCATATTACTTTAAACAAATCACTCCCAACTATATCCTAATAAAACTGTAAGAACTTTGCTATGAATCCATCATCCTCCGGGCGCTGCAACTACAGACACTAAGCGTTGCTCGTTTTGTCTCTTCTATTGATACCGGCCTCATCAGTCTGCGATTCATGGAAGCTGTCACTGTAGAGTTGAAATCTTCAAATCTATCCCCCTATCAAAATGATTAGTGGTTAAAAAGATTTTCTTGAAATAATCTCAGCCACCGTCTTGATGGTTTTAGGGTTCGAAGCAATCTCTCCATTGTTCCCCATATTTTATTTTTCCAATTTCTGGTTTAGAATTTCTGGTGGAAGAACTTCGTATTTTTGTCACCTTCTTTAAGCCACTTGCATCGCGACTTTTCCTTCTAATACTTCTCTTCTCTCCCCAAAGTTTTCCTTCAATCTATTTTCCAGCACTATAATCTCATTACCCCCATGGTTTCCTTCTTCATGCAGATGCTCCATCAACATTGTCAATTTCTCTATTTCTTTCTTAGAATTGGTACGGATTTGTTGTTACCACTGAACTATTCGGTGAAGACAAAGCTTCAACTTTTGGGCTAGGCAAAACATTGGTGAAGATTGGAAAATTGTACCCAAAGCCTCTAAAATCAAATTCTTCACTTCATCAATCTCGCAACACCTTTCTTAAAATTTGAAGCACCTCCTTGATTTCCATTTTGGTGGATCAATATCGAGTAAAAGAGGTGCACGATCGGATCCATTCTCTGTTAGCCTCTGAACCACAACTGCATCATACCTAAATCTCCACGTGTCTCCCACCAAGAATCTGTCAAGCCTTTCCCTAATTAATTCATCTCCCATCCTCCTATTCGACCAAGTAAACCTCCGACTAATCATACCAAGGTCCACAAGTTGATTACCCTCAATAAAATCATTAAGATGGTCTATTGATGCTACTTATATGAGATTTTCTCCCTCTTTCTCCTCATTACTTTTGATCGAATTAAAATCTCCCAAAATTATAAAGTTCTGCCTAAATTACTGAAGTTGACCAAAGAATTTTTCAAATTGTCCCAACGTACTTGTTCATTAGTACTTAGATAAACTCCCACCAGCCCTCATGGTGGATTTTTGTACTTATTCTTAATGGTAGCACTTAACAAAAAAGAGTTTTGAGTTAGAATCCTCACCTCCATATAATCCTTCCAAGCAAGAGCCAAGCCTTCTGATAATCTACTCGGATCTACAATTGTGAAACTCAAATAACCACATGATCTAACTTTTTACTCCACAAGGTGAGATTGATTTTTTATTTCACAAAGAAAAATCACCTCAAGATAGTGGAATTGGCACATCTGTTTAAGGTTGTGGACTATTAGGGGTCTCTCCGAACCTCGACAATTCCACATGAAGATTCTCATGATGTTTTAGGTGCCGTCAAATGAATAGCACCCTCCACCATCTCAAGCTCCCTAGGCTGCTCAACTGAACCCATATTTCGGATCCCTCTATATTCCTTATCTTCTCCTACCCTCCTCTTATTCCTGTTCCATGTTCCTATTTCTTCTTAACCACTCTTACCATATATTTAATTCTCTTGAAATGGCTAGCGTGATATCCATAATTAGGACTATTAGTATGATTCTTAGTGAGGATTCTATTATAGGTTGGCTTCTTTATTTTTGCGAGCATAAGGAATATGCTGGCTTGTTATCACAATAACATTATTCCTGTTGCTAGAACTATTTTTCTTATCTTCTGATGGAGCTTTATTGGCTGAGAAGTTGTCACATGATTCACTCCTCATGATCTCCTTGACATTCAGCCTTAAAAAACCTTCAATAAGATAGTTTGGGAGGGGTTTTTTCCGACGAACAGCGCATGCAGTTTGACTTCCTTCCCTTGTTTCATATTTTCAGCCTCTTTCGGTTCTACCCTTATGCCCACTTGATCAGCACATACCCACTCCCCAATTTTATCTTCCATTAGCTTATTCTCCTTTGAATCCTCCATAAAATTGGGACACATCCTATGATCATGGCCTATTCTTGCACAATAGATGCAAATAGTCCCAAGTCTTTCATATCGGACAATTACTTCAAGCAGATTTTTATCTAGTCCAACCATTCTAAGCGAGTCTTTCACAATTTTTCCTCCATTGATCTCAACTTTCACCTTAATGATGCTAGATTCTCTTTCCTTTGTGTCAAAAAAACCTGCATCCAAAATCCTTCCCAACCCTCCACCAAGTTTTTTTATTGCCTCTATAGTCTTGAAAGTTTTTGGTACCCCCAAAATTGAGTCCAAACCGGTAGAAAGGTGATCATCTATTCTTCTACTTTCTTTCCTTCCTTCCAGCGTTGAACTTGCATTGAAAAGTCTTTAGATAACCATGGAGATCTCTTTTCAATTTTCAAAACATCACATTCTCTTTCAAGAAAAATTGGAAATGATTGCACCCAATTTCTGCCACCCTAAAACCCTCTAAATGCCCCATATGGCCTTAAGGGCTCCCTCCATGGTGCACTTAGAAAAATTTTTCTCAGCAAATAATCTTTCCATTATACTGTTGATGCAATTGTTGATCACATCCCTTATATCCACCTCTCCCAATTGAATTAAGTCGTCATTCTCTCCTTCATCTACCAGCGTCTGACCTTGCATGATTTATTTTTGGTTGCCATGCAGCATGCACGATATCGAACAATTTGGCTATAGAAAGTTCTGACCTTGAAACTTGAAAAACTCTTGATTTTTGACGTTGACCTTGATGGTACATAAATTATGTTTGGAAAATTCTAGCAGAGTCTAAGTACCTTGACACGTTTAATAGAAAGAACATGTATATTAATATATTAGTATACAAACGATAAGAATGATATATTATTAAAGTTATGATGCGTGCATTAACGTTTTAAATCAACTAATGAAAGGAAATTATACTATTAGACTATTTGAAGAAAGATAATATTCTAATTTATTACTAATTATATGCATTAAACGTGATTTGTATAAATTGTACTACAATCGTACATAATTTTTTAAAATTAGAGAATTAAATTTTATATCATTAATTAATTATTAAATTAATAATTATAACTATTTCCATTACTACTAGATTATGTTATAATATTCAGTTTAATATATTGTTAATATAGAATATTATCTAAAATTTTTACATAATATTTTTTATTTTTTTTCTTTGTAGGTATAATCTGACTAAGAATGTCAAGGTAATGTTTAAATATATAAAATTTGAAAACTTGAAGTTAGCATACTTTAATTATGGAGTATAAAATAATTTGAAATGCAGACATAAAAAGTTCCAATCGAAATGGTTCTAATTAATGAAGAAGTAGTTGTAATTTTTATATTAATAATAAACTAATTATATATTATGTAAAATTTTAATTAATTCTTTCTTTTGATATTATTTTATAAGGGTGTTTTATATAGTGCATAATTAAAAATCTAGATATATCTCTATTTAAAAAAAATATCTTAAAAAAGAGTTTATGGTAAGATCAAATTTAGTGTCGGTCAAAATATGATTAGATTCAAACCAACTAGTCATGAATATAGAATTTTACTTAAAGAAAAATACCATTTTGTACTCACTTGAAGACTTCCCATTTCTGGCAAATTCTTTTTAGTTTTGAACTAAACAAAAAAAAAATACTTCAAGAATGGGTAAAAGTTATATCATTCATATTTAAATGAGTTGGTTTATATATATATTGATGAATCTTTTAGAAATAAAATTTTGTGCTTTTAATTTTACAAATATATTAGAATTTCTATTTAAAAAAAATATAAATATATAATAAATTTAACAGTGCAGTACTTTTATTATGTTAGAACTTAATAATGAGTTATAAGCAAACTGAAATAGTTATTAAAATATTTTTAAATTTATTTTAATGTATATTATAGAAATGGACTTAAGTTGCGATTCATATATGAAAATTTTACAAAATAATTCATCAGTATATATATAATCACATAAATAAAAAATATATTAAACAAGTTAATAAATAATTAAATATATTAATAAAAACTTCTTTTAAAAATATATTTTAAACATATATACAAAGAAATAAACATGTTCCGACATTCACTTGTTATTGTCATAACTGTATATACTAACTAATGCTTTCAAGGTGCATACAATTTTAAGCAATAATAATGTCTCATTTACAGATTCCATTATAGCTGTTCAGCAATTTTTCATGGTTTCTTATTCCTTTGGCTACAAATAATATCCACTCTTCGTTTTTCGATCTTTTGGTAAATTTGTATGCTAGCTGTACTTCTGCTTCGATCCCTTCCTTCCACTATGAACAAGTAAATAAAGTTGTCTCATCGTATGCATATAGTGCTTTGTATCATCCACTAGATTTATAAAATAAGTATATATAGTTTTTTTTGGGATACTTTCATGTAGGTAAGTTAAGATGATAGTTCCAAAACCTTTGCCAAATATTAGATACGTTTTACAAAATATAATAGCTCTAGGTTTTGTTGCTTGTTTGGTTAATTGTCTACATCATCGTAGTTAATTATTATAAGCCTAATTAAGTTCTTTGATTTTGTTTTGATAAATTATTGTTGATGCTTAAAGTTATTAAAGGGGTTAATTATTAATTGAAGTGAGATTACATCATCATGCATATGCATACAATAATTATGTGAAAAGTCTTTGGTTGAGCTTATGTTGATAACTCGAGGATTATTGACAACTGAATAAAACAATATGAAGATATTCACATTAATTAATTAATACATATATATATCATTTCTGAGATTGATTTTCAAATTGCCGGCTTTGAGAGACAGCTAGAAAGTCAGAAAATAAAACATCTCAATCATGAGAACTGAGAAACATGCATGGTGAAGTGATGACAGAAGGAAAAGGAAGATTGTGAACCTAAATTGATGAGCTCAGAAAAGCAGGCCTAATTATATATGTGATAAGATTCTCTGTGAATCATAATAAAAAAATAAATAAATACTAAGGCACACGCTAGCAAGGAATATGAATATGATTGTAACATGCATGATCATATTCATATATAGTTGGTGCTTGGTGGTAGGTAGCACAGCATGCAAATCATGCATGAGAGACTCTGATCTGCGCTCTAATCATCATTTGCATAAACAAATATGTCATTTCATCATCTTCTATATTGCATCTAATAAAATTTAAAAAAGTATTTATTCACTTTTGTCCCTAAAAAATTTCGAATAAGACATTTTAGTTCCCAACTAAAATTAATTACTCGATTGATTCCTAATAATTAACTCCATCAGCCATTTAGATCCTTTATTCCGTCAACTCTAATGGAAGACAAAATGGTCTCTGATAATTCTAATAGGAGACAAAATAATCCATGATCCATCTGTTTGCAAACGACATCGTTCTCTCCCAATTTTTATTATATCTCGTATAACCCTAACATCCATACTCTCCTTCTTTATTTACTTTCACAGTCTTCTTCTCCATCTTCTCCTTTCTCCTCCTTAGTTTCAAGATCAAGCCATAATATAACTGCTACGCATGTCGCACCTACCTCAATATGTCATGAACTACGCTCTTTCCAAATCCCTGTGACTAGTACACCCTCCTCCTCCACACTTCACCCACCAGAAACATCTACCTCCACGTCTTCGATAACAGCACCACATCCAACTCCGACAAAGTCCACCACATCCTCAAGATCAAGTCCTACAACTATCCTAAGGCAACGCCTTTCTCCATTCTCTGGCAAGCAATATAGATTGTTAGACATTAAGACATCACGAGAAGATTCTCCTTAAACATTATATGAAAATTCTCATTTGGAATGGACCCGAGTGCTTCATTCCTTCTCTCCCGGAGTCCAAGCTGGTAGACAGCTTCGACCTTGCATCCAAGCTATCAATACAACAAGCAATGTTGCCATCACCGCTCATATGAAAACTGAAGCGATTATTGAACATTAGATATGAGAAGAAGATGAAAGAAACGATCGGAGTGATGGACAATGTGACCATGGAGATAATAGGGTAGAGGAGGAGGGAGATGGCAACGACGACGGGTCTTAACAAATCAGAATTACTGTCTAGATTCATGGGATCCATCGAAAATGACAAGTACTTGAGAGACATAGTCATTATTAGTTTCCTAAATATGAATTGGTTGAAAACAAGTTGAGCATTTTTCTTTTTGTGAACATTAACGTTGCAGAATGTGCATATGTAGCTTGAAGTTGCAGTATTAGACTATTAGAGTTATGCGAGATATGATAAAAATTGGGAAAGAACAATGTCGTTTCTAAACAGAGGGAGTCAGGGACCATTTTGTCCCCTGTTAGAGTTGCTAGGGACTATTTTGTCTTCCGCTAGAGTTGACGGAACAAATGATCTAAGTGACAGACCGAGTTAATTGTTAGAAACTAATCAAATAAGTAATTTTAGTTGGAAACTAAAATGTCTGGTCCAAAATTTTTTGGGGACCAAAATGGGTAAATACTCAAAATTAAATGTGCATATAAGCTATTGAGAATTTATTTAAACAAAATTAATTAAGCAGTTTGGTGTATTATATAGTATATACGGTGTATGTGTAGTTTATTCTTTGGATAAAATTTATCTTTTATAATTTCTTCCCAAATTATAATTGCGGGAATGGATTTTGTTTTAGCCCAGCTCAATAAGGGCCGGGTATCTATGTTGTGGGCTACCGATCTAACGGATCATCAACCCATACACGCAAAAATGACCCGCGCGTTCCTCCACCTCCTTAGAAAGACTTGGATAGCTGGCAGAAGCTTCCAAGCGGACGGGCTCGTGTTAGAGGGCCCTCCCGAGTACAAGGCATAAATGGGGACGGACCTACCCCTTTTCCAAGGTACGTCATCTTTATCCTAATTGGCCGCTTCATCGTACGGACACTTACTTTAGCATCGAAGTGTCCTTGCAGGTGGTCCTACCTACTGACCTACCAATGACTGTAGCAGCACCTTGCCTCATAGCTCGCACCCAGGTCCAGATACCTTTCTTTCTCTAGTGGTTGCTCTCAACTCAACACCCGGCCAACCTCTTATCCTGACAAGCAAGTGAACATTGGCACCGTCAGTAAGGACCTGACACGACCACAAAGCTTATCCCTCGCACGGAAGAGGTACGGGTAGAAGGTGGAGCAGCTGGGTGTTCGGGGACCTCTCAAGAACATCGAATATCCCCATCTCACCAAGGCGACTCCCACGTCAGATCTTCAGAAAAGTGCCCGTTCGATAGTACTGGCAGCGATAGTTCTCGTATCATGCAAGAGCTCAAACACAGGGTATAGAACTTGGAGAGGGAACTGGCGACGAGGGACCACTACCATCCTGAGCATAGCCAGAAATCTTGTCCATGCCTTTCACGAACCCGATCTCCATCATGGGGATCGAAAGATCGGCAACAAAGCACCAAAAGGGACGACAGGCACAATCAAACTAATGCTCACTCCCTCACCTACACCCACGGCAGGTTGGAATCCCGTGGGTAACGAAGGAGAGATCGAAGGAAGAAACAGCGAGATCCCACTATAATGGGGGCCACTCATTTCCATCCATCCATCCTCAAGGTCCAGCTGCCGAAGAACTTCGACAAGCTAACAGATATGAGGTATGACGAAACTAAGGACCCATAAGAGCACTTAACGGCCTTTGAGGCCAAAATAAAGTTGGAGGGCGTGGGTGACGTTGTTAGATGTCGCATGTTTCCCGTAACCCTGGCAGGACTGGTGATTCATTAGTTCAACTCCTTCCCACAAGGGTCCATTACAGACTTCGTGAACATCACGCAAAATTTTTTGGCAGAATTCACCACCCGGATCATCAAAGCCAAGCACCCGATTAATTTGCTGGGAGTGACCCAACGGATTGGCAAGCTGACGAGAAAATTCCTCGACCGATTTAATGATAAATGTTTGGAGATTGATGGCCTGATGAACTCAGTGGCAAGCCTATGCCTGACCAATGGTTTGGTGAATGAGGATTTCAGGAAACACCTCACCACTAAACCCGTCTGGACAATGCAGGAGATCCAGAATGCTGCAAATAAATATATCAATAATGAAGAGGTCAGTCAAGTGGTGGCCGCTAACAAACGGCAACCACCCAACCAGCCAGGTCGACAGGCCGGCAATGCTGAAAGGCCAAAAGAAAGAGGCGTCAAGAAAAGGGACATCCGGGAAACCATTTAAACAATTCTCTCGGGTGGGTAAGTTCACCAACTACACCCCTTAACCACTCCATCATTGATGTCTACCAATAAAATGTTGAAAAAGGTATACTGGCCAAGCCAAGGCAGCTTAAGAACATGACAGGGGAAATAAAAGCCTTTATTTTGATTACCACAAAAATTTTGGCCATAAAACGCAAGATTGTTTTGACTTGAAAGATGCACTAGAACAAGACATCTGGGAAGGAAAGCTAACTGAGTTCTCGTAATTCATATGAGAATCAAGGAGGAGAGAGAGAGAGAGAGAGAGAGAGAGAGAGAGAGAGAGAGAGAGAGAGAGAGAGAGAGAGAGAGAGAGAGAGAGAGAGAGAGAGAGAGAGAGAGAGAGAGGGCACTCTAAGGAAGATCGAAGTCGAGCTATGAAGCCGAGGCAAGGTCTCCCCGAAAACCCGAACACTACTCCAACTGTTGCGGAATATAGTGGTTGGAAGGAATGCCCCACCCTAAGTCAAAGTCAACAGTGATGAAGGACGCTAAGGTGTTAGCAATGTCTTTGGAAGGCTCGAAGGTCCAATCGGGGAACTCTTTGAAATATCATTCGGCCAGGAAGACCGTTGGTGCCATGACCTTCTCGAGGACCCGCCAATGTAATCATGGCGAGGATTGGGACCGGCCTGGTCAAACGGATCCTAATGGATACAGGGGTTGATTCGAACATCATATTTCGAAATGTGTTTGACGCCCTGGAACTCAAGGAGAATGACTTCAAAGACCACCGTCATGGGGTTGTAGTGATGCGTGAGCATCTTTTCTATCTTTTCTTAGTAATTTAGATGTGGATTTATTGAGTTTTTATGAGATTTTGGTATTTTGAACCATCATGAATGCTACTTTGAGTTTTGTTACTATTTTGATGATTACAGGTAAAATTTGGGTGAGTTTGAAATAGTTCATGTAGAAGAAAAGAAAGAAAGTGGATGCTATTAACCCTGACCGCTCGCATTCAAACAAGCATAACTTGAGTTATAGAGGTCCAATTGACGCAGTTTTAGCAGCATTAGAAAGCCATCCTCTAAAGCTTTCCAATAATATATAATAGTCTATACTTTGTCTTTGGCATCACGGTACTAAACGTTGTAACATTGGCGTTTAGCGCCACAAGCCTCGTAAAGTGTGCAAGCTCTCTGTGAAGCTGGCGCCAAACGCCACGACTTGGCGTTTAGCGACAGGAGCTTTATAACTCGTGCCAAAGATACACACTAGTGGCACTAAATGCTACTACCTGGCATTTAGCGCCAGAAGACCAGTAACTCCAGAGTTCCTTTCTACCTCAGTGACGTTAAACGTTGAGCCTAACGTTTAGCGCCAGTAGCGCGTTTTAGAGTTCCAAAGAAGGCTTCGTAGCTTTAGTTTTTTTATTTATTATTTATTTCTTTTGATTATTTTAAAACAAAACATAATCTTTTAGGTTTTAGAATTGATTATTTTATTTTATTTTCAAATCAGTTAGGTTAGATATAAAAGGAGAAAAGATTCAACCCTTTGGGCTCTGTTCTCTTCTGCTTCATCATTATGCACTTTACAAAATTTTAGAATCGTAGTTTTCTCTGAGCCATGAGTAACTAAACTTCACCAGTTAAGGTTAGGAGCTCTGTTTATTTTGATGGATTAATACTATTGTTATTCTACTTTTAATTAATGCACTGGTTTACATTCAAGGATTACTTTCGTTCTTCATCCTAGGAATTAAAGTATATTGAAAGATAACTCTCTTTCTATTTGAATTCTTATTGAATCTTGGAAAAGTTAACTCACTTGAATAACAGTTTGAAAATAATTCCTCATAACTCTCTAATTACTCGAACTTAACATGATATGTGACATATAATCACCTTATCTTTGGGTACTTAGGATTTGTGTGGCCAATAAACTAGGATTGGACTTAAATCTTTAATCTAAATTGAGTGACCAAGGAATTGATGGTTGATTAGGTTAGAGGATATTAAATCACTACGGAATTATGGTTTAATGAATTAAAGCTTGCCATGAATTGAACCTTGCAAGATCAAAGTAGTTGGTAAGAATTGTTAATCCAAAAAAGTAAATATCTCTAAAACCTTAACTGTTTCTCATATAATTCTCACAATCTGTTTACTGTTTGCTTTCTTAAATCTTTTGAACTACTATTTAATGCAATTTGAACTCAAAAACACTTCTTTGTACTTGTCTGACTAAGAAAATTACTCAATTATTGTTGCTTGATCCATCAATCCTCGTGGGATCGATCCTCACTTACCTGAGGTATTACTTGGTACGACCTGGTGCACTTGCCGGTTAGTTTGTGGTTTTCGAAATCCACACCATGTAGGATTGGGAGAAACTAGATCAACCATATGTCACCCTCCCGGTCTGCGTGGTTCCAGGAAAGCCGCAAGTCGACAATGGCAGAGTTTGTGGCGTTGAGGGATTCTACGGCGTATAACATCAACCTTGTCATACGGACCATGAACGAACTGTCAGCCATCATTTACACAAAGCTCCTTACAATGAAATTTGTGCCGGATAATGAATTTGTGGGCTTAATTCGGGTAGACGTGGAAACGGCGATTGCTTGTGACTCTGCCAGCTTAACACTCAGAAAGAAATCAGAGGAAGCAGTCGGGGTGTTCTTGGCGTACCTAGATTGCATGATTGACGAGAAACCAAGGCCTGAACCCCAAGGAGACCTTGAAAGTTCTGGGTAGGGGATACGGAGGATAAATTTACGTTTGTAAACCGAAACCTCTCCCATGAATTCAAGGAACCCCTCATGGAAGCCATTAGAGCAAATGGAGACCTTTTCATCTGGACTCCAACTGATATGCTGAGGATAGACCTTGATTTCATGTCGCACCGCTTGGCCATGAAGCTGAAAGCCCAATCAGTCGCCCGTCGAAGGAGGAAAATGTCATCAGAAAGAGCCGATAAGGTAGCCAGGCAGACGACTAGCTTGTTGGAAGCCAACTTCATCAGGGAACTTGACTATTCCATATGGCTATCAAATGTGGTGGCTGTGAAGAAGGCAAATGGGAAATGGAGGATGTGTGTCGATTACTCAGATCTCAGCAAGGCGTGTCCCAAAGACTCATTCCCTCTCCCCAACATTGATACCCTGATAGATGTGGCAATAAGATACAAATTTTTTAGCATTATGGATGCATATTCAGGATACAATTAGATCCCAATTCACCGACCTGACAAAAATAAAACAACATTCATAACGCCAGCAGGGACCTAATGTTATAAGGTCATGTTGTTTGGGTTGAAGAACGCGGGGCGACGTACCAAAGATTAATGAACAAAGTCTTCAAGGATCACATCGGCAAGTCGGAAGAGGTTTGCGTGGAGGACATACTGGTGAAGTCAGCCGAACTGAATAGCCAGGTAGCTGACTTGAGCATCATCTTTGACTCACTTTAACAGCACAATATGAGGTTGAACCCCTAAAGTGCGCGTTTGTCATGGAGGCGGGGAAGTTCCTTGGATTCATTATCACTCAGAGAGGGGTTGAGGCCAATCCAAATAAGTGTAAGGCCATTCTCCATATGACAAGTCCTAGTTGTGCGAAGGATGTGCAAAGACTGGCAAGGATACTGATGGCCCTGTCACGTTTCCACGGTGCATCGGCAGCTAAGCTGTTGCCTTTCTTCTGCTTGATAAAGAAAGGGATGCCTTCGAGTGGACCCCGGCATGTGAAGAAGCTTTTAATCACTTTAAGAAAATCTTGTTGGAGCCACCAGTTCTTGGTAAGCCAAAAGAAGGGGAGGCCTTGTATCTGTACCCTGCGGTGACGGAAGAGGCCATGGCAGCCGCCCTGATCCGGGAGGAGGACAAATTGCAACAGCCTGTATACTTCATAAGCAAGGTACTCTAAGGAGCGGAGCTGAGATATACTAGGCTAGAAAAATTAGTCTACGCCTTGTTGATCTCCTCTCGAAGGTTAAGACAGTACTTTCGAGGGCACCCGATCACATTGAGAACCGACCAGGCGATCCAAAAATTTTTACAGATACCTGACCTAGCGGGCCAAATGATAACTTGGGAAATAGAACTGTCTCAGTATGGCATTTAGTATGAACCCCCAGCACACGATCAAACCACAAGCGATGGTTGATTTTTTGGTTGAAGTGACGGGAAATGTTCCGGAGACTCGAACACATAGTGGAAACTTCATGTTGACAAAGCTTCCAACCAAGCATTCGAAGGAGCTGAGATCATTTTAGAAAGCTCAGAAGGAATAAACTACGAGCAATCTATCAAATTTGAATTTCCAATCTCAATCAACCAAGCTAAATATGAAGTGATGATTAGTGGCTTAAACTTAGCTAAGGAGGTCAGAGTAACAAAGCTTGAAGTCAACAGTGACTTCCAGGTTATGACCTCACAGGTGAACGAGACATACCAAGCTTGGGACTCACTATTGCAAAAATATTTGGAACGAACAAAGCAGTTGTGTAGGGATTTTAAGGAGGTACTGGTTCAGCATGTGCCCAGGGAGAAAAATATCAGAGTGGACCTTTTGTCAAAACTGACAAGCACCAAATCCGTAACGGGAAACCGATCTTTCATCCAGGGCTTGGTGAGGGAGCCATCGGTGACCCTCTTTTTGACTCAAGCTCAGGAACCCCTTTGTTGGATCAGCCCAATCCAACATTTTCTCAAAAAAGTATTGCTTCCAGAAGACAAAAAAGAAGCTAAAATAATAAGAAGAGAGGCTGTTAAGTATACAGTAGTACATGGACAACTATACAAGAGAGGGCTCAACCAACCCTTACTAAAGTGCTTATGACCCAACCAGACGAGCATGTCCTAAGTAAAGTGCATGAAGGATGTTGTGGCCACCACACTGAGGGCAAAGCTCTGGCCAGGAAGCTCGTTAAGGCCGATTACTATTGGCCCTCTATGATGGCAGATGCTTGCGAGTTCAAGAGGTGCAAGAAATGACAAGAAAATGTGAATTTCTACAAAGCATTGGCGGAAGAGCTAAGCTCAGTCCTGGCCTCTCGGCCTTTCTCCCAATGGGGAGTTGACCTCTTGGGTCCCTTCCCAGTGGCTCCATGTCAGGTAAAGTACCTCATTGTGGCTATTGATTATTACACCAAGTGGATGAAGGCTGAACTAGCATATCATCTGCAAACTATCGGAAATTCCTTTGGAGACAAGTGATCGCTAGGTTCGGGATCTCAGAAATCATTGTGTCAGATAATAGAACACATTTTTCTGATAAAAAATCTGGGGAGTTCCTAGCAAGACTAGAAATCAACCAAAAGTTTTCCTTTGTAGAGCACCCCAGAGCAACAGGCAAGTCGAGGCAGCAAACAATGTTATCCTCATCGGATTAAAGAAGTGCCTGGATCAGAGAAAGGGCTCCTGGGTAGACGAGCTAGCTTCTGTCTTGTGGTTTTACAGGACGACATCGCAATCTTCTACTAGGGAGACGCCATTCTGGCTTACCTATGGCGTCGATGCGGCGATTCCTTTAGAGATCGGAAAACCGAGTTCGAGACTGCTCCTAGGCGGGAGCAGTGAAGTGATTGAGAAGGACTTAATAGATGAAACAAGGGAGATGACCCACTTATCAAAAGTAGTGTTGAAGTAGAGGATAGCTTTGTGTTACAATCACAGGGTGCAAAAAAGGAATTTTGAAGAAGGCGATCTGGTGCTACGACGTAACGATATCGGTCCGCCGACTCCTGGAAAAGGCAAGCTCTCACCTAATTGGGAAGGTCTTTACAGGGTAAGAGAAGTGCACAGAAAGGGTGCCTACAAGTTAGAGCGGTTAGACAGAAAGGAGGTCCCGAGGACATAGAATGTGGCGAAGCTTAGGAGGTTTTACTCCTGAAAGCTGGACAACCTGCCAACCAATCGGTTATCTTTTGCCTTCGCTTACTTTCACTTTCATCTATTTTGTTGGTTCTTTCTTTAATTTACTTTGTTTCACCAAAACACTTGTTTCACTGTACATTGTTAAAGAAGGGTACTCTTTCCCTTTGCCCTCAAAGCGAGACGACTGCAAGGGGTTTTAACGAGTCCCATTATTGAAAAAGGATTGCCTGTTGATTTTTAAGTTTATTTTTGCTTTGATTTATTTACCCATGTGTTACCAAGTTATAACAACGACTTCCCTGGATTGATCACCCCATGTACCATAATGTAACAACAGGCGGATATCCATTGAACCGACTTGCTGGTCAAACAAAAAAAAATAGAAACTAAAGCAACCAAAATAACGTAAGAATTTTAATTAAAAGTCGAGAATGTTAAAATGGTAGCTTAAAAAGGGTACCACAATGGCCTGACAACAAACAAAGAAATTGTTCAAATTACATGAGGGCATCGCATCGGCCCAACACTTAAAAGAGTTCGAAAAGGTACAAAAATTACAAGTTACAAAATGCATTACTTCCTTGGGATGTCCACCACCTTCCCATCCTGGATCATCTTAAAGGAACCAATGGCTGAAGTGTGAAAGTCAAGAGCAAGGAGGGAAACCTGAGCTTTTATCGCCTCCTCGATAGCAGTGCTGGCTTCCTAGGCGTCCTTCAAAATTTCCTTATTTTTCTTCTTCATGGCAATGACCTTCTGGCGGGCAGAGTCTGCCAATTTCATGGCCTTACCATTTTCTCCACCGGCTCTTTCACCTTAGCCTCTGATGCGAGAGCCCAGCCCTCGGGTTTCATTGAGCTGTTTAAGGAGAGAGAGGTCCAGTTCCACAAGGCGGTTAATCTCATCGGCATCCTCTTTCGACTTATTCTCCTCCTTGGCAAGCCGGGTCTTAAATGACTCCTCTTGGGCCTTGTGGTTGGTGATATCTCTCTGAGAGGCCCTAAGTTTTTCTTCTAAAACCTGGTCCTATGCCAACACGGGCTCCACCTTTCTGGAACTGGCAGCTTTCTGGAGGAGACTCCAGTACGTCTACCTCGCCTAGGTGGCCAGGTCTTCTTCTCGGAAGAACTCCTCAATACCAGGGAGGAATTGGGAGTTAATGAAGAACCTTGCATCAAAGTTCTTCTCCATAACAGAGAGAATTTTCTCCGAGCCGGAGTTCATTTTTCTCTTCTTGGGGTTAGAGATAACGATCACCTCAACTTCAGGTTCAATCATTATCCCCTTACCCTAATCGGCTTTATCGGTAGCAATGTTCTCGGTAGGTGCCTCGGGCGAAAAGCGTGATTAAGCTTCGCCCTCGCCGACTACAGAGGCCTTGGTCTCGACGGTAGGGGCCGTCGAGCTGTCATCGCCACTATCATCTTCCGGGAAGAGATGAGTCATCAAGCAGGTCAGAGTTGTGTGCCCGGCAGCCATCCCAACTACAAGAGAAGTGAAATGCAAAATAAAAACAAGTTAGGAAGTTAGAAGATAAAAATCATATGAAGTCGGAAGTGAAACAATAATGAACAAGTCAGAAGAACGGGAAATCGACGGGAAGAAAATCTTACCTACACATTCGCGACCGGATTCTCGGTCGTCCATTAATAGATGGGGGTTAAGATTTTTAAAGCAAAAAATTGTCAGCAAAACATCGGCGATCAGTTGGTTCTCTCGACCTAGTGTGTCATAAGTCATCTTTATCAAATAGTTGGAGCCAGCGCCGAAGCTCCAATAGGTCGGTATCATCCTTTCTCCTTTAAGGGTGAGCCATAAAGGGTGGCAACCCTAAGTTGGCCTCACTTTGAAGAAGGTTTCTTTGAAACTATGGAATGAATCTTCGAAGAGACCAAAGATCTGTCTATTCTATACAGCTCGGAAGGAATGTACCTTTTCTTATGCTTTCCTTTTCGGGAGGGGTTTGTGAGCAGAAAGAAGTAGATGAAGACGTTGACGGAGGCTTGAAGCTCCAGGTATTCGCATACCATCTCAAAACATCAGATGACAGTCCAACTGTTGGGGTGAAGTTGTGATGGAGAAACATTGCACCGATTCAAGAGTGCTGTGATGAAAGGTGAGAAAGGGAGATGATAGCCCAACATGGTGAATATGGGCCTGTACACCCACATCCAATTAGAAACCCGGGGAGACGATAAATTTAGTTGGTAAATGCGCTCCCGGTCTCCCAGAACGAAGACGTCGTAGTTCGCCTCCTCCTGACCACCCCCCCACAATGCTCCAGAATTCCAAAATTCTTGTAAATCCTCCTGAGTTATCCTAGAGGATGTACTCATCATATCAGAAGTAACTTGATGAGCGGATAATTTATACACTTTTTGACATTATTTTTAGGTAATTTTTAGTAGGATCTAGCTACTTTTTAGCATATTTTTATTAGTTTTTAAGAAAAATTCACATTTTAGGACTTTACTATGAGTTTGTGTATTTTTCTATGATTTCAGGTATTTTCTGGCTGAAATTGAAGGACCTGAGCAAAAATCTAATTCAGAGGCTGAAAAAGGACTGCTGATGCTGTTGGATTCTGAACTCCCTGCATTTGAGATAAACTTTTTGGAGCTAAAAAAGCCCAAATGGTGCGCTTTCAATTGCGTTGGAAATTAGACATCTAGGGCTTTCCAGTAATATGTAATAGTTTATACTTTGCCCGAGTTTTGATGACACAAACTGGCGTTCAAATACCAACTTACTGCCCTATTCTGGCGTTAAACACCAGAAACAGGATACAAGCTGGAGTTAAACACCCAAACTGGCATAAAAGCTGGTGTTTAACTCCAAGAAAAGTCTCTACACATGAAAGCTTCAACGCTCAGCCCAAGCACACACCAAATGGGCCTGGAAGTAGATTTCTGCATCATTTACTTATTTCTGTAAACCCTAATAACTAGTCTAGTATAACTAGGACCTTTTACTATTGTATTTTCATCTTTGGATTATCCTTAGATCATCTTTGATCAGTTTTATGCTATCTTAGACTTTTATGGGGGCTGGCCATTCCGCCATGCCTGGACCTTTATCACTTATGTATTTTCAACGGTGGAGTTTCTACACCTCGTAAATTAAGGTGTGGAGCTCTGCTATTCCTCGAGTATTAATGCAAAGTAATATTGTTCTTCTATTCAATTCAAGCTTATTCTTATTCCAAGATATTCATTCACACACAAGAACATGATGAATGTGATGATCAAGTGATACTCATCACCATTCTCACTTATGAACGAGTGTTTGACAAACACTTCCGTTCTACATGAAAACAAGCTTGAATGCATATCTCTTGGGACTCTAATCAACGATTCACATCGTTTTCTCTCTGACAATGGGGCATCTGAATCTGAGATTAGAACCTTCGTGGTATAGGCTAGAAACAATCGGCAGCATTCTTGAGATCCGGAAAGTCTAAACCTTGTCTGTGGTATTCCGAGTAGGATCTGAGAAGGGATGACTGTGACGAGCTTCAAACTCACGACTGTGGGACACAGTGACAGTGCGCAAAAGGATCATTGGATCTTATTCCGACACGACCGAGAACCGACAGCTGATTAGCCATGCAGTAGCTGTGCCTGGTATTTTTCCTCCGAGATGAGAAACCCGACAGTTGATTAGCCGTACAGAAACCGTAGAGGACCATTTTCACTGAGAGGACGGGAGGTAGCCATTGACAACGGTAATCTCCAACATACAACTTGCCATGGAAAGGAGTATGAATGATTGAATGAAGACAGTAGGAAAGCAGATATTCAGAAGGAATGACGCATCTTCATACGCTTATCTGAAATTTCCACCAATGAATTACATAAGTATCTCTATCTTTATTTTATGTTTATTTATCTTTTAGTTATCAAAATTCCATAACCATTTGAATCCGCTTGACTGAGATTTACAAGATGACCATAGCTTGCTTCAAGCTGACAATCTCCGTGGGATCGACCCTTACTCAAGTAAGGTATTACTTGGACGACCCAGTGCACTTGCTGGTTAGTTGTGCGGAATTGTGAGAAAAGTGTTGAGATTACGATCGCGTGTACCATGTTTTTGGTGCCGTTGTCAGAGATCACAATTTCGTGCATCAAGTTTTTGGCGCCGTTGCCGGGATTGTTTGAGTTTGGATAACTGACGGTTCATCTTGTTGCTCAAATTAGGTAATTTGCTTCTTGTTTTAATCTTTATTTTATTTTCAAAAAATTTTCAAAATTCTTTCAAAAAAAATTCTCTTCTTTTTCGTTTTTCCAAAAATTTTTTCGAAAAATACAAAATTTTTTTAATAAAATTATAAAAACAAAAAATAATTGTGTTTATTGTTTGAGTCTAGTGTCAATTGCATGTTTTCTTTTTTTTTTCTTGCAATTTTCGAAAACTCATGCATGGTGTTCTTCATTATCTTCAAGTTGTTCTTGATAATTATTTTTGTTTAATCTTGTGATTTTCTTGTTTTGTGTCTTTTGTTGTTTTTCATATGCATTTTTGAATTCATAGTGTCTAAACATGAAAAATCTCTAAGTTTGGTGTCTTGCATGTTTTTCTTTTCTTGAACATTTTTCAAAAATAAGTTCTTGATGTTCATCATGATCTTCAAAGTGTTCTTGATGTTCTTCTTGACATTCATAGTGTTCTTGCATGCATCATTTGTTTTAATCCAAAATTTTTAAGTGTTGAGTCATTTTATAGTTTTTCTCTTTCCTCATTAAATTCAAAAAATCAAAAAATATCTTTCCTTATTTCACTCATAAATTTCGAAATCTTTGGGTTGACTTAGTCAAAAAATTTTTTAAAATAAGTTGTTTCTTGTTAGTCAAGTCAAGATTTCAATTTAAAAAAAATTATCTTTTCAAAATCTTTTTCAAAATCAAATCTTTTTCATTTTTGTTTTCCTTTGTTTTTCGAAAATTTTCAAAAATCTTTTTCAAAACTTTTCAAAATCTTTTTCCTGTTTTTACCTCATATTTTTCGAAATTAATACTAACAATTAATGTTTTGATTCAAAAATTTCAAGTTTGTTACTTTCTTGTTAAGAAAGATTCAAACTTTAAATTCTAAAATCATATCTTTTAGTTTCTTATTAGTTAAGTCATCAATTTTAATTTTAAAAATCAAATCTTTTTAATTTCTTTTTCAATCATATCTTTTCAAACATATCTTTTTCAAAGCATATATTTTTCAAACTTTAATTTCAAAATATCTTTTTCTAACTTCTTATATTTTTAAAATTAATTTCAAAATCTTTTTTAAAATCACCTAACTAATTCTCTCTTTTCTAATTTTAAAAAATTACCTCCCTCTTTTTCAAAAAAAAATCTTTTTAATTAACTAATTGATTTAAATTCTAATTTCATCTCTTCTAACTTTTTCGAAAATTGCTAACCCATTTTTCAAAATAATTTTTGAATTTCTCTCTCTCACCTCTTTTTAATTATTTTATTTATCTACTAACACTTCTCTTCTACTCATAATTCAAACCCTCTTCTCTTCTCTCTCTGTGTTCGAATTTTTTCTCCTCTATTCTTCTTCTCTTCTACTCACATAAAGGAATCTCTATACTGTGACATAGAGGATTCCTCTTCTTTTCTGTTCTCTTCTTTTTCATATGAGCAGGAGCAAGTACAAGAACATTCTTGTTGAAGCTGACCCTGAACCTGAAAGGACTCTGAAGAAAAATCTAAGAGAAGCTAAAGCACAACAATCTAGAGAAAACCTTATAGAGAATCTCGAAAAAGAAGTAATGCCAAACCCAACAACAATAATAATGCAAGGAAGGTGCTTGGTGATTTTACTACACCAACTTCCAACTCAATCCTTGCCATTGGAGCAAACAATTTTGAGCTTAAGCCTCAATTAGTTTCTCTGATGCAACAGAATTGTAAGTTTATGGACTTCCATCAGAAGATTCTTTTCAGTTCTTAACTGAATTCTTGCAAATCTATGATACTGTTAAGACCAATGGAGTTGATCCCGAGGTCTACAAGCTTATGCTTTTTCCTTTTGCTGTAAGAGACAGAGTTAGAATATGGTTGGACTCTCAACCTAGAGATAGCCTGAACTCTTGGGATAAGCTAGTCACGGCTTTCTTAACCAAATTCTTTCCTCCTCAAAAGCTGAGCAAGCTTAGAGTGGATGTTCAAACCTTCAGGCAGAAAGAAGGTGAATCCCTCTATGAAGCTTGGGAAAGATACAAGCAACTGACCAAAAAGTGTCCTTCTGACGTGCTCTCAGAATGGACCATCCTAGATATATTCTATGATGGTTTGTCTGAATTGTCTAAGATGTCATCAGACCATTCTGCAGGTGGATCTATTCACCTGAAGAAAATGCCTGCAGAAGCTCAGAAACTCATTGAAATGGTTGTAAATAACGAGTTCATGTACACCTCTGAAAGGAATTCTATGAATAATGGGACGCCTCAGAAAAAAGGAGTTCTTGAAATTGATGCTCTGAATGCCATATTGGCTCAGAACAAAATGTTGACTCAGCAAGTCAATATGATTTCTCAGAGTCTGAATGGATTGCAAAATGCATCCAACAGTACTAAAGAAGCATCTTCTGAAGAAGAAGCTTATGATCCTGAGAACCCTGCAATGGCAGAGGTGAATTACATGGGTGAAGCCTATGGAAACACCTATAATCCCTCATAGAGAAATCATCCAAATTTCTCATGGAAGGATCAACAAAAGCCTCAACAAGGCTTTAACAATAATAATGGTGGAAGAAACAGGTTTAGCAATGGCAAGCCTTTTCCATCATCCTCTCAGCAACAGACAGAGAATTCTGAGCAGAACCCATCTAGCTTAGCAAATATAGTCTCTGATCTATCTAAGGCCACTCTTAGTTTCATGAATGAAACAAGGTCCTCCATCAGAAACTTGGAGGCACAAGTGGGTCAGTTGAGTAAAAGGGTTACTGAAACTCCTCCTAGCACTCTCCCAAGCAATACAGAAGAGAATCCCAAAAGAAAGTGCAAGGCCATAACTGTGACCAACATGGCCGAACCTGGAGAGAGTGAAAAGGCAGTGATTCTCAGTGAGGAAGGCCTCAGGGAACGTCCACTGGCCATTAAGGAGTACCCCAATGAGGAACCAAAGGAATCTGAGGCTCATACAGAGACCATAGAGATTCCATTGAACTTTCTTTTACCATTTATGAGCTCTGATGACTATTCATCTTCTGAAGAAGATGAAGACATTACTGAAGGGCAAGTTGTCCAATATTTAGGAGCAATCATGAAGTTGAATGCCAAGCTATTTGGTAATGAAACTTGGGAAGATGAACCTCCATTGCTCATTAATGAACTAAATACCTGGGTTCAGCAAGCTTTACCTAAAAAGAAACAGGATCCTGGTAAATTCTTAATACCCTGTACCATAGGCACCATGACTTTTGAGAAGGCTCTGTGTGACCTAGGGTCAGGTATTAACCTCATGCCACTCTTTGTAATGGAGAAATTAGGAATCTTTGAGGTACAAGCTGCAAGAATCTCACTAGAGATGGCAGACAAATCAATGAAACAGGCTTATGGACTAGTAGAGGATGTGCTTGTGAAGGTTGAAGGCCTTTACATCCCTGCTGATTTCATAATCCTAGACACTGAAAAGAATGAGGATGAAGCCATCATTCTTGGCAGACCTTTCCTAGCCACAGTAAAAGCTGTAATTGATGTTGACAGAGGAGAGTTGGTTCTTCAATTGAATGAGGACTACCTTGTATTCAAGACTCAAGGTTCTCCTTCTGTACACATGGAGAAGAAGCATGAAAAGCTTCTCTTAATACAGAGTCAAACAAAGCCCCCACATTTAAACTCTAAGTTTGGTGTTGGGAGGCCACAACCAAACTCTAAGTTTGGTGTTGAGAGGCCACAACCATGTTCTGATTATCTGTGAGACTCCATGAGAGCCCACTGTCAAGCTATTGACATTAAAGAAGCGCTTATTGGGAGGCAACCTAATTTTTATTTATTTATGTTAAAAATTCTATTTTCCATTATTATTTTATGTTTTCTTTAGGTTGATGATCATGTGGAGTCACAAAAACAACTGCAAAAATCAAAGCAAATTCAAAAACAGCATTAAAAATAGCACACCCTAGAGGATGAACTTACTAGCGTTTAAACGCCAGTAAGAGTAGCAGAATGGGCGTTAAACGCCCAGTCTGGCACCATTCTGGGCGTTTAACGCCAGAAAGAAGCACCAGACTAGCGTTTAACGCCAGAAACATGCTACAACTTGGCGTTAAACGCCAGGAAAGGTATAAAAGCTGGCGTTTAATGCCAGAAACAGGCAGCAGTCTGGTGTTAAACGGCAGTATTGCATACAGAGGGTGTTTACACGCCTAAATGGTGCAGGGATGAAAAATCCATGACACCTTAGGATCTGTGGACCCCACAGGATCCCCACCTACTCCACACTCCTTCATTTTCACACATTACCAACACTATTTCTACCCTTTGGCCGAACCACACACCACCCTCCATCTCCTCCATTTTCTTCTTCTTCCCCTTCTTTCTTTCTTCTTTTGCTCGAGGACGAGCAAACCTTTTAAGTTTGGTGTGGTAAAAGCATTACTTTTTATTTTTTCATAACCATTTATAGCACCTAAGGCCGGAGAAACCTCTAAAAAGAGGAAAGGGAAGGCAAAAGCTTCCACCTCTGAGTCATGAGAGATGGAGAGATTCATCTCAAGGGTCCATAGCTCAGTAGTAGAGCATTTGACTGCACATCAAGGAGCCATGAAGGAAGAGCAACAAAGGCAAGGAAGAAACATTGAGGAGCTCAAGCACTCCATAGGATCTTCAAGAAGGAGAACTAGCCGCCATCACTAAGGTGGACCCGTTCCTTAATTTCCTTGTTCTTATTTTTCTGTTTTTCGATTTCTATGCTTGATGTTTTATCTATGTTTGTGTCTTCATTACATGATCATTAGTGTCTAGTGTCTATGTCTTAAAGCAATGAATAATTCCATGGATCCTTCACCTTTTTTAAATAAAAAATGTGCCTAATTATAAAAGAACAAGAAGTACTTGAATTTCAAATTTTATCTTGAAATTAGTTTAATTATTTTGATGTGGTGGCAATACTTTTTGTTTTCTGAATGAATGCTTGGACAGTGCATATTTTTTATAGTGAAGTTTATGAATCTTAAAATTGTTGGCTCTTGAAAGAATGATGAACAAAGAGAAATGTTATTGATAATCTGAAAAATCATGAAATTGATTCTTGAAGCAAGAAAAAGCAGCGAAAAAGAAAAAATAAAAAAAGTAGCGAAAAAAATATGGCAAAAAAAAAAGAGAGAAAGAAAGAAAAAGAAAAAAATAAGCAGAAAAAGCCAATAGCCCTTTAAACCAAAAGGCAAGGGTAAAGAGGATCCAAGGCTTTAAGCATTAATGGATAGGAGGGCCCAAAGGAATAAAATCCTGACCTAAGCAGCCAAATCAAGCTGTCCCTAACCATGTGCTTGTGGCATGAAGGTCCAAGTGAAAAGCTTGAGACTGAGTGGTTAAAGTCGTGATCCAAAGCAAAAAGAGTGTGCTTAAGAACTCTGGACATCTCTAATTGGGGACTTTAGCAAAGCAAAGTCACAATCTGAAAAGGTTCACCCAGTTATGTGTCTGTGGCATTTATGTATCCGGTGGTAATACTGAAAAACAAAGTGCTTAGGGCCACGGCCAAGACTCATAAAGTAGCTGTGTTTAAGAATCAACATACTGAACTAGGAGAATCAATAACACTATCTAAAATTCTGAGTTCCTATAGATGCCAATCATTCTGAATTTCAAAGGATAAAGTGAGATGCCAAAACTGTTCAGAAGCAAAAAGCTACTAGCCCCGCTCATCTAATTGGGACTAAGTTTCATTGATATTGTGAGATTCATTGTATATTCTCTTCTTTTTATTCTATTTTATTTTCAGTTGCTTGGAGACAAGAAACAATTTAAGTTTGGTGTTGTGATGAGCGGATAATTTATACGCTTTTTGGCATTGTTTTTAGGTAGTTTTTAGTAGGATCTAGCTACTTTTTAGCATATTTTTATTAGTTTTTAATCAAAATTCACATTTTTGGACTTTACTATGAGTTTGTGTGTTTTTCTGTGATTTTCAGATATTTTCTGACTGAAATTGAGGGACCTGAGCAAAAATCTGATTCAGAGGCTAAAAAAGGACTGCTGATGCTGTTGGATTCTGACCTCTCTGCACTCGAGATGGATTTTATGGAGCTACAGAAGCCCAAATGGCACGCTCTAAATTGCGTTGGAAAATAGACATCCAGGGCTTTTCAATAATATATAATAGTTCATACTTTGCCCTATTTTTGACGACGCAAACTGGCATTCAAACGCCAACTTCCTGCCCTATTCTGGCGTTAAACGCCAGAAACAGGATACAAGCTGGAGTTAAACGCTCAAACTGGCATAAAAGCTGGCGTTTAACTCCAAAAAAAGTCTCTACATATGAAAGCTTCAATGCTCAGCCCAAGCACACACCAAGTGGCCCAGAAGTAGATTTCTGCATCATTTACTTATTTCTGTAAACCCTAATAAATAGTCTAGTATAAATAGGACCTTTTACTATTATATTTTCATCTTTGGATTATCCTTAGATCATATTTGATCAGTTTTATGCTATCTTAGACTTTTATGGGGCTGGCCATTCGGCCATGCCTGGACCTTTATCACTTATGTATTTTCAACGGTGGAGTTTCTACACCTCATAGATTAAGGTGTGGAGCTCTGCTATTCCTCGAGTATTAATGCAAAGTACTATTGTTCTTCTATTCAATTCAAGCTTATTCTTATTCCAATATATTCATTCGTATACAAGAACATGATGAATGTGATGATCAAGTGACACTCATCACCATTCTCACTTATGAACGAGTGTCTGACAAACACTTCTGTTCTACATGAAAACAAGCTTGAATGCATACCTCTTGGGACTCTAATCAACGATTCACATCGTTTTCCCTCTGACAATAGGGCATCTGAATCTGAGATTAGAACCTTCGTGGTATAGGCTAGAAACAATCGGCGGCATTCCTGAGACCCGGAAAGTCTAAACCTTGTCTGTGGTATTTCGAGTAGGATCTGGCAAGGGATGACTGTGACGAGATTCAAACTCGCGACTGTAGGACGCAGTGACAGTGTGCAAAAGGATCATTGGATCTTATTCCGACACGATCGAGAACCGACAGATGATTAGCCATGCAATAGCTGTGCTTGGTATTTTTCATCCGAGACGAGAAATCCGATAGTCGATTAGCCGTACAGAAACCGTAGAGGACCATTTTATCTGAGAGGACGGGAGGTAGCCATTGACAACAGTGATCCCCAACATACAGCTTGCCATGGAAAGGAGTATGAATCATTGAATGAAGATAGTAAGAAAGCAGAGATTCAGAAGGAATGACGCATCTTCATACGCTTATCTGAAATTCCCACCATAGAATGAGAAATGAGAGAGTTATAAAAGAGATATAAATGCTGGGATGGTAGCCATCAAGTGGGAGCACAAAAAGGAAAAGGCAAAATGGACTTTTTGCTCTGCTTTAAAATCGGTCATAAACGGCATTTAATGCTCTTGGCACAAAAACCAAAGCGACGCCCTAGGCAATGGTTGGGGGCAGCTCATGCACACCAAAGGCGTGGATCCCGCCAACGGTGTCACGAGTAGAGATGGACAGCTACACGATGAGACACGAGTAACTCGAACGTGCCAACCGCGAGCCTCACGGCTTGCCACGTTGGGGGCACTGTTTTGGCCCAGCCCAATAAGGGCCGGGGATCCATGTTGCGGGCCATCTACCCGACGGGTCATCAACCTATACGCACAAAAATGACCCGCGTGTTACTCCACCAACTGAGGAAGACTTGGACAGCTGGCAGAAGTTTTCAGGTAGGCAGGCCATGACGGAGGACCCACTCGAGTACAAGGTATGAATGGGGAAGGACCTGCCTTCGTCCAAGATATGTTATTTTTACCCTAATTAGTCGCTTTGTCGTATGGACACTTACTTTAGTATCAGAGTGTCTTTGCAGGTGGCTCCACTCGCCGACCCACCGACGACCGTAATAGCACCTTGCCTCGTAAAGATTACACCCAGGTCCAAATACCTTCCTTTCTTTAGTGATTGCTCTCGACCCAACACCTGACTGATTTCTCATCCTGACGAACAACCGAACATATTTCAATCGAAAATCCACAAACATGCTTTTTATAAAAGGCAAAAATGGTCATGAAAAAATACCTAAAATAATACATTCATTTCCTACTTAAATTGGTAGTTAATTTTATATATAAATTCTTTTTTTATAAACTTTTTGAATATTTATTTTGTTCCAAGCTTTTAATTCGTGAATTATTTTTATTTAAATTGGTAGTTGATTTTATATAGAAGTACTTTTTTATAAACTTTTTGAATATTTATTGAGTTCCAAGTTTTTAATTCGTGAATTATTTTTTTAGAAATATTAATAGGTCAATAGTTTTAATAAAAAAAATATTAGTCACCTCACATTTTTCTTCTTTTATCTTTATAAAATTTAAACATGATTCTTTTTTCTTATGAAAGTATCTAACTGTTTATTTCAAATTTTATTCGTACTTGAGCCACTTTTTATAACATCTTTTTTTTTTGGATAATTTAAGCCCTAACATAGTTTTTTTTATTCATTTTAATTTTTATATCTTTTGAATATTTTAATTATTTGATTTTATTTATTTAATATTGAGTTTTTGTTTTTGTTTTTGTTTTGGTCTTGGGTATTGATTATTATTATTATTATTATTATTATTATTTGAGATGGATTGCACAATCCACAATCTGAGGTATTACTTGTTAGTTATTACATTACAAACTCACAGTATCTATTCACACACCCAATATTTCTAAGGATTTTTATCCACTACTTGGTATTGTCAAGGTTCGAACCGTAGTATAACATGTTAAGAATCATGTTAGTGTCATATCAACTAGGCTTGATATTTGTCTGCCGTAATGGTAATACTAATATCTTCAGCCTTGGGCTTTAGCCATTCTCCTCTCGGTTGTCAGGTTAGCCCAGAAGTGCAGTCAAAAACAAAACAGATTCGACTGAACTCAGAAAAAGGATGTGGGCTACTAAGATGAGCCCATACCAGTGAAAACAAATCCGCCCCCAAGAACCCTATGTATCGGGTCTTCATCCACTTATTAAAAACATTCTTGATCCACTTCTGTAACACCAAATCCAGGGCTGGTAGTACTACTGCCTCCTGGATATCCAAATCGCTCCAACCGTTTGAATCTAGTTGACAACCCGGTCTACCTCGAGTAAAGTTGCTTGCAATTGCGTAGCTGGTGGAATTGCGAGTAGAGTAGTATTTGGAAGTAAGGCTACCCTTTAATAATACATGAATAATGTTGATATATGGAATTTAGAGTTGGAAAAAGAATAATAAAGATTTTACTGTTCATGTTATATTAATATATATTATAGATTTTATAAATTTTCTATTTTTCATGTTATGATTGTGCTATTTTTAATTTTAGTATGAATTTAATTTTGTAATGATTATTATATTTATAAAATATTGAAAGACTAAATATTGTATTTAACTGAAAATAAATTCATTCTTTTGTTTTTTTTTTTTTTTTTTTTTGGCGGATAGGATGAAATAAGATGAATAAAGTCCGGCAGATATGAGATTGGAGTGAAAAAATTTAACACCTAGCAAGAGAATAAAATAAAGAGAAAGTTATAGAATTTAAAATTTTACTCAAACTTACCTGTCCTACTCTAATTGTTACCACCCGAAAGAGGGGAAGAGAAGAACAAAATGTGATTTTGTGGCTGAGACAAACCCGCGAAATACCCTCACCAATGAAATTCTCCCGAAACCTCACGGCTCATCTTCTCCTTGCCACGTGTCCTCTTTCTATCCTCTCCTTCCATTCATCTCTTAAACACTTCCTTCTTCCACTGTTTTGTTTGTCTTCTGCTTATGCCACTCTTCCAACTTCATTCTTCTGTCACAGCAAACTTCTCATGCTCCATGAAAGCTAGGGTTCACCCTTGATCCTTACTCTTTCTTTCTTTCTTCAAATTCTACCTTCATTCACTCACCGATCCATGGCTCTCTCTACTTTGCCCCTACCTGAGCTCAAGTTTCTTGCACCGCAAATTACTCCCAAGCGTCGAGTTACTCTCTCTAGATTCTCTTCTTGCTCTTCCGTTTCGAGGACCTCACGATACAATGTTGCTCTTCGCATGCGAATTCGCGCTGTCATCGAAGAAGGTGCTTTGGCGGGAAGAGAGGCCAGTGATGCGAAGTGGAGTGGGAATGGAGCTGCTTCAAGCGTTGGTAGCGACTACGGTAGTAGCAATGGGTACTACATGAACGGCGGCGTCGGCGTGGTGGAGAATGGGAATGGAGCTGCCAGTGAAAGGTTGGTCAAGTACGTGAATGGCAATGGTGCTGTGGCGGCGGAAGCGGAGGTGACAGTGGTGTTGGAAGATTCAGGTGAAATGGAATCGAAGCGGAAGGAGGATGGGAGGAAGAAGAGGTTGGAGGAGATTGGCAAGGAAGATGCTTGGTTCAAACAAACCGGGAATGAACCGGTTGAGGTACGATTATATTTGTACTGTGTTCATTGGTTTCTTCTTATATATAGAAAACTAGAAAAGAGAATGTTGAAGTGTTTTTGCACACGTGAGATGAACATGTGAATTTTTATGGCAGGTAGCAGTTGCGCCTGGAGGTCGTTGGAGCAGGTTCAAGACTTACTCAACAATACAGAGAACGTTGGAAATTTGGGGGTTTGTTTTCACCTTCATCTTCAAGGCTTGGCTCAATAATCAGAAATTCACTTATAAAGGTTGGTCTTCTCAGCTTTTAAATTTGAATGTAGATTATGCACTAGTTGTTCTAAGCCATTGGAAACACGGGGTGTTAGTCTTATTGAGCTTGAAGGAACCTTTTCAATGTGTTAATCGTGGGAAGATGTATATTTTTTCTCCCTCAGCAACGGTGGCTACATTTATCCGTGTAATTTAAAAGTAGGTACATAATTCAGCATTCTTCCTTACTGGTTGGATTTCTGGTATTATCAACTAAGCATTTGAGTAATTGAATATTGCAATCATAAACCATCTACAAGGGATGTTAATGTATGTTTATTACGGAAGTTGACTATGAGCTGTGGAAAGTGGAAACAAAGGGGAATCACTTAAGAAGGAAGTGTTGCTCATTTTGGTTATGAATGTATTGTTTTTGTCAATTTTGTCCGTTCTTCGAACCTGATCCTATTCCTATCAACCAGAACTGAACTTATTGATATATGAACTATATAGTGCTTTTTATTAAATTTTGAAGAATTCGAAAGATGCCACACGGCCTTTATTTATTTGATTCAAGAACATGAATTGCAGGTGGAATGACTGAGGAAAAGAAAACCTTAAGGCGGAAAGACCTTGCCAAGTGGCTTAAGGAAAGCATTCTGAGATTAGGTCCTACATTCATCAAAATCGGCCAGCAATTCTCCACGAGGGTGGATATCCTTCCCCAAGAATATGTTGACCAGTTGTCAGAACTTCAGGTCTAATAGTTTTGAACAGCTTTTGTCATATTATCCCTTTCATAGAGATATTTTGAATTTTCTTGGTCGTATTGCCTTTCTTATCTAGTTTGTTATTAATGGTGTGAATAGCTTCATAGACAGCAAAAGAGACCCATCCTAGCTTGTAGATTAATTTCTTTATTTGAGGCTTTGGCTTGTAAATAAGCATAAACTTTACATGTAGATGATTTTTAAAAAAAAAAAAACTACTAAAGAAGTATTTCTTCGGTTCCTAAGTTTCCTTCATCCCCCCCCCCCCTCCTTTTTTTTAAATTCAGGATCAAGTTCCTCCATTCCCCTCAGAGACTGCAATAGCTATTGTTGAAGAGGAGCTTGGAGCTCCTATAAAGAGCATCTTTGATCAGTTTGACTATGAACCGATAGCTGCTGCAAGTCTTGGTAATCAATGTGTTAACTTTGCATGGAATTACTTGCACTTAGGTTGCATTTCATAGACAATATTTGCTTAGAAGTCAGAAGAAATTAAATAGGTTATTTTTCTCCCAATTCAGGTCAGGTTCATCGTGCAAGGTTAAAGGGACAGGAGGTTGTTGTTAAAGTGCAAAGGCCTGGTCTCAAGGATCTTTTTGATATTGATCTTAAAAATCTGAGGGTCAGTACTGTAATAATTTCATACAGAAGTTACACCTCCGTTGCTGTTCAAATCTTATATAACTTCTGAAGACCTATTTACTTTCTCCTTAATATATCTCCTAACATAAGTAAACCGCCTAGTCCATCATTTTACTCTCATTTTTATTTATATTTTTGAAAAAAACCTAAATTATTTTGCTTTTTCTAGCATGATGAACTTTTTAATAATAGGACTTATAGAATATGGTGGTTTTTGCCACACTGTTTAAATCACTGATACACAGGCTCTTTTTACACTATAGGTTATAGCTGAGTATCTTCAAAAAGTTGATCCTAAATCAGATGGTGCAAAGAGGGACTGGGTTGCTATTTATGACGAGTGTGCGTCTGTTTTATATCAGGTGATAATATGATTAAATCCTGGAAAGTTGCTTCATGAATAAGTTAATTGAGATCAACTGAAGAATCTACATGCTATTTTTTAATTCTTTTGCAGTGAATTTAGTCGATAATATTGCATAAGAACACTGTGATAAAGAGACTGATTAGCTTCAGTATGATTGCATGTGTCTTGATGCTGTTAATGCAACATGAATTAACAATTTTCAGGAGATTGATTACACGAAGGAAGCTGCTAATGCAGAACTGTTTGCAAATAACTTTAAAAACATGGATTATGTGAAAGTCCCTACAATCATTTGGGATTATACCACACCACAGGTTTAACCTTGATTTTTACATAGAAATATATCAATTGCATAACTTACATTTTACTTTTGATACTTTATTTATCTATCTATTTTTACTCTTTTTTTTTTTCAACACAGATGCTTACAATGGAGTATGTTCCAGGGATTAAAATAAACAAAATACAAGCATTAGATCAGCTGGGTGTTGACCGAAAAAGGTTAATAGAATTGTTATCTTTTTACTTTCTATTTTTTCTCAACAACCTATGATGGCATCTAGAATTCTAATTAAAATATAAGGATCACTTATCTTATACAGGTTAGGGCGATATGCTGTTGAGTCTTACTTGGAGCAGATTCTATCTCATGGTTTCTTCCATGCTGACCCTGTAAGTTTTATATTCCGAGTTGCTAATCTCTGTCTCTGTTATCTCTCTCTCTCTCTCTCTCTCTCTCACACACACACACACACACACACACACACACACACACACACACACACAAATCATTTTTGGTTTTTGGATTATCTAGTGGTAAGTTTTGTGATGAAGCCAACATGTCATGATTACTATATATTTGAACATGCTCTTCAATACAAAAGGAAAATAATATGCTCTTATACTGCAATACTAAAGATTCTCTCACCTGAGAGTACAAGACTTCAGCCTCCCTAGGGTTTGATGCCATGGGCGGAAAAGTATTCTTGTTCTTGTGATGATGAATATGTACTGCCAAGCATCCAAAACTATACCAGCGACTCACTAAAACTCACTAACTTGCCATGTTCTTCTCTTTAACTGTGGAATAAACTATGTGTTAAATGAGGAAGTTAGATTTGATACTTCTTCTCGTGTGTTACTAATATTTAACTTGGCCATGCAGCATCCTGGAAATATTGCAGTGGATGATGTTAATGGCGGAAGGTTGATCTTCTATGATTTTGGAATGATGGGAAGGTATGTTAGTGTCTTTTCTGTTGATTTAAAATGTGATGTGGTTTTACAACTTACAAGTCAAACATTTTAAGCTTGGTGAGATGATTGGCTCTGCAATTATGTTTTCTGTCGAACATATACAGTATCAGTCCAAATATCCGAGAAGGATTACTGGAAGCTTTCTACGGGGTTTATGAGAAGGATCCAGACAAGGTAAAGTAACATTTCTGTGGTGGTCTCCCATAACATTTCTCAAGTTACTTACTGAGTGATTGTGCATTATGTAGGTCCTTCAAGCAATGATTCAAATGGGTGTCCTTGTCCCAACTGGAGATATGACTGCTGTGAGAAGAACAGCACAGTTCTTCCTCAATAGGTAGTTTATTGGATATATTTAGTAGCAATACATCAAAAGTAGAAGTGTCCTGACTCATACCACTTAAAACCATTTTATAGTGCCTAAATATGTAATCTGATCTTTTGATCTTTGGAAAGGCATTTCTTGCGCATTGATCCATGTTTGGGCTTAAGCTTTTAGTGTCCTGATTAGCTATGTTAGAAATATAGTAATATTTGCAAATAAGGGTTGGCTCAACTGGTAGGATCAAAGGAATTGGGTTTGATTCTCTTTTGGTCCTTGGTTGTAGACCATCTGTAATTAATACACTGAGATGTCATTGGGGCTCTTGGCATGCACTGGCCTAGAAGTAGAAGTAATGCAACCTTGGATCCCACTTTTCTTTTCTCCACCAAAGGAAAGGAAGTATACTAATGTTTAGCTGTATGTTTTTGACTAGTTAAGTTTTTAGCCTTATATCTTTTTTTTACTACATATATTTAATGGTAGAATAACTAGTTTGTAGTGATGAACTTGTTTGCAATCTATTGCAAATTTGACCTTGCATTCTTTGATTTTAATTTTCTACAGTTTTGAAGAGCGTCTAGCTGCACAAAGGAGAGAGAGAGAGATGGCAACAGCTGAACTTGGATTCAAAAAGCCGTTAAGCAAGGAGGAAAAAGTAATGAAGAAGAAAGAGCGTCTGGCTGCCATTGGTAAATCATCTGATCTAATTTTATTCCTCTTTAGGTGTGGATGCACACATGCAACAATTATTTTTGAGAAGCTGGTTATGCGTTAAAGATGAGAAGTAGGTGATTTCTATAATTCTATTGATGTATGTATACATGGTCTGGGTTTGAGCTATTGGCTAAAAAGTACTAGCTGGTCATTATTTTTAAGGCTAAAAAAGGTGGCATAATTACTTATGCTGGGCCTATAACACTTGACTGGCTCAAAGTGGGCTGAGGAAAAGCCTATTTGATAAAAAATTCATAAATTATTGTGTATTTTCTTTATTCAATCATAACAAACTAAATATAAATGTTTAATCAAGTCATCATTGCATTCCCACTCATTCCAATTTCCATGTTATCAAAATATATACTTCTGCAGTTCAGTAACATTATGCAACCCATGGATTTATCATTTACTCATAGCTGTCAAACTTTGAACAGGTGAAGATTTATTATCCATTGCAGCAGACCAGCCCTTCCGCTTTCCTGCTACATTCACATTTGTTGTTAGAGCCTTCTCAGGTAAATTCTAATAACTGTTTTGCTTTGCATGTCCGTCGCTTGTGATTGCCAGGTAACAAGTCATCATTGTTTCTACAGTTTTGGATGGTATTGGAAAGGGCCTGGACCCACGTTTTGATATTACCGAGATTGCCAAACCGTGAGTATTATCATCAACTTCATATAAATTATTTTTTCCTTTTAAAATTTAAAAGTTTTAAGTTACATGTTTTGAATACCCAAGTACCTTACCTGACTAGCCTTCCTGCTCTTGTAGTTATGCCATGGAGTTGCTAAGATTCCGTGAGGCAGGAGTTGAAGTTGTCCTAAAGGTAGTCATCATAAACCTGCTCTCCAGTGTGTTTGAATTCAGTCTATTATGATTTCTTTTCTCATATTCTTCTTATGTACAGGATTTCAGAAAGAGATGGGGAAGACAATCTCAAGCATTTTACAACTTATTTAGACAGGCTGACAGGGTTGAAAGACTCGCTGAAATTATCCAAAAATTGGTCTCTACTGGATTCTTGTTGATATGATTTTTGTACTGGATTTGCAATTTTTGTTTGTTCTGGACTTTTGGTACAGAGATCATAGCTTAAATGCACTTCAATTTTTCCACAGGAGCAAGGTGATCTAAAGCTTCGAGTTCGAGCTTTAGAATCTGAGAGGGCATTCCAACGTGTGGCCGCTGTACAGAAGACAATAGGCAATGTAAGAGAAGCTGACCCATGTCTTTGTTGAATTATAAGTTTACTTGGATTCTGTTTGCCAACCTGTAAAAATCGTTCATATATTTGTCATTTCTTTTTGGAGTTCGGCATGTTCTTATCTATTATTTTCTCCCTTATACTATGGGTGTGATTTTTTAATTTGACATAAATATTAAGTGGGGAATAATGCTTCTTGTTACCTTTGTGTGTATAACAGGCGGTAGCTGCTGGGAGCCTAGTAAATCTTGCAACAATTCTGTATCTCAATGCGATTAGGGTAAGTTTTTCATTCCCACATGTTTCTACGGCAATTATCAAGTCAGTTGATTGATAATTCCTTTCACATTATTTTTTTAGGTGCCTGCCATGATGGCGTATGGCTTTTGTACAATCTTTGCTTTCCAAGTTCTCTTTGGCATTGTGAAGATTAAGAAGTTAGATGAACGGGAACGGTTGATTACAGGGACTGCTTAAACAACTCCCAGGTGAGTGTTGCTTTATTTTTTCAAAACTTTGTTCAAGATTTAACATGTTCCTGTTAAAACAATAAGCATGAATGTCAATAAGGTGGTCAGGTTATTAGGCAACATACTATTGCTCTCCTTTTTCTTTATATTTTTTCCCATTGTGTTATATACCTGGTAGTACACATATTAACAACGCACCGCATGCAGGTAACATTATTCACATTTTACTCCTAAAACCCACAACCGGGGGCTTAGTAGTTGGGAATTAGAGCATTAAATGGATGGATTAGGAGGTCCGAGCAATAACCAACATCTTCAAACAATTATGCTGGACGCTTCTTCTGTCAATTGATTACTTCGCTCGAAGGATTGGGACTCTTTGTTAGCTAATCGGCTAGCCACATTTTTGCATTAATGTGACACTCCCACTTCCATTAATATGACACTCCCACTTCCATCCCCTTCAAGAATGTATTCTCAATGACAGTGTGTCACTGAGGTTATTTCATATATATATTCGTACAGTAAAATTTATAGATAGTAGTGCAGGGCTTCTTATTGTAAATTTGTAATAACCATAATGTATGATGCACACGATGCAGCGTGCAGCCTCCAACAGAGTCTGACTGTGAGTACTGAGAAGCTTTTCTTGTAACACTGAGTACATAAATTTTGTTTAACAAAGATACAATTGTAAGTACATGTGATCCATATATTTAGGTTTCAGTTGCCGATTCAAATAGTTTATTCAATCCGAGTGATTGGTACTTGGTAGAGTTTATCATCAAGAAGTCAGCATCGTGTATCAAAATATTTCTTAGATTTTACACGATGGGCTTGTTTTCTCGTCTGAAAATTGCTTTCTTGTCTAGTTTTTACGATTCCAAACCAACACAAAGTGGACCGTACTGAATTCACACATAGTATCAAGAAAAGAGTGAATTAGTAAACGTGGACGAGAAAGAATTTAGGGTGGACAAAAATGATTTGTAAATATTAAAATAAGAGAAATATTAGAGGGTTATTAGAATTTATTATTAATTAGTCATTAATATTTATTTTTTATTATTAATTAGTCATTAATATTTAAAAATATGGACTAAAATATGTTGTTGGATTATTAAATTAAAAAAATTAAAATGACTAAAAATAATAGTAAAAAATAATAAATTCTAACAGTTTTTTAGTATTTCTATTAAAATACTATATTAAGTGTATACTAAAATTAACCGCTAATATTAGTTATTAGAATAGAATACATATTAAAATATAGTAACTGACTTTTATGACTCATTTTAATATATAAATAGTATTTTTAATATTATTAAAATACATCTCAATTTATTTTCGATAGATAAAAATATACACTAAAAATTTGTGAATATTAAATCTTTATGAACATCATGATATTTTTGTCTATTAAAAATAATTTTTGAAGTAAGTTTGATATTGTACTTAAAAGGATTGGTTTTGTTTCCTTAGAATAAACAAAAAGAAATTTAAACATTAATATAGAAGTCATTAAAGTTGAAAATTAATTTAACAAACAGATATTTTGTTAGCAAGAACCAAAAAGTCTAAGCCAACGAATTATAACCTAAATGACATAGATTTTTTATACTCAACTTAGAAGTAAGAGTTCGAATATCACTCCTAATTTAAAAAAAAAAAGTCAAAAATAATTTTTATAAAGTACAACGTCAAAATTAACTATAACAGAATCCTCTTGCCCAAAACAGCATCAACACTCGTTCAAATTTGAGAAATTCCCGAATCCTGACTAAGGCCACGGGTTAAACCGTTAAACAACAATATTTCCCAAAATTAATATGCCACAAAATGGCACTTTGCAGTTTGCAGGTGTCAGTGTCAGTCACTGGTCATTTCTTAACATAGCACCTCTAAAATTTTTGCAACGATTTTTGGACTGAATTGGGCTAGGCCCAATGGAGGGAAGGGCACGTTTCGCTTGCATCTGTTGAGCCCATCCTCCAACCACAGCAACGACCTCCGACTAAAGTTGCCGGGACGAACCATCCGCCGGCCAGCTCCTCACTCTCATCCCATGGCCGAGCTGATAAATTCGACCCATTCTTCTGTTTGTGATTTCCATGAGGTAAAATTTCGTACTTTTTTTTTTGCATTGTTTTATTAAATTTCTTCTGCCTTGTTTGCTGAATTAATTTCTGAGTTAATCCCTACCCTCTGCACCAGCAGTAATGAGCGCAGCTGGTCCTGCTTGCAACAAGACACAATTGCCTTCAGTTCAGTTCAGTTCTCTTGTTTTTACTCATTGCTTCAAAAGAACAAGTTCAACTTCAAAGATGAGAGATGATCCTCTATCTTGTTGCTGTTACTGTTGCACCATTCATGAATCGTTTCTCGAATTTCTCAACCCTTTCCTTCTGGAACTCCAATATAAGACAAGCTGTGAACCAAGGCCATGCACAAAAAGCCCTTCTTCTTTTCCGCCAAATGAAGCAAACTGGGGTTACACCCAATGGTTCTACCTTTCCCTTCGTTGCAAAAGCCTGTGCCAGAATCTCCCGTCTCAGGAACTCCAAAATGATCCATGCCCATGTTGCCAAATCTTGCTTTCAGTCCAATGTTTTTGTGCAAACCGCGATGGTTCATATGTACATTAAATGTGGTCATTTGGAAGATGCACACCATGTGTTTGTTGGAATGCCCACTAGGGATATTGCTTCTTGGAATGCAATGCTTGCAGGTTTTTCTCAGAGGAATCTTGTTGACAGGTTTTTCTGTCTACTGCGTGAGATGAGGCATACTGGGATTCATCCTGATTCCGTCACTGTCTTGCTCCTGATTCAATCTGTTTTGGATTTGAAAAACCCAAATTTTGTGAATGCAGTGCATTGTTTTGCGATTCGAATTGGAGTTCATATTGATGTTTCTGTCGCTAACACTTTGATTGCTGTGTATGCTAAATGTGGTGACTTGTGTTCATCAGAGATAGTATTTGATGAAATTGACAGTAGTATTAGGTCTGTTGTCTCATGGAATTCTATGATTGCAGCATATGCAAATTTTGAAAAGTATGACAAGGCTGTTGATTGTTATAAAGGGATGCTTGATTGTGGACTTTTGCCGGACATTAGTACAATCCTCAATTTGCTTTCATCATGTGTGCAACCCAAAGCACTATTTCAAGGTCTGCTGATTCATTCTCATGGAATTCAGTTAGGTTGTGATGCTGATGTGTGTGTGGTGAATACTCTTATTTCTATGTATTCCAAGTGTGGGGATGTCCATTCTGCAAGATTATTGTTTGATGGCATGTCTGTCAGAACTTGTGTTTCATGGACTGTAATGATTAGTGGGTATGCGGAGAAAGGATATATGGATGAGGCATTAAACTTGTTTAATACAATGGAAGCATCAGGCGAAAATCCAGATTTGGTTACTGTGCTTGCTTTGATTTCAGGTTGTGGTCAAACAGGATCTCTTGAACTTGGGAAATGGATTGATAATTACTCTATTAACAAAGGGTTGAAAGAAAATATTGTAGTTTGTAATGCACTAATTGACATGTATGCAAAGTGTGGAAGTTTTAGCAATGCTAAGGAGCTTTTCTATTCTATGTCTAACAAAACTATCGTCACCTGGACAATCATGATTACAGCTTGTGCTTTGAGTGGAGATGTTAAGGATGCTTTGGACCTGTTTCTTGTGATGGTGCAGATGGGAATGAAACCAAACCACATAACATTTCTTGCTGTTCTCCAAGCTTGTGCTCATGGAGGTTTACTTGAAAGAGGATTGGAGTGCTTCAGCATGATGACACAAAAGTATGGTATAAGGCCTGGTATAGACCACTATTCATGTATGGTTGATCTTCTTGGTCGTAAAGGACAACTGAGAGAAGCTTTAGAAATTATTGAATGTATGCCATTTGAACCTGATGCTGGTATATGGAGTGCATTGCTGTCTGCATGCAAACTGCATGCTAAGATGGAGATGGCCAAATATGTTTCAGAGAGGCTATTTCAGTTGGAGCCCCGTGTGGCAGTTCCATATGTGGAGTTGGCTAACATATATGCATCAGCTGGGATGTGGGATGGAGTTGCAGCTATAAGAAGAAAGATGAAATATCTTCAAGTGAGAAAATGTCCTGGACAAAGCATTATCCAAGTGAGTGGCAAAACTCATATCTTTACAGTTGAATATAGACATCACCCTGAAGCCTTGTATATATATGATATACTAGATGGCTTGACTTCTCATTCTAGACAAGCCCAACTAACAAATTCAGAGGTAATTTCAAACATGGATATTATTGATTAATGATGTACATTTTGTTGAGTATATATTCTCTCTCATGGAAATAAAATTCTTAATTAAATGAATGTAGTGATTATTCATTTCTCACTTAATTTCTTTTTAATAAATACTTTTCCTGGTCTGATCACTGAATCACATTCAAATCAATCCAATCTAACATGAAATAATATTTCACTGTTATATTTTTGCACTATGAAGCCAATAAGTAGGAATGGCTAATAGATGATTGGCCCTAGGCATTGTGTGGCCAAACTCAGTCATGTTCAATTCACTTGGCAATAAATTGTTTTAACTTCCAATCAAAGCAATGCACAAGCTGTGCCAACACTAACCAAACCACAGTTCGGGCTAACTGCAGTCCAGGACATCCTCTTCTGCCAGACCCAAACGGTATCAATTGGAAGTCTGAAGTCTCTCCCTCTAACATCAGTCTATCTTCCCTCAGATCCTTCTGGCCAGAATTCCTCCGGCTCAGTCCAAATTCTAGGGTCTCATAATTGTCCATGCATTTATTATGACCCTGGAATTTTTTGGTATGAAGAAATTTTCAACATTGCAATCTTTCATAGATGGTGTGGTACCAGTAATGGTGACACTGGATGGATTCTCAAGGTTTCCTTGATGAACATGTCTAAATACTTCAACTTTTCCAATTCTGATTCCTCCACCACCCTATTTATACTCACCATATATTCCAACTCCATTTAAACTTTCTTCATCACCCCTGGATTCTTTATTACTGAAAGTGCTCGCTCAATTGCTGTAGCTGAAGTGTTCATTGAACCAACCAGCACATCCTATGTAGGAATTAAAGAAAATTAAAATGCGGTAGAGAAACGTGCATAGAAGAAATATCTGTTCTTACAATAATAAGCAACAAGAAAAATGATCTTTTATTTCTCATTTGCGATTCTCTGTCACTTTTATTCTCCCCATTTTGTTGGGTCTTACCAATGAATCTTATTCAAAGAGACCTAGTAAAGCAATTACATTTTTTTTTTTTGGCCTAACCCCGTTCATTGTGAAGACGATAAGAAGGAATGGCAAATAGATGATTGGCCCTAGGCATTGAGAGGCCAAACTCCTCACTCATGTCTAATTCACTTGGCAACAAGTTATTCGGTAACTTCCAATCAAAGCAATGCACAAGCTGGGCCACCACTAACCGAACAATAGTTAGGGCTAGCTGTAATCCAGGGCATCCTCTTCTGCCAGATCCAAATGGTATAAATCGGAAGTTTCTCCCTCTAAAATCAACGTCTATTCGCTCAAACCTTTCTGGCCAAAATTCTTCTGGCTTAATCCAAGCACTTGGATCTCTCATAATTGCCCATGCATTTATTATCACCCTGGATTTCTTGGGTATGAAGAAATCTCCAACATTGCAATCTTCCATGGATTGGTGTGGTATTAGTAATGGTCCCACTGGATGGATCCTAATGGTTTCCTTGATGACCATGTCCAAATACTCCAATTTGTCCAAGTCTGATTCCTCCACTACCCTCTTTATTCCCACCACAGATTCCAACTCCATTTGAAGATTCTTCGTCACCCTTGGATGCTTTATTAGCTCTGAAAGTGCCCACTCTATTGCTGCAGCTGAAGTATCTGTTGAAGCCAGCATCATATCCTGTGTGAAATATAAAGGATAATCATAACTTGGAAACATGCATAAATGAGAACTACAATATATCTATTAGTAGTAATAAATAATAATCAGTGTGAGGAGCTTTTATGTCAATTAGGATTGCCAAATTTGTATGACAAGTGAAGTACTAAGAGTGTCCACTAAAGATAAGATCACTCTAAAAATTTCTTATATAAGAAAAATTTTTTCAAACATTTTTGAAAAATTACTGAAATGATCATGTTGGTGACAAAATTATCCATTCTTTTTGTAGATTTGTCAAAGAAATCAAGCCATTTAGATATATAAATGAACTTTCTATCTTCTATGAATTTTTGTTTTCAGTCAACAATTTTGGTACTTCACTATTTGTATGATTTGGAAATGCTGAATTATAGATGTCATTTACCAGCAATATGGCTTTGATATCCGGGCGATCAACACGATAATCAGATTCTTCAGTGCCAAGAAATCCCAACATGACATCCACAAAGTCCTTGACCTTGTCTTCTTTCCTATCTGATTGCATGTGCTCATCAATAACTTTCTCAAAAAAGTTATCAAATATTTTCCCCGTTGCCTTCATGCCCTTAGTTAATCCTTGAAGGTTAAGTGCACCAACATACGGAATATAGTCACCTATGTTTGGAACGGCGGCTAAACGCAATGACTCTTGCATCACAGCTTTGAACCCTTTTTTATCCATGTCCTGATCCATGTATTTCTTTCCCAGAACCATTCTACAACTCATGTTAGCACTCAGTGTTGCAACCTTGGCACTAACATCAACGGCAACACCATCATTGGCTGCATCTCTCAGAAGCTTGATAAACGAGTCAATCTCCTCTTGCCTCATGCTCCTGAAAGAGTTGATCTTTGTTTGGCTTAGTAGTTCCAAGGTGCACATCTTACGCATGTTGCGCCAATAAGGACCGTATTCACCAAAGACAATGTCCCTCTGCCCCCAAAAGATGTACTTTGCAGCTTCACTGGGTGGTCTACTTGCAAAGACATGGTCATGGATCTTAAGGAACAATTCAGCAGCTTGCGGTGAAGAAACAACTATGGTGGGCACAAAACCTAGGCGCAAGTGCATGATAGATCCATATTTTTGTGCTAGCCGGTGAAGATCACGATGAGGATGTCCCCCCAAGAGGTGAAGGCTTCCCAAGATTGGCAACCCTCTTGGACCAGGAGGTAATCTCTTAGCCTTGTTGTTGCATCCCCATAGCCACAGACAAATAAGTGAAAAAAAAATTATTGCTATGAAAAACATCTAAGCAATTTTGAATTGTTGAATGTTGATATTTTAATTTGATACGGAGAGTGTCTCTCGACTTGCAATATATAGGTGAAGTTCAGATATCTGTAGACAAGATTTAAAGGTTAAAACCATGTGCAAAACGATTTGTTTGTGTAATAAGTTAAAGATTTAAGTTTTTAGTTAAAATATGTTCTAAAAACACATATTAAGAATATAAAAATAAAAAGTTTTAAATTTTTATGTATTCGATATATTAAAAATGTAAAAGTTTTAGTTAAATATCTTCTTATGATAATAAATATGAGAAAACAATAAATAGGTCCCTAACCGTTTATCTTTATCTCAAAGACAAAAATTTTCCTCATTTTCTTAAATGCGAGACATCTAAGTCTCTCGGGGGGACTTATTTGTCCTTAACTCCTTATACATTTTAGACGGAAGGACTTAGATGTCTCACATTTTAGAAGGTGAGGGATGTTTTTGTAGTTTTAATTAGTCAAGGATTTATATCTTTTCGAATTAAAAAGTCAAGTATCTATTTATCTTTTTTTCTAAATGTGTTTTTTAAGGGATTGTGTTAATTAAATAACAATACTATTTGCACATCAAAATAAATCACTGTATATTTGTATATAAATATATGTGTAGTTTAAATCATTTTTAGTGTGTATTTTATATCTTAATGTATATTTTATATTATAACTAATTTTGGTATACATCTAACATGGTTAATTAAACAGATCTAAATTCTCTATTTATTATATTTTATTTCAATGGCTCAGATTTAGAAGTTAAAATTTAAGGCTTATGGGTTAGAATCTAAGATTCAGAGTTCATAATTTATGATTTAGAGTTTATGATTTAAAAGTTAAGAAAATTTATGATTTAGGTTTTTAGAGAGCGCTGTACCCTTTACTTTCTTGAGAGCTCATTAACATTCTTTGTTTTTAAGACACGTTTTTAAAAGACCCTTAATTTAATTAATAAAGTCTGCAAGCAATAATGCTGTAAAAGCAGCTTTTGACTTTAACAAAATAAAACAAAATAAAAAAGAAGAGTTGGTAGAAGAATTCGTAAAAGCCACAAAATCAATCTTGAAAAGGTTAAATTTCGATACAGTAAAGTGAGAGGAATTCGACACAAATATCCCTCCCAATAAAAAACCACAAATATTGCACAACATAGTCTGATTTAGACTCATCAACACCATTTTAGCTGAATATGTAATCAATAAACTCATTTTCTTTGTGTTCTTTTTTTTTTCTCCTTTGTTTTGCTTCTCTTTCCTTTTTTTTAATCATCATCTTCATTTTTTTCTTACTATTTTTTCGTCCATTCTTTATTTAGAAAACAAAAGCTGTCTCTTATAATAGGCTCATCAAGACCTCGCTGAATATGTAATCAATAAACTCGTTTTCTTCTCTTTTTTTTTTTTTTGCCACTTTTGTTTTGCTTCTGCCTTCTCTTTTTTCATTTTTTCATTTTTTTTTGTTTTTATCATTGTCATCATTCTTTTTTCTTACTGTTTTCTATTCATTCTTTATTTAGCTGGATAACATAAGTATGTTTTTTTTTATCATAAAAAGAAGAAAAAAAAAATAGAGAATGCAGATGAAGATAGAGACAATTGACAAAAGTCAATAGCTGGAACCATTAAGAGAGCAATGGCAGAAAAGCGAGGAATGGAACTAGGTATCTCTTATATTCACTTACCTAACTGCTATATTGGCATACATAAGTCATGTGCATCTAACTGATTAACTAACTAAGCTAACTGTCAGCTTGTAAATGCAACTCACATACAAGTGAAATGACATTCTAATGCAAGCAATCACTGACAACAATAAAGAAAAAAAATAGAGAAGAGAATAACATGAAGGAGAGAACTAGAAGATAGAAGAAAGAGAACATACATGATTTTCGTTTTTATTAAAACCGTGGTGATGGCTAAAATACTGTACGGAAGTGATAATTGTTTTCTATTACTACAAAGATTGTTTTTTATTCTTCACTTTTTCTATGTATGTTTGGTCTATGTAGGATATGCTAGATGGCTTTGACTTCTCATTCTACACAAGTAACTAGCTCAGAGGTAAATTTCGAACATGAATATTATAGATATATGGTGTTTATTTTTCTGTGTTTGGTATTAGATTTTGCTAGTATATATATATATATATATATTATCATAGAGATAGAATTCAAAGGAAGGAAAGTGGTAATTTATTTTCCAACAAAGCTTTTCTTCCTTTTTTCGCCAGGTCTCTCCTATCAGCGAATCACATTCTAGTTGATCTAATGAAATATTATATAAACTTTACCATTACATTGTTTTCCTAACCACTTTCATTGTTGAGCCGATAAGTAGGAATTGCAAATAGATGATTGGCCCTAGGCATTGTAAGGCCAAACACCTCATTCATGTCCAACTCACTTGGCAACATCCCGTTTGGTAACTTCCAATCAAAGCAATGCACAAGTTGTGCCACCATTAATCGAACCACAGTTAGCCCTAAGTGTAATCCAGGACATGCTCTTCTGCCAGACCCAAATGGTATCAGTTGGAAGTGTTTCCCTCTAACATCGATGTCTCGTCCCTCAAATCTCTCTGGCCAGAATTCCTCTGGCTCAGTCCAAGCACTTGGGTCTCTCATAATTGTCCACGCATTTATTATCACCCTGGAATTTTTGGGTATGAAGAAATCTGCAACCATGCAATCTTCCATAGATTGGTGTGGTATTAGTAATGGTCCCACTGGATGAATCCTCATGGTTTCCTTGATGACCATGTCTAAATACTCCAATTTGTCCAAGTCTGACTCCTCCACCACCCTATTCAAACCCACCACAGATTCCAACTCCATTTGAACTTTCTTCATCACCCTTGGATGCTTTATTAGCTCTGAAAGTGCCCACTCAATTGCTGTAGCTGAAGTGTCCATTGAACCAACCAGCATATCCTATGTAGGAACTACGAAAATTAAAATGCTATAAAGGAACATGCATAAGTGAAATCTATGACATTTATTTGTAAAAGTTAGGACTTTGAAAAAGCTCTACTATTTGTAGTTTACCAACAATATTGCTTTGATATTAGGCTGTTCAATACGATATTCAGATTCTTCAGTGCCAATAAAGCTCAACATGACATCCACAAAGTCCTTAGCTTTGTCTTTTTTGTTTTCTGATAGCATGTGCTCATGTATAACTTTGTCAAGGAAGTCATCAGAGATTTTGTGCACTTTCTTCATGCGCTTAATTAACCCTTGAAGATCAAGTGCACCGATGTAAGGAATAAAGTCACCTATGTTTGGAGTTGCTGCCAAATACAGTATCTCTTGCATCACAGCTTTGAACCCTTTCTCGTCCAAGTCCTGGTCCATGTACTTCTTGCCCAAAATCATTCTACAACTCATGTCTGCACTTAGTGCTGCAACCTTGGCACTAAGATCAACAGCAACCCCATCACTAGCGGCTTCTCTCATAAGCTTGATAAATAGGTCAACCTCCTCTTGCCTCATGCTTTTGAAGGAGTTGATTTTGGTGTGGCTCAGTAATTCCAATGTGCACATCTTACGCATGTTGCGCCAGTAAGGGCCATATTCAGCAAAAACCATATTTCTCTGCTCCCAAGAGATGTACTTTGCAGCTTCAATAGGTGGTCTGCTAGCAAAGACATGGTCATGTGTTTTGAGGAACAATTCAGCAGCTTGGGATGAAGAAACAACAATGGTTGGCACAAAACCTAGGCGCAGGTACATGATGGGTCCATGTTTTTGTGCTAGTTTGTGCAGAACGCGATGGGGGTTAGCTCCCAACTTGTGAAGGCTCCCCAAGATTGGCAATCCTCTTGGACCAGGAGGTAATCTCTTACCCTTCTTGCTGCATCCCCAAAGCCACAGACAAGTTAAAGAAACCAAGAATATTGCTATGGAAAACATCAAAACAATTTTCGGTCTGTTGAATGTTGATACTTAAGTTCAGTGTTTGTAAGGTGTTAGTGGTATTTTAGAAAGTGAATTGGTGGTTCAAAGAAAGCTGATTGTTACTTGTGATTCCAAGAGTGTTACTCAGTTTCTTCCTAAAGCCAAAAACTGCAGAAATAGTGAGGATAAGATGGTGAAAACGGTTCTTAGGTAATGGGAAGTCACAATCCAACATTCATTGAGACAAAGCAGCCGTTGTTCTTGGCGGACCACTCTCCGGTAGATATTTTACATTACAACCAAAAAAGAAAGAAAAGACAAGTAGCTGCTTAGATTCAATGTTGAGTGAATCAGTTGTCGTTTTCTCTTATTATCTTGCAACTACCTACAACAATCTGTATGTATACTCTTTATTTCTTGTTCTTTTTCAAACTACGTAGGACACCACCATCGGTCCCTCCTCCAACCAGACTTGCTCTTCAATTTAGATTTTATTTGATAGGAAAATATCTTTATGGATTGGAGAAATATCAAATGTCTCTTCTTACAATTATGAGCACTCGTCAAGGTAAATGATAATTAATTTCTCACTGGGATTATTTTTTCTCTCATTTTACTCTCTTGATTTTGTTGCATTTGATCAATGAATCTTATTCAAATGGAACAAATAAAACATAAAAACATGATTACATTATATTTTTTTGCTTAATCACTTTCATTATGAAACCTGTAAGTTGGGATAGCAAATAGATGATTGGCTCTACAGATCGAGAGGCTAAACACCTCAGTCATGTCCAATTCACTTGGCAACAAGTTATTTGGTAACTTCCATCAAAGCAATGCACAAGCTGTTGCCACCACTAAACTACTGTTAGACCTAACTGGGATCCGGGACATCCTCTTCTGCCAAATCCAAATGGTATTAGTTGGAAATCTCTCCCTCTAACATCAATGTCTCTTCCCTGACAGCTTCTCTGGCTCACTCCAAGCAATTGGGTCCCTCATAATTGCCCCTGTATTTATTACAACTCTGGATTTCTTTGGTACGAAGAAATCTCTAACCATGCAATCTTTCATAGATTGGTGTGGTAATATTAATGGTGCAACTGGATGGGTCCTTATGAATTTCTTGATGACCATGTCCGAATACTCCAACTTGTCCAAGTCTGACTCCTCCACCATTCTCTTCATACCAACCACAGATTCAAACTCCATTTGAAGTTTCTTCATCACTCTTGGATGCTTTATTAGCTCTGAAAGTGCCCACTCTATTGCCGTTGCTGATGTATCCACTGAACCTGCCAGCATATCCTGTGAAATGGCGTGACTTATCTCATTTACACGAGATATGCACAAGCTTATTTCGTTTACACTGTAAACGAGATAAGTAAAGAAACGCAAATTTGTAAATAAGCTAGAAATTACCTATAGTCTTTCAGTTCTTTTTATTTTCTACACTTTTTTTTGTGAAATGCATAGTACTGCAGTAATGTTGGATCATTGTTTTGATTTTAGGATCAGCAGTGAAATGATATTTAACAAATATAAATGCCACCAAAAAGTGAAATTGCAAAGAAGTTAAATAAAGTTCGATAGAAAATAAAGTGATCACAAGCATAATTTAATTGCCATAATATTACAAGTTATAAAGAAAGGATTTTCAATATAGACATTTTAGAACAAAGTACTAGTAGCCATCCTCGTTAAGTCCCAAAAGATCAAATATTCTAAGACAAGTGTAATAACCACAAAAAAAAAAATTAAAAGATTAATAAATAAATAAAACCTATAGGATCCACTTCACTTCATATTTTTTTTTCTCTTTCTTTTATCTATCCACAACACACTCTTACCCCATTCGTTCAAGTTTCATTTTCTTCTCCCAATAGAGCACACACACATAATCCCTCTCCTTCTACTTTCACTTTCTCTCCTTTCTTTCTAACAAATCTCCACTATGTTAATTTTGTTTTTCCCTTTCTTGTCATATTTCTAACACAATGTATCTACATCCTATGTACTCATATCACTCATTTCTTTTCTCACAACTCCACTAAAGAAGTTCCATCTTAGCGGGTGAAGGAAACAGTAATAATTTCGAGTTTCAGTGATTATTGAGACTTAAAGAAAATTCTTTGACTCAATAATTACTCATTGTATCAACCGGTGGTTTAGTAATGCATTCAAAATTGTCTGCAGAGTTGATCTTGGTTTATTGGCACCAAGTTGTGAGTATGCTTTATATCTATGATTGTTTTGTGTACTCTATAATTATTTCTAATTTCGTTTATGAAATTAGTATTTGAAGAATTTGATTTGATTATAATATTTGAGTATTTGACTTATTTTAATTAAATGATTACTTTATAAAGATTATATTTTTAGAAAATACACGAGACTATATATTTGTTATATGAAATTTTTGTAAATGTAGAGTTGCGATTGGTTTGCATTTTTATTTTCTGTTTTTATTTTCAATATTTTCTATTTTCTGAATTTTGTGAAGAAAAAAGTAAAAATAGAAAATAGGATATTATTGTTTTTACTGTTTTCACTTTTTTCTTCACAAAATGTAAAAAACAAAAAACACTGAAAATAAAAATGCAAACTAAACATACCCTAGAATATTTAATTTTACCAAATTATAATTGTATTTTGGAAAATTTAAAATATTTTTGGTTTATTATTTATCTATATGTTCTAAACTTATGAAATATGTTAAAATTTCTTATGATTTGGGATGAAATTATTCGATACATTATTTGATTTGATTTGATTTGATTTAATGATCTGTATTGGAAGAATTAAATATCTTGCCTTACTTGAAATTAATATGATTTGAATTGGTTTGGGAGACTCAAACTAGAAAACCATAATTAACGACGGTTATGACATTAACCTAGATGCATTTGGCTCAGGCCTCAACTAGCAAGAATGTTGCTAGCCTAACGTGTAGGCCACACGTTAGTTCTGTTATATTGTACGGGCACATAAAAGAAAAGGACTATCCTTAAACCTCAAGTGTGTATTATTTGATTTGATTTGATTCGACTTATGGATTGAGTATTTCCTTATCGATTCACTTCATTCTGTTATTTATAATACGTTGTAAATAAAAATATACTTTTGATAATATTATTTATATAGTCTCATGAATAGATATATTGCCTATTCATTGAGTTGCAAAACTCACCTTATCAATTTCTCTTGTTTTTCAGTCACAGATATCAATCCTAGTACGATATGCCAAATTTCTTGGCAAGCAACTTGAAGACAGCGAGTTCTTTTGTCAAATTCTTAGATGCTTATGTTCCACATTTCACATGTAGGATCCAGTCATATTAGACTATTTTATGTCTTGTCAAAATAATGTGTAACTTATTTTTCTTAAATTGCTTTTCATAGTTCTAAGGTTTTAAAAACAGTTGTAAATTCAATGTTTAATTTGGATAAGACTTGTTAGGCTTGCTTAGGGATAATTTCCTTGAGGACCAGTCATGACTCATTTTGGGTCGTGTCAAGAAGAATATTTTACTCCTGCATATTATGATAATATATTTTTCCTGATCTTATGTAGCTTAGTATATGTAAAACCTGTTTGATAACGTGTCCAAAAGAAATTATACAAGGCATTAGATGAGTTTATAATAATATGAAAATAACTCTTCATCTATTTAAAAGAGTTACAAATCTAGCAACCAGTTGCAAGCATAAATCCCAACTTACTCTTTTAGTTCTTGCTGATGTTAAGGATAGGTATGTTACAATATGTTACCAAAATTTAGATAGCATGCTAGGCACTGATATATCACTGTATACAAACAAAACAAGGAAGAAATATAGTTACTGTTAGTAAACAATAATTTGATCCTTTTATTGTGAAAGCTTATACACCTCATGCTGATTCCTTTTACCATGAATCTTCTAACATGGTAGCTAACTCTTTGATTAAAAAAAAAGGGGGGGAAAGGGGGGGGGGGGGGTTAGAAACAAGTACATTTTCAAGCTATCATTTTTTTTCCCTCTGCAAAACAGCATAATGTTTCTTTTAAAAAAAGGAAATGACAAACATGAGAGACTAGAGAATTACCTACTCAGAAATCTCTATTGAGAAACTGTTCGACTTGAATGGTGGGGATGTGGGAAATTTTGGGCCAGATTAGTTGATGCTTGTTCCTGCAGTGTTCTCCCAGCAAATCACAGCTATAAATTTGAAGTAGCAAGAGAGAGGGAGGCAACTTTTCTCCTTCCATATTCTCCAGATTTGGACAGCAATAAATGTGTAGTTGTTGGAGGGAGGCGAGGTGGAGAAGCTCGTTGCACTCCAATGTCTCCAGATTATTGAACAACCATATCTCAAGAGTGGTAAGGGAGGGAAGGTGAGGCAACGAACCCACCTCTGGGTATGACTTTATGTTCTCGCACTTATAACCTGAAATTTTAAGATGAGTGAGGGCGTCCAAGTTACCCATCCATGATAGATCCCTCATTTGTTGCTCGCAAATTCCCACAGCAAGTGATTTCAAGTTAGGCGGTAAACCACCCTCTGGCAACCTCCAAGTGTCTGAGAAACCATATATGTCGAGAGACTGTAAACTTGGGAGTAGACTATTCATGTCATGTGGTAATGCCTCTAAAATGTTGCAGTATCTGAGCTCGAGATGAGTCAAGTTGGGTGCAGCCAGTCCTTCTCCTGCAAATGACACTAATTTGTTGCAGTACTCGATGGTGAGATGTTGAAGAGCAGCATGTGGTGGCTCTGACATTGAGAATGATTCCAGATTCCTACACCCTCTTATCTCGAGATTCTTGAGATTGGGAAAGACATCCAACGACAAGGAGGCCAGTGAATCACAACTCTCTTCTATTAGTAGCTCTACCAAATCATACTTCTGCTGCTGTTGCTCGGGGAATTCTAGTTTTCTACACCTCCAGATTTGCAGCTTTTGCAAATATTTGGGAAAACAATTGCCCGGTAAGAATACATAAGAGGAATACCCTGCGATGTGTATTTCTTGGAGGCAACTTATATGGTTGGTGCTGATCATTGCCTTAAATGCAGACTCCTTCACAGATTCACATCCCCTTATTGTTAAAGTATCCCCACCAAGAAACATGTCCCCAATGCCTTCTCCTATAAAATAGTCGTCTATACGTAATTCGCGAACTTTGGAAACATCCGACAAAGAAGAAATGATTCTCAAGAATACCTCATGAAGTATCTCTTCCTTCAACATAGGACACTCTGATATTCGAAGGATCTTAAGCTGAGGAAAAGCTTCTGAGTCAGGTAAGTTCCACTCCTCCCAACATGCCATATCAAAAAATTCCAAACTCTGCAGTGAAGGAAACGGTGGAATATGCGAAGAATGATGATCTTCTTCATTCTTGTAAAACTCATTGCCAATACTCCTAAGCTGATCGAAACCTTCAATTAGCAGGGACTTAAGAGATGACAGTTGTCCAAGTGAAGGCAGCATGCAGCAATTCTTGCAACACATCAGAGACACACGTGTCATGTTTTGGTAAGAGGAATGCCCAACCCAATTTGAAAATATTGTTCCTCTGTATCCATCAATTGTCAACTCTCTGAAGCCATTGTGTGGTTGCAAGTTGTTGAGTATATCTCTTTCAATTTGTGTGTTTGAAACCATAGCATCACCTGAGCACCACTCCAACAACAAGCTATCAATTTGCTTCTTATCTATTATCCTTGCACTCCTTGCTTCTTTTACATCGACAACATTCTCCAACTTCTTAATCTCAAGTGATCCATGAAGATTTACAAGCCCTCCTAACTGTTGGATTCCATTGTCTTCGTGCTTGCCCACGACAAAGTAACTTAAAATGTGTAAATGATTCAAATTGCTCATTTTTCTGGGCATTTCTTCCAAAGAAGTTTCTCTAATATCAAGATGCCGCAAACTCACAAGATTTTGCAAACCACTAGGCATCGGAGTTAGCTTAGAACAATAATACAACTTCAGTGTTTGCAAATTATACAAGTTGCACAAAGACTCCGGCAATGTCTTTATATTTGTATAAGAGAGATCCAAGTAGCGCAAATGAATCAATTCTCCTATTGAATTAGGCAACACATCAAGTTTATCAAAGGATAAAACTCTCAAGTATTTACACTTCGGTAATATGTCACATGTTGCCTCTTCAATGTTGCAGTTAGGAGATGAGAGATCGCCAAACAATAATAATGTCCTCAAAGATTCTACTTTAGAAATCAAATTAAGAAGTTTCGAGCTACGGTGATTTAAATTTACACATAAATGCCGAGTCTGCATCCTTATCTCCTCCTCTTTACCAAGTTCTTCTGAGTTGCAATAGAAATCCCCAGCAAGGAATATTGCTAAATCATGCAAGAGATCGTGCATCACAAAATAATCATGAGCAATTTGAAGCTTTGTGAAAAATAATCTGGAAGTTAGTTCATCAAAACACTCACAACCAACTTCTTCTAAACTCTCTCCTCTCTTTGGTGGTGGTAAAAGATCTTCTGCCATCCACAAAAGGATTAGTTCGTCCTTTTTAAATTTATAATCCTTGGGATATAAAGCACAATAAACAAAACAACGCTTTAAATGTGGAGGAAGATGGAAGTAACTTATCAGCAATGCTGGAATAATCTTACTCTTCTCCACAGAAAATTCCCAAATATCACTCATTAGTATCTTGTTCCATTCCTCAACATCATGCTTTGTACGTAACAATCGTCCAAGTGTTTCTGCAGCTAATGGCATGCCACCACACATCTTGACAATCTCTCTACCAATTCCTTCAAGTGCTGCATTTCCATTAGATTGTGGAAATGATGCATTGTCTGCAAACACTGACCAACAATAGTCTTCCGACAACCCTCTGAGAAAATAAGGGTGACAATTCTGAACTGCTAAAGCAACATTTTTCCCACGAGTAGTCAGAAGAACAATACTTCCTTTCTTCCCATATTGGAAAGGGGTCAAAAAATTGATCCATCTGTCACCATCATCACTCCAAACATCATCCAGAACAATAAAGAACTTCTTATTCAACAATTTTTCTTTCAAAGCATGGTGAAGTGAATTGAAATGGTCAAGACACTGAGTATGCGGAGAAATCTCCTTTAAAACATTCTTTGTAGTCTCAGCAATATCAAAATTTTCTGAAATACAAACCCATGCTTTTAGATCAAATCCCTTCATGAATTCCTCCTCATTGTTGTATACTGATTGGGCTAATGTTGTTTTACCAACCCCACCTATGCCAACAATAGCGATCACAGATAAGTTATGCTCACTGTTGTCATTCAGCATCTTGATTAAGGCCTTCTTGTCATCCTCCCTTCCATATACCTTCCCTCTTACAAGAGAACTGGACGGAATCCTCCATGATGAGCTACCAGTGGGAATCTTTTCAAGACCAAGGTTATCTTTTTGTTTTCCAAGATCCTCTATTCTTCTAACCACCCTTTCCATATTATCTACCATCTCCCTATCTCGGTTGATGAAAAAGTTAATGGTGTTGAGGAAAGGACGTACCTCCTTTTGAGTGGGGGATTTGGTGAGGACAGTGTCGAGCAAGTCCTCAGCACAGTAAACAGCATCCCGGAGACTATCGAGCCACTTCCTCACAGATGGATTACCGAACTGCTTCAACTCAGCGTCGGCAACAAGAGCTTCAGCACCCAACAGAGCAGTCTTCAGCCTTTGAACCAAGTCAGGGCCAAGTTTCTTGCCCAAGACCAAGTTGACAGCATCAGTTGTAAGGAACCGGTCAAAGACAACGTTAATGAAGCCAGAAAGAAAAGCTCCACCAACAAGTGCACCAGCCATGATATGATCTCAACAAGTTATCAGAAATTTAGATATAAAGGTGAGTAAAAAATGCAATGATTGCAGGCTTTGTAACCGAACTGTGCGTTAGTTTATCAAAGCTTACAGTGAAGATGAAGAAGCAGTTCTCAATCATTTGTATTGTAGGCAATAAGACAAAGACAATTGACTATACAGGGGTATGAGACTATGAGGGGCCTAATAATTAAATATCGGTGATATTAGTGTTGGTGAAATTGGTTCTTATAATTAATAAAAAAATATAAATGAGTAATGTAAATAATGTTTTGAATAAATAAAATTTTTGTAGTATTATCTATTTTATTTGTTGTAACAGGGGGTTGAGTTTTAATATATTTTATGGAGACAAATGTCTTGGTAATAGTGTATTGTTGAAAGTTTTTTTATAAAGCTAAAAATCATTTATTTTGACTTATATAAGTGTGAAGTTGTATGAATTTTTTAATTGGAATAGTGCTTATTTTTATTGTTGTCTTGGAGTGTAACTAGATTTAAGATAGTTATGTCTCAATTTTTTTGTTTTTTTTATCAAATAGTACAAAAATTATTGTAGTATTTTAATCTAAAATTTTTAATTTAATTTTAAATCTGTAATAATTATTGAGTTAATAATTTATAATTTGATGAAATTTTTATGATAAGTATAATTTAATGAAATTTTTATTAATTTGAATATATAATAATTTTTTATATTGTAGCACAAAAATTTTATTTTTTGTGAACTTTTCTTTGACATTTATTTTTTTTCTAATGCACACAGTTTTTTAATGACATCTATAATAATAAGAATAAAAATTTTAGAATATATATTGAATAAGTTATTTTTAATAAAAATAATTTAAATCACATAAACTAAAATATTTAGTGATATTTTGTTTAATCCATTATGTCATACAATGTTTCAAGTGATACAAACCTAAAATAATATTTAAAAATGATCAAAATTGATTCGTTGATTTAAATAACATATTGAAATAAATATAGTTATAAGAATTTTAAAATATAATTATAAGAATATTTTTTTTAAATTTGTTTTAAAAATACAATAAATATTTTTATATTGTATCTAATCATTTAATAGAATCAATTCTAAGTAGATAGACTCGCTCCTCTTTATTTGTTGGTGTAAATATTTTTCATGGACGAATTACAAATTGTAAAATGAAGTTATAGTGACAAAAATCTTATGTATGATATATAAGTATGTCAAATAATATGAAATTTAAATATTTTATAACTTAAAACTTGCTACGATAATATTAGTATTATGGATGATACTTTAATATAGATGTTTATTATATTTAATTATTTCTTTATATTTCAATTCAATAATAATATGTAATAAGTTAATTAATTATGGGAGTTATGGTTTTAATTTAAAAAAAAAATATTTACTAAAAGTTGATCGATTAATTTTTAAATTTTGTCAAATAATTAAAATTAATGATGTGATATTTTTAGAGAAAGAAACATAGTTTAAATCTAATGTACAAAAAATTAGTATTAACTTTTATATAATAAAAATAGATAAATAGATAGATAGATATAATCTAAAAATTTATATTATTGACAAAATTAAATTAAAAAATTATGATAAAAAAGTTTTCAAAAGATTTAAAAACATGATCAAGATAATTAAAAATCATCATGTTTTATAAATAATTAAATAGTAAACAACTCTTTCTCTTTAAAATAATTTTTGTGAAAATATTTGGGTAAATATTTAAAAAGTGCAAAAAAAAATTTAATATCTAAAGTCTAAATTTTTTTTTCATTTTTCAAAAAAAAATCAGTTATTCACAAAAGAATGCAAAAAGAATTAATATAAAATTACTAAATTTTGAGGACATCTTATTTTTTAATTATACTTAAAAAAAATTATATCAAAATATAATTTTAAAACATTTTGGATATATATTTAATATCTAACTATTTGTATTATGTTTTTATATCTTATAAAGATTATTTGTCGTTGGTATTTGATGCATGTGCATCATGATGTATTTTTCTATACTTTGTCATATAAAAAATCAATTCATAATGTTTAATTATGAAGTGTTTTGGTGCTTAAATTGAATATTGCTTTGATTGTTTGAGTTAATGAATTTTGTAAAAAATAATAAAAAAAAAGAAGCAACAAAAGCACTAAGATAGCGTTTGTTTTGAGGTATTGAGACAGAGACCAGGAGACTTAGACTCAGTATTATGTTTGTTGGTTCAGAGACTGATACTAAAATTTCTGTCTCTGTTTCTAAAATTTCAGTATTTCAATACCTTCAAAAAATGGGAACATAGGGGACTAAAATTTTTAGAGATGAATACTGAAACTTTAATAACATTTTATACCTAAAATACTTTCATTTCAATTAATTAATCATAATTTTACCTTTTGTACAAATTAAATTAGAATTTTATTCTTGTTTCAATTTTTGTCAACCACTTTACACCAAACAGAATACTGAGATTTATTTCAATCTCTATCTCTTAGTCTTTGTCTATCAGTCTCAGTCTTTCCGTCTTTATCTCTCCACCAAATGTTACCTAATAGAGGAAGTATACTCCTAAAGTGGCAAAAGAGTTGGAAACAAACTCAAAGAGAAGCAAAGACGATTACTCTGACCTCTTCACACTCCAACAAGAATAACTTGAGTTACAAAACTCCAACTGAGGTAATTACAGTGCCATTGGAAAGTAGACTTCTAGAGTTTTCCAACCATATATAACACTCTATAGTGGACATTGGATTTGAGGGTACAAATCGCTATTCTTTCAGCGTCGCAAACTTGGCGTAGAACAATTTCCTGCAAACACAGCAGACTTACCTCTTCACATTCGAAAGATAATAACTTGAGATAGAGAGGTCCAAATGACGTGTTTTCAGTGGTGTTAAAAAGCTGACTTCTAGAGCTTTCCAATAATATATAATAGTCTATAGTAGACATGCAGTATGGAGCCGCAAACGACTCATCTTTCAACGTTGCAAGATTGCCAAAGCCCAAAGTGTCACCAAAGTGCCACTTCAATAACATTCCACATTGGGCCACTTCCAGTAGCTCAATTCCTTCATTTATTCTTTAATGTTTCAAGCCTCCAAGAAGAGAATTAAAATTTCATATTTGAATTTGCATTTGATTGTAATTTCATTTGAATTTATTTAGATAGCTTATAAATAAGACCATAGTTGTCAAAACTGAACCGGTAATCGAACCGGTCAAGTTACTGGTTTATTGGTTTATTGGTTCAACCAATAAATTACTGGTTCAACTGGTAAAACCGCTCTCACATAAATAAAAAATATAAAATAGTCAAAAACTTAAAATTAAAATTTGAAATACATATTTTTACTAACATTTTAAGAACAGTTAAGTCAAATTCTATAAATAACTAATACAAAGATAAACATATAATTAGTTCATACTATTATATATTATCTTAATTAGATACAATAAGAATAACAATCTATGAATTATATCCAAAGAATAATTTTAAAGTTTAAATATTTTTATATAATTAAATAATTATATAAATTTATTTTTTTTAGAATAAGTAATTTTTATTTATTTTTTTATTCATTGTCATTTTTATTTTAAAATTAATTAATTTGTACTTCAATTAAAAATGAGTTAAGTATTTCCATGTTTATATATATATATATATATATATATATTAGTTAGAAAGAATTGATATATATATATATTTTAAAAAGCATTCAAAATGCTAAAGGAATAGATTAGTGCAGTGGTTGTCAACTTGGTTTTCATTCCAAGAGGGCCAAGTTTGACTCCCACGGCTGTTATTTTTCAATATTGAAATTCAATCACTTATGATTTGCCAAGAGATCAATGATTATATGATTGAAGAGGAAATGAAAACTATTGATCCTAAGAATGCAATATCTCTTGATCCCAATATTAATTTCATTCTTGTTATTTATTTTTTGTCTTTTAATTCTTGTTATTCAATTGTTCTCTTTAAATTTTTGTCATTTAGTCTTTCAAGTGTTTGTAAAATGCTTCTTTTAGTTTTACTTTCTAGTCATTTACATTCTTGCAATTTAATTTTCAACACTTTACATTATTGTCTTTTACTTTTTTTTTTTTACCAAAGATAAGAAATTCGAACCCGCAACCTCTTAATTGAATATGAGGAGACTATGCCATTTGTTCTTTATTGCTTTCATTTAATTTCAAGTCATTTACATTCTTTGTTTGCTCATCACTCAAAATTGAATCGTATAACTAAAATAATTAATCAACTATTGCTTGTTTAATCCTTTAATCCTCGTGTGATCGACCTCACTCTTAGTGAATTTTATTTATGCAGAATATTGAGTTCATAAATTTTTGTATCAGTAGTTTTAGATTAGTTTTGTCAATAATATAAATTTTCAGATACTATTTTAATAGTTTAGCTATGATATACAGCACAATATCTTTTATAAAATTTTTATTTAGATTTTAGCAGGTTATATACAATCAAATTTATTAATTCTTATTGAACTAAACCTTAATTGTCGAGCATGACACAACAGAAACTAAACTAAACCTGCTAAGTGAGAGAAATGTTGGCAACAACAGAAGGAAAACAACACATTGTAATGTCCTCCCCATCCCACAATAGCAACAGAATTATGGCAACTGTCAACTGCTTAACCACTTTCATTCTGAAGCCGATAAGTAGGTATCGCAAATAAATGATTAGCCCTTGGCATAGTGAGACCAAACTCCTCAGTCATGTCCAATTCAGATGCCAACATCTTATTTGGTAACTTCCAATCAAAGCAATGCACAAGTTGTGCCACCACCAACCGAACCACTGTTAGACCTAACTGCAATCCAGGGCATCCTCTTCTCCCAGACCCAAATGGTATAAAATGGAAATCTCTACCTTTGATGTCAATCTCCCTTCCCTCAAATCTCTCCGGCCAGAACTTCTCTGGCTCACTCCAAGCACTTGGGTCCCTCATGATTGCCCATGCATTTATTATGACTCTTGATTTCTTGGGTATGAAGAAATCTCCAACCATGCAATCTTCCATAGATTGGTGTGGTATTAGTAATGGTGCCACTGGATGGATCCTCATGGTTTCCTTGATGACCATGTCCAAATATTCCAACTTGTCTAAGTCTGACTCCTCCACCATTCTCTTCATACCAACCACAGATTCAAACTCCATTTGAAGTTTCTTCATCACTCTTGGATGCTTTATTAGCTCTGAAAGTGCCCACTCTATTGCCGTTGCTGATGTGTCCACTGAACCTGCCAGCATATCCTGTGCAGAAAATATATACAAGGTGTTATCTACAGTGCCAAAAATTAGTTGCCTAAGATACATATATACTGATGGATCTCACATTCACAGCTTTTTCCAAAACCATATATCAAGACCAAATTTGGCAAATTTCGGCATAATTTTAAAAATTGGTCATACAACAAGTCACACATACATGCATAACTTAAAGGCGAGTGTCCAAAAATAATTAGGTCAAGTATTATAAGATGTGATTCCATTTACCAGCAATATGGCTTTGATATTAGGGCGTTCAAGACGGTATTCAGATTCCTCAGTGCCTAGAAAGCCCAACATGACATCCACAAAGTCCTTAACTTTATCTTCTCTGTTCTCAGATGATTGCAAGTGGTCATCAATAACTTTCTCAAAAAACTCATCAAATTTTTTCCCCACAGCCTTCATGCGCCTAGTTAAGCCTTGAAGATCAAGTTTACCAATATAAGGAATATAATCACCTATGTTTGGAGTTGCCGCTAATTGCATCCCTTCTTGTATAACACTCTTGAAACCCTTCTCATCCAAGTCTTTGTCATCATATTTCTTCCCAAAAACCATTCTACAACTCATGTCAGCACTTGCTGTTGAAACCTTAGCACTGACATCCACAGCAACTCCATCATTTGCTGCTTCTCTAAGAACGTTGATCAATGATTCAACCTCCTCTTGCCTCATGCGTCTGAATGAGTTGATCTTTGTTTGGCTTAGTAGTTCCAAGGTGCACATCTTTCGCATGTTGCGCCAATAAGGACCATATTCACCAAAACTCATGTTCCTCTGCTCCCATGAAATGTACTTTGCAGCTTCATGGGGTGGTCTACTTGCAAAAACAAGGTCATGGGTTTTAAGAAAGAGTTCAGCAGCTTGTGGAGAAGAGACAACAATGGTTGGCACCAAACCTAGGCGCAGGTACATGATTGGTCCATGTTTTTGTGATAGTTTGTGAAGATCAAGATGTGGATTATCTCCCAACTTATGAAGGCTACCCAAAATTGGTAACCCTCTTGGACCAGGAGGTAATTTCTTGTTCTTGTTGGTGAATCCCCATAGCCAGAGACAAGCAAGAGAGACTAGAAATATTGCTATACAAATCATCTTTAATTAGGGAATCGTGTTCAAATTGCTATGAGGAGTAATGTATATAATTACTAGGCTTATATAATGTATAAGACATAGTGAAGGGAACCTTGGAAACTATACAATCCTGGAAGTTGTGACGTTTGAAACTTTGAATTATAGTGACTAGTGAGTTGAAATTTCAAAAGAACACAAGAATACAAAAAAGCATTCATTGATAAGTGTTTACCATTGTCGTTGCTACTTGCTAGCCTCAGAATAATATATTATATGCCAGCTCTGATGTAGGTCGCAACTTCCGTCATTTTGTATGTAAAAATATAAACGTGATTAGGACAACGATTTTGTAGATTTTGTTTCTTTTGTCACGGTATGTGCATGATGTATTGGTGTGGACCAGGTGGTAATTTCTTGTTCTTTTAGAATTTTCGTATCTTTCGCAATGTCATTGTCAATTGATTTAAAACAATGTTTTGAGACAAATCACAAATGACCTGAGTTGAAGTAATTTTAAGATCTGCGGGAGCTAATTATTTACTGGAGAGAATCTACTTCCTAAGCAGTTGAATTCATCGAAACTGATTAATGTGATTTTGTACCATATTATAATAGTGTTGAAGAGTCAAGACTTTATCCAAGAGAAGTGTAACATGTTTTATACCTGCCAGCACATCATCCAGGTGTGGAGCATGCAGATTGGGATTAAGTTTCTCTAAAATAAAAAATTTGATAAAATAAAAGTATAAATTAACTTTAAATTAAGATAATAAAAATTATAAATTTAATAATAAAAGTATAAATAATTTAATTTATTATTTTATAAATATGTTCATTCTAGATATTTTTTTTCCAGCAGATTGTATCATAGGTTGTCCTCCAAAAAGTGGGCAATTGAGTCATTCCACTCGCAAATAAATAAAAACCTCACGAAAGAGAGAAATGCTGTATGACTAGTTGACTACTCAAACAATTGTAAAACGAAGCCCGAACAGATAAAGGGAAATAACCAATGCCCAAAAAAAAGCCCAGAAAGTAAACTGAATGAAACGTTAATACGTTATCCGAGTCTCTGCAACTCCACTCAGCTAAGCTTCCATGTCTGTTCTTTCTTCTTCATTTGCCAAATACAGGACAAGTACAAACCATCCAAGCTTGACTATACCACCCGTTCGGATCTTATGCGGCCCGGTTCCGACCCGGAGGAAGAATAACACCGACCAATCGGAAGAGAGACGAGAGCTGGTTCGTTTACTGACCGGGAAAATAACCGCCGAGAGAGAGCCTCTCCTGAAGACACTGAACAAGCACGTGAAGCACCTGAGAACCGAGCATTGCTTCTTGCTCTTCGAAGAGCTTGGTAAACAAGATAGCTGGCTACAATGCATTGAGGTGAGGTCCCTTCCTCTTTCCCTTTTACAATTGTAAAAAACCCTAATTGTTCCGCTCTTTAATTTCTTGAATGCTTATATTAACTATTAAGTACTCAATTTGGCGTTCAGGTTTTCAGGTGGATGCAGAAACAACGGTGGTATATTGCTGACAATGGAGTTTACTCGAAGCTCATATCAGTGATGGGAAAGAAAGGCCAAACCAGGATGGCTATGTGGCTCTTCTCGGAGATGCGTAATTCCGGTTGCCGCCCGGATACTTCTGTGTATAATGCTCTTATCACGGCTCACCTTCATTCCCGGGACAAGGAAAAGGCATTGGCCAAAGCTCTTGGCTACTTTGACAAGATGAAGGGAATGGAGCGTTGTAAGCCCAACATTGTTACTTATAACATTCTCTTGAGGGCTTTTGCGCAGGCGCGCAATTCAGATCAAGTGAATTCTTTGTTCAGGGATCTTGATGAGACTGTCATTTCTCCTGATATATACACGTTTAATGGTGTCATGGATGCTTTTGGAAAGAATGGAATGATCCGCGAAATCGAATCTGTGCTTGCTCGAATGAAAAGCCATAAGTGTAAGCCTGACTTGATTACCTTTAATTTGCTCATCGATGCATACGGGAAGAAGCAGGAATTCGATAAGATGGAACAAGTATTCAAGAGTTTGTTGAGGTCCAAGCAGAAACCAACACTGCCTACGTTTAATTCCATGATCCTGAACTATGGCAAGGCACGACTAAAGGAGAAAGCAGAAAATGTTTTCAGAAAAATGACTGACATGGGTTATAAACCAAGCTTTGTCACTCACGAGAGTCTCATCTACATGTATGGATACTGTGATTGCATTTCCAAAGCTAGAGATTTATTTGAAGGGCTAATTGAGTTAAAGGCTCAGATAAAACCATCAACCTTAAATGCTATGCTTGATGTTTACTGCATAAATGGTTTACCATTGGAAGCAGATTCTCTGTTGGAGAGGGCAATTAGCTTACAAGTGTTTCCTGATGCTTCAACATATAAGCTTCTTTATAGGGCTTACACTAAAGCCAACTTGAAGGAGCTTTTGGATAAATTGCTGAAGCATATGGATAGAGATGGTATTATCCCTAACAAGAAGTTCTTCCTAGATGCTTTGGGATCTTCACGAGACAACTCAAAATCTGCTACTACTGTTGTAACTCATTCAAATAGCTCCCAAAATTTTGCAGAACCTCAGCTGAAAAATTAGTTGGTAATTCACATCAACATTTGACTTGCTTACTAGTTACGAGCAGATCAGTTCACATATGAGGTGGTATGTTATGTGACTTTGCCATCATTATTTAAATATTCAAGTTTTGATTTAGTGAACCTGTTATTCTTTGTTTATCCTTTTTGTTCTTATAAATAATATTGCTGAATTCTGTTTTTTATTTTTCTGGTTTAATTCATTTGGATTTAGTGTAGTGCATTTGGCAAAGTGGATGGTGCTGGAAAGCAACAAGTAAATCAAAGAGTTACAGATGCAGTTTTGATTATGACATTATTGACAATTTTGAAACAAAGACTACAAGTATGATTTGTAACATTCTTCACAGAATTAAAAACTCAATGAATTAATAAAGATGATGTTAACAAGAAACAACAATCATGAACTGCAATATTGTTTGTGCACTTTCAACTTGATTCTATGAATTTTGTTGGACTCAAGATAAACAATTCGCAATCATTAAGAAAGAAAAGATAAGATGAAAATGAAAATGGAGATGCGGGGTATCGATCCCCGTACCTCTCGCATGCTAAGCGAGCGCTCTACCATCTGAGCTACATCCCCATTGTTGTGTTGTTAGCTAGTTTTTAAAAACTATTACTGTATTGCATATCCACACGTACCTAGTCACGTAGATTTCCATTGCTTTCCGTTAAAATCCTTAAGATTTACTTTTAAATTTTAATTTTACTGAATTTATATTTTCGAAGTGTATTTAAACCGAAAAATAATAAAATTAAAACAAAAATTTAAATTTTAAATTTTAGTTTTATTTAGTTTATATTTTAGATGTGTATTTAATTTTAAAAAGATATTAAATTTATTTAAATATATTTGTTTTATTTTTTAATTATTATAATAAAAGACTTAATATTATACCATTTTTAAAAAGATACCTAATTAAATGGTATTTTTTATACCTTAAAGGATAAGATCTGCTGATCCAAAAGTTATTCATACAATCATACTCAATCCATCTTTATCGAATAAAAGAAATTATTAGTTGGTATTACGTACCTAACAAGCACTATCATTTATAAGTATTGGTAGAGTAGAGTGATAATTTACCTAATTAACAAATAATGCAATAATTCATAGTAAAAAAAATATATACAAAAAGAGAAGATTTTTTTAATTTTTTTAATTAATATTATAAAATATAATCTCTTATTATATATTTTTATATAATAAAAAATTATATTTGATAACTAATTAAAAAATTAAGATCATCCATTTAAAAAGGCTTGGCCTCATCTAATTGAAGACAGCTTGATCCCACCTAGTGATCATCACAACAACAATTGTTTTGCCATTGGCAGTTGTCACCTTCTTTCACTTTGTTAGTTTGTTTTGTTGGCTACATGTGAACTCGAGGAATTAATTAATTTTTGAAAAATGTGAGAATTGTCAAATTTTATTGTTTTTTTGTTATTATTTATCTATCAATTCGATTTTTTGAGTCAATTTTTTTTTTTTGAAATTTTTACATGCATTTACACTGATGCACACTAACCATCTATTAATTTTCCTTTAAAATAGGTTTGATTTCGAGAATCGCATCAATTAATGTCCACCTTCGCTAAGATCATTAATCAATGAGGGAGGGACCGAGGGACTGAGGGTGGGTCTGGTGATTTCACGCCACGTCAGCATATTGCGAAGCTGAGATCCCCATTTTACTGAGTAGTAACACTACTTAAATAACACAGTAACACACGCTCGTCTTCTTCTTCTTCTTCTTCTTCTCACTTCTCAGTTCCGATGGCAACGATGCGAGCGTTACTCAAGAAAACCGTCGCAATAGCCAAGCCTAGCAATTCGCGACCTTACGCTTCTTCCATTGGAACTTACGCCGCAGCCACCGCAAACGCTGTTGAGCCGCCACAACTTCCGCCCTTCGATTACCAGCCCCGGCCCTACCATGGACCTTCCGCCGATGAAGTCTTGGCCAAGCGCAAAAAATACCTCGGTCCTTCCTTGTTCTACTACTATCAGAAACCTGTGAGTTAGTTACTTTCTCCACACACCTCTTTTATGAACATCGATGCTATTGCGATGAAGCTTTGTTGGATGTAAATATGAGGTGTGATGGATAATTAACGATTGGTGTTGGTTTTGTGCAGCTGAATATTGTGGAGGGGAAAATGCAGTATCTTTTTGACGATAGTGGAAGGCGTTATCTTGATGCTTTTGCTGGCATAGTTACTGTTTCTTGCGGACACTGCCATCCTCAAGTTTTAAATGCTATCACAGAGCAGAACAAGCTTCTGCAACATGCTACTACCATATATCTACACCATGCAATTGCTGATTTTGCTGAGGCCTTGGCCCAAAAGATGCCTGGAAACCTTAAGGTCAATCTTCTCTTTATTGCTTATTGCTTAGCTTCTTTGTTTTCGTGTTTCTTCTTTTAATGATTGTTATTTTTATTGCAGGTTGTTTATTTTGTAAATTCCGGCTCAGAGGCAAACGAATTGGCAATGATGATGGCTCGTTTATACACTGGTAATCTTGGTATGATTTCTTTGAGGAATGCATATCATGGGGGAAGTTCTAGTACAATTGGCCTGACTGCTCTCAACACCTGGAAGTACCCTATTCCAGAGGTTTGTCTGAGTATTTCATTTTATCACAATGTTTTCATTTGGTTTGTTGGCATTTTCAAAGTTCAATCTGAATTATTAGTTGCATTATTTATCTCCAGATATGGACATATGACCAATCAGGCCTTTTCTTTATGAAAAATAGTTTCTCAGTTTTTCCTTTTCAACTTGCAACCTATACTCTTTCTAGTAGAATAATGCTTAGTTGATGTTGTTGGACTATCACCAAGAAAATGATCATAAATATTATAATTTTTTCCCTCTGAACAGATTTATAAAAAATTAAGTTGCAAAGCTTTAAAATCAGTCACTAATATACTGTTACCATTGATTTCCTTTTTTTCTGCTTTCCAATGTATGAAGAGAAAATCCGAATAAGTTAATAGAACTTCCAAGTTTCAATTACTACCCCAAACCAATCTAGTTGTAATTATAGCATCATGAAAGTTGTATATTTTATATTAAAGATGGTGAAATACTAATTATTCTTAATATTTTTAAATTTAAGGGTGAAATTCATCATGTTATGAATCCGGATCCATACCGTGGAATCTTTGGCCCTGATGCTAAGAGTTATGCCAAAGATGTTCAAGATCATATTGACTATGGAACTTCAGGAAGAGTTGCTGGATTTATTGCTGAAACAATTCAGGTACGTACATCATGTCTAATAATGGAAATGTTACTTAGAAGGTAGAACACCATGTCAGTATACTTCTCTATTTAATTTTTTCCCTCATGACTTGGACTAGGGAGTTGGAGGAGCAGTTGAACTAGCACCTGGATACTTAAATCTTGTCTATGACATTGTACGGAAGTCTGGTGGTGTCTGCATTGCTGATGAAGTGCAAACTGGGTTTGGTCGTACAGGAAGCCACTATTGGGGATTTGAGACACAAGGTGTCATTCCTGACATAGTTACCATGGCAAAGGTCCATATCTCTAATTCCTGAAACTTGGCAAGTTTGTCATGCATTCTGAAGTTTAACTTGGTTTTTCTTATACAAGATTCACTATTTTGTGTTTTGGAACAATATGTTTTGTTCCGGTTTTTTCTTCTTGTAGGACTGATTTTGGTGAATTGTAACTTCCAATTCTTCTGCAGTTATTTCACTAAATCTCACGTTAATATGTATCAGGGTATTGGCAATGGTTTGCCGCTAGGAGCTGTAGTTACAACTCCAGAAATAGCAAGTGTGATGAATCAAAAGATTCAGTTTAACACTTTTGGTGGGAACCCTGTCTGTTCTGCTGGTGGACTTGCAGTTCTCAGGGTTCTTGATCAGGAGAAGCGTCAGGCTCATTGTGCTGATGTTGGTTCTCACATGCTTGAGCGTTTGAGATCGCTTATGCAAAAACATGAAAGTATGTCTTCTTGAATCTTGCATCCTCAAAACATTGTTTTGTTACTGCATTGTAGTTCAACTGCATGTTAACTATATATCTAGCATCCATATATATGCTTGATTAGATAGAAACATAATCTTTGGGTTGACATTATTAAACTTCTCATGTTGCTGCAATTTGTTTTTATTATATATGGTGTTTAGTCATTGGAGATGTGAGGGGAAGAGGTTTAATGGTTGGGGTAGAGTTGGTTACTGATCGAAAAGAGAAGACACCTGCAAAGTCTGAAACTGCTGTATTATTCGAAAAACTTAGAGGTAAGATGAGAATCACCAAATCACTCAATGCATACAAAGCTCGCATTTGTTTTCCAATGTCCTAAAAGACTTCTAACCATTTACTTGCAATGAATTGAAGAGCTTGGTGTTCTAGTTGGGAAAGGAGGACTGCATGGAAATGTCTTTAGAATTAAGCCACCAATGTGTTTCACCAAAGATGATGCAGGTATATGTTTTGGGTGTTATCTTTAATTAAAATGCAAGATCTAGATTCTTTCTCCAAACCTTCTAGCAAAGTGTAATTTGGCTGATTTCTCTCCCAAATGTGCAGATTTTGTTGTGGATGCCCTGGACTATGCTATATCCAAGTTGTAAGGTTCAACCAGAAATCAAGAATGTAATGCAGACCATGACTACGGAGCCATATTGCTGCAACGAAGCTACACTTGACAAGTTTTTATTTATTTCACACCCTTATCATTAGAATGCACTGTTCAGTGTTCACTGAACAAGTTAGTACAAAACCAGTGTTCACCTATTGCTAAGGGAGTTTTATTTTCTTAAACCTGTACATTATAAACCGAATGTGGAACTGTGCATGTATATTTTGGATTCAATATCATCTAAATGCTCCATTCAATCTAAATAGTAATGTCAATTCCTACAAGAAAGAACGAATAAATTTGCGAACAGAAGTTCGTTTTCGATTTGCATGTTCAGTGAATGAACATGTTTTCAAAGGAAGAGCCAAAACTTTTTCTAATACTGTAATTGACACACACGTGGAATCGTGTGAATTAACTGTGGTTTCAGTTGTATCACTAATGAATGACCTATGAATAAATATAGAGGGTGGAATCGTGTGAATTAACTGTGGTTTCAGTTGTATCACTAATGAATGACCTATGAATAAATATAGAGGATTATTATACGTTAGTTATTATTTATTAGAAATCAATTATTTTTGTGATTAATCGAGAGAATATCACACCCTCTGTTATCTTACCTCAGCTATATTTACACGTTCAATCCCTGAATGCCTAAAAATTTAAAATGATACCTAACCTAATCTGTATCAGGTTCAAAACAAGCTTCTTGTTTAGGACACAACTTTACACCTTCTTTCTTACATGGCCAACTCCCATATAGAATAGTTACAAACTTCTTTTCGTAAAATGGGAATCTGCATTTACAAACCAAGTAACAGAAGACTAACAGAAAAATAGGAGCAACCTAGGCACAAATCCATGAGTCATGGCTCTGGTGTGTGTTATATGTATTCTCCATTTCTCAAGCCAGTAAGCTGGCTCAATCCCATCTAACATTGAATGAGTTATAAGGCGCAAATCAACTGGGTTTGACAACACATTCAATAGTAGGTGAGAGTGAATCAGCTCGGTGTATGAAAAACAATGAGTAAGAAAAACAATTGTGTTGCTGATTTTACTGAAATCTTGGTTACAGGTTGCCTCAGTATTTTTCGAAGGCTAAGGTATTAAGCACTCAGCAGGTTTGGGAGGACGATTAGCCCAGAAAGAGCTCAAAGCTTGCAGGCGTTGAAAATATTCCCCCAAGGCAAGAAGCCACCTCGCAGCCTGCCGTTTTGTAAGTATTCGAGACATTTGCAGCAATGTTTCCTGTCGCAGATGATCAGCCTGTCAAGTTTCAAACATAATAAAGCTTCCTTCAATTTTCTATTGCTCAATCTTCAAGTTAGTGAATGAAGATGTTTCATTTCTTTCTTTTGTTTCTTTTCTTTTCATTTAAGTAACATGAGTTGGAACAACACTATATTGTTTCCTAGTTTCATCACTTCTAAAACAAATTTGTTGAAATCAAATTGGGTTATTCTTTATTGCAGAATTATGTTCAATCATTGCTGTCACTGACACGGGGGTAAAATAATAAACCGGTGGAAGTTAAATTGAATATAACTAACGGCTTTTCATTCAAGAAAGTGAAGTAAATTTCTTACTTGGTTCACAAAGCTCACTAGAGCTGCCAATCTCTCCATTGCAGTAGACATGTTTGGAGTGTTAGTTTGTTCTTCAAGTTGTCCTGCTGCTACAGATTCTGAAACCATTTGTTGAAGTTTGTCCATGCCTTGTGAAAGAGCATCTTCTGCTTGCTGACAAGATTTTCCAAGGTTGCTTATGTCTGATCTTTGTTGCTCTGTCATGGTTTCAATCCTAGGGACCAGAATCTGCAATCAAAACAGTTTTTTATTTTAATTATTAATAATGCATCATATCACCATTTACATGCTAAGCTGGTGCTCTCATTCACAACGAGGAAGCTTTCTCAACATTTTTTATTTAACTAGATAGTAAGCATCACCTTTAGAATTTCTGAGGGGCGAAAGCCTCCAATCCAGAAGAAAAATCGTTCGGCTGATGATTTCCACATGCCGGACATAACGTAGAAAGCATCAGCTTTTGCAGCAGCAGATTTCATGCCAAAGAGCTTAAAATAGTGGTTCATTGTGCCATCTACAAGTTCTCCGAGTTCTACGTCACCCATATGAGAACTTAAAGCATTTCTAAGTGCCAAGGTATGTCTATTCCGCTCTTCTAGCCAACGTCCATACTCCATCTCGAAGTTTGTTATTCCTGCAAATTAGATGTTTTTAGAAAGAGCTTAAAAGTAGTAGCAGCAAAGCTTATTGAGAACTTTATGAACAGAGTTGCAGTTAATTCCCTAATATTAATCCGAGGCATATTCAGTTTAGAGGTATATTCAGCATGAAAATGACATAGAAACAGTTCAAATACTGATTTCACCAACATATTGTGCAACCTCAGTAACAGAAAAAACTCAAGATCAGTGACAAATCAATATATAGCACTAGCAGCATGATAACAAACAAACCTGAATTTAAAGAGGCAGCAAAACCCAAACTATTAGAACCCAATCCAGTACCACCAATATGTAATCCCTGCAGTTTTGTTGCCCCAAGAAATTGAAAAGAGAGCCGAGAAAAAACAAGTATATATTGAACAAATATGAAGTGATCCACAGCAGGAACTGGAGTGAATCAAACTCAGCTTCATGCCTTTCACTTCACCTGTTGTTTTGCATGATCAACCTCTTGCTCTAACTGCATTAGCTTCACACGACATGATTCTAGTTGCTGTACATAGGCCTGCATAGAAATATCACATGAACAATTAGTATATCTAAGCATTTGCTGCACATCTAACATGTTTTTCAATGTAGAACCTTTCAAACCTTTTTGCGCAAACGACTCTTACGAGCAGCCTCTCGATTTTGTGCAAGGCGTCTCTGTATCTGCATGTTTCAGCTTGTTAATTCCTTTTTTCTTTATAACCCTAAAATGAGTATGAATACATGACAGGCATAAAAAATTGGGAACCATAGGACCTCTGAATTTGTTGGTGGGTGTGGGTCAAAATTGCTTTTGAAGGATCAAGCGCTTAGCATTAAGCTAAGAGTTATACAGCTGTTAATTATGCCATAATTCTTATTGTTTAAACCCATTTAACCATAACCAAGTACCATGATCTGTTTCAAAATTTCTACATACAGCTAAAGATGGAGGCAGAATAGAATACTAAAAGGGTGTGACTTCCTATGGCAAAGCCTTACTAAAGATTCAGTTATGATGATTTCGAAACAACACCCTCTAGAATGAGGTTGCCAAAATGACAATTATAGCTAAGAATATCACTTAGTACACAAATTTACTAGCAAAGGCAACATCTTCTGATGACCAAACGTAAAAGTATCTACAGAAGTAGAAACATAAAGTTCAAACTTCAAACTGAATATCACACATTTACGAAATATATAGCTAATGGTTTCTGCATAGAGTAGAAAGTAGAAACCAGTTCATATTAGTCAGGTATAACCAAACATGGTCTTACCTTATCAGCAAGTCTGTTAGCTTCTTGGTCATATTGTTTAGATGTTCCTGGTATTCCATGAGAAGCATATTCTGACTATGTATTTAGCAGCCCAAAATGACATGATTAGCAAGTGAAATTGGTGTGTATTATTGTTTGTGGGAGAGAAAAAAAGAATTAATTGCAAACTTGCACCTGATTGTCAAACTTAATCTCCGCGTCATCAATTAAGAGCGTTGATGCACTTAAACTAACATTACTTCTGAAATTCTCTTCCCACATACTAATCTGGTGGATTGGATCATATACTCCCATCCTTCTTGGGGGAACAAAGTGTGAAGTTGGAGAATTCATGCTCTATGGATTGAGAATGACCAGTGCAGTTGACTTAATCAGCTCCAAACACATATGAGCGTACAGAATCCACTGTTTTTTTATTTCAAGATAGAAAATGCATTAAAGAAGCATTTCTTGATAACATCATAAGTAAGCAAAAGTCCAATACACTGTATAAGTAACCGGAATTTCACTGAAATGTGATCAATTTTGTGTTTGGCAAGGGGGAAAAAGAAGAGAACATTACAGTTTTATTTTACACTGTTAGAGTTGCATACTCTCTAGAATTTAATCTTCTTAATCAAGTATTAACAAATGAAAAACAAAAGATTAATCAAGGTCCAAGAATCAAGGGGAGAAAAATGGATCATGAGGGAAATTGATAAATGAAAAGAATTTCATATTTCTTTGTTAAACTTAAATAAGCTTTTGATTCCAGGAAAACTCAGATTATTACAGCAACTAAGTACAAATTAAAAGTAGAGATTTGTATATTAACCAAGGCTTTTGAGTTTGTCCCTCTACCTCAGCAGCAGACAAAGGTACAAACGTGTTACGCAACAGAATCTAGGAAGTAGGATACTGTACTAGTTTGTTTTCAACCAGATAAGGTAACAACCAAAATCGTACTAGTTTGGGTACGCACGTTTCGGGAAACCAAAACCAAAGTCACTTTTTCAACAAAAAAACAAAATCATCAAAACCATGTAAGAGTACCCTGGAAACTGATGATGATCATCATCATCACACAAGCAATGAAAAAACACCTTGGTGTGTTTATTACCTCTTACTATGTTATTTTCTTCCTCGTTTTCCTCGGCAGTTAAATCTTTCAAATTAGAAAGAGAAAAAAGGAAAAGCCGAAAAGGGAAGAATAAAAACTATACTCTGAAAAACAAAAACAGAAAAACGAACCTTAGAAAGCTACTTTGAGAAATGGAATTGGAAGCTTTTTTATTTTCCCGCTTAAATATTGATATATATATGCCACCCAAAAAATATCACGGAACCAAATTCCCAACGCAATCCATTACCCTTACCCAATCCAATCTCTTCCAAATGTAAAAAACCTTACCCCCCCCCCCCTTTTCTCCCCCCAAAACTCTAATAAACTTAACATCCCATCATGAAATCATAAGCTAGAACTATAATAAAAAAAATAAAGGCCACATATATTTTTTTAAAATATTGGACTTTAAGTTATTAACTTATTATCATGAATATTCATATAATTTATAATAAAAGAGGTAGACTTTGGTGTATATAGCGTAACGAGAGAGAGAGAGAGAGAGAGAGAGAGAGAGAATTATAATTTATGATTGCAATTGTTGTGGTATGTATGGGTTGCGCTACAGAGAGTCAAAGGATTCACACGAATGAGCTCAGCATCATTAATAATGCTCCATGCTTGATGTTTCCACTTTCCACTATCGTTAATACCTGTGCGCGCCACGTAGATTCGGATTGGGTGATGACGTCATTTTCCGGTTGCCAACGTTGGCCGGCCGGAGAATATTTGTTTGTTGCATGCACACGACAACACAACAGCGTCTTCCACTCACCACTCTTGCGAGTTGCGAGTGCTGAGTTGTGATTATATTTAATATTCTGAATTTTGATGACGATAGAAATGGCCCCAAATATTGCTTCCATTCTGGATTTTCTGACGTGGTTGTCATTTGTGACAACACATATATCTTTGCTCGTAGTTTTGGAGAATGAACATTGAGGAATCATCCTTTCCTCCATCAACATATATTATTTTCAACAACCATGTTAGATGTCGACTGATTTTTTTTATATTGGAACAAATGGTGTGATGTGCCCTAATATTTTAGTGTATGTGAGTTTTATTTTTGTATGGAATAATTTTTTTTGTGAAAATTCAGGTGAAAAGAGCCGTTAGATAATTTGATTGATTTGATTAAATTTTCATCTAACAATTTTTAGATATCAACTTTTCGTGAAATTGACTTCACCTGAGTTTTTATCTAATTTTATACGTTTTAAAAGATACAAAACGTCACTAACATTTTGTATATAAAAATAATTTTTAAATTTGTTAAATACAAAACGGCAGAACCATTTTGTATGGGGTAATTTTTTTAAATTGGGAATAGGAAGACGTCATTGACATTTTGATGTTTTTATTTTTTTAATTAAAAAATTGAAAATGATGGTGACGTTTTGTATATTCCCATAACGACGTTAAATATAATTTTTTAGACATTTTGATGAATTACACTAATACAGACCCAATATTTAAAAAAAAGTTCTTAGAGATTATCAAACTCAATTATTAATAAATAATAGAAAAATACTAGAGGATGGTAAGAATTTATTATTTTTATGTTCGTTATTAATATTTAAAAGTATAGGATAAAATATATTAAATTATTAAATTAAAAAAATTTAGTTAATAATTAAATGATGGTAAAAAATAATAAATTTTAATATATAAAATATATATTAAAATATAAACTATATTTTAAAAATAAATTAAATTGTGTATATATTTAAATACAAATATATGGTGATTAATTTTAGAATACAAAAAATATTTTTATATTTTTACTAATACATTATTACATAATTAAATATATGTATAAAATTATTTTATACTAACAGTCGTATCAAAATTAGATTCATATTATATTTTAAAAAATATTATGTGTAATAAAAAAATTAACAACTAAATCAATCATTATATATCTTTGTATAAATATATATTATTTTATTATTTTTAATATATATTTTATAAGAATAGTTGATTTAACAACTGAATTTTTGTATACATCTAGCATAATGATTATATTTTATATATAGACATTTATTGCATATATTTTAATTAATCTAAAATTAATTCATTCCCTATATTTTTATATGGCCATTTATTCCATAAATCCTCCACAAAATATATCATCAAAACTGATGGAATTAATATAAATTCTCCATAAAAGTGAGTATCTTAAATCAGATAAAAAAGAAGGTAATACAACTAGTAAATTATATCCTAATTTTCATCTTTACACTAGGAATAACATACTAAAATTTCATAAAAAAAAAGAACAAATTTACCGGTTTAATCGAATCAAAATAACATGCCATTTTTTCCCAATTTTTCTTCTTCTCTTCTTCGAAGTAAAGAGCTTCGTTTTCTTTCTTTCAAAAAGAATAAAAGATTCAAATCTCTCTCTCCCTCTCACCGTGGCCTAAAAGCCACTTGCTTTTTTTATTTTATTTTTTTTTGTTTTAAAATTATGTAGACCCCACTTAAGGTTGGGGATCCACCAACAAATCTCTCCCTCATCAATTCAAGTGGGGATAGACTGCTCCACTAAACCCGTCTTTTTTTTATAGGAATCAAACTTCACTGCAAGTAAGTTTTTGGTCATCATATATGAACCATTATCATCAGTATGGATCTTCTCAAGTGCATATGACTTCATCTCAAACGTTTGACATATCCAATGATACCTCACTTCTATGTGCTTTGATTTAGAATAAAACTTCAGATTCTTACTGAGATAGATAGCACTTTGGCTATCACAAAATAACATAAACTTCTCTTGATTGATAGCTAACTTTTGTAGAAATTTCTTTATCCATAAAAGTTCCTTAGAAATTTCAACAACAATAACGTATTCTGTCTATGTAGTGGACAAAGCAACACATTTCTAAAGCTGAGATTGCCACAACATAGCTCCCCCTGCAAAAGTCATCATATAACCAAAAGTAGATTTTCTTGAATCAAGATTCTCAGCTATATCCACATCTGTGTAACCATTCAACACAGGTTGGCCACTCCCAAAGTATAAACAAACTCTGAAAGTACTATTAAGGTATCTGAGAATCTACTTCCCTGCTTTAGTGTTCCTTGCCAAGATTAGAGAAAAATCGACTAACAACTCCAACGACATGAGCAATATCCGGCCTGATGCAAACCATAGCATATATCAAACTGCCAACTACAGATGCATATGGAATCTTCTTCATTTTTTCTTTCTCTTTCTCACTTGTAGGACATTGCCGCGAACTTAACTTGAAATGACTAGCAAATGGAATACTAACATGTTTGGAATTACTCATGCTAAACCTCTCTAAAACCTTCTCAATATACTTCTGCTGCGATAACTACAGTTTTCCATTCTTCCTGTCACGAGTGATACTTATGCCAAGGATTTTCTTTGCAGGACCCAAATCCTTCATAGCAAAAGATTTGTTCAAGTCTTTCTTAAGACCTTCAATCTTCTTAGTGTCATGACCAACAATCAACATGTCATCAACATATATAAAGCAAGAGAATTATAAAATCACCATCAGAAAATTTCTTACTATACACACAATGATAAGAAGAAGTCTTACTATACCCATGACCTTCCATGAAGGAATCAAACTTCGTGTACCACTGCCTTAGCGCTTGCTTCAACTCATATAAGCTCTTCTTCAACTTACATATAAGGTGTTCCCTTCCTTTAACCTCGAAACTCTCTGGTTGCTCCATATAAATTTTTTTATCTACGTCATCGTGAAGGAATGCAGTCTTCATCCACTTTCAATTTGAACACCCATTTATTCTTGAATGCTCTCTTACCCTTCAGTAGCATCACCAATTCAAATGTATGATTCTCATGCAATGATTTTATTTCTTCTTGCACGACCTTCAATCAATCTTCCTTATGCTCATCAGACATAACTTTCTGGTAGCTCTCTGTCTCCCCAGTCTCAGTGTTCATCACATACTCATGAGGAGAGTATTTCTGAGAGGGATGACGCTCTCTAGTAGATCTTCTCAATTCAAGCTCAACTGATGGTTCAGGTGAAATTTCAACATCTGGTGGAACTTCTGCATCTGGCACCTTAGGTTGAGGTGTAGGTTCATCATTATCAACTTGTACATCTCCCTCATCAACAAGAGGTTAGTCTAACAGTTATTGTTAGCTTATCTGTCTTCTCAAGATCTTCAATAGTTTAGTTTCAAGAAAAATCACATCTCAGCTTTTAATTCTTTCCTTGCTCACCAGATTTTGTAGTCTGTAACCAAAGTTTTCGTGACCATAACTCATGAAAATACACTGCTTTGACTTTCCATCAAATTTGGACCTTTCATCTCTTGAAATGTGAATAAAAGTCCTGCATCCAAACACTCACAAGTGACTATAGGAGACATCTTTTTCTCTCTAAACTTTCTCTGAAACATCACCATTTAGTGGAACTGAAGAAGAAAGGTTGATCAAATCTACCGCAGTCCTCATTACTTCACTCGAAAAGGATTTAGGCAACTTTGCATGAGAGAGCATACACCTGACTCTATCATTGATAGTACGATTCATTCTCTCTGCAACTCCATTATGTTGAGGAGTCTTAGAAACTGCCTTCTCAAGTTTGATTCCATGTCCTTTACAATATTCTTCAAACGGACACCTGTATTCACTACCATTATCTGCTCGAACACATTTCGATTTCCTTCTTATTTTTCTTTCAACACTTGCATGAAAGTATTTGAAGATACCAAGCACATGGTCTTTCAATTTAAAAACAAAAGCCCATACTTTTCGAGAATAATGATCAATAAAAGTAACAAAGTATGATGTACCACCTAGTATCTTATCATCCATAGTGCAAACATCAGTGTAAACTAAATCTAGAACATGTGATCTCTTATGAGGTTCAAAACTATGAAATGATACTTTAGCTAACAAAACAATGAGTACAAGTATTTAAAGTTGTACCTTTCACGAAAAGTTAGTGCTTCTTGGTTAAGACGCTTAGTCCTTTCTCACTCAAGTGATCAAGACGCATATCCCACAAATCAGAAGAGGAATCATCAGCTACATTTACCTCTTCTTTGCACAACTTTGCTTACAACCGGTAGAGAGTAGTGAGACTATTGTCTTCTTTAGCAACAATGAGAGCCCCTTTAGTAATCTTGCATTTTTCACTATCAAAGGAAGTGCAATACCCCTCTTGATCCAATGCCTTTACTGAAATAAAATTAAAGCGCATATCCGACGCATGCTTAACATTCTTCAACTGCAACTTGCATCCTATGTTGGTTTGAAGCCACATATTACACATACCAAGGATATCACACACTCCTTTATCTCCTAATTTGATCTTGCCAAAATTTCTAATAGTATAGGAAGTGAAAAATTCACACCTCGGAGTGACATGACATGAAGCACCAAAGTTCATAATTCAAGTGGAATCATCACAGACAAGATTTACATAATTTTCATCATATGTAATAAGAACATCTTTATAAACAATGGTAGCAGTTTCTTTATTACTATCTTTACTTTTGTCTTCGTTTCTTCCCCTTAATTGTTCTCTTTTTAAGAACATATAATACCTCTTGATATGCTCCCGACTTGCCACAATGGTGGCAAATGAACTTCTTTCTTGGCTTATACTTTTCTCTTGACTTGCTTCGAATCTCTTACCTATCAGAACTGTCAGGTTTTCTACTTTGACTTCTCCCCCGTGACTTTAAAACAAGTGCTTCTGACTGAGAGGAGGCATTAATCAAATCTCGCTCTCTTCTTCTGGCTTATTCATTTAGCATGCTCTCTTTAACCATTGCTAACGTTAACTTTTCATTTGGAGCTGAATTAGTCAGTGTCACAACCAGAATTTTCTAACTATCAAGCAAAAAACTCAAAAATAACAAGACTTGCAACTCATCATTCAAAGTGATTTCATTATTTGTTAGTTGGTTCACCTTCTCTTGAAAAATACTGAAATGCTCTGGCATTGATTTACCTTCAATATACTTCATATTGACAAGCTCCCTAATCAAGAATCCTTTGTTTTGCACATTCTTCCTCTCATATAACTCTTTCAATTTCTTCCACATCTTCTCTGCATTCGTTCAGTGTCAACATGTGGATATATGTTAAGATCGAGCCATTGCCTAATCAAAGCAACTTCAACTTCTTCCATTCAGCATCGGATTTGGTACCTTTGGATTTATTCCCCTCCACAGGATCATACAAGTCCTTGCTATACAACATATCTTTCATGAGGGTCTTCGTCCAAATCGAATAATTTTGGGAATTCAATTTGACCATGCATATTTGGCCCATGAGTATTTTCTTGCATTTAATCAGTACAGAGATAAACAATATAGGCTCTGATACCACTTTGTTAGAAAAACTGAGGTTCAATAAGAACCAGTCTAACAGCGGAAGCACTAAAAAATAATTTTTTTACAACTTGTGTGATTAAATAGGCAATATCAAAGATACTCCAAGCAGCAAATATAATGGCAGAAATTAAATAATCAAACACTAGAATTTTATCATGGAAAAACTCCTAAAAGAGGGACAAAAAATCCACGTAACCTAGTTCAGTAAAATCTTCCACTATTAAAATAATAGGTACACAATTAGTCTTCCTAGTAGTATTAGGGCATCTCAACAATTAACAAAATACATCATCAAAACTGATGGAATCAACATAAATCCTACACAAAAGTGGGTATCTCAAATTAGACAAAAAAAAAGACAATACAACTAGCAAGTTATATTCTAATGTCCATCTCTACATCAGGAATAACATACTAAAATTTCATAAGAAATTGAGCAAATTTACCAATTTAATCAAATCAAAATGGCATGCCTTTTTTTCTAAATTTTTCTTCTTCTGTTTGTCGAAGCAAGAGAGCTTCGTTTTCTTTCTTTCAAAAAAATGAGAGATTTAAATTTTTCTCTCCCTCTCATTTTGGCCTAAAAGCCACTTGTTTTATTTATTTATTTTTTATTTTAAAATTGTGTGAGTTCCATTTTAAATTGGAGATCCACTGATATATTTCACATACGCATAATTTTTTTTTAAGAAAAGTCTATGAAATTAACATTAATTAAACTAAAAAATTTTAAAAATCAGTCAACAATTAGAAAAAAATAAATATAAAAATCTCAAACCTAATTAAAAAATAAAAAAATAAAATTCAAGTAAAAAGAACATTTAAAATAAAGTAAAAACAATTTAATATATAAAATTTAATTTTTAAAATTTAGGATATATATAAAAATTTAGAATTTAAAATATAGTAGATTTAGAATTTAGAATTTAAAATTTAAGATAGTTAGTGGTGGTGGATGAGGTGAGTGAAATTATAGAATTTGAAAAAAAAGGGAGAAAGAGTGAGAATGTGCATGAGTGAAATAATAATTTTCAAAAGATACTGAAAGAGAAATTTATTTTAATTGTGATCCAACAATTATTTATTGACTGAAATTAGCTGTATTTTGTTGGCTTCTTAATTTGCTTTTTTTTTTTTTAATCCACTATCTCTTTCTTCTCTTTATGGGTTCTCATAAAGGATTTAAATATCAACATTGATCCTAACTTGAAAATGTCTTCAAAATTTATTGCCACAGTCCTAAATTAAACATGTGAAACCTTAAATTATAGGAAACCAAGAACAAACATGCGTTGAAGGACCAATTTAACGTTCAATGATATTTTATTTGAACGTTTTAAAAGTTTTCACTCTAGATTTTACACTACTACAAATTGTAACCTTATCTTATACGTTATCAATATAAAGATTTATAATACTACTCAGTTATTATATATAGAAGTTTAAATAATAATTAAATTAAAAAAGTGAATATATACTTTCAATTATATTACAAAATATAATTATATAACAATATATCTATACTACATCTTACTCTTATAGTGGGTAATCCTTGTTAGGCGAAGGAATTCGAATAATGTAAAATTCCAAATGCATAATCTTTTTAGTAAGGCTCAGAAATTCGATGCATTATTCTCCACTTTAATTTTAACCATTTAACCTCCACTATAAACACACACTATATGCAATTAACTAAAGAAAAGATTAACAAGTAATTATTAACTTTACTAAGATTCTTTTTTAAAAGAAAAATTGTTATATGCTACAAGAAAATTGGCACGTGTATATATATATATATATATATATATATATATATATATATATATATATATATATATATATATATATATATATATATATATATATGCAGGTGTCGTCTGTGGTGACTGATACATATTGATGGTTAAGGTGGCCATAATGTATGAACCAATATAGAAAGGACATGTGTGACGTTTGAACATAGAGAGTGGACATTAACTCTTCTAATGACATAATAACTCCACTAATTAAATGCAGTAAATCATTTGGCGTATAAAATTAGAGTAATTAACATGAAAAAAAATCGATAATGCAATTTCGTGAGAAAATTGGTAAAAATTGGTTCTACGTATAGTGATCGGAGAACTAGGGTTCCTGTTGAAATTGGGGATTTAGTATCGGAGGGCTAAGTCCTGGCGCGCGGCTAGTGAAGGTGTCAGTGAGAGGAGAAACAACTAATTAGTGAAAGAAATAATTAATAGTCCGGTATTTTTAATTTTTTTTCCTTCGTAGTAGTTTACGTATTTTAACTTACTAGATTTAAAGAAAACGAAAAAACATGTTTTGAGGTCATGTATAGGAATAATTCCATTAATTCTCTCCCTTTCATCTCACTCAATGGTTCCTAATTCTAATCAAGATAACCAAGAACACTTCTTCTTAGTGAGGCGCTCCCTCTACCAATAACAGTGGCCACTGCTGGATGACAGAATAGAGTAGAACGCTGGTGAGCCATTAAACGGCTACTGCCATGGAAACGGGTTGCTCTTCGCCTATATCAATACTTCCTTCCCCGTTCTTCTCTGTTGATCGGAGAAGAGAATGCTAGATTGCTTACTCTGGTCTCACCATTGGATGATTTTGCCCTTTCTTTAGTTTTCTGTTAGATGATTCTGCCTCTCTCCTGGTGCTCAGAGTTTCACCGACAGTAGTATGCCTCTGCTTTCAATTGACACCAAAACTCTTCTCATCAATCTCTATGCTATTTAGATACTTCACAAACCCAGACACAATAATAGCCAATGAACTGAAAAAAAATTGTTTTCAAGTTTTTTTTCTTTGTTTTTATTTCTCAGAGACCTATCTTATGTTGACATGGTTTTTATGCATACAATTTAAAGCCCACATGAAACAATCAATTTTTTGAACTCAAAATGACTATACTGTCAATGCAGTAAAACTTAGCAAGTTACTGTACTTAGCTACGTTTAATCTTCTTTAATGTTGACATTAAAGCTTTCTAATACTTAAATGGGTATGCCACATGTCATTCACCAATTTGTCAGTCAAAGCATGGCCACGTTTAACCATGTCAATCCTGGCCACCACATAACTCACCATATATATATCAAATTACTTAAATGAATTAAGTATCTTTTGTTAAATTTGGATCTTATATTATTTTTATGCAAAAATTCGTTAAATGAAGTTCCAGCAGATTACAAATTAAATTTAAACATAATTTGTGGAATTCTGAAAAGGTTTATGTGCTGTTAGAAACTATGGATCCCTCCATAGATTATGCGATTTTGAGATTTGGTAATCCGTCTTAACCTACCGAGGTTTATGTTGGAGGCAAAATCATTGGAAACAACTACGGTTTATGTTGAAATGACTTTATGTTCGTGTGACCTAGCAACGGATTATTCAATTTCGATCCATCCTCTTCCAACTAGAGAGTTTCCAAAGAAAACGACATGAGTATCATACGAAAATGGGGCCACGAACAAAGTAAATCGTCTTTACCAACTAGAATGCATTGACCATGTTGCTAAAAACATCAATGACAAGATTATATTAGTACAATAATTTCTACTTGATTTAAGAGATTTCCTATTAGATTATAAATGATTGTGTTATTGTTTATTTGAAATAGATTTAGAATGGTAGTGATAGATATTGTTGCTAGTAATGATGTTAGATTAGAAATGCTAGTAATTGTTAAAAATGCTAATGTTATTGTTTATTAGTTAGTATTGGTGAATACAATTTGAAGTAGAATAGTAGTGAAAATGATGATTAGAGTTAGATAAGAATAGAAGAGGATATGTGGTGGACATTGAATTAAGATAAAGTTTAGGATAGTGATTTTTTTGACGAGTTATTTGGATATAAAAGATAAAATTTGGATGGCATTGACTTGTTTTAATTTATAAAAATTGAAATTTATTAGTTAATTATTATTTTTAAAATTTTTATTATTGTATTTTTGTTTTTCATGCCATTATTATAGTATGTTTTTTGGTTTGGATTTTTAATTATTCTAAGTATATGTTTATTGAATATTTCTTTGAAGTAGTCATTTTTCTTTTGTGGTACAACTGATTCATTGTATTGCCAGTGTTAGGAGACAAGAAAATATACCTCTACACGAATGGGTTATTCCATACTTAGAGGTTGCTAGTTTAAACCACCTCGCTAGGCTGAATAACTATTGGTTTAAGTTAGATAAGTCTCTTATCAGTGCATTTATTGAGAGGAAGTGCTTGAAAATGCACACCTTTCATATATCATTTGAAGAGTACACCGTCATACTACAGGACATGGGTTACCAGTTGAATTTGCCTATTGATGATGAAGCGGTCATTGGGTGTCTTGTAAATTGTTCACAATTCATTCTAGATAGGAAGCCAGCATGAAAATAGTTCAAAAAGCTATTGGATGAGCTTTTCACCAGTGAGATGCATCAAGTAGATGACAATGACCTTTACCTAGGTTCCATGACATATTCAAGGTGCTCCTAATAAATGTGAGTCAAGAAATAGTCTGTAGATACATTTGGGCCTATATTATAATGTTACTCTCCACTCAACTATTTGGTTACAAGATTGGAGAACAAGTTCACCTTCGGTGGTTGCTGTTTATGACCAAGCTAGACGAGCTGAAAAATATAGCTAAAGATCAGCCGCTCTTTCATAATTTTACAAATGCATATATCGGGTGGCTAATAAAAATGTGATTTGGCCTTACTAGCCCACTGCAACTACTATAGTTATTGATATTCTAGCAATTTTTCACTCTGAGGTCATATGGCTTCAACAGATATTCATGGTCATTGGCATCTAGGTATGATTGGGTATTTTATGTTAGTGATATTTATATAATTGCTTTAGTGTTCCTATATTATAGTATAAAACTAATCATAAAATTGCAAGTGGATGAGATACCTGCCTACTTCAAATGAGAGAGCCTAAGATCATTCAAATGAGGTTACTGTTGGATAGATTGCAATCTTAAGAGGTGATTTGTTTCCCTTTTAAATCACATTACATATTATATTTATGGTTCGTAATCATTTTGTCGTTTAATAATGATTTTTTTTCCAAATTTGTGTGGGATCATACTCGCACTAGAAGTGGTGGGTGTGGTTCACCCATAGATACTTGTTGAGGAGCATATGAGACTCTGAAGATCAGTGATATATTTGATAATAATGTTTTTTTTCCAGATTTAATGTCTGGCTATTGTGCAATCGCCTCCATATTTAGGTAAAAAAGTGCGACGAGTATTGTTGTATTATGAAACTTATAAACCCTGTTATGCAGCTAGATTACTCCTTATGTCATTATCGTTGTCCCCACCTATCATGACAGGTTCTTCGTATGAAGCATTACATCTTCAATCTGATATGCTTTTCTGTCTTCTACAACAGTAGGAATCATATGAGGAGAATCTGGCATTGTGGCTGCAAACTTGCCAACCAAACGATCATCTCCCATAACACAAACACTCCCATCGTCGCGGTTTAAATTAATTGTAAAAAATTATGGAGATGCACCAATGCTAGCACCGATTGAACTATAGGCATCGAACTCGAAGCTTGCCTAAACCAACATATTATGGATTCGAAACTGATCTCCCAATACTGGCGACAAAATTCTCAAGTTTTGTTTACAACTTATGGGTTGTCACTTTTACAAGTTTTCTCCTACAAAGAAACAAAACTTGCAGATTTTCATTGTATCATATCACAAACTAATCATATTTCACAGAGTCAAATACTACAGAAATCGGAATCTTGTAGAATAATTTTTCTATCTACTTGTTCATACACTTTAAGTTTCTGTAATATACTAGTTTGAAGATCAACTAAACTACTTGACTCACAGACAACACTCATAGGATCCTTGTCGATAAACTTTATATATACTTTCTCTTTCGCTTTTCTTAATCTTCCCTTTATGGTGTACAAAAATTAAAAAAAAATATCACTAGACATTATATTTGACCACTCTACATCACACTTACATTCAAATAGTATTTATACACAATATTTATTCATAATTCATTGCACGTTATAATATATTACCTATATAATAAAAAAATAGATTATCTTTTTTCATAAACTGCTATAAGTTAGAGTCGATTATGTTTCTCTTATACATTTTCATAAATAGCTAGAGGATCTTCGATTTATGTTGTGGCTCTAACAATACGTAAATCGCTTCAAGATTCCACGAATCTATTCTTAATATATAAAAGTAGATACATAAGCATGCACCACATTACTTTTGAGACATTTCTTTTCTCCTACTAATGTCATGTCAGCAATATTGCTTATTTGGCACAACTTTAGAATCAACCACTCAATTCTTGTTAAATCAACTATTATTTTCAAATTAGCAAAAAAATAAAATATACAATAAAAAACTAAAAAATAAAATCCAATAAATCTGTAACCTCCAAATATATTGAATTCATATTCCTATATTTATTATATCTTACCGTTATAAACAATACAATAAATTTATAAATTAAAAGTTTAAAAAATAAAAATTATATTTTATTATTATAATTATGTTTATTATAATCATTTTAATTTTTGCCAATCAGTTATATCTCAAATGGCATAGTCTCTCATATTGGTCGTGAATTTGAATATCTGTATTTTTTGTAAAAAAAATAATCATTTTAATTTTTAGAAGTAACACTAGGTACAAAGAACTATTATTGTAGTTTTTACTTATTATTAAAAACAAATTATATTTTATTTTACCAATATAAATTTTGAAAAAAATATTTGAAAACTAAAAAAACCAATTTATTAAAAGAGTATCAAAATAAAACCAAAAAATATATGATATTAGACATACATTTTTATATTAGATACATTTGTAGTATATAAGATGCATTATGCATGCATGTTTACCTTAAAACACTAATTAACTATTTTCTTGTTTTTTACTAAAAATGTTTAATTTTAGCTTTTGTTGCGTATATTTGTACATATAAGATGCATCATGCATGGATACAAATATAAATATATAATTATTATAATAATTATGTTGACCGGAACTCCATAAGTTTAGGCCATTGACTACGTCAATTGCATTACCAACTTTAGAATAATTATTATTTCGCACAACTTTAGAATCAACTACTCAATTCTTGCCAAATCAACTATTATTTTTAAATCAGCAAAAAAAATATACAAATAAAAAACTAAAAAATAGAATTTAATAAATTTGTAACCTCCAAATATATTGAATTCATATTCCTATATTTATTATATTTTACCGTTATAAACAATACAATTAATTTATTAATTTTTTATAAATAACTCACTAAAGGTAATAAATATCCATATTACAAATGTCATAATAATATTATTAATCATAATAAATTTTACGTTATAAGTATTTAAATTCTATACCATTTAAACTATATATATAAGTCTCTTATCACTATTCCTTCACATAACATCAAATTTATCACAAAAAATTTATTTTCAAACTGCACATCTCAAACTTACTCATCTATTCTTAATATATAAAAGTAGATACATAAGCATGCACCACATTACTTTTGAGACATTTCTTTTTTTCCTACTAATGCCATGTCAGCAATATTACTTATTTGGCACAACTTTAGAATCAACCACTCAATTCTTGCTAAATCAACTATTATTTTCAAATCAGCAAAAAAATAAAATATACAAATAAAAAAATAAATAAAATCCAATAAATTTGTAACCTCCAAATATATTGAATTCATATTCCTATATTTATTATATCTTACCGTTATAAACAATACAATAAATTTATAACAGCAACAATTAATTTATAAATTAAAAGTTTAAAAAATGAAAATTATATTTTATTATTATAATTATGTTTATTATAATCATTTTAATTTTTGCCAATGAGTTATATCTCAAATGGCATAGTCTCCCATATTGGTCGTGAATTTGAATATCTGTATTTTTTGTAAAAAAAAATAATTATTTTAATTTTTAGAAGTAACACTAGGTACAAAGAACTATTATTGTAGTTTTTACTTATTATTAAAAATAAATTCTATTTTATTTTACCAATATAAATTTTGAAAAAAATATTTGAAAACTAAAAAAAAAAACCAATTTATTAAAAGAGTATCAAAACGAAACCAAAAAATATATGATATTAGACATACATTTTTATATTAGATACATTTGTAGTATATAAGATGCATCATGCATGCATGTTTACCTTAAAACACTAATTAACTATTTTCTTGTTTTTTACTAAAAATGTTTAATTTTTAGCTTTTGTTACGTATATTTGTACATATAAGATGCATCATGCATGGATACAAATATAAATATATAATTATTACAATAATTATGTTGACCGCAACTCCATAAGTTTAGGCCACTGACTACGTCAATTGCATTTCCAACTTTAGAATAATTATTATTTCGCACAATTTTAGAATCAACTACTCAATTCTTGCCAAATCAATTATTATTTTTAAATCAGCAAAAAAAATATACAAATAAAAAACTAAAAAATAGAATTTAATAAATTTGTAACCTCCAAATACATTGAATTCATATTCCTATATTTATTATATTTTACCATTATAAACAATACAATTAATTTATTAATTTTTTATAAATAACTCACTAAAGGTAATAAATATCCATATTACAAATGTCATAATAATATTATTAATCATAATAAATTTTACGTTATAAGTATTTAAATTCTATACCATTTAAACTATATATATAAGTCTCTTATCACTATTCCTTCACATAACATCAAATTTATCACAAAAAAATTATTTTCAAACTGCACATCTCAAACTTACTCAATAGAGCATCATTCTTTCAGAGCAGAACGATTAGAAATCGAATAACTATCCAAGATCTAATGGCCATGCAATGAGAATCTAATGATCAGGTATGACAAAAAAATCACAACATGCATCATACATTCATACTTACTCAAATATCATATACCTAATTATAACATAAATTGAATATTGGAATAGAAAAATATCTTTACAATTTTAGCAACTATAAACAAAATTGATGACAAATTAGGATAGAACTATGTTAAATGTAAAAAGTGTCAGGAGAAAGCATATAAAAAAAGAAACAACTACATTTGTAGCACATGTAATTAAACACCACAATATCCAACAATAGGGTAACTCTATATACCTTTCATAATCTCATCTATCAAATTATTAGTTGCTAGCCTAATACTTATTTTAGGTTTAGAATTCAATTAAATATTTTAGATCAAAGTGTTACAACAACTTTTGTACTATTTGATGGCGACACAAAAAACTTATTGGGCACAACTGTTTCAAATCTAATGACATTGAAGCACCACCCCATCAAGAGATTAAGGAGAAAGAAAACCATACAAATTCAAGACACATTTTCGAAAGAAGAACATGCATACAAAGATGGAACCAAATAACACAATAGAAAGTGCATCAAAATCAACAATTCATAAAGAACATGTCTTCGTAAGAACCTACGACAAAAGAAAGCACCAACTCTAACAACCAACAAAAAAAGGAGGACGAGCGCTACATAAGATGACTAAGTCTATCAACTAAAACAAATGCAAAAATCAAACAACAAAATAAAAATATCACTTTGTACAACTCCAACATCCAAATCTATTGTACTATAAATTATTTAAAATAAAACCTTTTAAATTTAACTTCAATTTACACATATTTAATTTTTTTCTACAAAACATAACAATTTTTAATATTTATTATATACTATCATTAATTTACCGTCCCGATGCGCGAGTCTCATTCTAGTTATGTTTAAATTAGTACTAAAATCTCGAACAGATCATACATAAATAATACAAGATATATGACCCTTCTTAAAAAATGATAAAAAGTAAAAATTATATTTTTTAGAATAAAATAATAATAATAAAGTATCATGTGCAATAAACACTTTTCTACAAAATTAACTATAATTTTTATTATTCACCAAAAGGATTTCTGATAATATATATTTTCTCATATAAAGTGGTGATGAATAAATTCAAAATACATATAAAAAAAATCGATTGTAGTAAACGTTACAGCAAATAAAAGCAGTGTCAAGCAATTTAGATGGATTAAATGCATAAAAATATCTCTCGAATTGAATCATATTGGAAAAGAATAAACAACTGGCCAGGAAAAAAGAGGATGCAATTTCAATTCTAATAATTTATTTTGTTTAATAAATAAATAAATAAATGCACCGAAGTGTACTTGTGAGCGACATCTTCAATTCATAGATTCCAATAGTTCCACCTTTTTTAATACATTGACCAGCTCTTATTGATTGCATCGTAACCGTAGAAGTGTAATTAAATAAGCAACAAGAAAAATTGTACCTAAAATGAAAAAAAAAAAAAGTTAAAGCACAATTGTCATGGATATAATTGTTGACATGAAAGGAATTTAAGAAATAATTTCGGATGCCATGATAAGTTTAAATTATTTGTATTGACAATATGGTATTGGATTGGATGACGTACGTGCATAGCTATAATTATAAAGCTACAATAATGTTGGTGGTGGCTGCATTTGAAAATGGTTGGCCAACCTATTCTTGTGATTTTTTTAATTTTTCATATTAATATTCTGAGCGTTAGTGTGTGTATTATCGCTTTGAATAATAATTAATAATACAGTGAAATGTAACGTCACGCAAACACACACTGGCCTTCTCCTATTTGTGCTTTTTAGTTTTTACTCCCAATTCTCGATTCCAATCCAAACTCCAAAGTGCTTTGAACAGTTGCCAGAGAGGGATTACATGCTCATATAATAAGTTCAGTGCTTGAGATTTTCCTTTTTCTTCTTTTCATTTGTTCCATGTAGTAATAGATATTTTACTCGATTTTCTTATATTTTAAAAACGACGAATATTGCCGATTGCACGTACTTAAAAAACAAAATGGAATGATGGCAGAAAACTTCAGCTAACAATCGTAATGTTTGAATAATAATTGTTATTGAATAATATTGTGATAATAGAAGATATAAAATTATGCTTCGAATTGAATAAGGTTTTGGGACGAGATTGTGATCATTTCTTTTCTTTTCTTTTTTTTAAAGAAAAATGAAAAAACAGAGGAAGAAGTTAATTCACTATATAATTCACATGAATTATTTTTTTCTAAAATCATAAAATTAGAAAAATAAAAAAAGAATCTAATCATTTTTAAATTAAGACAATAGAACTTACATATAATTAAATTACAATTAACTTCTTATTTTATTATTTTATAATTTTTTAAATTTTAGAAGAACTTTTTTTTATTTACATAACTACATTTTTTTGTTTTATATTCCACTCTTGGAATTTAAATTTTGGTGGCTTGATGAGAGGTCTACAAATTCTCCATGTCTGGCATAACTACGCTGAATATTTTTGTCAATAGCAACCAGGTATTTTTGGAAGGAAAAATTATTTTCACTTACTGACCCTGTTGAGGCCCAAAGTTAAAGAGGAAAATTCATTAGAACTTTAAGCTTAAAGTCCAAACAATTAAAAAATTATGTCCATTTATCCAAAAGTTATGGGCAAATGTTTTGGCCCAATATGGTAGCAAGATCAGTAAAGCGCCCAAAATTCGTCTTATCAGCATTAGAATTAATCTCGTCCAAAAACACTATTCCACACCCGAAAACTATATATATTTTTTTAAAGAAAGTTTAATTTGAAAATTGTGCACCTGAAGCTTAGTTCAAGTGGCAATCATATGGCCTCTTAATATGAGGGTATAGAGTAAGGCGTGTGGATTGTAATATTGTAATACCTAAAATTAGATCACTAATGAGAATAAAAGTCATAACCTATTACTTTATTTATAGAAGATCCTTTGGATTTCTCTCCGTTTTCTGGTAGTTTATATCAATCTTTTTTGATGCATTTTAGGAGATTTTAATACTCTTCTTCATGATTATGAAAGACAACAGGTACTCGTAGTGCTAATTCTAGAACTTGCTCAAACTTTTAAAATTGTGTTTTTGATTGCGGATTGGTGGATTTAGATTATATGGGCTGGCCTTTCACTTGGAGAAGGGGTGATTTAATCGAAAGATTGAATCGTGGTCTGTGTAATCTTGACTGACAGCTGGCCTTCCCCGAAGTTAGCCTTAAGCATTTACCTAATTTCAAGTCTGATCACACGGCCATCTGCCTCCAACTATCTACTGAAGCCTCTTACAATAAACATAGAAGACCTTTCCGTTTTGTTGCTACTTAGATTTCTCACCCTGATTTTTACAGAATGGTTGAGAATTCTTGGAATGTGTAAGATTCTTAGTCTGATGGTATAATAAGCTTCAAAATTTCTCAAAAAATTGGAATTATGATGTTTTTGGGAATATTTTTAAAAGAAAAAGAACTATTCTCATACGACTGAATGGTATAACTTCAAGCCTTTCTCAGGGCAGTAATAAATTTCTTGAGAAGCTCCAAACTGATCTCTAGAAGGAATATGAAAATGTGCTCAATCAGGAGGAACTTCTCTGATACCAGAAATCCAGGTGTAAATGGATTGAATTCGGAGATCGCAACACAAAGTTCTTTCATGGGACAACTATGATTAAACGTCAAAAAAACAAGGTGACATCTCTCCTTGACTCTAGTGGTAGTCTTATAACTGATAATAACGCTCTAGAAAATATGGCTTTTTCTTTTTATGTTGACCTATATAATGATTCTCTTCCCGATCACCCTTTTGTCCTTAATAATGTCTTTCCTAAGCTTAATGCAGAGGATTTATATAGTGTTGGTAGAAACATTTCTGAGCTGGATATTAAGGAAGTTATCTTTCATATTGGGAGCTTTAAGGCTCCGGGTAGGGATGGTCTCCAGGCTATCTTCTACCAAAGCTAGTGGGATCATGTTGGTCCTGACCTGTGCTCAGTGAACCAAATTTTTGCTAATCCCAAAAAAATTGAAGAATTAAATGACTCTTTTATTACTCTTATTCCAAAAACGGAGCAGGTGACGAGCCTCAAGCAAATGCGCCCTATTAGCCTTTGCAACATATCCTACAAAGTTGTTACCAAAATTCTTGCTAATCGGCTAAGAAAAGTCATGGAAAAATTAGTTGCTCCCACTCAGTGCAGTTTTGTACCTAGGAGGCACAGTACGGATAATATCTTTATTACTCAGGATATTATTCATTCTATGAGAAGCAAAAAGGGGTCGAAAGGGTAGATGGCTATCAAAATTGACCTTGAAAAAGCCTATGATAGGCTCAAGTGGAGTTTTATCTACAATACTCTCTCCGATATTGGATTGCCTCAGCATATTATTCATTTGATTTACTGCTGTATTTTCTCTGCTAAGATGAGAGTTTTATGGAATGGAGAAGAGCTAGACGAATTCACGCCCACTAGAGGAATTCGGCAAGGCGATCCCATTTCCCCGTATATCTTTGTTTTATGCATTGAGCGCTTGTCTCAGCTCATCGGCGCAGTGATGAGCGGATAATTTATACGCTTTTGGCATTGTTTTTAGGTAGTTTTTAGTAGGATCTAGCTACTTTTAGGGATGTTTTTATTAGTTTTTATGCAAAATTTACATTTCTGGACTTTATGAGTTTGTGTGTTTTTCTGTGATTTCAGGTATTTTCTGGCTGAAATTGAGGGACCTCAGCAAAAATCTGATAGGAGGCTGACAAAGGACTGCTGATGCTGTTGGATTTTGATCTCCCTGCACTCGAAATATATTTTCTGGAGCTACAAAACTCCAAATGGTGCGCTCTCAATTGCGTTAGAAAGTAGACATCCAGGGCTTTCCAGTAATATATAATAGTCCATACTTTGTTCGAGCTTAGACGATGCAAACTGGCATTCAACGCCAGTTCCATGCTGCATTGTGGAGTAAAACGCCAGAAACACATCACAAACCAGAGTTAAACGCCAAAAACACGTTACAACTTAGTGTTTAACCCCAAGAGAAGCCTCTGCACGTGTAAAGCTCAAACTCAGCCCAAGCACACACCAAAGTGGGCCCCAAAAGTGGATTTCTGCACTAAGACTTATTTCTGTAAACCCTAGTAACTAGTTTAATATAAATAGAACTTTTTACTATTGTATTAGACATCTTGTAATTAATCTTGGAATTAGTCTTTGATTAATCTCTTGATCACGTATGGAGGCTGGCCATTCGGCCATGCCTGGACCTTTATTACTTATGTATTTTCAACGGTGGAGTTTCTACACACCATAGATTAATGTGTGGAGCTCTGCTGTACCTCGAGTATTAATGCAATTACTACTGTTCTTCTATTCAATTCACGCTTATTCTTATTCTAAGATATTCATTCGCACTTCAATCTGATGAATGTGATGATCTGTGACACTCGTCACCATTCACAACCTGTGAGCGCATGCCTGACAACCACCTCCGTTCTACTTTCGATTGAATGAGTATCTCTTGAATTCCTTAATCAGAGTCCTCGTGGTATAAGCTAGAATTCATTGGCAGCATTCTTGAAAATCCAGAAAGTCTAAACCTTGTCTGTGGTATTCCGAGTAGGATTCAGGGATTGAATGAATGTGACGAGCTTCAAACTCGCTGGTGTTGGGCGTAATGACAGACGCAAAAAAATCACTGGATTCTATTCCGACATGATCGAGAACCGACAGATGATTAGCCGTGCTGTGACAGAGCATTTGGACCATTTTCACTGAGAGGATGGGAAGTAGCCATTGACAACAGTGACGCCCTACATACAGCTTGCCATAGAAAGGAGTAAGAATGATTGGACGAAAGCAGTAGGAAAGCAGAGATTCAGAAGGAACACAGTATCTTCACGCGCTTATCTGAAATTCCCACCAATGAATTACATAAGTATCTCTACCTTTATTTTATGCTTTATTTATTTTATATTCGAAAACCATTATAACCATTTGAATCCGCCTAACTGAGATTTACAAGATGACCATAGCTTGCTTCATACCAACAATCTCCGTGGGATCGACCCTTACTCACGTAAGGTATTACTTGGACGACCCAGTGCACTTGCTGGTTAGTTGTGCGAAGTTGTGACAAAGTGTGATTCACGTTTGAGAGCACCAAGTCTATTGACGCCATTGTTGATGATCACAATTTCGTGCACCAAGTTTTTGGCGCCGTTGCCGGGATTGTTCGAGTTTGGACAACTGATGGTTCATCTTGTTGCTCAGATTAGGTATTTTTCTTTTCACAAAGTTTTCAAAAATGTTTCAAAAATTTTCTATTGTGTTTTCGTTTTTCTAAAAAAGAAATTTTCGAAAAAAAATATACAAAAAATATTTATTAAAAATCATAAAATCAAAAATATTTTTTGTATTTCTTGTTTGAGTCTTGAGTTAATTTTTAAGTTTGGTGTCAATTGCATGTTTTTAAAAATTTATGCATTTTTTGAAAATTTCATGCATGGTGTTCTTCGCGATCTTCAAGTTATTCTTGATAAGTCTTCTTGTTTGATCTTCATGTTTTCTTGTTTTGTGTCTTTTGTTGTTTTTCATATGCATTTTTGCATTCATAGTGTATAAACATTAACAATTTCTAAGTTTGGTGTTTTGCATGTTTTTCTTTTCTTGAAAATTTTTCAAAAATAAGTCTTGATGTTCATCTTGATCTTCAAAGTGTTCTTGGTGTTCATCTTGACATTCATAGTGTTCTTGCATGCATCATTGGTTTTGATCCAAAATTTTCATGTTTTGGGTCATATTTGTGTTTTTCTCTCTCCTCACTAAAAATTCAAAAATAAAAAAATATCTTTCCCTTATTTCACTCATAAATTTTGAAATCTTTGGGTTGACTTAGTCAAAATTTTTTAAAATAAGTTGTTTCTTGTTAGTCAAATCAAGATTTCAATTTTAAAAATCCTATCTTTTCAAAATCTTTTTCAAAAATCAAATCTTTTTCATTTTTCTTCTTATTTTTCGAAAATTTTAAAATTTATTTTCAAAATCTTTTTCTTATCTTTATTTCATGATTTTCAAAAAAAACTTTACTAACAATTAATGTGATTGATTCAAAAAGTTGAAGTTTGTTACTTTCTTGTTAAGAAAGGTTCAATCTTTAAATTCTAGACTCATATCTTTTAGTTTCTTGTTAGTTAAGTAATCAATTTTAAATTTAAAAATCAAATCTTTTTTCAACCATATCTTTTCAATCATATCTCTTTCAAAATTATATCTTTTTCAAAATCAATTTCAAAAAAAATTCTTTTCTAACTTCTTATCTTTTCAATAATTGATTTTCAAATCTTTTTCAACTAACTAATTGACTTTTTATTTGTTTTACTATTTCTTATCATTTTCAAAACCACCTAACTACTTTTCTCTCTCTAATTTTCGAAAATTCCTCACTCTTTTTCAAAATTTGTTTAATTAACTAATTGTTTCAAATTTTAATTTTAATTGTATTTCTTATCTCAATTTTCGAAAATCACTAACCAATTTTTCAAAAATAATTTTCGAGATTCTCTCTCTCTCATCTTCTTCTATTTATTTAATTTACTAACATTGCTCTTCATCTCAAAAATTTGAACGCTCTCTTATCTTCTATGTTCGAATTTTTCTTCCCTTTCTTCTATTCTCCTCTTTTTCTACTCGCATAAAGGAATCTCTATACTGTGACATAGATTATTTCTCTTCTTTTTTTGTTTTCTTCTCTTTCATATGAGTAGGAACAAGAAAAAAAAGCATTCTTGTTGAAGCTGATCCTGAACTTGAAAGGACCCTGAAGAGGAAGCTAAGAGCAGCTAAAGCACAGTACTCTGAAGAGGACCTAACTGAAATTTTCAAAGGGGAAAAGGATATGGCAGCCGAACCCAACAACAACAATGCAAGGAAGATGCTTGGTGACTTTACTGCACCAAATTCCAACTTACATGGAAGAAGCATCTCAATCTTTGCCATTGGAGCAAACAACTTTGAGCTAAAGCCTCAGTTAGTTTCTCTGATGCAACAGAACTGCAAGTTTCATGGACTTCCATCAGAAGATCCTTTTCAGTTCTTAACTGAATTCTTACAGATCTGTGATACTGTTAAGACCAATGGGGTTGATCCCAAGGTCTACAGGCTTATGCTTTTCCCTGTTGCTGTAAGAGACAGAACTAGAGTATGGTTGGACTCTCAACCTAAAGATAGCCTGAACTCTTGGGATAAGCTAGTCACGGCCTTCTTGGCCAAGTTCTTTCCTCCTCAAAAGCTGAGTAAGATTAGAGTGGATGTTTAAACCTTCAGACAGAAAGAAGGTAAATCCCTCTACGAAGCTTGGGAGAGATACAAACAACTAACCAAAAAGTGTCCTTTTAACATGCTTTCAGAATGGACCATCCTGGATATATTCTATGATAGTCTGTTTGAATTGTCTAAGATGTCATTGGATCACTCTGCAGGTGGATCCATTCACCTAAAGAAAATGCCTGCAGAAGCTCAGGAACTCATTGACATGGTTGCAAATAATCAATTCATGTACACCTCTCAGAGGAATCTTGTGAGTAATGGGACACCTCAGAAGAGGGAGTTCTTGAAATTGATGCTCTGAATGCCATATTGGCTCAGAACAAAATGTTGACTCAGCAAGTTAACATGATTTTTCAGAGTCTGAATGGATGGCAAAATGCATCCAACAGTACTAAAGAGGCATCTTCTGAAGAAGAAGCTTATGATCCTGAGAGCCCTGCAATGGCAGAGGTGAATTACATGGGTGAACCCTATAAAAACACCTATAATTTCTCATGGAGAAACCATCCAAATTTCTCATGGAAGGATCAACAAAGGCCCCAACAAGGCTTTAATAATGGTGGAAGAAATAGGCTTAGCAATAGCAAGCCTTTTCCATCATCTTCTCAGCAATAGACAGAGAATTCTGAGCAGAGACCCTCTAGCTTAGCAAACATAGTCTCTGATCTATCTAAGGTCACTTTAAGTTTCATGAGTGAAACAAGGTTCTCCATTAGAAATTTGGAGGCACAAGTGGGCCAGCTGAGTAAGAAAATCACTAAAACCCCTCCTAGTACTCTCCCAAGCAATACAGAAGAGAATCAAAAAAGAGAGCACAAGGCCATTGGCATAATCACAATGGCCGAATCCAAAGAGGAAGAGAAGAACGTGAATCCCAGTGAAGAAGACCTCCTGGGATGTCCTCTGAACAAAAAGGAGTTCCAAACTGAGGAACCTAAGGAATCTGAGGCTCACCTAGAGACCATAGAGATTCCATTGAACCTCCTTTTACCATTTATGAGCTCTGAGAACTATTCTTCCTCTGAAGAGGATGAAGATGTAACTGAAGAGCAAGTTGCTCAATATCTAGGAGCCATCGTGAAGTTGAATGCCAAGTTGTTTGCTAATGAGACTTGGAAAGATGAACCTCCCTTGCTCATTAGTGAACTAGATACATGGGTTCAGCAAACTCTATCTCAAAAGAAACAAGACCCTGGTAAATTCTTAATATCATGTACCATAAGCACCATAACCTTTGAGAAGGCTCTGTGTGACCTGGGGTCAAGTATAAATCTTATGCCACTCTCTGTAATGGAGAAGCTGGGGATCTTTGAGGTGCAAGCTGCAAGAATCTCATTAGAGATGGTAGACAAGTCAATAAAACAAGCTTATGGATTGGTAGAGGACATGTTAGTGAAGGTTAAATGCCTTTATATCCCTGCTGATTTCATAATCTTAGACACTGGGAAGAATGAGAATGAATCCATCATTCTTGGAAGACCCTTCCTAGCTACAGCAGGAGCTATGATTGATGTTGACAGAGGAGAGCTAGTCCTTCAATTGAATGGGGACTACCTTGTGTTTAAAGCTCAAGGATCTTCCTCTGCAACAATGGAGAGGAAGCATGAAAAGCTTCTCTCAATACAGAGTTAAACAAGGCCCCCACAATCAAACTCTAAGTTTGGTGTTGGGAGGCCACAACCAAACTCTAAGTTTGGTGTTGAACCCCCATATTCAAACTCTAAGTTTGGTGTTGGGAGGTCCCAACAATGCTCTGAACATTTGTGAAGCTCCATGAGAGCTCACTGTCAAGCTATTGACATTAAAGAAGCACCTATTAGAAGGCAACCCAATTTTTATTTATCTATATTTCTATTGTTCTTTTATGTTTTATTAGGTTTATGATCATGTGGAGTCACAAAACAATTGCAAAAATTAAAAACAGAATAAAAAACAGCAGAAGAAACAGCACACCCTGGAGGAAGAGCTTACTGGCGTTTAAACGCCAGTAAGGAGCATCTGGCTGGCATTCAACGCCAGAACAGAGCATGAAGCTGGCGTTGAACGCCAGAAACAAGCAGCAGTTTGGCGTTTAAACGCCAGGATTACACCCTGAGGAGAGCTGGCATTAAACGCCAGAAACAAGTATGGAAGTGGCATTCAACGCCAGAAACATGCTGCAGATTGGCGTTGAACGCCCAAAACAAGTATGGAAGTGGCGTTTAATGCCAGAAACATGCTGCAGTCTGGCGTTAAACGCTAGGATTGCATACAGAGGGCATTTTACACGCCTAAAGGGTGCGGGGATGAGAAATCCTTGACACCTCAGGATTCGTGGACCCACAGGATCACCTCAGGATCTGTGTACCCCACAGGATCCCCACCTACCTTCTCCCTCTCTCACACCTTTTCATAACACTCTTCCCCAAACATCATTCACCAATCACCTCAATCACTCTTCCCCATCACCTCTTCACCACTCACATCCATCCACTCTTCCCCATAAACCCCACCTACCTTCAAATTCAAAATCTCTTTCCCACCCAAACCTACCCTAAAAGACCGAACCCTAACCCCTCTCCCTCCACTATATAAACCCCTCCATCCTTATTCATTTTCACACATCACTACCCTCTCTTCTCTCCCTTGGCTGAATACACATCTCTCTCCCTCTCCTCCACATCTTCTTCTTCTTCATCTATTCTTTCTTCTTTTGCTCGGGGACGAGCAACATTCTAAGTTTGGTGTGGTAAAAGCATAGCTTTTTTGTTTTTCCATAACCATTGATGGCACCTAAGGTCGGAGAAACCTCTAGAAAGAGGAAAGGGAAAACAAAAGCTTCCACCTCCGAGTCATGGGAAATGGAGAGATTCATCTCAAAAGCCTATCAAGACCACTTCTATGAAGTTGTGGCCAAGAAGAAGTTGATCCCTGAGGTCCCTTTCATGCTTAAGAAAAATGAGTATCTAGACATCCGACATGAGATCCAAAGAAGAGGTTGGGAAGTTCTTACCAACCTCATTCAACAAGTCAGAATCTTAATGGTTCAAGAGTTCTATGCCAATGCATGGATCACTAGGAACCATGATCAAAGTATGAACCCGAATCCAAAGAATTATCTTACAATGGTTTGGGGGAAATGCTTAGATTTCAGTCCGAAAAATGTAAGGTTGGCATTCAACTTGCCTATGATGCAAGAAGATGCACGCCCCTACACTAGAAGGGTCAACTTTGATCAAAGGTTGGACCAAGTCCTCATGGACATATGTGTAAAAGGAGCTCAATGGAAAAGAAACTCAAAAGGCAAGCCGGTTTAATTGAGAAGACCGGACCTTAAGCCTGTGGCTAGAGGATGGTTGGAGTTCATCCAACGCTCCATCATCCCCACTAGCAACCGATCCGAAGTAACTGTGGATCGGGCCATTCATGATCTATAGCATCATGATTGGAGAGGAAGTAGAAGTTTAATGAAGTCATCTCTCTAGAACTCTACAAATAGCCAAAAAGCTCTCCACCTTGGCAAGGCTAGCTTTTCCTCATCTCATTTGTCATCTATGCTACTTAGCTGGAGTTGTCATAGAAGGAGACATCCTCATTGAAGAGGACAAGCCCATCACTAAGAAAAGGATGGAGCAAACAAGAAAGCCTATTCATGGATCTCAAGAGACGCATGAGGAAGCTCATCATCAAGAAATCCCTGAGGTGCCTCAAGGGATGCATTTTCCTCCAAACAACTATTGGGAACAACTCAATACTTCTCTAGAAGGATTGAGTCATGACATGAACCAATTAAGGGTGGAACACCAATAGCACTCCATCATTCTCAATGAGATTAGAGAAGATCAAAGAGCTATGAGGGAGGAGCAACAAAGGCAAGGAAGAGACATAGATGAGCTCAAGAACACCATTGGTCCTTTAAGGAGAAGGCGCCACCATCACTAAGGTGGACTCATTCCTTAACTTCCTTGTTCTTATCTCTCTGTTTTTCAGTTTTTGAGCTTCATGTTTGTTTATGTTTGTGTCTTTATTACATGATCATTAGTGTCTAGTGTCTATGTCTTAAGGCTATGAATAATTCCATGAATCCTTCACCTTTCTTAAATGAAAAATGTTTTTAATTCAAAAGAACAAGAAGTACATGAGTTTTGAATTCATCCTTGAAATTAGTTTAATTATATTGATGTGGTGACAATATTTTTTGTTTTCTGAATGAATGCTTAAACAGTGCATATTTTTTATCTTGTTGTTTATGAATGTTAAAATTGTTGGCTCTTGAAAGAATGATGAACAAGAGAAATGTTATTGATAATCTGAAAAATAAAAAAAATTGATTCTTGAAGCAAGAAAAAGCAGTGAAGAACAAAGCTTGCAAAAAAAAAGTGGCGAAAAAAATATAAAAGAAAAAGAAAAAGCAAGCAGAAAAAGCCAATAGCCCTTAAAACTAAAAGACAAGGGTAAAAAGGATCCAAGGCTTTGAGCATCAATGGATAGGAGGGCCCAAGGAAATAAAATCCAAGTCTAAGCAGCTAAATCAAGCTGTCCCTAAGCATGTGCTTGTGGCATGCAGGTCCAAGTGAAAAGCTTGAGACTGAGTGGTTAAAGTCGTGATCCAGAGCAAAAAAAGTGTGCTTAAGAGCTTTGGACACCTCTAACTGGGGACTTTAGCAAAGCTGAGTCACAATCTGGAAAGGTTCACCTAGTCATGTGTTTGTGGCATTTATGTATCCGGTGGTAATACTGGAAAACAAAGTGCTTAGGGCCACGACCAAGACTCATAAAAGTAGTTGTGTTCAAGAATCAACATACTTAACTAGGAGAATCAATAACACAATCTGAACTCTGAGTTCCTATGGATGCCAATCATTCTAAACTTCAAATGATAAAGTGAGATGCGAAACCCGTTCAGAAGCAAAAAGCTACAAGTCCCGCTCATCTAATTAAGACTAATATTCATTGATATTTTGAGATTTATAGTATATTCTCTTCTTTTTATCCTATTTGATTTTCAGTTGTTTGGGGACAAGCAACAATTTAAGTTTGGTGTTGTGATGAGCGGATAATTTATACGCTTTTTGACATTGTTTTTAGGTAGTTTTTAGTAGGATCTAGCTATTTTTAGGGATGTTTTTATTAGTTTTTATACAAAATTCACATTTCTAAACTTTACTATGAGTTTGTGTGTTTTTCTGTGATTTCAGGTATTTTCTGGCTGAAATTGAGGGACCTGAGCAAAAATCTGATAGGAGGCTGACAAAGGACTGCTAATGCTGTTGGATTCTGACCTCTCTGAACTCGAAATGGAATTTCTAGAGCTACAAAATCCCAAATGGTGCGCTCTCAATTGTGTTGGAAAGTAGACATCCTGGGCTTTCCAGTAATATATAATAGTTTATACTTTGTTCGAGCTTAGATGACACAAACTGGCGTTCAACGCCAGTTCCATGCTGTATTCTGGAGTAAAACGCCAGAAACATGTCACAAACCAGAGTTAAACGCCAAAAACATATTACAACTTGGCGTTTAACCCCAAGAGAAGCCTCTACACGTGTAAAGCTCAAGCTCAGCCCAAGCACACACCAAAGTGGGCCCCGGAAGTGGATTTTTGTACTAAGACTTATTTCTGTAAACCCTAGTAACTAGTTTAATATAAATAGAACTTTTTACTATTGTATTAGACATCTTGTAATTAATCTTGGAATTAGTCTTTGATTAATCTCTTGATCACGTATGGAGGCTGGCCATTCGGCCATGCCTGGACCTTTATTACTTATGTATTTTCAATGGTGGAGTTTCTACACACCATAGATTAAGGTATGGAGCTCTGCTGTACCTCGAGTATGAATGCAATTACTACTGTTCTTCTATTCAATTCACGCTTATTCTTATTCTAAGATATTCATTCGCACTTCAACCTGATGAATGTGATGATTCGTGAACTTGTCACCATTCTCAACCTATGAGCGCGTGCCTGACAACCACCTCTGTTCTACTTTCGATTGAATGAGTATCTCTTGAATTCCTTAATCAGAGTCTTCGTGGTATAAGCTAGAATTCATTGGCAGCATTCTTGAGAATCCGAAAAGTCTAAACCTTGTCTGTGGTATTCCGAGTAGGATTCAGGGATTGAATGACTGTGACGAGCTTCAAACTCGCAAGTGTTGGGCGTAGTGACAGACGCAAAAGAATCACTGGATTCTATTCCAACATGATCGAGAACCGACAGATGATTAGCCATGCTGTGACAGAGCATTTGGACCATTTTCACTGAGAGGATAGGAAGTAGCCATTGACAACGGTGTCGCCCTACATACAGCTTGCCATAGAAAGGAGTAAGAATATTAGACGAAAGCAGTAGGAAAGCAGAGATTCAGAAGGAACACAGTATCTTCACGCGCTTATCTGAAATTCCCACCAATGAATTACATAAGTATCTCTACCTTTATTTTATGTTTTATTTATTTTATATTCGAAAACTATTATAACCATTTGAATCCGCCTAACTGAGATTTACAAGATGACCACAGCTTGCTTCATACCAACAATCTTCGTGGGATCGACCCTTACTCACGTAAGGTATTACTTGGACGACCCAGTGCACTTGCTGGTTAGTTGTGCGAAGTTGTGACAAAGTGTGATTCACATTTGAGAGCCCCTAGTCTATTGGCGCCATTGTTGATGATCACAATTTCGTGCCCCACGCAGCTGTTCAGCATGTGTTTTGGAAACCCATCTGTCTTAAAAGGGATGCTCCTAATATTTCTCATCTCTACTTCACTGATGGCCTCATTCTATTTGCATAAGCGAATTTGGAGCAAGCCGATATTATCAATAGGTTCTTGGAAGCTTTTTGTGTCAGCTCCGGTCAAAAAATCAGCCAAGAGAAAACTAGAATTTTCTTATCTAGAAATGTGGGTAATAATGTCAAATCTGAAATAAGTAACTTTCTTCATTTTTCCGGAACTGATAACTTTGGAAAGTATTTGGGTGTCCCTCTCCTTCACTCAAAAGTATCTAATAATACATATGGTGATATTATCAACAAGATCAACTTCAGACTAAATTGCTGGAAAGCTTCCTCTCTTTCCCTGGCAGGAAGATGTACCCTAGTGAAATCTGTTCTATCTTCTATTCCTTATTATACTATGCAATCTGCTTTACTTCCTTCATCTACTTGTAATTTGATTGATCGTAAATGCAGGAACTTTCTTTGGGAGGACTCAGAAAACTCCAGGAAAATCCATCTTATTAACTGGGACAAAGTCTACTCCCTAAAAAAACTGAGAGGACTCGGGATTCGCCACTCAAAAAAAATGAATTGTTCCTTCATGACTAAAGCTGGATGGGATCTTATTGATAAAAGAGACTCTCTGTGGGCCAGAACCCTTCGCTCTAAATATGGTTGTGGTACCGATATTATTCCTAAGGTGGAAAGGAGGAGGAATGAATCAAATCTTTGGAAGGGCATACGCAAGTCTTGGGATAATGTCCAGCAAAATTATATTTGGCGTATTGGGGATGGTTCCAAAATTAATTTTTGGAACGATAATTGGGTGCCAAATATTGGCTCTCTTGTGCTATATGCTAATTAAGTTTGTATGCCTATTAATTTGGAAGACAAACTTATGAATTTTTTAACTATTTCAGGTAGCTGGGATTATGATAGGCTCGCTACTTGGCTGCCTGATGAGATTATCCAGAAGATTGTGCCTATTTTCCCGTCCTCCCCTTGGAAGCAAGAAGACCAAATTGTCTAGAACCCTTCGTCTAACGGCTCTTTCGATCTTAAATCAGCATACCAAAAGCAGAATGGAGAAGAAGGAATCGCTAGCAAATTACACAGCGTGATCTGGCACTGGAAAGGACCAGAACGTATTCGGATCTTTCTCTGGCTAGTGTCTCACAATGCTATCCTCACCAACGTGGAAAGAAGGAAAAGACATCTCACCCTTCAGGCAACTTGTCCAAGATGCTCATGTACCAATGAGACTACTCTACACGTCTTCTGAGACTGCCCATTCGCTGTAGGCATCTGGCTCCTGTTCATCCGTGCAGCTGGCATAAACAACTTCTTTCTTCTTGATCTGCATGATTGGCTTCTCTAGAACCTTACATCGAATGATGAGTGGTGCCACCTCTTTGGTGTTACCATCTCCTCCATTTGGTTTTTCAGAAACAAATTCATCTTCGAGGGCGACATGACATCTCCCCGTGTAAGAAGGGATCAAGTTAAAGCTTGGTTTGATGAGATTATCAAAGTCTCGAGTTCTGACCTTCTCAACTGTACAACTCGGATCACTGACGAACGTCTCATTACTTGGCAACCTCCGTTGGAAAATGTTACCAAACTCAACGTGGATGGATCTTGCCTTTCTCAGAGTAGTAGTGCGATTTGTGGAGGTATTTTCAGGAATCATCTTGGTCACTTTATTAAAGGTTTTACCTGTAATCTGGGAAGCTGTTCAATTATGCACGCTGAGCTATGGGGCATTGTTCGTGGTCTACAAATTTCTGTGGCCAACAATATCAGTTCCCTAGTTGTTGAGTCTGATTCTATTGTTGCTGTTAACTTCATTAAAAAAAGACATAATTCATCCCACCTGTGTACTCCGCTTCTTGATGACATTGTTGTCCTTGCCAGCCGTGTGCCACATATTTCTTGGTCTCACTGTCTCCGAGAAGCAAATTTTGCTGCCGACAACCTTGCCAAGAAGGGCCATGATCTTCCCTTTGGCCTTCATCTCTTTGAAGATGCTCTCCCAGATACAGCTATGATGATTATGCGTGATTTATCTGGTTCTCTCATTTTAAGGGGTTCTAATTAGTTTTCTTTTTGGGATGTTTGCCTTTCTTGTCATCTAAAAAAAAAAAGAATGCATTAGCATTTATTATATTTTAGTCATAAATATATTTTTTATAAATTTAAATTTATTGAAAATCATTTTTTCAAACATAGTTTTTTTTGTTACTTTTATTTTTTGAAGAGTGTCTAGATCTATTAAGCAAGACTTTTTTAAACTTTTGATTTTGGCTGAAGTAAGTCCCTTTTTCTTTGTATGTTTTTAAAGCATTACCTAATAAAGGCAGCTTCTTCATAAATTCCCATAATGTTGCTTGAACTTTTTGCTCGCAGCATTTCTTAATTCTTATCCTTTTGCGCTACCTTTTGTTGTGATTGGATAAAGAAGTTTTATCACTCAAATATGAAATAGGAAAAAGCCAATTGCTGGAATTTATCACCACCACCATTATTGAGCCCCATCCAACCACCAACAAAACCTTGAGCCCCATAATCATAATAAACCCAACCCAGTTGGCATAATTTTTTACTCTCTTAGATTTTTGGACGGAAGTCTTAAATTTTGGTTTGATTCTCTTATTTTCAAATTTCGATTTTCGATTCTCTACCCAAAAAAGAAAAGTCAATTTTCGATTTCATTTATTAACATAGAATCAAAGCCCAATTGCAATTTTTTTAAGTTTGCAAGAATTTTTTATACATTTCAAATATTCGTGATACGAATAGTTCAAATATTATTTAAAAATTATTAATTTATATTTTTAAAATATCTAATTTAATTTGATATATTTTAATTTTGTTTATTTAATTATTTAATTGAACTTTATGTTTATAAGTTTTCTTTATTTTAACTTAATAAGAGATTCTAAATACCTCATAAATTATTGTAGTCGTTATATTGAGCGATTAAAGGTATAAAACCTTTCTTTTTGGATTTCGTGATAAAATTATATCTGTGGACAAGTGAAGTTGAGTAAGGCTCTCCCTTATTGCATCTGAAAATTGAGTAGAAGGTTGAGTTAATTCCCAAACTATGCTGTGGACAAGTTATGTTAAGGAGTCTCTTTCTTGTTATATCAAACAATTGGTTAAAAAGTTCAATAATTCTCTTTGTATTCAATTTCAATCTATCTATCTTATTTTTTATTTCAATTTCAATGTATCTAGGGACGGAGCTACATGGAGAGAAAGGGGAGCAACGGTCCCCCTAATTTTAATTTTTTACATGTAAATTATATATAAATTTCAATTTAGCCCCCCTTAAAATTTTATTTTAATCTTATTTTATTGTGTAAATATTTTTAGTCCCTTCTAATATTTCATCTAACTCCACCCCTGAATGTATCTTTTTTATTCGGTTTTACTTGTCTTTTTATTTACTCTTTTTTTTTTTAAAAAAAAAGGGATAAACAAAAACACAACATTAAAATTGAATAAAAAGGTATATTGAAATTTTCAAGAAGATAAGAATTAAAATAGAAAAAGATGAATTGAAATTGAAAATAAAAAAACAAAAAACAAAAAAATGTGTTAAAAGTGAGTACAAAGATAATTACTCTACTTTTTATCTAATTTCTTGATACAATATGAAATGGACTTCTCAATCTAACTTATCCACACCATAGTTTGAAAATTGAATTAAAGGAACTCATTCAATTTTTACCCATTTCTCCGAGGCAATAATAGATGGACTCACTTAATCTTGCTTGTCCATATTATAGTTTCATCATAAAACCAAAAAAAGAGGGGTTTACATCTCTAATCATAATATGATAACTACAATAAATTATGAGGTATTTATAACCTCTTAATTATAAGGTTAACGGTAAAGCTAGAGAGACAAAAAAAAAGCTAGAACTTGTCTTATTTTAATATTTATTAATTGTTGTTAGAATTAATGAATATTAAATAAGGCAAGTTCTAGTTATTTTTTACTAATTTTTTTTGTTATTCAATATTTTCATAAGGCTAAAATAAAGAAAAATTCTAAGCCCATAAAAATAAAGCCAAATTTAATAACTAAATAAATAAAACTAAAATACATCAAACTAAATTGAACAGTCTAAAATATAAACTATTAACTTTTAAATAATATTTGTACTTTTCCTATTACGAACATTTAAAACATATATTATTCTTCTCCTCTTCAAAAAAATTCGTCATCAAATTTTATAGTTAAAAAAATAGTATATAAAAAAATAAATACAAGATAATTTCTGTTTTTTCTTTTTTAAACTGTATGTTTTGTTTTTTTTTAAATAATGAAATTAATAAGAACAGTAAAACAATAATGAAACATAAATACGGAAGACAAGGACATAAAGAAGGATGCGAGCGATGCTAAAAGTCCTTTTTTAGGGTACAAAAAGAACAAATATAGATTAATAAAAATTAATCTAATATCTAATACCAACTGATATAAAAAAAGATAAACAAGAACACATCATTGAAATTGATTAAAAAACATATATTGAAATTTTCAAGAATTGAAATAGAAAAAGATGAATTGAAATTGAACATAGAAAATAGAAAATAGAAAATAAAAGGATATGTTGAAATTAAATACAAAGAAAATCACTCTATTTTCTATCTAATTTCTTGATGCAACAAGAAAGAAACTTCTCAACCTAACTTGTCCATACCATAATTTGAGAATTGAATCAAAGGGACTTACTCAATCTTCTACCCAATTTTTCGACAGCTCAACCTCACTTGTCCACATCATGATTTCATCACGAAAATAAAAAAATGGGTGTTTATACCTTGACCTACAACCTAGAAAGACTCAAAAGGGATAAAACCCAATCAACACTCTACAATTATTGTTCAGGCTTATACAACCTCATGGAGGTCGGGCACGACGACATGGGCTCAGCTCTACTTATCCAAATAAGTAACAAAGTCCTATTATCTTCCATATTCATCTAGAAAGGAGATCTAAATAATCTCCCTACCAAAAGGGAGTAACCAACCCACCATCAAAGGTAGGACTACTCAAAAGGTGGTTATTGACCTCACCTCTACATTTATAAATATTCTGACACTCTCAGGCATTCTTCGAATTCTAATCTACTAAAAACCTGTCTAAAACCCTTGCTAACTTAAGCATCGAAATTCCTTGTAGGTACCACCCTCCAACTCCTCATGAGGAACTCGGATGGCTTCATCCCTGCAGGAGAAGACATCAGATCTTTCACTTAAAGGCGTCTAGACCTCACGTTTTGACCCAAATCACCCTGGTTCTAGATAAGCGTCGGAACATTGGCATCACTGTCGGGGACATGGTAATCAACAACGAATGATGACAGACGACATTGCAAAAGATGGACACACGACTTTCGATTCTTAAGCTCGAGAAGAAGAGCAGTATAATGATGAACAAGCGTTAGTTACACCTCCCCGAGTTGATAAAGGATAAGCTGTTGCTAGAGATGCACATCATTCAAACTCGGAAGGACACAGGATAAGTTTAGAAATTCATCGATCTAAAGGATCAGGACAAGAAAACCTACAAAAATTATTGGACTTGTCCACAGACATCAAGGTCGGCTGAAACAATTTGAGCAGGAGCCAGAGCGATAACGCGAATTTGAACGAGCCCTGAGAAGGGTGGTACAATGACAAAGGGAATTAGAAGAACAACTCTCAATAGAATCTGACCTTAGGGGTAGGAGACCCCACATTTATTAGGAAGAAATACCTTTAGGAAGTAAAGATCCATTTATAGAGGAAATCATATGGGATAGAGTTCCCAAAAACTTTAAAAATCTAGACATGGGCCTCTACGACAGAACAACTAACCCGAGACATCATTTAAGTAATTTTAAAAGTCGAATATACTTGGCTGACACGTTAGATGCAACTCGTTATAAAACTTTCCCAAAAATATTGACCAAGACTGCAATGAAGTGGTTCGACAGTCTACCACCGATATCGATAACCTGCTTCGACGACCGTGCAAAAGGTTTTCTCAACCAATTTTTCATCCAAAAAGATAAGGTTAAACATGTGCCAAGTCTCTTGGGAGTAAAACAAGAAGTCAGAGAATCTCTACGAGCCTATATAAAAGATTTAACAAGGCGTACTTAGAGATTTAGAACCTACCTATTGAAGTTATCATGGGACTAGTTAACAGCCTCAAAGAATGTCTCTTCTCCCAGTCTATATAAAAGATGCCCCCTACCTCTTTGTACTAGGTGCAAGAATGAGCTGAGAAATACATCAACATAGAAGAAACTATGCAATTAAGAGAACCTGTCCCGAGACAACACAATCAATATCAGACTCGAGGCAAAGAAAAAGAATCAAAGAAAAAAAAGAATACAACTCGGACAAACCTTGAAGGTGTCACAACTATTCCCATTGTAAGTTTTTCTGTCAATGTCTCTAGAGAAATCTACCACACAAAAGATTCCACTTCCCAGACCAATTAAAAACAAAAAAGGTGAAAGTCAGTCATAATACTACGAATACCACAAAATCTATATTCATTCCACCAATGATTTCTATGATTTAAAGAATGTGATAAAAAAGCTAGATAGAGAAGGTCGGTTGGACATGTATCTAGCAGAAAGATTGGATGACCAAGGTAAAAAGGAAAAGAAATGAAGATAGGAATAGGCGAGATCAGCCCCAACAGACCCCTAAAAGACATATCCACATGATTGATGGAGATTTTTAGGAGGAGGAGTAACAAAATTCTCCCGCAAGAGATATTTGAAAGAAGTTTACCAAGTCAACGAGGAAGCTGAAACGTCTGATCTGCCTGCCATCACCTTTATAAAGGAGGATGCCTAAAGGGTAGCACCTAGATACAATGACCATGTCATGATCATGATAATACTTGCCAATGCAAACCTCCACAGAACCTTGGTAGATCAAGCAAGTTCGGCCGACATCCTGTTTAAACCAGCTTTTGACAAGCTGGGTTTAGAAGAAAAAGAGTTCAGGGCATACCAAGACACTCTCTTTGGTTTAGATGACACACCTATCCGATCTTTAAGCGTTATCTCTCTATACACCACCTTTGGTAAAGGCACAAAATCAAGGACCTTGAGTATGGATTATATTGTGATTGACATGGCATTAGCTTAGAACGCATTGATGGGTCGGACAATGCTAAACTGACTTGTTGCAATAGTCTTCACCCCTCACTTTTGCATAAAATTCTCTACTCCTGAAGGAATAGCCTCTGTGAGAGAAGATAAAAAATGGATGATATGCTTTTAAAGACTAAGGAAAAAACAAGTCTGCTGCCTCGACCTTACAGAAGTATTTAACATGATAAGGCAACACGAGATGAGATTAAATCCCATAAAGTTCACCTTTATAGTAGAAGCCGGGAAGTTCTTGGGATTTATGCTCATCCAAAGAGGCATTGAAGCCAACACAGACAAATACAGGACAATCCTGGAGATGAAAAGCCCGACCTGTCTGAAGGAAGTTTAGCAGTTAAACAGTAAACTGGCAGCCTTGTCTAGATTCTTTACGGGGTCGAGCTTGAAATGTCTACTCTTGTTTTCAATCCTCAAGAAGGGATCTCAATTCCAACGGACGCAAAATTGTGAACAAGCTTTCGAGACTTCAAAAACTTCTTAGGCCAACCATCTATCCTTACTTGACTTGAAAAAGGAGAAGAGCTTGTATTGTACCTAGCCATAGCGGACAAGGCCACAGCTTCTACTCTCGTCCGAGAAGATAAGGAGGGACAACGACCTATCCACTTTATGATCAATGCATTTTAAGGGGTAGAATTGAATTATCAACAATAAAAAAATTTGCCTATGCCCTCGTTCAAGTTTTCAAAAGACTTCGACCTTACTTCTAAGCTCATACCATTAGATTCCAAACTAACTAACCCATGAATCATATCCTCCAAAAGACGGATATTGTAGAGCAGATGTTACAATAAGCTGTAGAATTATTTGAATTTGATCTAAAGTATGAAGCTTGTACAACTATCAAATTGTAATATCTGGTCGACTATTTAGCTGAATACATAGGAGAACTTCAAGGAAGCTCTATAGACTGGCATCTATATGTAAACAGATCATCAAATAAAGCTAGTAGTAGAGCAGGAATCATTCTTGAGAATGAAGAAGGGACTCGGGTAGAGCTTTCACTAAAATTCAAGTTTCCAGCCTCTAACAACCAAGTTGAATATAAAGTCATGCTCGTTGGCTTAAGGCTAGCCAAAGAAGTTGGGAAATCAAAAGTCATAGTGTTTAGTGACTCCCAGTGATAACCTCTCAGATAAATAGGGATTACCAAGCCAAAGATCCTAACATAAAGAGGTACTTGGAGAAAATCCCGGGACAGCTAGCCCAATTCCAAAAGGCAAAGGTCAAGCATATAACTCGGAAACTCAATTGCCGAGCTGATGACCTTTCCAAACTAGCTAGAACTAAGTTAGGAGGCAAAAACAAAATTTTGATTCAGAAAAGTTTCCACACACCATCAGTGGGTAAAGAAGTCGACAAGTCGGATGCTCTAACAATCTCTAATCTAAACCTGGGTTGGATGACTCCCATTATCAAATATCTCAAGTTCGATATTCTTTCTAAAGAAGAAAGGGGTGCAAGGAGACTTATAAGGAAAGCACATAATTATACTCTAGTTCACAACATCCTTTATAAAAGAGGAGTATCTACACCCTTACTGAAGTGCATTTCGACCTCCAAGATTGAAGAAGTTCTAGAAGAAATTCATAGTGGCATCTGTGGAAATCATATAGAAGCAAGGTCACTAACTAAGTAGGTGTTACGAGCGGGTTTTTATTGGCCGAACTTACAAAGGAAAACGGCCGACTTCGTTAAGAAGTGCCCACCCTATCAAATGCATGTCAATTTCCATGTGGCACCATCGGAAGAGATCATCAATGTCACTTCACCATGGTCTTTCGTAAAATTTGATTTGGACTTGCTCGGACCGTTTCTTCAAGCACTCAAGCAGGTAAAATACCTCATTCTTCACTAAGTGGATTGATACAGAACCTCTGGCATCCATCACAGCTCAAATAAATAAAAACTTTCTTTACAAAAATATTGTCACCCGATTTGGAATCCCATTCTCCATCATTATTGACAATGGTACTTAGTTCACCGACTCGACCTTTAGAAGTTTGGTGGCAAGCCTTAAGATTAAACATCAATTCACATCAGTAGAGCACCCGCAAGCAAATGGATAAGATGAAGCTGCAAACAAAGTCATATTGGCCAGACTCAAGTGAAGACTACAAGACGCAAAAAGAGCATGGGAAGAGGAGCTCCCCCAAGTTCTATGGGCATATCGGATGATGCCCCATTCTACAACTAGAGAATCTTCGTTCTAACTTGCTTACAACATAGAAGCCATGATCCCTGTAGAAGTCAATGAAGAAAGCAATGAAGAAAGCACAATGGTAGGATTCTACAATGAAGTGGGAAACATCCAAGTTCAAAAGGAAGAACTCGACCTCTTTCCAGAAATCCGAGAACGAGCTCGAATAAGAGAAGAAGCATTGAAACAAAGGATGTCCATGAGGCACAACAAGAAAGTCATCAAAAGAAACTTCGCCATGAACGACCTCATTCTGATAAGGAATGACATCGGGGTACAAAGGTTTGGTTAAGGAAAGTTGGTTGCAAATTACAAAGAACCTTATAAGATCATTGAAGTATTAAGAAAAGGTTGCTACAAAGTCTCTGACCTACAAAGGAACGAGCTTCCTAGGTCGTGACACGTATGCAACGTGAAGAGATACCACAGCTAAAAGGCAAACATTGCTTCTTGGTGTATCTTTTTTCCAACTTCTTTAATTTTTTTCAAGAAGAGTTTTTCTGAAGGGGTTTTAACGAGACATCATAGCAAGGATTAGGAGTTAAGATAGGAAAACTCTTAGTAGCAAATAGCATCTGTAAATCATTTTATTAATGATAATTCATCATTTTTCCATTTTCTATTATTGATTGTTCTACCATACGCACCAATTTAAGCTCGATAAAGCACGAAAATCATTGTCGACCTAGATGGTCGGCAAGATAAAGCAACTAGGTTCAAATTAGTGTAAGAAGTTATATAAGCAGATCATGGTATGACCTCATCAAACTACTCGTACAAAAACAAGTTAGTAAAAAAAAAGCAAGTCTAAAACAAAATGCAAAAGTAACTTGATAAAATAAACATAACCGACCTCCCAAGGTCGGAATAAGCATAATTGAGTTTCCATATTAGAAGAAGAACTCATTACCCGACCTTATAAAAATTTGTTACAAGAAGGGTGATTTAAATAAGTGTACCACCTCCCCAACTTGAGACAGCAAGAACAAGTGATCCGACCTCATAGAACAATTCGACCAAAACAAGCTGAAAAGATAGCCAAAAATAACTTGTAACAATGTTCACAACAACAAAAACTACCAATCTCACGTAGTTGGAACAACTAAAAAAAATTTCGAAACAACAGATTAATGAAGAAAAAGATTTGTAGAAAAGATAACATCTTCAATTACTAAAATTTTTGCTATAAAGAAAGCAAATAAAACTACTACTATGCAAGTCAAAATTATAAACACTTATAACACTACAAAAATAAGTGTGAAAAGTTTTTAAAAGTCCAAACTAAGGCAAAATATTATCCAAACTACGACTATTATAAAAAGTAAAGTGTTCAAAGATCCACAAACCGGGCCATCAAAACAAGGATAAAACTCCAAAAATAATGCTAAGTAGGAGGAAGGTCCTGCTCTTCGGTAATCATATTAGCTGCCTCATCAACTCGGATTGGAGAGTCAAGAAGATTCACAGTAGTTTAAATAGGAGAGTTCAGGAGGACCTCATCAACTTGGACACCAAAGTTCTTCGGGTCCTCGGTGGGAATGGTCTCAGCCTCAGGAGAAACAATTTTTCCATCAATCATGACTTTGTTGGGATCAATGGGAGAGACGTCGACCTCAGGAGCAAGAACCCAAAATTGAGTATAACTCTCTTCAGTCTTTTTCTATAATCTCTTCGCCATAGCACAAGCTACCTCGAATTGCTTCACCCTCTCACAAAGTTTGGAAAGATCGGAAGTAAGAACCCCTTTCTCAACTTTTAACTCTGACTTGGCCTTCCAAAGAGAAGCAACCTTAGCACGAAGATAAGTAAACTCATTCTAGATAGTACTAAATGGAGTTGCCTCCAATTGTTTCACGAGGGCTAAACACACCCTTGCTGTTCGAATATGTAACGACCCAACTTTTAGTACGTCATGGCCAATGCTAGTCGCTAGGTGCTACTACACGGCTTTTCCTAGAGACTCTAGACCTTATAATAAATATATACATATGAACCTGTAGTGCTAGTCGAGATCGCGTGTCAGGTATATAGATATAACAAAATAGGTAATAATTAAATAGATAATATATACATGAAGCATAGAAAATATAGAAAACATAGTAATATCATACATATATGCCCGAAGGCTCATTTAGCACATCATAATTCACTTCGGGTTACATCGTTACTTATTCATGAAAATATTTACAGACTCCATATTTATATTAACAGCCTCGACTCACAAGAGACACCCTAGTTTTGGAACCCGTTCTAACTTGTTTTCATAGAAATTTACAAAAGTACCTAGCCCTCTAAAAGTCTATACAGAGCGAGGGCAGAGACTACTACTACTATAATTACTGCTGGTCACCGATCCCTGGAAGCTGAGGAAACATAGAAGTGCTGTTTGAAAGTAGAAAAAAAAGTCGCTTTGATCCATTAGTAATATTACTGCTACTCACCTGTCTCAAAGCTAGGAAATCAAAGAAGATCTTGCCAGTTTGCATCTGCAGAACGGGGGAAGTAAGTGGTGAGAACCTAAGGTTTTCAGCAGGGTACTACTAGAAAAAACCTAAGGCATTCCGCAGCCTAAGTCTAAGACTTCGCACAGTTTGGTCAATAAGTCACACAAACAAGTACAAGCACAAGTATATAGCAGAATAGTAACAAACACAAAGTACAGGATGTATAGATATATTATAATCATAGATAAATGCAGCAACCAAGTATGATGCATGCCTGGTCCTATGCAGATCATGAGTTCATGCGTCAGTTGACTACTCGCAACCCGATGTTACCTAGAAACTAGTCCTAGATATGGTTTTCTGATTTGTGTCCGTCTATGCATACGTGTCGATAAGGTTAAGAATACCACCAGTCTGTGACAATAGGCAATCGTCGCAAAACTTGACTCCATAATATACACGCAAATGAGAAACATAATTTAGCAGTCAGTGGATAATACCCGTCTCTAAACAACCTCAAGCACCTTGAGGTTTACAGTCCTTTTTTCGTAACATATCTCAATAAAATTTATCTCTAATGGACTTCTCTGCCTTCTTTTTGAAAATTTGTGCCTTGTTCTTTTTTAAATTATCTCAGCGTTATCACATATTTTACCATTTTGCCCTTGATAATTTTGTACATTTCCAATCTTACCCATTTTGTACATAATTTCGTTTTTCTAGTTTTCTTTATGCTCTTAGTGACGCTTTCACCACTAGTGTTATTACTTCACTATTTTACCCTCATTTTTTTTCTCAAAGACCTTTTTACAATTCATTAAGTTAATTAATAATTTTTTATTTTTACTTTATACATAAAATTACTAATATGCCTCTAAGTACTCTAGTTTTACCGTTTAACCTGATTTAGCATCAAAATATTACTGGATTAATCCTAATATTTTTCTATGATCATATTATCCAGAATAATTTTAATTAATGCCAATTCTATACTTAGAGACCTAAAAGATCATTTTACCCTTTATTAATTTATTTACTTATTCTAGTTACCGCTTTTTACCATTTTACTTCTAATTTTTATTAAAACTTTTATTTAGGCCCGAAACTTTATTGTAATTATAATTTTGACCCAATTAATTTATATAATTACTATTTTATCTTTGATAGCACTAAGTTAAAAATTTTACTTATCTTTTAATTAAATTATATTTTTACCCATCTTTTACAAAAAATGACCATAGCACCCTTTTTATTTTTACACCTTTATTCCATAGGATTAATGTCAATTTGCTAACCTCTTTTTAACCATTATACACATGAATTTTATGATCATTTAGTGGATAGATTTTTAGGGGTGTAATTTTTTATTTTTATCCACTTTTAGTGACTCTTAAGGCTTGAAACTTAAACTCCAAGTGCTCCAAATAATTTTAGTGGTTCCATGCAATTTTTGGAGGAAAATAATCTACATATAACACTCAAATAACAAGTATAAAATAGAGAAACATCACTAAATTTTTAGAATTAAAAATCAAGCATAAAATCACCACAAAGTGACTTATACGAACACCGAATCAAGTACAAATATATATTCTAACAATTTTTAACCCTTATCTTTTATTTAATTCATTTCTTAAACCTTTAACAAACTAGAAAACATGCACACAAAGGTAGAGGCATGGCCGGTAGTCGTGCAGTTTCGTTGTTGGTCTAAAACTGTCACAAAAACGTCGAAATTCAATCACTTTGAGCTTGAATTACTCTAGCTTCTTAGGCGTGCTCTGTGGGTGCTTCAAGATGAGTTCTCTATACATAGAAGAGAGTAAGAATTTATCATGACTACTATTTTAAAAAAAAATAAAAAAGTAAAGGAGAGAGAACAAGAATTTACCTAGCCGAAATTTCAGTATAAACGCAAGGATTAGCGAAAACAGGCAAGAGTTTGTGTTTGTAAGGATTGAGTACTTGAAGAACACATGAATAATAATGAAAGAAGATTTGAAATAGGGCTGGGGCATAGAAAACAAGTGCAAGAATTTTATCTCTTTTTTTTCTCAAGAATTCAGTCAAAAGAGTGTAAAAAAGTATAAAGTGTTTTGTGAATTTTGTGGCCAATGCTTCCTTAAATAAAAAGAATCAACTCTTGCTGAATTTATGATGGTAAAAGAGGCTGAATTTTTTGTGGTCAAGGACTGGGATTTAATGAAGGGATGTGAAAATGAGGAAGTTTGGTCGGCGCTTGCATGTCGAACTTATCCATGGTTAATCGCAATTAGTAATTGGAGGTTAAAAATACAGCAGAGAGGGGTGAAAGGCTGAGGTAGTCTCGGCCCAGAGGCTGAGAAGGAGAAACGAGTTACTTGGGTGACAAGTAAGAAGATTCGGAGTCTCTAGGAGTCCTTTGCAGAATATTTTTCAGAAATTCTGTTCGGAGTAAATTTTACCGTGTGGTAAAATAATTAATGGCTAAGATTTATTCTTAAAGAAATAAATTATAAATAGATGTCTAATATTAATCTTGGGATATAATTACCAAGGTAGAAATTTTTTTTACTACCAGTCTTAAAGTTTTTTGTTACAAGAGTTTTACGAACCGTCACTAAAAGTAAATTTTCGGCTCAAAAAGTCTATAGTAAGGAAAATAAACCAATGGTAAGCTAATATTTATTATTTACTAGTTAAACTTGACTTAGGAGGATTAATTACCCTTATAAAATCAATTTTGACCTTATTAATGACCTTTTTCTATTTAATACGGCCTTTTTCTATTTAATTTTTTATTTTTTATTATTTTCATTTTTTTTACTATTGGGCCAACCTCACTATTTCTTATTGGGTCGTGGTTTGAAATTTTGCAAAATAAATTTTAAAATAGGCAGAAAAATCTGTTTACCAAAAATCGAGTTCTTACATTCTACCCTCCTTAAAGAAAACTTTGCCCTCAAAATTTCAGCTATGCACAAGGAATTATAAGGACCTCTATATCTTGTGTTATGATTAAAGTTCTTAATTAGCATAACACTCACCTCAAGTGAAGTGACTGGGTCTAGTGGCGCTTGTTAGTAGTCACGGTAAAACTCCTCCCTGTTGATGGGGTTTAGAGGCCCTATCTATAATCCTCTTACGGCAGTCCCTTGCCAGATATCCTTCCTTATTGAAGTAGTAACATATATTTATACCAAATCAGCAAGGCCTACCGCCATGATTTTTCCCACACTCTGGGCATATGAGGCCATCCTGAGTTTGCTGAGGTTGTTCTCCCTGTACCCATCCTAGGTCATAATTATTGTTACTGCCATTAAAACGAATGGGAAGGTCGCCTCCAAGTCGGTTCCAGCGCTGTTGCTGCCCATTAGTTGAAATCTCTACCCTGAGGGGCTAGACTCCAATCGAAACTTTGTTGTGTAGCCTCTCGACAATTTGCTCATGCAACGCCAACTTCTATGAACATTAATTCCTCCGCCATTTAACTCTTATTGACTAATTCAGCAAAGTTCTTGATCTCCATTAGATCCATTAAGGCTAACAGCTCCTCCTTGAGACCTTCCTCATACTTAATACACTTCTACTCCTCATATATTTTCAATATGTTTTTGGCACACCTTCAAAAATTGGCACAAGTCCTCGAATATCCGGGTGTATTTAGCCATCGTCATGCTTCCCTGCCTTAACTGCAGCAATTCCAACTCCTTAGCAGTACGGACGGATGGAGGAAAATATTTCTTGTAGAACTTAGTGTGAAAGTCAGCCCAAGTGATCTCTTGATCTCCATTAGATCTATTAAGGCTAATAGCTCCTCCTTGAGACCTTCCTCATTCTTAATACACTTCTACTCCTCATATATTTGCAATATGTTTTTGGCACACCTTCGAAAATCGGCACAGGTCCTCAAATATCTGGGTGTATTTAGCCACCGTCATGCTTCCCAGCCTTAACTGCGGCAATTCCAACTCCTTAGCAGTACGGGTGGATGGAGGAAAATATTTATTGTAGAACTCAGTGCGAAAGTCAGCCCAAGTGATCTCTTGATCTCCATTAGATCCATTAAGGCTAACATCTACTCCTTGAGACCTTCCTCATACTTAATACACTTCTACTCCTCATATATTTGCAATATGTTTTTGGCACACCTTCAAAAATCGGCACAAGTCCTCGAATATCCGGGTGTATTTAGCCACCGTCATGCTTCCCTGCCTTAACTACAGCAATTCCAACTCCTTCGCAGTACGGGCGGATGGAGGAAAATATTTCTTGTAGAACTGAGTACAAAAGTCAGCCCAAGTGATCTCAGCGCCTCCTTGTTCCAACAACTAGCTCACTCCCTACCACCAATGTTGTGCATCCCCCTTCAGCATGTAAGTGGCGAACTCCACTTGTTGTCCTTCAAGGACATGTTGTACCTGCAGAGCCCGTTCCATGGCACGAAACCAATCATCTATCCCGGTCGGGTTGGTGGTTCCAGAAAAATTGGGCAGATTAACTTTAAAGAAATATTCCAAAGTTATTGGCCTATCCTCCCTCAGGTATGCTGTTTTTCAATCTGTTTCTATTTCCATGGCTATTCCCATTACCATTTCCGTTGCTGTCATTCCATTCTTTCCACTACTCTGGTGGTTGTAGTGATAGAATTGTGCAAAACTACAACCATTGCGTTCATAGATTCTAACAAGGCGGCCGAGTCAAATGCCAGCTCGGAACTCGGACTCGATTGACGGGGGCTACGCCTATTTGTAGACATTGAGGTTTTGTTAAAACCAAACGATCAACATTAAGGTGATCAATCTTAACATATCTAATTTAAGTGCTAACATTTTCAAAATGAAAGCTCATAGATCATCATGCAAATGTATCATTAGAGATACTCTAGCAGCATAGAAATACACAAGCAGAGCCTACGGTGAAGCATGGTCAGTCCATCCCCAGGTTTTACTAAGGATGAATTGCTCTAATACCATTTGTAACAACCCAACTTCTAGCAAGTCATGACCAATGCTAGCCGTCAGGTGCTACTACACGGCTTTCCCTAGAGACTTTAGACCTTAATCAAATATATACATATGAGCATGTAACGCTAGTCGAGATCGCGTGTCAGATATATAGATATAATGAAATAAGTAATAGTTAAATAGATAATATATACATGAAGCATAGAAAATATAGAAAACATAGTAATATCATACATATATGCCCGAAGGCTCATTTAGTACATCATAATTCACTTCGGGTTACATCGTTGCTTATTAATGAAAATATTTACAGACTCCATATTTATACTAACAGACCTCGACTCACAAGAGACACCCTAGTCTAGGACCTGCTCTAACTTATTTTTATAGATATTTAGAAAAGTACCTAACCCTCTAAAAGTCTATACAAAGCGAGGACAAAGACTACAACTGCTACTACTACTATTGCTAGTCACCGATCCCTAGCAGCTGAAGAAACACATAAGTGTTGTGTTGAAGTAAAAAAAAAAAGTAGCTTTGACCTACCAGTAATGCTACTGCTACTCTTCCATCTCAAAGTTAGGAACTCAAAGAAGATCATACCGGATTGCATCTGCGGAACGGGAGAAGTAAGGGGTGAGAACCTAAGGTTCCCAACAGGGTACTACTCGGAAAAACCTAAGGAGTTCCACAACCTAAGTCTAAGACTTTGCATAGTTAGGTCGGTAAGTCACACAAACAAGTACAAGCACAAGTGTATAGCAGAATAGTAAACAAACACAAAGTACAGGAAGTATAGATAAATCACAATCACACATAAATGCAGCAACCAAGTATGATGCATGCCTGGTCCTGTGCAGACCATGAGCTCATGCGTCAGTTGACTACCCGCAACCCGACGTTACTTAGGAACTAGTCCTAGATATGGTTTTCCGATTTATGTCCGTCTGTGCATACATGTCAATGTGGTTAAGAATACCACCAGTACGTGACAAAAGGCAATCGTTGCAAAACTTGACTCCATAACATACACAGAAAGGAAAAACAGAGTTTTAGCAGTTAATGGGTAATACCCGCCTCCAAACAACCTCAAGCACCTTGAGGTTTATAAGTTTTTTTTTTCGCAGCATATCTCAATAAAATTTATCTCCAAGGGACTTCTCTGCCCTTCTTTTTAAAAATTTGTGCCCGATCTTTTTTTAAAATATCTCAGTCTTGTCACATATTTTACCATTTTGCCTTTGATAATTTTGTACATTTTCAATTTTACCCTTTTATACATAATTTCGTTTTTCTAATTTTCTTTAGGCTCTTAGTGATACTTTCACCACTAGTGTTATTACTTCACCATTTTACCCTCATTTTTTTTCTAAAAGACCTTTTTACCCTTCATTAAGTTAATTAATAAACTTTAATTTTGACTTTATACTTAAAATCACTAATATGCCCCTAAGTACTCTAGTTTTACCTGATTTAGCGTCAAAATGTTACTGGGTTAATCCTAATATTTTTCTATGATAAAATTATTTATAATACTTTTAATTAATACCAATTCTACACTTAAGGACCTAAAAGATCATTTTACCCTTTATTAATTTATTTACTTATTCTAGTTACCGTTTTTATCGTTCTACTTTTAATTTTTACTAAAGCTTTTATTTAGGCCCAAAATTTTATTGTAATTATAATTTTGACCTAATTAATTTATGTAATTACTAATTTACTTTGATGACACTAAGTTTAGAATTTTACTTATCTTTGAATTAAATTACATTTTTACCCATCTTTTACCCAAAAATGACCATAACACCCTTTTTACTTTTACACCTTTGTTCCATAGGATTAATGTCAATTTTCTAACCTCTTTTTAACCCTTATATACATGACTTTCATGATCATTTAGTGGCTAAATTTTCAGGGGTGCAGTTTTTTATTTTTATCCACTTTTAGTAAATTTTAAGGCTTGAAACTTAAATTTCAAGTGCTCTAAATAATTTTAGTGGTTCCATATAATTTTCAAAGACAAATAATCTTCATATAACACTCAAATAACAAGTCAAAAATAGAGAAGCATCACTAAGTTTTCAGAATTAAAAATCAAGCACGAAATCACCACAAAGTAACTTATATGAACACCGAATCAAGTACAAATATATATATTCAAACTATTCCTAACCCTTAACTGTTATTTAATTTATTTTTTAAACCTTTCACACTAGAAAACATGCACATAAAGGCAGAGGCATGGCTGGTGGTGGTGCAGTTTCATTTTTGGTCGAAAAGTGTCACAAAAACATCAAAATTCAACTACTTTGAACTCAAATTTCTTTAGCTTCTTAGGTGTGCTCCATGGGTGATTCAAGATGAGTTTTCTATATATGGAGGAGAGTAAGAATTTATCATGACTACTATTTTAAAAAAAAATAAAAAAGGAAAGGAGAAAGAATATGAGTTTACCTAGTCGAAATTTTGGAATAAATGCAAGGATTAGCGAAAACAGGCAAGAGTTTGTGTTTGTAAGGATTGAGTACTTGAAGAACACATGAAGAAAAATGCAAAAAGAGTTGAAATAGGGGCTGGGACATAGAGCACAAGTGCAAGAAATTTTCTCTCTTTCTCTCTCAAGAATTCGATCAAAAGAGTGTAAAAATGTATAAAGTATTTTGTTGTGGTCAATACTTTCTTAAATAAAAAAAATTAAAGTCTTGTTGAATTTATGATGGTAGAAGAGGCTGAGTTTTTCGTGGTCAAGGGCTGGGCTTTAATGAAGACGGGGTGTGAAAATGAGGAAGCTTGGTCAGCGCTTGCGTGTCGAGCTTATTCACAGTTAACCACAGTTAGTTAATCGATGTTAAAAATAAAGCAGAAGGGGGTGAAAAGCTAAGATAGTCTCGGCCCAGAGGTTGAGAAGGAGACACGAGTTACCTGGGTGGCAAGTAAGAAGATTTGGAGTCTCTAAGAGTTGTTTGTAGAATACTTTTTAGTAATTCGGTTCGGAGTAAATTTTACCGTGTGGTAAAATAATTAATGGCTAAAATTTATTCTTAAATAAATAAATCATGAATATATGTTTAATATTAATCTTGGGATACAATTACCAAGGTAGAAATTATTTTTTCCACTAGTTTCAAAGTTTTCGGTTACAAGAATTTTTGTCGGCGCACGCAAAATCGTCATTAAAAGTGAATTTTTGGCTCAAAAAGTCTATAGTAAGGAAAATAAACTAATGGTAAGCTAATATTTATTATTTACTAGTCATATTTACCTTAGGGAGATTAATTACTCTCATAAAGCCAATTTTGACCTTATTAATGGTCTTTTTCTATTTATTTTTTTATTTTTTATTTTTATTTTTTTTACCATTGGATCAGCCTCACTATTTCTTATTAGGCCATGATCTGGAATTTTGCAAAATAAATTTTAAATTAGCCAAAAAATTCTGTTTACCAAAAATCGGGTTTTTACAAAATACCCCCTCATGCCAATATCTCCAAGTGCCTTTTGAGAAAAATATCATCCATACTTATAAAACTGTAAGGAAGGATGCATTCCTCACAAAAAGGCCACTGCGTTGAAATCCTGGTCGTAAGCACTACCGAACTTGGAAGATAGAGCTTTGAGAATTTCCTCATTCTATGGAAAAAAAAAAAAACTTAAACACTTGCAGCATCTTACTCAAATTTTCTCATTCTTTCCATGTTCCAAATTGGATATATCAATGATTCTAACTCTAACATTCTCCGCTAAAATAGACCAATTTGGAGACTACACCGCCCTCAACCAATTGAAATCATCCCCATTTTCTTAATTCCCGATTTCTGCAACACGACCATCACCACGAAGATCTTCTTTGATCCTTTCGTAGCACAAGCAGTATGGCGCAAACCTCTCACCCCATTACCATCCTTGATTATAGGCATACTCTTAACTCTCAGGTAAAAATTGCTCCTTTTTGCAACGTGATCTAAATTTGATGTGATGCTATGGCAAAAATGTATTCCCAACATCCTCGATGAGGATTGAACCCATCATGGGCCCAATGTAACCCTACAATTCTTCAACTTGTGAATGAAATGGGTCCTCATGCAACCAATTATCCTAACCTCGCAGGAATTGAAATCAGACACTATGAATTTTTCAACCTCTGAACCCTTAAAATCACCCACCAAAAGTGCACCGGATTTGTTCCTGAAACCCAGGGAATCGCTTTTAGGAGGTAGAGACTGCTTGGGTTCTTGTGGAGTAACAATGGTTGTGTTGCTGTTGCTGTTGTTGGCACTTGACAGTGTCTTTCTTGGTAGTAGCCTTGTTCTTGAAGAAGAACTTCCTTTTAAGAAGAAGCTAGGAGGTGAGGATTTTTAGGGTGTGTTTCAAATCGGCAATGGTTTTGAGGGAGGATCGAACATCGTAGGAGGGAAGGAGGTATGAGTTTTCTGTAATAAACTTTTTTCAAATTAAAAGTTAAATATGATTGGTGGTAGGGTTAATTTTAGAATTTAATATGTTTCTTAAACAGAGTCAACAAAAATTTAACAATTGAATATTTTTGTCGAACATAATTCATCTTTCATCAGTGGAAAGTTCATTTAGTTCTTCCGTGGTTAGTTTCATCTGCGACCGAATATTTCATAGTAAGAAATGACGATTTACTCTAATACTTAAACTATTCATATCACAAACATTTAAAACACGTATTACCTTTTTTAAGAGAAAAAATTTGTAAAAATTTAGATAAACCTAAAATCTTAAATATTTGATGAGCGAATATTTTATACGATTTTTGGCATCATTTTATATAGTTTTTAGCACATTTTGTTAAAGTTTTATTAAGTTTTCATAGATTTTAGTGCAAAATTCACATTTTTGGGTTCTACTTTAAATTTGTGTGTTTTTATACAATTTCAGGTAATTTCTGACTGAAATTGAGGAGTTGGAGCAAAAGTCTGATTCAGAAACAGAGAAAGCATTGTAGATGTTATCTAGATCTGACCTCCTTGCATTCGAAAGAGATTTTCTGGAGCTACAGAAGTCTAAATAGAGAATTCTCAATGGCTATAGAAAGCTAACATCCAGAGCTTTCTAGCAATGTATAATAGTTTATACTTTGCTTCAGAATTGAAGGCCCAAAACTGGCGTCCAATGCTAGCCTCCTGCTCGAATCTAAGCGTCTAGCACCCACAAGGAGGAGACCAGCGTTCAAACGCCCAAAAAGGACCCTCTAGCCAGCGTTCAATGCCCTAGAGGCCTCCTAGCATGTGGATCTCATCAAAGCTCATCCTAAACACTTACCAAGTGGGCCCCAAAAGTGGATTTTAGCACTAAAAGACTGTCTTACCCTTTCTTATGTAATCCTTAGTCATTAGCTTAGTATTTAAAGACCTTTTACACTTGATCTTCGAATCATATACAGGGAGATCAGCCATATTTCGTTTTTCACGTATTTTCTATCAGTATGAGTCTCTAAACCTCCTAGGTTGAGGGGAGGAGCCCTGCTGAGGTTTTATGGATTAATAAAAGTATTACTGTTTCTCTTCAATCCGTGTTTGATTCAATTCTAAGATGTATCTTCGTTCTTCAACTTGATGAATGAGAGGACCCATGACAATCATCTTCGTTCTTCATACTAAGACCGCGTGCCTGACAACCAATCGTGTTCTTCTTGGGTTCGTGTGAATATGTAACTGGAAAGCATCGAACCACTAGCTTGATTATACATCTCTTAGATGGCTAATCCACGACTTCGTTAGAGACTTCTCGAGGCACCGGTTCAACTGAGGTATGGGGAGATTAGGGTCTCTGTGGTAGAGACTAGAACCTAAAGGCGCAACATTCTCTGAGTCGAAAGATCCGACTTTGTCTGTGGCATTTTGAGTAGGATCATTAAGGAGAATGGACTGCAGGAGCTTCACCCTCAATCAGAATGGATCCACACTAACCATGGAGTTCAGATATGGAGGGGCATTGGTGACCTCTCAACCGGCGACAATCACATACAGTTTACCATAGAAGAAATCATTCACAATTGAAGAGGACAGTAAGATCAGAGTTAATCCAGAAAGACAAAGCATATCCAAGCTTTAACCATCTTCTTATCATTGTAAGCAGGTCAACCTAGTTCAGATCTCATTATTCCTTTTATGCAATTAAACAAACATATCTACATCTCCTACTCACCTGATTAAGATCTAAAGATAACCATAACTTGCTTCAAACCACAATCCTCGTGGGATCGACCTTAACTCGCTCAGGTATTACTTGGACGACCCAGTGCACTTGTTGGTACAGTTGTACGAAGTGTGGGATTCGTGCACCAATATTGTATAATGATATTTACTTAAAAATAACAGTTAAAAATTATTAGATGATTTAATACTTGATATAATATGTATTTATATTTTTGTTGGTGAATGCTATGGTACCTATCACATTGTATTTAAGTTACTAAAAAGGATAAATAAATAATATTTAATAAATTTTACATGATTTACTTTTTATTTTAAACATTTTTTTATTATAAAAGGTAAGTTACGCAATTTAAATACTATAACAACGACACCATAGAACTCACCATTTTTATTTTAAGTTTTACATAAAATTATTTTCATATGAAGAACTATCATATTGTATTATAAATATCTAAAGTTGCTAATATATGCTATAAAAAAAATTATCTGTCTATCATTAAGAGGTATTCAAATTCTTGCTATTTATTTTTTTTTAAATTAAATTTCTACAATAATACATTTAGAATTATTTTGTTTCTTTTAACATATTTTTAAGAGTAAAATATTAATTAGTTTTATCTCAAATAGTTGGAATAAGTATAAATATTGTCCTAATTTTTTTTATGTCTCAAATATACTTCTTAAAATGACTCGATATTATTTTATCATTAACCTAATAAAAAATTAATAATAAAATGATAACATATATATGTTGAATGGTTGAATCTGACAAATTTCTATGATTACTTTTGTGACTAAAATTTAAAAAATATTAGTACTTTTTATAGAATTAAAAATGAAAATAACATTTAGTCACTTCTAAAGTATTTGAAATACGAGTGGAATGAAAAAAAAAGTTTAAAACAATATTGATATTTATTCTAAATATTTGAGATAAAAATAAAAAATTAAATATAGTTATTTTTATGCTAAATTATAATTAAAAATCATTAGATGATTTAATTAATTCTCTATATAAAAATAATTATATGTAAATTTTTATCTTGATAAAAATATACTTTAACTTTGTTTTTAATTTCAAAAATAAAAAACACTTCAAAGGTATAAGATCCATTTACAAATTTTTAAGTATAAAAATTTATAAATTGGATAAAATTATAATGACTTCAAAATTAATTAAAGTTTGAATATACAATTGCATTTGACATTTTAGTAAATTCTCTTGAAATAATTTCACTTGTTAACAAAATCCTATTTCTTAAGCTACATTTGTTTGCAAGAACAGAACATTAATATAGAGATATTAAAATATAAAATTGTATTTGGCAAATAAAATATAAATAAAGCTATTATATTTAGAAACATAGAATTAATGTATTTTCTGTTTATCTTCACAGAAAAAATATATAAATATTAACAAGAGACACAACTTATTTTTTATTATTTTTATTAATTTTTATAATTATATTTTTTTATTATTATATTTTTTCTCAAATTTTTTAAATAAAAAAATAAAAATAAATTAAATTTTTGTAATTTATTTTATTTTATTATTAAATAAAATACAAAAATATTAAATTATATCTCTATTCTTTATGTTTGTTTTTAGTATTTTATCTTATCTTATTTTCAAAAATAAACTAGTCTTAATTCTTGTTCATACAATTCGAACATGCTTGTGAAAACTTAACTACCTAAACTAAATGACTAATAATGCCAAGACACAAACAAGTCTTCTAAAACATATGCCCTGTAAGAAAGAAGAAAAATTAAATGATATGGGGATGATGATGATGATGGAAATGGAGAAGATGAAATTGACAAAAAAAAAGAAAAAAGAAAAAAAAGAAGAGGTGGTGAAGGGGTGTCACCGTCGGCGATTAACTGAACAAACGGCGTCGACTCCTTTTTGAAATCTATAAATTTAAAATAAAACACTTGATATTTCACCAACCACCCCTACAGACTATAGTCCTATCCTATTTGGTTAGTCAATGCACAATCCTGGTTAAACCAGGGTTTAATGAGTAACCACGGTTGGAGAAGATAATCTTAATCATAGTAGGAGAATAGTACATTTACACACGTGCGACGTTTCGCATAGGCACACAGAACCGAATCGGAATTTACACAAAAGAAACGTTCTTTATTATTTTAAAGATTAATTAAAAACTTGACTTTCCGGTAAAGACCGGGTAATTAATTGAAAATCATTCATATCAAAAACCCAGAAATAACCATTTTTAAATTAAATAAACCCACACTTGTCCTTACCTGCCTCTTCGGGCAGCCCGTACCCAATCTTTCCCCTTATCTGGGACGCTGCCCGAACTGCCCGATACTTGGCTGAGAAATTACGAGCATTCGGTCTTCAGTATGTGTTCTCTCTCTCTAACCTCTGATATTTCTATATTTTGCTGCTCTGTGTTTTCTAGTTTCTACGATCAGGATCCAACGGTCCACAATGTACGGGGCTTCTTCTCCTTCTTCTCCGAGGTTTTAGAGCTCTAACGCCTCAGATCCACGTGTTCGGTCTCTAGATCTTCCTTCCTGGTACGCTCTTTCAACCTTCTTCTTCCTCAATTCTTGTTAATTCTTTCCTTACTATGCTTTTCTTGTGCTACTTTGAGTTCTGTCACTCTTCTTTTGGGATCTTAAGGGTTCTGTGTTGAATTCTCTGCTTTTATGATGTTTTTTGCTGAAAAGCTTCTACTTCCGGCGAGCTCTTCAGCTCAACTTTCTCGTTTAACGCAAAAAATTTGCTTCTTTTACATGCCTTTTCTAATTATATTCAGTTTTGCGTAGAATTATTGCTGTGTATTGTTGTCTTAAAATTCTGGTTGTCGTTGTCCAGTTGTGTCAGAAAATAATATTCTTTGAATTAATTTTTTTTTCAATTTCTTTTGGATAAACCTATGTTATAGCTTTTTTAATAAAATACTAAAGTAATAATCAGTGTATAACTGCGGTACTTGCTGAAACAAGATCTGTGCTCTTATGATTTTACGGATGATCTAACGGTGGTGATTAATTTTTTCCATTTTTAAAAATTTAATTTCCCCCTTTTTTCCCTTTTTATGTTATTTATTATTATTATTTTTCTACAGGATAACGTTTTCTGGCTCGAGAAGGTATTAGTTGGTCTTTTGTACGGATATGGAAGCTAAGAACAGCTCAGTGACGGTTACGCTCAATTATGGCGCGTTGACGTGCGCCGCGGAAGTGCTCGCAACTATGCTAGCTTCTGCTCTCGTCAAAGCCACGCTTTTGTCTCCGGTGAGTCCCTACCCTTCGTATTCAAATTCAACCCTCCGAAACTTATATTTCCTTTTTGAAAAGAAAAAAATTAGAAAGGAAATGAAAGTTCAAAGTTTTTACTTGTCTCAACCTTGTCAAGATCTATCCTTGTTTTGAAAGTAGTTTGTGTTTTCTACAGATGTAAGGTCTCATCAGATGTGGGAAATTTTCGGTCCTTTTTGTCCATGACCTTATTATTTAACTTGCTAATTTGCGCTTCTAAGAGCCACTATGACCCTACGACCTACCTATAGGAATTTTTCATACTGGTTTTACGTTTTTTCTCTTAATAAAGTATCAAGTATAATGGGAATAAATATTTCTTTCCGTTACAAGATCGTAGTCTTTATTTATGAATTATTGAAAGGTTTTATAATAGAATTATTCTAAGAAATTTATTTCGGAAACCGTTTTTTATTGTTTTTGGCACAATCGATTTTTGTTTTTAATTTTTAGATGCTAGATAAGATAAGGATTTATATATATCTGGATATAATACTTTACTACTAGACCGGCTAATGTGCGCCGTTGGTTTCAACATTTGGTTGTCTCGAGTTGAGTTTGGTGTTTGCTAACATGCGCACTTTGGTCGTATATATTTTTTGGGATTTTACTCCGATTCCTATAAAACAAAAGCTAACAAAACCTTAAAATGTAAACTCACCAAAAAAACAAAAACCTTAAAATGTAAGATTATTTGGTGAATGTTGTTCACTAATAATAACAGGGTTTTGTTGTCAGATTAAGTGGTACATGTTATTCCTAATCTTAGCAAGATTTCGTCGCGGAGAGTAAGGTTTTGTGAATTAAAAAAAAGGGAGGGGTGTGAATACTATTCCGGTCAATGATAATTGTTTTGAAAGGCCACGAAGTCTCCAATAAAAAAAATATTTTTTTCGGTTCTTCATTTTTAATTTTGTAAGACTAGATAGTCTCTGTGTAAAGATAATTATCTCCGTATTTTTTTTTTCAGGGTTTTGTTGTCTCTTGGGGTAATTATCTTAATATCTTTAGCGTTTTTTTTCCCAAAAAAAAAAAAAAAAACAAAATAAGGTGCTTTTGAGGAGCATGAAGCGGTGTTGTGGGATGATTAGTTTAAGTCGTGATAAACACCACGAGGAACCCCGTTGAGAACAAATAATAAAATATCTTTTTTTGTCGTGGTGTGAGTGTGTGAGAAGAGAAAAAGTCAAAAGTCAAGGAAAGTGAGGATTGATTAGGGGTGGGGTAGCGGATTCGTAATCAGTGGTGGATTATTCGCTTGGATATGCTTTTGAGCGTAAAGCTCGTTGCAGCAGCGCGTGTCGTTTTTGCATTCCCCCGTTCTTGGCATCTTGGGTGGGACAAAAAAGAGCCTGGAATCTAATGCGATGGGACATAGTCATAAACTATGCTACTTCCACTTCCACTATGTACCGTCTTAACTCTTCATTTCTAACTCACTCAATTCGTGTAGATAATAATAATAATAATAATAATAATAATAATAATAATAATAATAATAATAATAATAATAATAATAATAATAATAATAATAATAGGAGAGTTAATTATTTAAAATTCACGTTTTAATAAAAGATTGTAAACTCTATATTTTATTTTTATATTAAAGCATGGTTGTGTGTATGTTCTTAATTTGAAGTTGTGTTGTATATACAGCGACAATCTGGCTTGGATCTTGACACAGAAAATGAGACTGGTTTTTATTCGTAAACTTGGATTAATTTTTAACAACAATTTAAAATAACATTAACTTAGTTATTTCTGCGATATTTGTACTTTGTAGTTGAAATTCACTTGACCAAGTTTCTGAAGTACCTAGCAAGATGTATTGCATCAGAATACAAATGAAGTATTTGTACTTGTTTGATTTGATCGATTTTAGGTTGATCTATCTATCTTTATGTTTGACATCTACCCTTGATATAATGATTATGGAATTTAAAATTAAATTCTTTTTAGTATTATGTATCCACTGATGAAAGAATTTGATTATGGAATCGTTGATTCAACTGGTGTATGTAGGATCTATATGGGCTGCTATTAACCAAAGAAGACGGTAAAGCCCAAAACCAGGACAAACAATTTGATGCCGAGGGAGAAGATGGTAATGATGATGAAGGAGACGACGATGATGATGGAGATGGTGGATTTGGAGAGGGCGAAGAGGACTTGTCCTCTGAAGATGGTGGCGGCTATGGCAACAACTCCAACAAGAAGAGCAACTCAAAGAAAGCTCCCGAGGGTGGAGCTGGTGGCGGGGCGGCAGAAGAGAATGGAGAAGAGGAGGAAGATGAAGACGGTGAAGGTGACGGTGATGACCAAGATGAAGATGATGATGAGGATGACGATGATGACGACGAAGAAGATGAAGGTGGCGAAGAAGAGGAAGAGGAGGGTGTTGAAGAAGAAGAGAATGAAGATGAAGAAGATGAGGAAGATGAGGAAGCCCTGCAGCCCCCAAAGAAAAGGAAGAAGTAAATTTAGTCTTAGTTAAGCCTCCTATCTGTATTATTGTGTACCAATTTGGATTCTAACTTCCATGCTTTTTTCTTCCTTTTTTTTTTTTTGGTACTAAACTTCCACGTTTCAATTTTTAGTTTAAAAGGAGGCTTTTTGTAGATGTTTTAAACTCTTAATTGATATCTGTGTTTCCCATTGCGTAATTAGAATGCTACATTATTATCGAGCGAGCAGTGCTTAATTCAATAGAGAAAATCTATATGATATTTTACTGACCTTTCTCCCTATATCCTTGAGCTGGTATTGAAACAGTTTTATTTTCCTTCACAGAAGTTGTTTAGGACTTGGAGTCCTGAGGCTCCTTATCTTTATTGACAGTGACTTTGTGAGGATTTAGGTATTGACGTCGAAAAATTGTTTAAAAAATCAATATTTTTCACTATAGAAGTAGAAAGTTAACTAATATTAGTTTAATGGCCAAATAAGTTTATAAGTAAATTTTTTTAATTTTTTACTTATAAAAAGTTATAATATTAATATTTGGTATAATTTTTAAAAAATTATAATTTTTTAAAAAATTATGTAAATGTTTATGAAAAATTTAAAAAAATTAATTTTTTTATAATAAAGTTTTTTTTATCATTCTTCTTTTAAAATAAGTATTTTTAGAATTAAAAAATTAAATACAAAATAATTTATTTATAAACTATTTTTAATATAAATATTTATTGTTTAAACTTTATTTTAAAAAAAAAGTTAATTAAACTGTTTATTTAAACTAAATCTAAATATAAAATAAAAGAAAAAATATTAATTAACTAATTTAACCAATATTTTTCTCGCATTATTATGAAAAGCATAAAAGCTAGACAACCAAAATTTTCTTTTAGCTAAAGTTCAACCAAGTCAAATTTATATAAGCATATTTTTTATTTTTTTTTTTTTTCTATTTCTTTTTTTTCTCTGGTTTGATTTCTTATTCTCTTTTTTTTCTCTTTTTTTTTCATTGTTATTATCATCAGTCATCACCATTATCACAATCATCGTCATCATATTCTTTGTTTTTTCAATATCACACTTTTTCTCTAGTTTGATTTCTTTCTTTTTTTTTTCTTCTTTCTTTTTTATTATCATTATCATCATCATCGTCATTACTATTATCATTATCATTGTCATATTCTTCTTCTTCTTAATTCAATATCATACAATTAGTTTAACGATAACTAAAATAATAGAAATTTTTTGTTAGTGACACAAAAAATCTGTTGAAAATGGCACTAAATTTTTTTATAAAAAACACAAAAAGTTTTAAAAAACCACAAATTTAAAATTTTAGCCCACTCAACCAACAAATTTAAATTATATACAAATTTGATACAAACAGTCACCAAAAAAATTATTTTTGATACAAATGACACAGAAATGACTAGACCTTTTATTCTTATATATAATTTAATACCACTTAGTTAGTTAAATGATAAAAAAATTAGTTAAAAAATCTTCCGTGTCATGGCTAACAAATTTCAATGTCAACAAACAAAATTTTATATCACAGTTAAAAAATTTTGATACTATTTTTTTTAATAAATTTTACATAATTCAAAATTCTTTTTCCTCTTATTCTTCTTTCACATTTTCATAATTCTTCTCGTTTTACCCTCTTAACAAGAACATGTGTTACGGTTAAAAAATTTCGATGTTAAAATTAAAAAATTCCATATCACAGTTAAAAAGTTTCGGTGCTATTTTTAGTAAATTCTAATCAATTCAAAACTTTTCTCATTATCATTATCATCATCTTCTTTCACATATTTACAATTAAAATATTTCGGTGTTATTTTTTGATAAATTTTATACAATTCTAAATTTTTCATCCTTGTATTCATCATCATCATCGTCTTCTTTTTCTTCTTCTTCTTGTTTTACTTTCTCATAATTCTTTTTATTTCAGTCTCTTAATAAGAATAAAAATAAAAAATCAAACAAAAAAAATAAAAAATACTGCAATAACTACCAAAAAAAAAGAGTGGGAGAGGAAATAAAAGAAATATAGCAACAACAAGAGCAATAAAAGAATGATGGTGAAGTGAAAACGCACGAAGAAAAAAAAAGAACATAAAGAAGAAGAACTGTGTGATTAATGCGTAAGTTATGTGAGTAATTTTTATTGAGTTAGGGCCAACTTGGTTGAACTTGGTTGGCAAAAACACTTGGATGTATAGCGAGACCGACTTGATCAACTGCTACACACACATCCAAGTATTTTTGACAACCAAGTCTAACTAAGTTGGTTCACGCCTAACAAAAATCAGTTTCATTAGTGAGAGCATGTCTATATGCTCCAATTCTTCATTAACGTAAATGTTTGTATCTTGTACGGTTCTTCTTTTTCTATGATTGCTATTGTTGCTTGCGTTTATTTTCTTCTTCTCCTCTTCTACGTGTTGATTTTGTTCTTTTTCTTCTTCTATGGTTGCTATTGTTATTTGCGTTTTTTCTTTCTTTTTTTTCTCCTCTTTGTGGTGATTTTGCAGTATTATGTATTTTTTATTTAATTTTTTTAATTTTTATTCTTGTTAAGAGGGTAAAATAAGAAGAATTATAAAAAAAGTAAAACAAAAAGAAGAAGATGAATAGAAAAAATAGATGATGATGATGATGACGACGAAGAAAAGGAGGAGGATGTAAAACAAGAAGAAAAAGATAATGATGATGAAGAGGAGGAAGAGGAAGAGGAAAAGGAAGAGGAATGAGAGTTTTGAATTGTGCAAAATTTATCAGAAAAATAATAGCAAAATATTTTAATTATAACACAAAAAATTTTTATTTTGACACCAAAATTTTTTAACTGTAACATAGAAATATGATATACTTTCTTATCGTGTGATATTTAATTAAGAAAAAAGATGAGAATGATGATAATAAAGGAATAAGAGAGAAAAAATATAAATCAAATGAAAAAAGAAGAAAAAAAAAGAGATGAAAGAAAGAGTAAAGACCCAATTCAGTCATCGTTCATTTTCACAAAAGATAACGTGATTCCTGTCTAAAAAAATGGACACTTCGGTTCTCAACCTTTTTATTTTAGGACAATACGATCTATCTGTTAAAAAAATTGTTAAATAATAACAAAAATTAATTTTGTGGAGGTTTTATAACCAATTACTACCACTATTACCACTATTTTCTTCATTCTCATTATTATCACTCATACCTCTATTATTTTTATTCTGTAACCATACTTTATCATCATCATTATTTCTTCTATTGTCATCATCACTAATATCAATATTATCAATATTAAAATTATCTTCTTTCATTTCTTATTCGATATTATTTTTTTCGGGTGAAGTACGATTTTGGTCCCTAAGGTAGGGGCTGAAAATTTTTTTCGTCCTAAACCTTTTTTTTCTTACAAAATTGTCCCTAAAATTTTTAACTTAGTTTTAAAATCATCCTTTTTACTAAAATTTTAATTTTTATTCCGAAAATACCACTAACTTAAAAAAAGAATAAAAAAAGAAAAAAAAGGGTTACCGGAGGGAAGGATATCACCCTGGGGTGTTTGGTTTGGGAAGAAAAGGGGAAAGGGAAGGGAAGGGGAAGGGGAAGGGGAAGGGGGAAGGGAAGGCGAAGGACCACCGCCGCTGCTCCTCGCCGCTGTCACTCCTGTTCCTCGTCATTTGCCGTTTCTTCTCGCCTTCACCGTCGTCGTCGCCTCGGTGTTGCCCTCATCTCGCCGCACCTCGACCTCGCAGCGCCGCGACTTGTGACCTATCCTTGCCGCAACTCGCCCTCGCCTCGCTGCGACGCGTTTGGCCGGCGCCCTACTGTTTGTCGTCGTCGTCTAAGAGGTGGTGGTGGTGGTCGTGTGCGAAATCTGCAACAAGAGTTTTCAAAGGGATTTTTGGTAATTATATTTATGGTTTTTTTTGTTCTTGTAATTGAAGATGAATTTAGGGATTTTTTATTATTGTAATTGCATCTGAGTTTTGTTAATGAAAGAGGAAGAATTTTAGTTCTGAATTTTGTCAATAGTTCTGAGTTTTGACGATGATGATGATGATTTTTTTATTTTTTTGAGTTCTGAGTTCTGCATCTGAGTTCTTGTTTTTCTGGGTTCTTGACGTTGATGATGATGATTTTCTGGGTTCTTATTTTAGTCCATTATTGTTGTTGTTCTTCTACTTTTAGTTGCTTATGTTGTTGTTGTTCTTTTGATTCCATTATTTATTGTTGTTGTTATTATTTTTGTGCTTCTGGTTGTTGTTGCTTCATTGGTGTTGCATCTGCTTCTGTTTCAACTTCTAGTTCAGATTTAGCTTTAGCTTCAGGTTTTGTTTTTGTTAATTTTGGAGAAGAAGGGGAAATGGTATTTTTGTCCGAAGAACGATTTTAAAATTAGAGTAAAGGACAAATCCGTCCCTGGCCTTTTTTTCTGCAGACATTTTCGTCCTCGAGGATTGGAAAATACATTTATGTTGTTGACCCTTTCAAAATGTGGACAAATTTACCCCTCCGTTAAAGTGACTCCGTTGGGCTCAACGGAAAATACTGACGTGGCTCCCGTGGTGCTGACCTGGCCGTTACGGGAGCACACGTGGCATGTAACTTTATAAAACAGGACATATTAGTCCTCTTACACCAAAAACGTGTAATTTTTCAAAACAGGACATATGTTGAGTTAAGAAATTAATTAAATTAATTTGATGATGACAAACATTATTTTATTAGGTTAATCAACCAATTAGTTTTTAATTATGTTTGATAAAGTGATGCAGGCCAAAATAGAAAGAAACAGCAGCCCAAATGCAAGAAAACAAAAATATTGCTGGTGGGTCTTTCTAACCAACAAAGCCCATAGAAAACAATGCCAAGAAAGCAGTTGGGCTAAATGAATGAAATCCAACACAAGCCCAAGATTACTTCATTCAAGTTGAAGCCTTCCAATGCACCTCACTAGTTTGCTTAGGTCAGAACCTCAGAGAGAAAGAAAGAGAAAGTTTCGTTCTTCTTCTTGCCAATTTCATCAAAGAAGAAAGAAAGAGAAAGCTTAATAAAAAAAAGCAAAGGTCTAATAACACAAATCAAACCCATCGAGTTGAGTCAAAAGTTAAAGTCAAGAAAAAAGGAGACAACTTGGAAATCCCTAATTTAGGATAAATGAAGAAAGTAATCTCTGTTCACCACTGTTGTACATCAATGGTCAAGATTGTTTCTTGAGGACCAAGAAGTATCTCAAGGGTTCAGATTTGGGTTCACAATTGAAAATAATTTTCTTTGCTTCCCTGATGCTTTCGGTCAAGCAAGAAAAAGTCAGACTCAAATTTCTAATTTGGAGATTAACTGAAAAAGTGACGTGGTAAGCTGGAAGCACACAGCTCAAGAAATTGACTTAGGGAGAGCAACCCAGCAACATGCTAGGAGATAAAAGAAGATTTCTGTTCATTAAGAAGCCAAGGAGAGAAAACCAGAGTTTGATGAGTTGTGTTCTGTAAAAACGTTCCTCTACTTGGATAATGCTTTCTTTCAAAGAAGCATTCGGCTAATATTGAAGAACTTAATTTGAGGTTTGCGAATCTGGTTTGTCACATAGCAAAGAGGCTGTTGATGAAGTCAATCTCTTTCATGTTTTATAGATTGTAATGTACTTTTCGATGTTTATCTTTCTGTAATTTCTTATGAGAAAAGGCATAGTGAGAGAGTTCAAGTAAAAGCCATGAGTGGAAAAAGGCTGAGTGATACACTTGAGAGAAAAGCCTAGAATTATTTTCTGATTTCTTTAGGTATGTCTATGTCTTGTATCTTGTACCTGTAAGGTATCCCTTTCTTAGTTGGGTTAGCACTAAGAGTGAATAGTTAGGTATTAGCATAGCCAATGTCAAGTTAGGTTAGAACTTGAGTGTGAAAGGATTGGGTCAATCCTGTGGAATTGATGTATGTAATACTTTTAACTATAGTAAAAATTCCTCCATTGTTGTAGAGGAGACTGGACGTAGGTTGCATAGCACAAGGCAACCGAACCAGGATACATGCTGGTGTTGGTTTTTCTCTTCTCTGCTGTGTTCTGTTTTCTGATATTTATGAGACAAAAATAAATTGTCTCATAAATTTCCGCTATTGAGTACAAACAGAAACAGAATTGAAAGTTTGTTTTAAGAGGGTCATAACAGTAATTTAAAAGAAAGGCATAGATTCAACCCCCCTACTCTAAGCCTACCACAACCTTCAACATATTAGTCCTCGCGCCCCAAAACGATGTCGTTTCAAAACAGAACATATTTCCCCTTGACTCCCTCTTCCACCATCACATACGCTGCCCCTCCTTTCCTTGCCCTATCTACATCCCTTTCCACTCCCTCTTAACACACTCTACTCCCCTCCCCATGCGCACCCTCTACACCACACCCAACAATAAAGACAAAGATTCAAAGAACAAAGAAGAAGATGAAAAAGAAGGTATTGCTTTTCTTTCTTTCTCTCTCTTTCTTTCTTGGAAATCAGTGTGAACGACCCATCAAAATTTCACACACTGAAATGCTTATTTGATTTCAAAGTTTGATTCTTTTCATCATTTCCCAATCTGAGTTCCGCTCTGTTCCTTAAGACATCACCAAATTACTCTTTTTTATATTGAAAACCAAAGCCATTGGCATGGGAAGAGGCAGAGGAGTTACGGCTCTGAAACCCACGGCGGCGGTTGCAGCGGTGGAGGTAAACGGATCAGGGCCGATGCCAGTATTGAAAGAAGTTAGATACCGCGGCGCGAGGAAGAGACCGTGGAAAAGATTCGCCGCCGAAATCAGAGACCCGTTGAAGAAAGCAAGGGTTTGGCTCAGAACCTTCGATTCGGCGTTGCCCTTCTCATGTGCCTCATCTAGTATTGTGGTTTCAACATGATGACCATCCCCATTGGTTGCATTGGCTTCAACACCGTTGGACTTTTTTGGAAGCTTTCTTTCAAGTTCTTGAGCAGCTTCGAACTCTTCAGACTCATCCTCTTCAAATATTTTAGGAAGTTCAATAGGATTTTGAACAGCTTCCGCATCATGCTTTGCAGTGTCAGCATTTGGAAGCTCTTGTGCCACAGGCCGTTGAGCAGCCTCCAACTCTTCGTACTTGAAAACTATCTGCTGCAGCTCATCATTAAGATACAAAGCTTCAAAAAGTGTCTCTTCATCATCTGTAGTGCTTTCCGCAATTTCCTTAATGATAGAGAGTGAGTGCTTGCACTTGTCCAGTAAACTGAGAGTTAAATCTTTCTGCGAAGAAACGATAAAATTGTAAATTCTATCAAGAAAATGTTATCCCACAAACTAGATTACATGGGGGGGAGGGGGGACACATCATTTTCTATCTACAACCTATCTCCATTTGCTCCATGCCCTTGCATTTAAAAGCAAGTACTGAATCGGAATTTCGATCTTCACAAATATATAGAACATACAAAATCTCCATGATGTAGTGAACAAAACACCAATTTATTATACTAGATAGGAATTAGACCTTCAAGGTTTTGGACTCTGCCTCGAAATTTATTATGCTAGATAGCAATTCAATACTGTTTCGTGCAACTACAAGAAGCTCTTTCTTCTCTTCAGCTGACATGTGTTGGAGACCGGAAGAAAAAGCCAAGTCATCCATAGAAACTAGTCCAGCTTCAGGAATAGGGTAGCTTGAAGGAGGGTCTAATCCCTATTGTTGAAGATAAGACCTTAAATTGTGAGGAACACCGGGCGAACTTCCTCCTCCTACATCAACTAGTTTAGCCCTTTCTTGCAAATTCTGCCATCAACCACAGAAAAATCAGAACTCAGTTAAACTCTAAATTAAGAATGTAAAGCGCTCCAAAATTAAGCACTTCATCTTCCCATGGCAAATTCAATTCTGACATTCAATCATATATAACAATGCAAAACAAGGAAAGGAGGGGCAGCGTAGGTGATGGTGGAAGAGGGAGTCAGGGGGAAATATGTCCTGTTTTGAAACGACATCGTTTTAGGGCGAGAGGACTAATATGTCCTGTTTTGAAAAGCTACACATTTTGGTGTGAGAGGACTAATATGTCTTGTTTTATAAAGTTACATGCCACGTGTACTCCCGTAACGGCCAGGTCAGCGCCACGGGAGCCACGTCAGCATTTTCTATTGAGCCCAACGGAGTCACTTTAATGGAGGGGTAAATTTATCCGCATTTTGAAAAGGTCAGGGACATAAATATATTTTCTAATCCTCGAGGACGAAAATGTCCGCAGAAAAAAAGGTCAGGGACGGATTTGTCCTTTACTCTTAAAATTAAGTTAAATTTTAGGGACGATTTTGTAAACAAAAAAGGTTGGGGACGAAAAAAATTTTCAGCCCCTATCTTAGGGATCAAAATTGTGCTTAACCCTATTTTTTTCCTTTAAAAGGTATTGTACTACAATTAATTTTTTGCGGTATCATTTTTATCAATGGTTTTTCTTCACTTAACCACCATTGGTGAAAGAATTTTTTAAAAACAAACTTATTAATAGTTTGTGGATATTTAAAACTCCCATAAAATATAAATAAAACTCTCACAAACTAATTTTTGTTATTATTTAACGAATTTTTTAATAAAATATCGTATTGTCCTAAAATAAAAAAGTTGAAAGTTAAAGTGTCTTTTTTTAATAGAGATCGCTTTATTTTTTGTAAAAATGGACAAAAACTGAATTTTGAAAGAAATAACGACAATAATATCAAAAGAAAAAAAAAAGGGAAAAGAAAGAAGTTACAAAAATGTATAAGGAAGAAGAAAAAAAAACACGTTTAAAGATGAAGAAAAATACATACACAATAAATAGTGCATAATATAAAAAATATTTATAACAATTTGATCGAACTTGATTGGTCGCTGATGGTTTTTTGCTCAATCAAATCATGCTGTCAAAATAAAGTTCATAGTTGAAAAGGTTGTGTTTAGTTTTGGCGTTTGGGAATTCTCAATTCTTGGTCTCACTGTTTTCTCCTAATTTCGCAGCGTAATCATTGAACACTGAAATTTGTTCTCCACCCAAGAGATACAAAGAGGAAAGCAAGGAATAAGAGGGATAGAGTGGAACCAACTCTTCCTAGTTCCTACACTCAGTAAGCAACATAATTAGTTAGGAATAACAAGAAGGTTTTCGTTATTCTCTTCAACTCATTTCCCCTAGACGGCTAAACTCAACTTCACTGTTCACTCTCGCTTCTCTCCTTTTTACCCTTCCAATCTTCCATTTTCCTCTTACTTCAACTTCCAACTTTCCCTTTAATTAATTAATTAATTAATTGATTGATTGATTATTAGTTAATTAATGACGGATCAAATAGTTTCTTCTCCTCTAATTCCTCCTCCATCTATCACCCACTCTTCCGCCATCGACCTTGAAGCCGGTTCCTCCGAACAAATCCAATGCCGGATTTGTCTCGAAACAGATGGTAATTTTGCCCTTTCCATTCTCTTTTTTCTGTTTAAATGTTTCTAATTTCCAGCTTAGGGATTCGATCACCTGTTCTGAGCTTGTTCCACGATTCTACTCTATTTGTTTAAATGCATTTGCTTTATCTCAATTTGAGCTTGAACTATTTATATCGAGCTATTACGTGTATAATTCTAGCTGTAGTTCTTAGTTTTTTAGTTGTTACTCTGAATTCTTAGCTCAGTTTACTGATACTTGAATTTATTGCGATTCCCTAGTATATGAATTTGTGAATACTTAATTATTTAGCTTAACATTTAGATTATCATGGTTCATGATATATCCTACCAGTTACTATCTGCCTGTTTTATAAATATATTTAGTTAATTTTACTTTTAATTCATCCCAGGCAGAGATTTCATTGCTCCTTGCAAATGCAAAGGTACATCAAAATATGTACATCGAGAGTGTTTGGATCACTGGCGTGCGGTTAAGGTATGGATGCCGTCTATATTTAAGTTTCAACGGTTTGTATACTATCGCAATATCAATCTATTTACTGTTTGCATAGGGTAACAATTATGTGGTTCATAAGTGATGAATATGATTACTAGCTAAGGGTTGCCAACTTATATGTGACAATAAGCGGATCCCACTTTTATTGATATGAATACTTTTCATTTTTAGAAAGTTGTTTTATGGTTAGGAATCTAATCATTGTAAAATTTATACACATTGTTATGAAAAGGTTTTATGTGCTTGCTTAGTTCTTGTTAGGTAGTTAGGTTTCACAATTTAGTTTTATGGCTCATGCTATATGTATCCTCTGCTTTGCAAACTTACTTTTGGAATCTCCTGCCATGTACATATTTTTGAATTCCTCAATATCAAAGTGTGCTTATCCTTGTAGTTCTGTAAGACACAAATTCTTCTGAGTTTAATGGTCAATTCTTGCAGGAAGGGTTTGCATTTGCTCACTGTACTACTTGCAAGGCACCTTATCATTTGCGTGTTCATGGTGCTGCAGATAGGAAATGGCGTACCTTGAAATTTCGGTTTTTTGTCACCAGAGACATTTTGTTTATATTTCTGGCAGTTCAGCTTGTAGGTGAATTGTTTCCATCTTCGTAGCCATGTTGATGCCTTTTGTAATAATTTGTTAATTGCTCAGATGTTCTGATTCTACATGGCTGCCTGTGGCTCTGTATTTCCTTTTTCTGCAGGTCATTGCTTCATTGGCATATTTGGTTTATCTAATAGATGGTTACCAGCAGTACTGGCTTCATCTTGTTTGGGGTTTTGATAGTGAGCCAAGCTTTTACTACATATGTGGTAAATAATTATTAAGTTTGCAGTAGTTATCCAAACGCTTATACCAAGAATTGATGTTCTTGTTTATTTTAGTGATGATGGCTTGATGTTTTTTCCCCCCTATAAAAATAATGCTGATTTATTAGTTCTTATTATGTGCTGGTTTGGTCGTTTATTTCCTTTTGGTCCTTTTGAATGTAGGAGCCCTCTTGTTTTTTGTGTTGCTTGGCCTATCAGGATGCTTCATTACTTGTTATGATCGAAGAGTTCGCAATGATTTGGCACAGCCTTGTCGAGAAATCTGTTTTTGTTGCTGTCATCCTGGGTAGTTCCCACTTCCTCTACCTCTACCTATATATTGAGTCTTGTGATGTTAAAACATAAAACACACCATTATACACTAAATATCTGCCTGAGGCATCATAGGTTTTCTTTCAAATTCTTTATTGCAAAATCCATGGTTCAAGAGTACTGTATAAGACTTAATCGGTGCTATGTTGGATACCTTTCTTTCACTAAGAAGGAATGCTTGTAAACTATAGCTTTCTTAAAATACATATCAGTGAAGCTGTCAAGTGATGCATCCTTGGACCTGCTAAATGTAGACTGTATGCTGGGACAAGAAGTTCAGAACGGTAGTGACTGAGGCTGATTTTATTTTCGTTTCTGTCATTGCAGAGTCTGTGCAGACTGCCATTTGCCGGGGACACTTTGCATGTGGACTGATTGCACTGCATGCTTTGAGAGTTGTGGAACGATGGCAACTGAATGTGGAAGTTGCATGGGAGGTGCTGGCGAAGCAGGGCTGCCATTACTATTCATAATGGCTTTGATTTTTCTCGGACTCTTTACTCTAATTGGGATATTTTACAGTGTATTAGTGGCTACCATGATAGGACAACGAATATGGCAGCGTCATTATCATATACTTGCAAAAAGGATGCTAACAAAGGTGCCATTCACTTTCTTTTTGTTTATTTTTACAGTTTAACGAACTGTCAATTATTGATACATTGCGGTTGCTAAGTCAACCTAATTACCTTACTGATATAGTAACCGAAAAGGAATGTTTTTTTTTTTTTAAAAATAAACTAATAAATAAAGAAAGAAGAAACTCACTGATCTATGCAACTAGCGTGGCTACATAGGGATTTATCTCCAAATTGCTACAATGTGTGGTGGTAGGCTTTTTCTCTTTGCATAGCATGTAAATCTGCGATTGTGGTTTCATATTTTATTATGGTAGGAATAGCCAATACTCTCAATGCAGATTCCTTTCTTCTTGCCTCCATTTTACATGGTGATGTAAATTTGGCAGCGACAGTTTTACAGTGCAGACATATGACGCACAAACTGCTGAAACTTCTAGCCACTTCTAGATTCTAGTAGTGGCTTTTAATACTGGTTTTTCCATGTATGAAGTTAACTTCATTTGTAACTTTTTTACTTTTTTCTTCCCCTGTTCATAAGTTAACTGCATCTTTAATCCTTACTTAAAAAGTACTCCCAAATAACCAGACATCATCTTGATAAGGCAAGTTTCTGCTTATTATCGTAGGAGTATGTCGTTGAGGATATCGACGGAGAGGTGTCACGGTCTGACTGGTCTCCTCCAACTCTCCCACCGGAACATGTTCAACAGCTGAAATCACTGGGCCTTTTATGAGTTTGAATTTTGAAGAGGAATCTACCTGCTCAGAAAAATGACCGTAGAGTCGAGATTGACAATGGGTTTTGGTAATTTGGTCTTCTATCGGGGTGCTACAGGATTGATCTAATGTGAATTATAGTCACTCAACTGAGTTTGGTTAGATTTGTATGGTTGTGGTGATATATTGAAATTGGAGAGCTGCTGTTCCGTCAAATGTAAATAAAATAATAAATAGTCGCTAGTTTTGAGATAACGCCAGTCCATCGTCATACGAAGATGTGCGGTGAAGTAACGACACATAGTATACGGCCAACTTAGTGCATGGTTGACAAAGTCACAGGGAGTAGTTGAAACTTGAATGTATAGTAGCACTCTTTCGGTTCCAAATTGTCACTTTTACTTATTTTATTTTTGTTTTTTTTTTTGGGCAAGTTAAAAAAAAAGTATTTCTCATTGCTTTTTATTATTTGAATTTTGCTAACACTAGTGTGACACTTGTTCATATCTTAAAAATGTTGAAAGCTTTTATTAAAGGTTGAATTTTAATATTCTTTTTTTATGTCTTTAAATTTCGGATTTAATTGTATCGTCCATGTGTAAGTGTATTTTGTTAATGAATTTATCTATCTTGTAGCATAAGGATACATATTAAATTATTAACATCATAAATTGAAAATTTTTTTATTGAAAATATAAAAAATGTAAATTTTTAATATAGTTATTTACTTATTTTATATTTATTAAAAAATTTTAAAATTTTTTATTAATGATAAATTTATCATGTACTTTAAAATATATATTAGCTAATTTTTTTTAATATAACAAATATTGTTTTTGTTATACGAACAGAGAGTGTGATTCATTCACCAATTATGTTAAGAGTTTTGAAGAAAACCAAGTTGGATTGGTCTGATGGTTAGTTCACTAATTTATTTAAATAAGTGTCGAAAATTCGAATCTCGTCTTGTGCATGCAGCAATCTATTGGCAATGGAGCTCCGTTCTGCGACGGATTAGTCCTTGAAGAGTAATTTATGATTAGATAATCACATTTCACAGTTGCGTTTTACATCCCCTAATCCTATTCCTGCAACTCAAGTGGATGTATACTTTAATTATTAATATACTGTATACTATATTTATTATTTCGAGAATTACTTGAAACGTTGATTTGGGTCTGAACGTGAGGTCCAGACTCTTTATGAGGCAGCTTTCAACTTGATCTTGTACTGAGGTACCGCTGTACGAGTTCCTCGTGAGGAGGTGGGAGGTGGTACCTGCAAGAGACTCCAATGCTTAAGTTAGCAAGGGCTTTTGGCTGCCTATCAGTAGATTAGAACGTGAATATACCTGAGAAGTGTCAATGTATTTATAGTAGAGTTGATAACCACCTTTTGGAGTAGTTCCACCTTTATCGGTGGATAACCGTTTCCTTTATCTTGGGAGTTTGTTGGAATCTATCTTTTAGTGAAGATAGAGATAGTGGGAGAGATTTGGGAAGACAATTACTTATTTGGATAAGTAAAACTGGATCTTCTTGTCGTGTCTGATCTCTTAGGAGGTCGAGTAGGTGGGAGATCGGACGATGTCTATAGGTTGGCCTTTATTCATTTTAGGTCTGGCTAAATTATGGGCCATCAGTGCATGAACAATGCTCCTGCTCGATGTTGAGCTTTACAAAGGCGGACTCGAGCAACTAGATGACCAAGTCGAAATGTTGAGCTGTGGAGAAGTTGTTTAGTAGTTTTGAAGTCTGAAGCCAAGGAAGCCGGTCAACTCAACATGATTTGAATGATGTAACGTTTTCGTAACGTTACTCTGTAACTATTTGTACCCTTTTTCATGCGCTATCATTTTGTTATAATGTAGTTGTTACTTTCTTAAAAGTTGTCGTTTGGTGACTTGATATTACAAGTCGTTTTCACATTTTGTGCGACTTGCTCTCTTTATACGATTTATTTTTGGCCAAGTCTTTTGTTTCTAGAACTGATTTGTACAACTCGTTCTTTCTGAGTTATTTAAGGCTTGTAGGCTCTGTATGACTGGTTTTAGCACATCTTGCTTAACCAGAGAATATTTCTTGTTCTAGTTTCGTATAACTCGTTCAGTTCGAGTTGTTTTGAAGATGCATGACTTGTTTTAATACAAATCACTTTTCTAAAACTTATTCTGATTTTGTACAGCTCATTTTATACCGAGCTATTTTGTAGATTTGTTGCACGACTTTGTTTTTGGTACAAATCGCTTATTTTGAGACATGATTATTTTTTGATCGGCTTTCATGCAACTCGTTTAGTTTGAGTTGTTTTGTGACTTAATGATTTGTTATAATACAAATTATTTTTTGAAACTTATAGTTCTGATTTCTTACGACTTGTTTTGATACAAATCGTTTATTTTAAAACTTGTAATTATTTTTTAGTATAACCTCGTCAAGCTCGTTTAATATGAGTAGTTTTAAGGTTTTACTATTTATTTCATTTCAAATCGTTTAATTAAAATGTGGTTATTTCTTGATCTGATTTCATACAACTCATTCAAATTCGAGCTGTTTTTAGGACTTCATAACTTGTTTTAAGTACAACTCGTTTAGTTTGAGTCCTTTTAAAGTATCAGATCATCTTTATAGCCATCGAATTTTGTTGCTTTATCCATCGTGCCCTTACTCGAAGTCGAGCTTTATGAAGTCGGACTCGAACAATCAAGCACATTAGATTATCAAATGAAGCCTTTAAATGATTTGTTCAGCTCGTTCATTCCGGAGTTTTTTATAGATGACTTGTTTTTTATACAAGTCACTTTTTTGAAGCACAACTCGTTATATATCAAATTGTTTTGTGCGATTTGTTTTGATACAAATTGCTTAGATAATATGGATATTTTTTACTCGATTTCATTCAACTCATGAGCTTGAGTCATTTTAAATCATCAAACCGTATTATAATCATTGGATACCAATTTAAACCTCGTCGCTTTATCTGAGCAACCATTAAAAAGATCGTCTCGTGATTTTCGCGCTTTATCGAGTATAAATTGGCGCCTTAGGTGAATGGATTATATGCTTATTCCTCCCCTTTCTAGTTTTTACAAAGGTGTTATCCTTGTGTATGATACAGCTCATTTTACCCGAGTTATTTTAATTAGAGGATTGTTTTGATTTTGTTCAAAAAATTTACAGTCGTTTCTTTCCTTTTCATCTCGTTTCTGTACGAGTTGTTTGATTGAATGATTGTTTTCCTTGTCATTTTTGTTTTTACCCTTTTGATTTTTTACAATTCATTTTATATCGAGTTGTTTCAATTTTGTTTTAGTAATTTATTTTGATACAAATCACTTTTTAATGCTTTGCTTTAATGATTTGTTTTGATACAAATTGTAACACCCTAACTTTTAGCACCTCGTGATCGTACTAAAAGCTCAAGGCATCACCTACCTCTACTCCTTTAATTTCATACTATATTAATTTAATATTGAGCCTTTGACAGTCAGTTAGTGTTTTTGTATACACAAATCATCAGTATTAAGTTGCCCAGACCTAATACCATGAGAAATGCAACGGTCGACTAACATCATTAATCAATAGCCAGTCATGCATGTGAAACTCAAATTCTTGTCACTAGAACAAATCCTACTGCATGATAGACACTCAGAGTATGCAGTGAAGCATAGTCAGTCCATTCCCAAGGCTCTAACAGGAACGAACTACTCTGATATCATAATGTAACACCCTAACTTTGAGAACCTCATGATCGTACTAAAAGTTTAAGACATCACCTACCTCTACTCCTTTAATTTCATACTATATTTATTTAATATTGAGCCTTTGCGAATACGAACCGAAACTTTATATAATATAGCATTATATACATAGACTTATTTTAAGATTCTCAAATACAAGTCCTATCACCTCTAAAACTAAAAACAATAAACGACAAGGGAAAAATAAATTCTAACAACTCAACTCGTGAATAAAATCTTCTATATTCCTGTAGCTCCGCACTAAACCTTCGCACCTGTAGCTGAAAGGGGTGAAAATAGGGAGTAAGAACTGGAGAGTTCTTAGTATAGAAGTTAAGTTCATTTTATATATACTTGGTTAGCATTAATAGTCAACAAGGGACAATCCAATTCAACAATTATAGAACACAGAATTAAATAAATCATTTAGCACACCCACAATCACAAAAAAAAAAAAAAACACACACTCACAAACAAATATGCGCAAACAAGTATGATGCATGTCTATCCCTAGTGCAGGTAATGAGCTCATCTGTCAGTTTCGACGTGCTCTTGATGTAACTCAGCAACCTTTGTCTGAGTTTGGTTTCCAGTGCCATAACCTCCGTAAGCAACTTCTGTCTTACAAGTGCGACTCTCTTGAGTCAATGTATGCAAACATAACCTCTGTAAGCAACATCTGCCTTACAGGTGTGACCATCCCATGGATTGGCCGATGTATCTCTAGAAGCAAATCTTGGTAGACTCACCACCACATCTCTGCTCGTTTTCAGCAGGGACATAATCATCTAAGCTCGTTCTTAAGGGCAAACAATAATTCTACTTATCCCTTTTTCGTTTCGTTCTTTCTTTCATTTCTTTTATTCCTACTGTCTGTTCTCTTATGGCAGAGGTTCTTTATAGAGGTTATCGATACATACATCACACTTTTCTCTTATATTCAAATCCTACGAGTTCTTGGTATTTGAAAACTATGTGTGTGTGCAAAAATTTTTATTTTTTCTCTAATATGTTCAAAGGTAACGTCAGTTTAAATTTCTTCCATCTTATATCAATTTTCTAGGACGAAAATTTTTATAAATGGGATAGGATATAAGACCCCGAATTTTTAAAAATTAAATGATAAGTGATTTACTATTTATTATATTTGTTAATAATTTTATTTTAAAAAATTATTTTCCTAAAAGTAATTAAATTAAATTTTATAATACTTTAAGTTTAAAATTTATTAAGATTTTCAAATTATTTTATTATAATAAAATATTTTAAAAAAATTAAAAAATTATTATTATCATTATTATTATTATTATTATTATTATTATTATTATTATTATTATTGGCCAAAGCCATTAAGGAACAAAGGAAAAAGAAAATGGAAACATGGCTACCTAAGTTTTTCTATTTCATTAATTATCATCCAATTTGCATGGCTGAATTCATTGCAAAGAAAAAAGAAAGAGAATCGAGAGAGAGGAAAGAAACCGTGACTCCGATCAAGAACTTTCGGTTTCGACTTCTTCAATAAAAAATCTAATTTGGTAAAAATATTTTTGTATTCCTCTTCTATATGTTAGTGTTATTTTTGTTTGGTGGAAATTAACGGTGACGTAGCTTCTCTTCCTCTTGAATTCGGCTAATTGGAGTTTTAAGAGGCACAGACAATTTCTGATATTTTTCTCTTTAGCAGCTTGGTCAGAAAACTTTTCCGGGACTTCGAGTATTTTGATTTCGTACAGAAGTAGAATTTCGGTAAATTCTCACTAATTAATTTTGAGTTGGATAAGTGAATAATTGTTATGATTAAGTATTGATGAAGTTTGGTTCAGTTTATATTGAATTTTGTGGATATATTGTTATATGTGATGAAGCTTATGATTTGGTTATGTTTGTGCTGCCCAAACCGTGATAATGAGATTGATTTGGGGCTATCATTGTGTTAGTTTGAATAAAATGAGTGAGGTTTAATGGCTGAGGAATTAAATTAAAAGTTGTGAAAAAAAATCGGTCACTAAAAAAGCTCGAAAAATGGATTTAAAATCAAGTATATATTTTGAAAGGTCACAAGAAAATATTTTGGTTTTGAAAGAGTTTTTGTCACAACTTAAATATTATTTTTGAATATGAAAATTTAGTTTGATAAAAGATCGGGGTTATTTTTAGAAATACGAAATTAAATTATTAATTTTTATAATGCTGGGTTAAAAGTAAAATATTTAAAAGTTTAGAAAATAGAACGTTAATAAGCAGGTTTTGATATAAAAATAGTAAAAATAACACTTTTTTATTGTTAAAACTAACATTATTTGTATCATTATAATATATTAGTATTTTATTTAAAAGATATTATTTTATTTAAGACATTTAGGGAAAGGCGAGGGAATAATGTGAGAATGATTTATATTATGAACGATAAGAAAGAAAGAAGAAGAAAGAAAAGAAAAGGAAAGAAAAATATTAAAGAAACATCTTCCACAGAAGAGCAAAGAGCAAAGATTAAAAGAATCTAAAGAACTTCTGCCATAGGAGAGCAAATAGTAGGAATAAAAGAAATGAAAGAAAGAACAAAACGAAAAGGGGATAAGTAGAAGTATTGTTTGGCCTTGAGAACGAGTTGAGATGATTATGTACCTGTTGAAAATGAGTAGAGATATGGTGGTGTATCCATCGAGATTTGCTTCCAGAGATACATCAGTCAATCTAGGGGATGGTCGCACCAATAAGACAGAAGTTGCTTACAGAGGTTATTAATACATACATTGGCCCGAAAGAGCCTCACCTGTAAGATAGAGGTTGCTTACAAAGGTTATGGCACTGGAAACCAAATTCAGACAAAGGTTGCTAAGTTACGTCGGGAGCGGGTTGAAACCGACAGATGAGCTCATTACCTGCACTAGGGATAGACATGCATCATACATGTTTGCGCATCTTTGTTTGTGAGTATGTTTTTTTTGTGATTGTGGGTGTGCTAAATGATTGATTGAATTCTGTGTTCTATAATTGTTGAATTGGATTGTCCTTTGTTGACTGTTAATGCTGACCAAGTACATTTCTAAACCCGACCCTACTAAGAACTCCCCAATTCTTACCCCCTATTTCCACCCCTTTCAGCTACAGGTGCGAAGGTTTAATGCAGAGCTACAGGAGCAAAGAAGATTTTATTCATGAGTTGAGTTTTTAGAATTTATTTTTCCCTCGTCGTTTATTGTTTTTAGTTTTAGAGGGGATAGGACTTGTGTTTGAGAATCTTAAAATAAGTCTATGTATATAATGCTATGTGAATATATGTGTGTGTGTGTGTGTGTGTGTGTGTGTGTGTGTGTGTTAAAAGTAAAAACGTTCTATTTTCTTAATTAATTAAAGTTTGCTTCGTATTCGTAAATGCTCAATATTAAATAAATATAGTATGAAATTAAAGGAGTAGAGGTAGGTGATGCCTTGAGCTTTTAGTACGATTATGAGGTGCTAAAAGTTAGGGTGTTACACAAATCACTTTTAAAGCTTTGCTCTCAGGTTGACACAACTTGTGCTTGATACAAGTTCGTTGAAAATATGATTGACTGGCACAACTCGTTTAAACCGAGTTGTCCTTATGTTGTGATGGATACTAGCTAGAACAAGTTTTCTTTGGAGAACTTGTTTTTGTGAAGTTTGTTCCATTTTATACGACTTGTCTTTAATACAGGTCATTTATTTTTGGAACTTGTAGAGATGAGCTCATGGGCTTAGAATTTTGTATGATTTATTTGTTACTCGTGTGGCTCAAGTTGTTAAATCGTATTTATGCCTCGAGGGGCATATTTAGTTAAGTTACTTTTGCAACTTGATCTAAAAACAACTTTTTCAACCCGTTTGGCCCGAGCTTATTCGAGGTGATTTTTTTCCAATTCCTGTATTTAACTTCTTTTCACCAATTGGTTCCTTGTCGCTTTATCCGAGCAACCTCTATAGGGTGGGCCCATAATTTTTGTGGTTTGTCGAGCTTCAATTGGTGTATTTTAATTGTAGAAAATCAATTTCCATAGAAAATTGTAGTATCTCTTTATGTTGGAGGCGTGTTGCGACCACGACAGTTCTTCACCCTTGAGGTCGGATACTTTGTAGTAGCCCTTTCCTAAGACTTTAGTAATCTTGTAAGGTCCTACCCAGTTTGCTGTCAGCTTTTCTTTGCCTAACCTCGGTAGCCCGATATTATTTCTTATCAGGATGATGTCTTTTGTGGCGAGTCTTGTCGTACCTCGTAGCCATCCTTTGTCTCAAAACCTTTTTCTTATCCGAGTTTCCTCTCGGATTCCTTGAAGGAGGTCGAACTCTTCTTTTAAGCTTGAATATTACCAACTTCATTATAGAATTTCTCAAAGCCTCTTCTCTTATCTGAGTTTGCTTTCAGAATTTTAAAATTAGGTCGAGTTCTTCTTTTATGCTCCGACTTTATTGTTGAATGTTGTCCTTGGTTTTTCTTTATTTATGTCGATAAAAATCATGGCTTCTATGCCATGTGTATGTTGAAAGTGGAATTCTTCAGTGGTAGTAAAGGAAGATTCTTCAGTGGTAGTTTGAGTCGTTCCATTTGCTTATAGCATTTGTGTGAGTTCTGAAAAGTCAGTCAGTAGAAGTCAGCTTGTAACACCTTCTTGCCGGTGGTCTGCCCCCAGATGAATTCCATAGATTTCATTGTGGGTTTCATCTAAAACCTTTTGTATTCTAAGGCGGGATGCACTTTGATAGAGGTGTTGAGATTCCTCTTTTATAGAGAATATTACAAACTAAGGTGTAGTGCTGAGCTTCTTTCATTAATTTTCTTGCCTTCCTTTACTCTTGAGGAAGGATGTTAAATTTGGTATATTCAACGCTTGGATTATCCATTTCTAGATTGTGAGAATGACCGTCTTGTTGGCTTCTTTTGATATCGAAGGTGATTGTGGCATTTGTTGGATCAGGATTTTATTATTGTCCCAGGCTTTGTACTGGCTAGTTTGGAGAGGGCATTAGCTCGGCCATCCTGCTCTCAGCTTATATGCCCGACCTTTCCTTCTTCATTCTTGAGGATGATGCCTGCCCCACTACTAACTTTGTTTGATGATCCACCTCCCAGTCGTGGAGCTCCCTTTTTGCTCACCGGTATATTCTGCAAGGAAGTCGGCCAAGTATTGTAACTTGATGACCATCTGAGTTTCGTACTTCAAATAGAATTCAGACAGTTCCACAACCCACCGTAGCATTTGTCATGCAATGTCCATTTTTTGGAAGATATGCTTCATGGTCTGGTTAGCTTGGGCCTTGATGGTGTGAGCTTGAGAGTGCAGTCACAATCTCTGTGATGCCAAGATCAAAGTATATGCAACTTGCTCAATTTTATGATAATTGAGCTCAGCTCCATGTGGTACTTTATTAGTGAAGTATATGAACTTTCACCCGACGTATTCTTTAAATAGTGCAGAGGCTACTGCTTTGTCGGCCACAGCTAAATATAGGACAAGCACTTCTCGCATTTTATATCGGGTAAGAATTGGAGGCTGAAGCAAGAATTTTACAAATTCTTGAAAGACTTGCTCACATTCTTAGGCCCATGTGAAGTCATGCCTCCTTTTAAGCAAGTCGGGTTTGCTTCAATTCTCCCTTTGGGTGACCATGAACCCCATGAATTTTTCTATTTCTACGGTAAAGGTGCACTTTGTGGGATTTAGCCTCATCCTGTGCTGCCTTATTGTTTGGAATACTTCTGTCAAGTCGGATAACAAGTTGTCTTCACTCTTTTTCGAGGAGACTTTAATTGTTTTGGCTTCTGTAAGTCCTCTTAACGTGCTCATGCCGATTTAGAGTGCTTATAGACTTTGGTGATCTTTCTTTATATTTGCACTCCTATCTTCTTTTGTGATCCAGCATCGTTGTAGCAATGTATCTATCCAACTGGCTTTCTCTAGCCAGTTTTTCAATCACATTTTTTCAAATCATGGCACTCATTGATAGTGTGGTCTTAGATTCGATGGTATTCGTAGTAATCTCGGGACCTGTGTCTCTTATGGTAATGACTTTGATACCTCCTTCATGGAAGCGACTATACCGCGAGGAAGACTTATATTTATGTTGTTTCCAATTTCACTGTACCAGCAAATCCATCAAACAAAGTCTGGACTTTTGTAGATTTTGTCATTAATTATTTAATCAGACCAATTATTTCTTCTGTTGGAGTAGTAGGAGTCTTGTTTAATCCTTTCCTTCTCACTATTTCCTCTTGCCAATTGAGATTTTTTTTAACATTTTTTTCAGTTGGCTTTCGAGTTCATTTTGGTTTGCTTTCTACAATGACCTTAGGACGGTGTTTTTTTCTCCCTTGTTTTGGTTGTTGTGTGCTTTTTTTTCTGTATGCCATTCATCTTTATTAGTCTGTAAACAACCACAAATTCTAAGACAATATTTTTTTATATTCATTGGTAGTGATGCAATTTATGAGCAATCAAAGAAAGATGTGCCCTGAGGATCTTCTGATTAGGTTGCATTCAAATTGGCTGATGCTACATTTTCTGGCATAAGTTCGAAAGAAAGATTTCATAGTTTTTACCAACAATGTTTTTCATTCCTCCTTCAATTACTGACTTATTTATTTATTTTTTCTTCATCAAACCTGTGTATTTGGAACATGCAACAGCTCCATTACCCTAAGTGGGCATCATGATTCTTTCCGAAGTTGTAAATCGGCACAGCAGTGATGGATTCCAAGTTTGAGAAGAAGCCAAGTACTATGTCGTTGTCCATCCTATTCCACAAGGAGATTGGAATCAGGAGTGTTTGCAACGACAAAGATGGCAGGAAACTCACGTTTTCTTTTCCCTTTTTTTATTTGACGATAGTGATGAATTTGCGGTTTTTAATCCACCATGGTTGGTGTCTATGAGTGCATTATCCTCGTCTCTACCATTTGGTATATTTAATCCAAATTAACTGTAGAAGCAGAATCATCATCCTTATTTGATATCCTCTGTCCATTGAAAAAAGTTTTTACGAAATTTTTGGTATCTATAGAAACTATATCCCAACTTCTTTTTAATATGCTTGCATCCTATTCATGTCGAGTGATTGTCTGACCATCTTGTTGATCATCCGCCATTTATCAAGGGTTGAGCTCCAGGTCTCGGCAACGGTGTCAATGTTCCGAGAGTTACCTAAAACGTTGATTTGGACCTGAACGTGAGGTCCAGACTTCTTATCAAGGACTGTTCTCATGTCGAGGTGCTATCGTCCGAGTTTCTTGTGAGGAGGTGGGAGGTGGTACCTGCAAGAGACTCCGATGCTTAAGTTAACAAGAATTTTTTGCAGACTTTTAGTAGATTAGAACGTGAATATACCTGAGAGGTGTTAATGCATATACAGTAGAGTTGATAACTAAGTAGTTCTACCTTTATTAGCAGAAAACCGTTTCTTTTATCTTGGAGTTTGTTGGAATCTATCTTTTAGCGGAGATAGAGATAGTGGGAGAGATTTAGAGAGACAGTTACTTATTTGGATAAGTAAAACTGGATTTTCTTGTCGTGTCCGACCTCTTAGTAGGGGTGTCCGCGGATCGGATCGGATATGGCAGAAAATTCGATCCGATCCGCACAATTCTCGTCGGATCGGATCGGATATGATATCCGCATTTTTTAGTGTCAAATTCGATCCGATCCGCAAATATTGCGGATCGGATATCGGATATATCTGCATAATTGAACATTTTCTTTTTAATCATATTTTTATGTAAAAAATTCAATAAAAATATTTCTTTCACACTCTTAAATTTATTTATTCCTAAAATATTTTTAATCAAACTTTTTCTAAATAACAAAAATAAAATAATACAATATATAAATAATAATTACTAACTAAAACATACAAACAAGTAAATATAATACCAAACATATATATTTAATTATTTATTATTATTATTTTGCGGATCTGTGAATCTGCGGATCGGATATGCAGATGTAGAGCAGATATCCTCCGATCCGTACAGAATGCGGATCAGATGCGAATATTTACCGCAGATTTGTGAATACAATCCGATCCATGAATATTCTTACCTCTTAGGAGGTCAAGTAGGTAAAAAATGAATAATGTCTGACTAAATTATGAGCCAATACATGAAATACTTATTAAAAATAGCATTTACTTAGTCAATGACATTATCGCTATTAGACTAAATAATGAAGCGTAATAGTCATAAAAAATAATGAAGTTTAATAGTCATAAAAAAATAAAACTCAATCAATTTTTATTTAATCAAATTTGATCCTTTAAATTTGAGGTTGTAAGTTGTAAATTTAATTTAATAACTGACTTATCATTTCAAGCGAGAATAATTTAATAATCAAACCGAATTACAATATCAAATTTGTAGTCATGGATGAAATTAATTAAAAATTAATAGTATATTTGATCTGTATTATTATTTTTAGTGTTTTGTTTTTAAAATTATAAAAAAATAAAAAATAAAAAATATTAAAATAAAAACATAAAATAAAATTACAATCCAAATGTACTTTAAAAAAAATAAAAAATGAGCACAAAATTTAATTTACAAACTTTTTTTAGATTAATTGAAATTTAAAAAAATTTAGATTGAATTTTCACTAAAGAATTTAACTAACCAATATTTTAAAGAGTACATATTAAGATTATAAATTAAAAACAAAATTAATAAAGCTACAAAAAATTTAAATTTTTAATATATTTACTTTATATTTATTAAAAATTTTAAAAAATTATATTAATAGTAATATTATTATATATCTTTAAAATACATGTTAACTAAATCTTTTAACTACTCTTCTTTTAACTTAGGATATGATAGGATTTAGATCAAATTCTAATTTTAATTTCAAATTGATTTTTTTATTAAAATTCAACTCTGTTTTATCAGCGAGTTTGTAACATTTTTTGTATTATTACTTTTAGTGCTTTGTTTTTTAAATTATAACAAAATAAAAAATATATTACGCGCGAGCGTATCAGTATTCTCGTGTCATGTGCCACTTAAATCTTTCTATCGATGCAAATACCCTACTTATGATGGGGAATCAAAGGGAGCAAATCGAAGCGGTTTACGGATCAGATCAACAACCTTAAATCAGTAGGGGAGGAGGAGTTGAGCTAGTAGCTAGAGGGGGAGAGCGAATAGACGCAAAGCGAAGGGGCCCTCCTTCGTTGAGAGGACGGTGAAAGAACCATTTCAAAGCTATTAAGAAAATAAAATTACAATCCAAATGCACTTTTAAAACAGTGTACAAAATTTAATTTAAAAATTTATTTTAAATTAATTGAAATTTAAAAAAATTAGATTGAATTTTCACTTACAAAATCGTATTTTAAAGAGTACATATTAAGATTACAAATTAAAAATAAAATTATTAAAACTAGAAAAAATTTAAACTTTTAATATATTTATTAAAAAATTTAAAAAAATTATATTAATAACAATATTATCATATATTTTTAAAATACATATTAACTAAATCTTTTAACGGCTCTTATTTTAATTTAAGGTATGATAAAATTTAGATCCAACTTTAATTCTAATTGCAAATTAATTTTTTTATTAAAATTTAACTCTGTCTTACTCGCAAGATTATAAAATGTCAATTCTAATTCTATACGTCTTCAATCCATGGGGATCGATCCTAGCCTAGATCATAAAACATGCAATATTTATCTATTTGATATTTATATATCATTAAACGAATTATATAAATAAAAAGTACAATTTGTAATTGAAAATCTTGGTTTAATAATTAAAAATTGTTTATATCAATATATATAGACATGCACATGGGTGCAAATCGATTGTTTTATACTCAACCCTATTCTTAACAGGTCTAATTAATAATCTTATCAAACATATTAGATTAAATTGAATATTTACAAACCATAAATAAGATTATTACTGTCATCCTTATAAAGGAGGAGGAGAAGATAAAAAAATAGAAAAGAGTAACAATGAACAAAATACTGGACAGTTTTGTCACGTATGAAAAGGATAATTGCTTGGAAAAGAGAGAGACATTAGCATTAGCATGTGATATGCATGTGCATATGCGTCCAAAGCTGTGGGCAGACTCGGACAACTGACAAGTAACAACATTAATCAGCGATTCTCCTATAATATTACATACCTCCGGCCATGTTTTCATCTTTATCATGGTTTTCTCACATTCAGCGGCGCCCCCATTAACCTTAATAAAATAAATAATCTTATTTGCAGGTGTCACCTTAGTAATCTTGTATCTCAATTTAACCCATAAAATAAAAAATTCTGATTAATAATAATAAATTAATTATTCTATACATTGTATCTACACATAAAATAAGTGAAATAAAATATAAATAAAAACATGAGATGCTGTCTATTTAAAAAACAAGGTGCCCCACCTTTCCAGAACACGAAAATAAAATAAGACAAAGCAAAACCAACATGAATCAACAACTTTCACAAGTAGAATCAGTGGTCTGTCAGCCTTATCCAAAACGGTTTGCCTATTGACGGTGGTCAAGTTGTGTTGTATGTCATGCACTCCTTTCTTTTCTCTCTTATATATATAAAATTGCTGTTTCCTTTGATTTCCTCAAGCTTAAAGACCAACAACAAATACAGAAAAACATACACATACAAATTCAGTTTCAGATAATTAGTTACAATATCTCTCAACATGTCTGACATTGCTATGTTGGTGGCGGAGGAGTACGAGAAGCGAACCAAGATTCTGAAAAAGGATAATCACGGTGCCATTGGAGACGGAGATATTATCAGGGTTTCTGGTGCTTCTGTATTGGCGTCCAAGCTGAAAGAGGAGAAGAACAGGATTCTCAAATGGTTTTCAGAGTTCGAACCCAAATCACAGTTTGGTGTGGCTGCTTCTGATAGCTTCTTCTCTGCTTGAAAATCAAAATTCACAAATTTAATTATCCATTTCAACTAGGATTTGCAGCAAATTGTGTCTCGTTTTACTTTCACGTCAAATCCTGTATTGTACATAGCGATCTTCATGATCTAAGGATATTGTGTTTATAATCTAAGGATATTATGTTCTCAAATTTTTGGCTAAACTCTTTCTTATCTTGAGTTAGTTTCCCATAGAATATATATATATATATATATATATATATATATATATATATATATATATATATATATATCAAAATTCCTAAATCTATATTTCTATGATCATTAGTATATATACAAAAATATCAAATTTACATAATTAAAAAATAATAAAATAATCGAATGAAACAATACAAAGAGGTTATTTTGGTAGTGAGTGGGTAATGTGTAAGAATTTTGGTACCAGAATTACTAAATATGACAGGAGGAAGGGTTGGAACAATGGTAGCGTCAAAATCCGTGTAAAGATTAAAAGGGTACAATACTCTTTGATGAAATGGTGCTCTAGAACTTCCAAGTCATGTCATCATAAATCAATATAGATTTCAAAATGATGCGTATGTCATATTATAAGGGATTTGCCTTTTTTATTGATTCTTTCCAATTGGATCAAAAATAATTTTTGAGGGAGGTGTATTCAACTCCAGGTATCTGTAAAATGATTATATCTGATTAATAAATATAATTTATGTACATATTTTTTTTATGAAAATCATGGTACAGTGTCAGTTTATTTTTTTTTTTTTTTTTTTTTTACCAAAGATAGGAGACTTGAACCCGCAACCTCTTAATTGAGTATGAGAAGACTATGCCATTTGAATTATTACTCATTGGCTATTACAGTGTCAGTTTACAAATAAAAAGAAGACTGTAATTTACTAAAGAATAATTACTTCAATGATGGCAATTTTTGAAATGAATTTTTCTTATTTTAATGAGTAATTTAGCTATTTATCATTTAACATTCAAAAATATGTTACTTCTAACAAAAAAAATAAAAACTAATATTTTGTATATAAAAAATAACATATAAAAATGACAAAAATATTATATATATATATATATATATATATATATATATATATAAACTAATAGTTTAATATATTAACATAAATGAATATTAAATTAATTTATAAAATTTTAATGAAATATATAAACTCTACAAAATCAATATATAAGATATTATTATTTTCAAAATATACATAAATTTTAGGGTTATATGTGTAAAAATATTTCATCAAACATGTTATGTTTTTTAAGTGATGTTTAGTTTTTTCAATTTTTTTAGTATTTTTTAAATAGTTTTTTTTCTAGTACTCTTAGTACTTTTTTTTAATTTTTTTAGTACATTATATTTTTTCACTATTAAGGCTAATTTTTTTATGTAATTTATTTTACCTAATGAGATCAAAAATACATATTATAAAAAGATAACAACAATAGCATAATATACAAAAACAACAATTACAAAATTGTATTATGTCAAACAAAAAAATAACAAAAAATAATAAAAATAATAATTTATATGTTTTGGTAATGTGTCAATAATTAATTTGTCAATTACTTGTGACAGAAATTAATGAAACCAAAATTTTCCATCTTCAATATAAATGAAAAAATTAATCATAATAAATTTAAATAATTATGTTTTTTTATTAAAATTTAAATAATTATGTTTATAACACTTTATAACATTATAATTTTAAGAATTAATTAGTATAAGCATCCTAAATTTTAATTTTAACTTTAACTTTTAGAATTTATTTATCTTATCATAACATAATTTAAAACATTCTTACCAATCTATATGTAGATAATTTCAAAGTTAGTGTATGTTATATTAGTTGGTAGCTATTTAGTCTCAAATAATAAGCATTACTTTTGTTCTTGCCCTTGACCAAATTTAGAAGGTTTTAAAAGAGATAAAGTCCAATCAACATATATTATTTAGATTGTCATCCTACTCGATTTTAAAGAAGTTGAATACGGTGACATTAGCCTAGTCCTACTTATTAGAATAAATAACTAACTCCTACAATCTCCTATGTTCATCTAGAAATGAGATCTCAATAATCTCCTTAATAAAAGAGAGTAAAAAACCCACCACCAAAGATAGGATTACTAAAGGTGGTTATGAATTATACCTCTACACTTATAAATATCATAACACCTCAAGTATTCTTCAAATTCCAATCTACTAAAAATCTGCCTAAAACCCTTGCTAACTTAAGTATTGGAATCCCTTGCAGATACCACTCTCCACTTTTACCAAGATGTCGGACGGCGATACCTCAGCACTAAAATACCTTAATTAATAAAATGTTTGTTAAGTTATATTTGAAAATCACAAAAAAGCAAACAAGACCATAATTACTACATGCAAGTTGGTGCACGAAATTGTGATCTCTAACAATGACATTCAACTTGGTATGCGCATCTACTAACTCAGCACTTTCTTCACAACTCTGCACAGCTAACCAGCAAGTGCACTGGGTCGTCCAAGTAATAAACCTTACGTGAGTAAGGGTCGATCCCACAGAGATTGTTGGTATGAAGCAAGCTATGGTCATCTTGTAAATCTCAGTTAGGCTGATTCAAATAATTATGGAGTTTTCGAAAGTAATAATAAATAAAACATAAAATAAAGATAGAAATACTTATGTAAATTATTGGTGGAAATTCAGATAAGTGTATGGAGATGCTTTGTCCCTGTTGAATCTCTGCAACATACTGCTTTCTTACTTTCAATCTTTCATACTTCTTTCCATGGCAAGCTGTATGTAGGGCATCACCGTTGTCAATGGCTACTTCTCATCCTCTCAGTGAAAAAGGTCCAAATGCTCTTGTCACAGCACGGCTAATCATCTGTCGGTTCTCGATCATGTCGGAATAGAATTCATTGATTCTTTTGCATTTGTCATCACGCCCAACAATCGCGAGTTTGAAGCTCATCACAGTCATTCAATCCCTGAATCCTACTCGGAATACCACAGACAAGGTTTAGACTTTCCGGATTCTCAAGAATGGCCGCCAATAATTCTAGCTTATACCACGAAGATTCTGCTAAAGGAATCCAAGAGATATGCGCTCGTTCTAAGGTAGAACGGAAGTGGTTGTTAATCACGCGTTCATAAGGATGGATGATGATGAGTGTCACGTATCATCACATCCATCAGGTTGAAGTGCAACGGATATCTTAGAACAAGAATAAGCTGAACTGAATAGAAAATAGTAGTAATTGCATTAAAACTCGAGGTACAGCAGAGCTCCACACCCTTAATCTATGGTGTGTAGAAACTCCACCGTTGAAAATATATAAGTGATGAAGGTCCAGGCATAGCCGAATGGCCAACCCCCATGAATGATCAAAAGACCGAATGGTCAAGAGACTATACTGTCAAAAACACCTAGTACAATAGTAAAAAGTTCTATTTATACTAAACTAGTTACTAGGGTTTACAGAAACAAGTAATTGATGCAGAAATCCACTTCCGGGGCCCACTTGGTGTGTGCTTGGGCTGAGCTTGAGCTTTACACGTGTAGAGGCTTCTCTTGGAGTTAAACGCCAAGTTGTAACGTGTTTTTGGAGTTGAACGCCAGTTTACGTCGTCTAATCTCAAATAAAGTATGGACTATTATAGTTTGCTGGAAAGCTCGGGATGTCTACTTTCCAACGCCGTTAAGAGCACGCCATTTGGAGTTCTGTAGCTCCAGAAAATCCATTTCGAGTGCAGGAAGGTTAGAATCCAACAGCATCAGCAGTCCTTTGTCAGCCTCCTTTTCAGAGTTTTGCTCAGGTCTCTCAATTTCAGCTAGAAAATACCTGAAATCATACAAAAACACACAAACTCATAGTAAAGTCCAGAAATGTAAATTTTACATAAAAACTAATGAAAATATCCCTAAAAGTAGCTAGATCATACTAAAAACTACCTAAAAACAATGCCAAAAAGCGTATAAATTATCCGTTCATCACAAGTCAAGCAAAAGCTATAAAACACTTATAAGCCACCAAATAAGTGTGAAAAACAAAAGCTAAAACATTTCAAAAAGCCCTCAAATAGACAAATTGCATAAACAAAAATATTCAGAAAAGCCCAAAACAAGGCAATAAATATCCAAACTACTTAAGCTATTAGAAAAAAGTGTTCAACAACCCACAAATGGGCCATTAAATATAAGAACAAAGTTTAGAAATAAAACTAAGAGAGAGGAGGATCTTATTCATCAATAACCATGTTGGTTGCTTCATCAACTCGGGTGGATGAGGAAGGAATATCTTCGATAGTTGGAGTAGAGGAATCTAGGAGGGTTTCATCAACTCGGGCACCAGGGGTTTTTGGGTACTCAAAAGGGATGGTCTCAAAGCTTCAGGAGAAATAATTTTTCTATCAATATCAACTTTGTGGGGATCAATGGGAGTGAGATTAACATCGGGTGCAAGAACCCAAAATTGAGTCTTTAGATTTTCAGCCATCTCATCCATGCCCAAGGCTACCAATTCCTCTAAGTACCCATGTTCGTCCTTCAGCCTAGCAAGTTTTTCCTTTAAATCCAGCTTCTCCGTAAATACGTGAGTATAACTCTCCTTAGCTTTCTTCTGCAATCCTTCTGCCATAGCATAAGCTGCCTCGAATTGCTTCACCCTCTCTCAAAGTCTGGAAAGATTGAAGTAAGAACTCCTTTCTCGGCTTCTAATTTTGACTTGGCCTCTTGAAGAAAAGAAACCTCAGCATGAAGATCGATCAACTTTTTCTGGATAGTACCAAACAGTGTTTTCTTCAATTGCTTCAAAAGGGTAGAAGACACCCCTGCCATATGAATACCCCCTTGGGCCAGTACCTCCAAGTGCCTTTTGAAGGAGACATCATCCATGCTTATAGAACTATAAGAAAGAATATGTTCCTCACAAAAGGTGACGGCATTGAAACCCTAGTCGTAAGCACTACCAAACTCGAAAAATGGAGTTTTTCATTTTCAAGAACCCAAGTCGGTAAGGGGGCACAGACAGAATAGTCCAAGGTAGAGGTTCTGTATTCAAAGATGGAGAAGGAAGAGGAAGGACGATTTTGGCCAACTGAGAAGAGGATGAATCCAACTTAGAAAGAGAAGAGAGGTTGCCCGATTTACCAACCTTTTTCAACTGTATGGCCCAAGCCATTACATTCTTCTTCACCTGCCAAACTCTCTGTAAGGCATCCGAACCATTGGTCATCCTTGCTTCAAAAAACAAAATAAGAAAAGAGGAGCTCGACCCCATCATTTCTGAAATAGGGTCACTACACACTCCTCGACCTCGTCCAAATCCTCAAGGTTATACTTAACGACACTGGAAGTCTCCTCCAAAATAGGTTCATCTCTCTCATTAAAGAAAAAGAGGTCGGATACCCTCTACAAGTCGGACCTTAAAGAAATCGTTTTTAAAATCATAAAAAGATTCATCAAAAATAAAAAAAATTCTTCCCATGAATAGCTTAGATAGAAAGCAAATGTTATTAATTGATAAAACTTCATAAAGTCCTATGAGTTCGGATAGAGTTGAGAAGGAGCCACTTTACAAGTACAAAGAATCTCAGTTTCAAAATAAGTTAAAGGAAAGGGCACCCTCAGCCTAGTACACAAACAACCATACATGAAAAAAGAAAATGACTTTTTGAGTTGTTAAGTCGGGAGAAACAAATTCTATCCTCAGGGTCAGGAGCCATTAGCTCATACTTCCTCTTATCCTCTTAAGTCATACAAATCTATGTTGTAAACAAAACTCTTCTACATAATCATTGTCAACTACAAGGACAGCAGAAAGAACAGTAGCATCTACCCAGGTTGAGTCGCAGGAGAATTCCCTGTCACATCTCGTAGGGAGAATGCCCTATCATATCTTGCAATCAGAGAGAGAGAGAATGTAGGTGGAATGAGACCACCATCCCTACGTTACACCAAAGCCACGGACACGTGGGATGAAACCTCCGTCCTTGTTTAGTGTAGGTGCCAAACCAAATACGCAAGCGGGACAAACCCATGACCTTTCCTCTCAAGCAGAACAAACCCATGAGCTTTCCTATTCAATAATCCTTTTCAATTTCAAACAAACAAGCGGGATAAGACCATCGTCCTTGCCAAATCGGTCATTTAGACCACAATCAGTCTTAATCATTGACTTAAGTTAGTTTCATAAATTATTGTACTTTTTAAACCTAATTATTTACTAATTAATCAATTTTGTTATCTCATGAGCAGGACATCGCCACCATCCTCGCCGCGGGTGGGACGAAACCATCATCCTTGCATAGTAATTCACATACTGAGCAAGCAAGATGATACCACCGTCCTTGTCAAACCGGAAATCAGTATCACCTTTAAAACCAAATCCCAATTCCATCCAGTTTTGGAAGATATGACCCAATATAATCCTATTCACTAATTAACTAATCAACCTCATTATTTCGTGAGTGGGATAAAACCACCATCCTCATCGCGGGCGGGACAAACCTCCATCCCCACAATATTTTCATCCGGTTAACCAAGTTTTTATTTGGGAATTAATAAATTTATTTTATTATATCCCACCTCAGTGTATCTAAGGCTTATATATGAACTAGTTATTCGACTCCATACGGAGGTTAAAGGGGGGCTATAAACATACTGAGAAGGTTAAATAGTTAAAAAACAGAAGCCTCATGTGTACGTGCAGAACCTGAGTTTTTTACAAAAATTCACATTCGTGCGTACGCACAAATCTGGGGTCATGCGTACGCACCATGCGTGCGTACCCATAGAACCTCCCTCTGCTCCAAACTTTACAGAACCTGTAATTTTCAGTTTCAAATCCCAATTTTCGAATGTTGATGACTTTTGCAACAAAATTCCTTTTTCATCTGTTCTTAGATGGTTTTAAATCCCTCATTACTAGTTTTAATTCAAGATAAGTCTCATCAAATTCTGAAATTTGAGCGCCATGTTATGACCCGTCGAAGTCCGTCAAAAATCATAATTTACAAAATTTTCTGCATAATGCACTTCTATATTTTTTGAATTCTTTTCATTTCAAAACCACCCTAAAACCATTTCTAGGCACCATTTTTACACAATTATCAATCCCAAATTATTCCCTAGCCATTTAAATCCCATATTTCTTTTTTTATGTGTGTAAACTGCTATACCCTTTAGCGGATTATGATGTCTTCTTTTTATTCGTATACCACAATGCCCTAAAACGATTTTGATCCCCCTAAAATATATATGTAAACTGTTACACCTTATAACGATTTACGTTCAAATTTTAAAACTTTAACATCTTATAGCAGTTTACATAGAGTACATTTAGGATTGAAATATAATTATTTTATAAATATTGCAAATGCGTAATTTTAAACTCTATTTTGTTCAAGTATATAAAGTGCCCTAAATTTAATTTTGATACAATTGTTAATATATAGTAATTTTATAACTATTTTTAATTATATAATGATATATTAATAAAAATAATTATTTTTAGATTTATTATATGAATAATTAAAAAATAAATATAATTAGACAATTGTATATACTTTAGTTAATCTTTTAAAATTAAACTCATTTAATTTTGATACCAAATATAATTTTGTATTAAAGACATGAATGATCATCTAAGCTAATAAATTAAGTATAACATTAGATGATTATAAAAAATATTTTATATTTTAATGTATTAAAATTAAATTCTAATAAAATAAAGGTTATTCCTATTAAATTTAAAATTTATACTATACACGAATTTTATTGTCTTGATCTAATGATGGTTAAATTTTTTTATTTTATTAATTTTTAATTTAGAGAAGTATAATCTGAATCGCGCAACAAAATGGTTAAAAATAATATATACGGCAATTTACACAAATAAAACAAATGAAGCAAATGTTTATCCAAATACAACAATTGAGAACTGGTTACTTGTCCTATTTACATTATATGTAAACCGTAGAACCTCTTCCATTTTTTTGAAGAAACACATAAACCGTAGTATCTTTTTCACGGTTTATGAATAGAGCCATGCATACATAATCCTCTCTTCCTCTACCACAGATTATGAGGAGTAAAAAATTTATATATACACGGTAAAATCAATAGTGTAGAAGAGGATCATTTTTATAATGGCAAGTGAGTAAGTGTTCCAAGGGTTACCTGAAACTGTAGGTCGATCTCAGACGAGATCTTCTGTACTGGTCGGAGTTGTTGTTTCTGACTTGTTAGACTTGGTGATGGTGCTGATCCTTCGTCACCGGAGGGTGGTGGTACCTGCAAGGGACTCCGATGCTTAAGTTAGCAAGGGTATTAAGCAGGTTTTTTTTATAGAATCAGAGTATGAATTATACCTGGGTGCTCCAGTGTATTTATAATGGTGTAGGGTGACCTTCTTAGATAAGATAAGTTAGTTATCTTATCTTAGCTTTGAGTGATGTCATCTTATCTTCAAGGGAACTGTCCTTCTCTGTAGGCTTGGGCTGCCTCTGGATTTGGGTCGTGTTCCTCCATTTGGGCCCTCTTCTGGGCTTTCTTGGCAATTTGGCTGAGCTCTTTGAGAAGAGGTCAGATAGTCTGACCTGAAGAGGTCGGTCGCTTTATCACCAGACATCCCGAGTCTGACAGCTTGACCCGGGGTATGAACAGTGCCCCTGCTCGAGCTCGGTTTTTATTTTGGAGGTCGAGTCTTAGTTTTAAGACTTTGAACCTTCTCGGGTGAAGCCGAACTCGAGCATTTTGTCGATTTTATCTTTGTAGAGTTCCTTTTTGAATGCAGAACGTTTTATCTTTCATTTCTTTTGAAAACGCGCGCTTTTGTATTAGCGTCCTAGCCTTGGGAATGCGAGAGGGTTTTAATGCCCTCATTAATTGGTTTTTAATGCACCCCGTTTCTCTTGCTTCTTTTATTTTGAACTTTACACACAGAAATGGTTTTCCTCTTCTCTGTAACTTTCCCTTTTCTTTCTCACTTTTCTGTTTTTGCCCGTCATATGCATTCTCGCGTTTTTCCTTGCGACGTTGTTTGGTGATCGTAAGTACTTTCTTTGCTTTCGACGGCAATTCCTGATTTCTTCGTCTTCAACTTCCTTCTGTACTCTTCTCCTTTTTCAGGTTGGTTCATCTTTTCTTTTTTGTTTGCATTGTTCTATTTCCTGGTAAAGTAGGGATTTTACTTGAGTGTATGTTTGGAAAGCTTGAACCTTTTCGCATTTCTATACTTTTTGTCACTGTGACTTCTGGTTTCTTCTTTTCTGGCATTTTCTTGATGGTTGAAGCTTCTAGGGTTTTGCATTTTGTTGTATGTTTCTGTATAAATGGCTTGTTTGATTTTGAAGAAAGATTGTGTTTTTGACAATTTTTCTGCTTGGCATATTCTTGCTGTTTGGTAGTTCTCTTTGCTGATAGGCTGAGACCGTAATTTGAGAGGTGACTATTTTGATGACTTTATTCGGTTTGTGGCCTTTCGGAGTGTTATTTTTGTTGAAGTAGAGGCTTTATCTTCCTATTAGAGAGTGTAGAGATGTAGGCTTGTAGATTTTCCTGAGTCTTTATTCTGCCTTCAAAGGATGCCCCTGGATCTTTTTTGGAGTGGGTCTTGGGGTTTCCTTTTGTTACTTTGAATCGCTTCTTGACGCCTATATGCTTTAGTTTCAAGTTGTCTCCATTTATGCTCGAGTTGTTTGATTGGTGTACCGAGATGTTTTTCGAGTAATCCAATCTTCTTTTCTTCTTGTAGGACTAGTTGACCTCATGTCTTCTCGCAAAAATATTATTGAGACATCTTCCCAAGTCCCCGAGGGCATGGCTGATTGGGTGGATTCTATGGTCCTTCTGTGTGTCTCGTTGTTTGACTCAGAGTTTTGTCAACAACTTAGGCAATTTCATAGGATCCGTGGCAACGGTAGTAATGAGAAAAATTATGAGCTCGTATCTCCAACTTCTGAGAAAAGGGTCTATTTTTCGACCCAAATTGCTGGAGAGCGTCCTTTTTCTATGCCTACGACTTCTTTTTTAGTCAAATAAATATTACTCTTCCTTTTACCCCTTTTAAGACCAACCTGTTATGATCCTCTAATGTAGCTCCATCCCAACTTTACCCCAATTCCTGGGGTTTTATAAAAATCTTTCAGCTGCTGTGTCGTGAGTTCGGTATCCCTGCTTCACAATCTCTCTTCTTTTATCTTTTCGTCTTGACAAAGCCTGGTGTAGTGAAAAAGAAAGCCGCTTGGGTTTCTTTCCGAGATTCCCAGGGGAAAAAGGTTTTCTCCATGTTTGATGAATCTTTTTGCGATTTCAAAAATTACTTTTTTAGGGTCCGAGCTGTTAAAGGAGCTCGGCCCTTTTTTCTGGATGAAAATGATGAGCCCACCTTTCCTTTAGAATGGCAAAAGAATGTAATGGTATCGAGATATTCATGGGAGAAGTTAGATGAGGCTAAACAAGCTTTTGTGACTGTGCTGGAGGAAAACTGGGGGCAGCCTCCTCATCTCGACACAAAGAAATTTTTAGGTAACCCCTCTCTCCTCCGAGCTGAGTTGGGTAGTGGTCAATTTTTTCTTTTGGTTTTGCTTATCACTTTGTCGAGTTTGCCTCTTATGAGATCTTTTTCTGACTCCTAGCTTGGTTTCCTGCTGTGATGTGTGTTTGCAGAGATGATTAAAAACAACGAATCCATGAAGGCCTTTAAAAGGGCGAGGAAGGCTACTGCAGCTCAGAATGCCTCGGCCAAGGCGGCTGGAGAGGGGTCTTCTCAGGTTTCATCGAAGCCTTTGGTTACGAGTTCTCTTGCGCCAAGGAGGGTTATCCCTACTCCTCGGGTTCGTTTGGTTGATCCTTCACAAACTTCTGCTGGTATCTCTTCTCTTTTCGCAGCTCCTCCTTTAAAAAGACCTCAAACTGTCTAGCCTTTTAGTCTGGATGCTCCCGACTTTGATGCTGTCGGGTTTGTAGATCAACAGATTGCTCCCTATGGTGTCATGCCTATTGATGATGTATCCATTCTTCATCATTTGGATTTTATTACTCGGAGTGGTATTAAACTGGCACACATGGGAGCGGCTTTATACCGGACTGCTCAAGATCTTCCTATCCATGCTACAAAGGCCTTTATGGAGGAGGAAAAATCAGAGTTTGACCGGATTAAGGGTTTGAAAGAGGAGCTTGAGGTGAAGGTGACCGAGCTAGAGAAGGAGTTGGAGGGAGAAAAGACTCGGGCTATTGGTCTGGCAGCTGCTGTGCAAGTAGCTGAGGATACGGCATTAAAACATAAAGATAGCTATGTTACCACCTATAGAGAAATGATGGATCTCAGGAACAGCTTGGAATCTGTCCGGGCTGATTATACCGAACTTCAAAGTCACCTTGTAGGCAGCGTTACTGCTGCTTATGAGAATCTGAAGGAGCAAGTTCGAGTTCTTGCGCCAGAGCTCGACCTTTCCCTTTTTAGCTTGAACAACATTGTTAGGGATGGTAAGATTGTTCCTGATGACCCTGATGATGATGATGATGATCGTCCTTCACTGCCTGCCACCAAGACCTCTGTCGCGCCGACCTCTCTGACTTCCACTGGTGAGATCAACCGTCCGGAGTCAGAACCTGATTGCCAAATCTTGAACCGAGATGATGGGACGGTGGATGCAGTGCCTCTTCAGACTCGTCCTCATTCACTCCGTGTTGATGCTGCCGAGAAGCCTTCAGATGTTAACTGAATTTTCTAATTGCTTGTGTAGATAGCCCGGCTTGTGGGCTTTTTAAACTCTTTATTTTGTAAATAATATTTTGCTGACTATTGATACCCTTTTAGTTGCTTATTTAGCAACTTTATTTGAAAAACAAAGTAGCTTCCGAACTTTTGGGGCTGATTCTGGTGGCCTCTGAAGTTTGCTATTTATCATAACTAGTAGTTTTTATATCATGCCTGCTTGCACTCGGCTTGGTACCTTTCTAGGTTTCGGGAGTGTTAAAACTTTTCTTTGTCTGACCTCTTTGGATTGGCTTGATTTCTTTGCCTGATGTTATCTCCAGCAACTCGTTTTGTTCTTTGTTCAGTTCGCTGTAGTTGCCGATTTTGTTATGTCGAGTTTGTCCAAAGAGTTTGTTAGTAACCCTCTTTTTTGGACCTTCTTTTGGTCTCTTTTAGGGGTTACTTTTTTAGCTTTATGTTTCAAGCCGACCTCATCACGTCGAGCCCTTCTAAGTTATTTTTGTAATCCTCTTTTTTGAACCTTGTTCAGGTCTCTTTCAGGGATTACTTTTATAAATTTTATGCTTTAGGACGACTTCGTCACGTCGGGTCCTGCGGAACTATTTTGTAATCCTCTTTCTTGGACCTTGTTCAGGTCTCTTTCAGGGATTACCTTTGTAGCTTTATGTTTCGAGCCGACTTCGTCACGTCGGGCCCTGTTGAGTTATTTTGTAATCCTTTTTTTTGGACCTTGTTCAGGTCTCTTTCAGGGATTACCTTTGTAGCTTTATATTTCCGGCCGACTTCGTCACGTCGGGCCCTGCTGAGTTATTTTGTAATCCTCTTTCTTGGACGTTGTTCAGGTCTCTTTCAGGGATTACCTTTGTAGCTTTATATTTTGGGCCGACTTCATCACGTCGAGCGCTGCTGAGTTATTTTGCAATCCTCTTTCTTGGACCTTGTTCAAGTCTCTTTCAGGGATTACCTTTATAGCTTTATATTTCGGGCCGACTTCGTCACGTCGGGCCCTGCTGAGTTATTTTGTAATCCTCTTTCTTGGACCTTGTTCAGGTCTCTTTCAGGGATTACTTTTATAACTCTTATGCTTTGGGCCGACTTCGTCACGTCAGGCCCTTCTAAGTTATAGTAATCCTCTTTTATAGGGCTGGCCAAACCTCTTTCCAGGGATTTACTTATAACTTCGGCTACTGCGACTGGTCCGACTTCTTTATGTCGGCCAATCTTTAAGTTATTTTATAGCAATCCATTTTATTAGGACCTCGTCAGGTCCTTTCTATGGATCACTTTCTATAACTTCTTGCATTATTCTGTTTTTATCTTTGCCGATTTTGTAGAGATTGGGTTTAACCCTCGTTTGATCGACCTTTTAATGAATTCAGTTTTCATTTTTGGTCTTTATCATGAACGCACAGTGAATTTGACTTTCACATTCTGCCGATCTGTAGCTTTATAATAAGACGATGAATGTTTCAGATTAATGCGTCTTAAGCGTTTGTAGAAGATCTAAACATATTTTATTCAAAAGAAAATGCAAATATATACATGCAGGAGGTTAATCCTCTAAGTCGGGTGATTTGTAGGTCTTGGCTTGGCGCCTCATTAAAAAATCTTTTTAGGAAAAAGAGTGCGCCTTATCCTAAGATCCTTTATCATCCCTAACTATAGTACCTTCTTAGGTTGCAGGCATGCCACGACCTAGGAAGCTCTCGCCCATCGAGTTCGGACAGTCTGTAGTAGCCCTTTCCAAGTACTTCTATGACTCGGTAGGGTCCTTTCCAGTTTGCTGCCAGCTTTCCTTCTCCAGGTCAAGTTGTTCTGATATTATTTCAGATTAGGATGAGGTCGTTCTCAGCAAAAACTCGCTGTACTACCTTTTGATTGTATTTCGCAGCCATTCATCATTTTAATGCTTCTTCCCTAATCCGAGCTCTTTCTCGGACTTCTGGAAGTAGGCCGAGTTCTTCCCTTTGAAGTTGGGAGTTGGCTTCTTCACTATAGTGGATCACTCTAGGCGACCTTTCTTTAATCTCCACTGGGATCATTGCCTCCATTCCGTACACTAATCAGAAGGGTGATTCCTTTGTGGTGGAATATGGCGTTGTTCGATATGCCCATAGGACTTGTGGGAGCTCTTCGGCCCAGGCTCCCTTTGCGTCCTGTAATCTTCGTTTCAGCCCGGCCAGTATGACTTTGTTGGCAACTTCGGCTTGTCCATTAGCTTGGGGATGTTCTACGGAAATGAATTGTTGTTTTATGTTCATGTCGGCCGCTAGCTTTCTGAAGCCCGCGTCTGTGAACTGGGTACCATTGTCTGTAGTGATGGAGTATGGAACCCCGAACCTTGTGACAATGTTCCTATATAAGAATTTTTGACTTCTTTGAGCAGTGGCATTAGCTAGGGGTTCTGCCTCGATCCACTTTGTGAAATAGTCTATCCCTACTATGAGAAATTTAACTTGTCCCGATCCCTGAGGGAAGGGTCCAAGAAGATCCAGTCCCCATTTTGCGAATGGCCAAGGTGAGGTCACACTGATGAGTTCCTCTGGGGGGCAATGTGGAAGTTGGCATGTTTCTGGCATGATGGACATGTCTTTACGAACTCTGTGGCTTCCTTTTGTAGGGTTGGCCAATAAAATCTTGTCCGAAGTACTTTTTTGGTAAGTGCTTGCGCTCCGAGGTGATTCCCACAAATGCCACTGTGTATTTCTTTTAGAACTTCCTTTGTGCTAGAAGTTGGTACGCATTTTACGAATTGAAATCCCTCTTTTGTATAGAGTATTATTTATGATAGTGTAGTATTGTGCCTCCCGTTTTAACCTCTTTGCCTCTTTTTCCTCTATGGAGAGTGCTTCTATTTTGAGGTAGTTAATTATGGGAGTCATCCATCCTTGATCCTGACCTGTTATGGCTAGGATTTTTTCTTCTTCTGAGATTAATGGATTTTGCAGAATTTCTTGGATGAGGCTTCTATTGTTGCCCCCTGGTTTGGTGGTGGCTAGTTTTGAGAGTACGTCAGCTCGGGCATTATGTTCTCGGGGTATGTGACGGATCTCATATTCTCTGATTTGTCCGAGATGTTCCCTGGTTTTGTCCAAGTACTTTTTCATGGTGGGATCTTTGGCTTGGTAGCTTCCTGCTATTTGCGAAGTGACTACCTGGGAGTTGCTGAAGATGATAAGCTTTTGAGCTCCAACCTCCTTAGCCAGATTCAAACTCGCTAGCAGTGCCTCATATTCCGCTTGGTTGTTTGAGGCAGGGAACCGAATTTAAGGGAGAGCTCGATTTGGGTTCCTTGGTCACTTTCAATTATCACACCTGCGCCGCTTCCAGTTTTATTTGAGGAACCGTCCACGTAGATATTCCATTCTGTGGGGATTTCCGATGTGCCTGTAAATTTTGCAATGAAGTCGGCCAGGTATTGTGATTTGATGGCTGTCAGAGCTTCGTAGTGAAGATCGAATTTGGACAACTCGACTGCCCATTGCAAGATTCTGCCTGCCAGGTCAGTTTTCTATAAAATCTCTTTTATGGACTGGTTGGTCCGAACCCTAATGGTGTAGGTTTGAAAGTATGAGAGCTGCGTGAGAATCTTATCTATCTTTTCCTAGTGAATTTGCATCTAATTTGTTGAGTTTAATTAAGAATTAATTATATTTTAGCCATTATGGATGCTATTTTGAGTTTTGTGCAATTTTATTTATTTTAGGTAGCATTCGGAGGGATTTAATGAAGTTTCTGCAGAGAAAAAGAAGAAACCAAAGAGATGACCAGCGAAGACCGACGCGGACGCATGGCTCACGCAACCGCGCGGAATGGAGAAATCGCAATGACGCGATCGCGTGCCTGACGCGAACGCGTGGACTGGAATCTACACAAATGACACAAGCGTGTGGACGACGCGGACGCGTCACATGCGCGATCTGTAATAATACAGAAAATGCTGGTTACAAATTTTGGGCCGCATTTTGACCCAGTTTTTGGTCCAGAAAACACATATTGGAAGCTGCAAAATGGACAATCAAGTGGTCCCCACCCATCAGCTGAAGACTTATTAATTAATTCGAATTTAAATTCAAATCTTATCTTGGAGGAAAAGATATTATTTTTTAGTTTTAGATAATTAGATTTTAAATTTTATTAGGATTAGTTATAAATAGAAACTCTGTACATTTAGACAAATACCTAATTGATACCAGAACCCTTATTTTTCTACTCTGAACCATGAGCAACTAATCCTCCATTATTAAGGTTAGGAGCTCTGTCTATTTTCATGGATTGATTCGTTTGATCTTTTTAATTTAATTCATGTCTTGATTTATATTTCAATAAGTGTTTTCGTTCTTTATTTTATGAATATAGGTGGAACGGAAGTATGACCCATATTCTAATTGAGTTCTTGTAAAACTTGAAAAAGCTCTTTACTTGAACAACAGCTTGAAAACACATTATACTGAATTTTTAATTGTTTCTATTTAACGGAATACGTGACATATAATCCCCTTATTTGTAGACAATTAGGATTCTTTTGGCATATAAACTAGAAATTGATCATCACCCTCTAATTGAAATTAATTGACCAAGAAATTGGGAATTAATGAATTTTAGAGGAGACTAGGAAGGTCAAAGGAATTAGGGTCTAGTCACATATAGTTTGCTGGTGCACGAAATTGCAATCACACTTTTGTAATCCACACAACTAACCAGCAACTACACTGGGTCGTCCAAGTAATACCTTACGTGAGTAAGGGTCGAATCCCACGGAGATTGTTGGCTTGAAGCAAGCTATGGTTATCTTATTATTCTTAGTCAGGATATAATATCAATAATAATTTTTAGTTTTAATTGTAAAAAGTAAAAGAGCATGAAATAAATACTTATTATGCAGTAATGGAGAATATGTTGGAGTTTTGGAGATGCTTTGTCCTCTGAATTCCTGCAACATAATGCTTTCTCACTTTCATAAATGGAAGGCTTCTTCCATGGCAAGCTGTATGTAGGGCATCGCCGTTGTCAATGGCTACTTCCCATCCTCTCAGTGAAAATGGTCCAAATGCTCTGTTACAGCACAGCTAATCATCTGTCGGTTCTCGATCATGTCGGAATAAGATCCATTGATCCTTTTGCATCTGTCACTACGCCCAACACTCGCGAGTTTTAAGCTCGTCACAGTCATCCAATCCCAGAATCCTACTCGGAATACCACAGACAAGGTTTAGACTTTCCGGATTCTCAAGGATGCTGCCAATGGATTCTAGCTTATACCACGAAGATTCTGATTAAGGAATCTAAGAGATACTCATTCAATCTAATATAGAACGGAGGTGGTTGTCGTGCACACGTTCATGGATTGAGGAAGGTGATGAGTGTCATGGATCATCACCTTCTTCATGGTGAAGCGCGAATGAACATCTTAGATAGGAACAAGCGTGTTTGAATGGAAAACAGAAATCATTGCATTAATTCATCGAGACGCTACAGAGCTCCTCACTTCAAACAATGGAGTTTAGAGACTCATGCCGTCAAAAAGTATGAAATTCAGATATAAAATGTCATGAGATATAAAATAAGTCTCTAAAAGTTGTTTAAATACTAAACTAGTAACCTAGGTTTACAGAAAATGAGTAAACTAAGATGGATAGTGCAGAAATCCACTTCTGGGGCCCACTTGGTGTGTGCTGGGGTTGAGACTTAAGCTTCTCACATGCCTGGGCTGTTTCTAGAGTTGAACGCCAGGTTGTAACCTGTTTTTGGCGCTGAACTCCAACTTGCAACCTGTTTCTGGCGCTGAACGCTAGACTACAACATGGAATTGGCGTTAAACGCCAGTTTACATCGTTCATCTTCGTACAAAGTATAAACTATTATATATTGCTGGAAAGCCCTGGATGTCTACTTTCCAACCCAATTGAGAGCGTGCAATTTGGACTCTTATAGCTTCAAAAAATCCATTCCGAGTGCAGGGAGGTCAGAATCCAACAGCATCAGCAGTCCTTTTTCAGCCTAAATCAGATTTTTGCTCAGCTTCCTCAATTTCAGCCAGAAAAAACCTGAAATCATAGAAAAACACACAAACTCATAGTAAAGTCCAGAAATATGAATTTTGCCTAAAAACTAATAAAAATATACTAAAAACTAACTAAAACACACTAAAATCTATATGAAATTACCCCCAAAAAGCGTATAAAATATCCGCTCATCACAACACCAAACTTAAACTGTTGCTTGTCCCCAAGCAACTAGATAAATAAAATAGGATAAAAAGAAATTAAGAAGTAATAATATCTCAGAGTTTTAAGTGAAGCTCAGATTCTAATTAGATGAGCGGGACTAGTAGCTTTTTGCCTCTTAACAGTTTTGGCATCTCACTTTATCCTTTGAAATTCAGAATGATTGGCATCCATAGGAACTCAGAATTCAGATAGTATTATTGATTCTCCTAGTTTAGTATGTTGATTCTTGAACACAGCTACTTTATGAGTCTTGGCCGTAGCCCTAAGCACTTTGTTTTCCAGTATTACCACTGGATACATAAATGCCACAAACACATAACTGAGTGAACCTTTTCAGATTGTGACTTAGCTTTGCTAGAGTCCCCAATTAGAGGTGTCTAGAGTTCTTAGGCACACTCTTTTGCTTTGGATCACGACTTTAACCACTTAGTCTCAAGCTTTTCACTTGGACCTGCATGCCACAAGCACATGGTTAGGGACAGCTTGATTTAGCCGCTTAGGCCTGGATTTATTTCCTTGGGCCCTCCTATCCATTGATGCTCAAAGCCTTGGATCCTTTTCACCCTTGTCTTTTGGTTTAAAGAGCTATTGGCTTTTTCTACCTCTTTTGCTTTTTTTTCTCTTCTCTTTTTTTTTTCACTGCTTTTTCTTACTTTAAGAATCAATTTTATGATTTTTCAGATCAGCAATAATATTTCTCTTGTTCATCATTCTTTCAGGAGCCAACAATTTTAACATTCATAAAATTCAATATAAAAAAATGCACTGTTCAAGCATTCATTCAGAAGACAAAAAGTATTGCCACCACATATGAATAATTAGAATTTTCCTTATTAAGAACTCGAAAAAAATTAAATTGCCTCTTTATTCTGAAAATCTACTATTTTATTCATGTTTGATGATGATGAGAAAAATAAATTATAACTTAATTGGAAATAAAATTAAAATAGATATACTAATTACTATTACTCATATAACTTCTAAGGTAAATTCCTATAAGAACAACTATCACAGAGTTAAAGCTAAGATTAGGACTCAACAACCTTTATTTTGGGAGGTGGATGTTCCTCTAGTCTGTGGGGTGCTTGGTCCTTCAAGAGATAATTTTTGACGCTTCAGTTCCTTCAAGTCACGCCTTTGCTCTTCTTGTTCCCCAAGCAATTTGCAAAGTATGCTATTTTGATTATTCTGTTCTTCCTTTATTTGGTCCATAGCTTCTTGCAACTTGGTAACAGATGCTTCAAGATGCTCCCAGTATTCAAATTGAGGGATTTCTGGGAGGAATTCCTGTGCTCTCCTCTTGATGGGGTCATCCTGCACTTGTTGTTTTTCCATTGATATTTTGGTGATTGGTCGCTCAACTGAGATATACTCAGTTATTCCCATCTTTACTCCAGCATCTTTACATAGCATATATATTAAGCTTGGATAAGCCAATTTAGCATCTTTGGAGTTCTTATTTGTAATTATGTAAAGTTCACACGAAATCAGCTGATGAACTTCCACTTCTCTTCCCAACATAATGCAGTGGATCATCATTGCTCTTTTAATGGTGACTTCAGAGTGGTTGCTAGTGGGCAGTATAGAATGCCCAATGAAGTCCAGCCAGCCTCTGGCGACTGGTTTGAGATCTTCTCTCTTGAGTTGATTTGGGACGCCCTTGATGCTGGTGGTCCACCTGGTTCTAGGGAGGCATATGTCCTCTAGAATATTGTCCAGGCCTTTATTTGTTCTCATCATTCTCCTATTAAAGGAGTCTGGGTCATCTTTCAGCTGAGGTAGCTTAAAGATCTCCTTGATTTTGTCAGGGTGGATGTGAATAATCTTTCCTCTGACCAAGGTCCGATAGTCATAGAGGGCAGTTCCAGATATTCTCTACCTGTCTGTTTGCCACAGATTAGCGTAGAATTCCTGAACCATGTTTCTTCCCACCTTTGTTTCAGGATTAGCTAGGATTTTCTAGCTCCTGTTTCGAATTTGCTCTTGGATCTCTGGATATTCATCTTCTTTCAGATCGAATTTGACTTTCGAGATCACTGACCTTAGACCCATTATTTTGTAGTAATGGTCTGAATATTCTTTGGTTAAGAACTTCCATTGATTCCAAAGTGGTTTTGGAATACTCTCTTTCTTGCCTCTTGGAGTGGGTTGTTTTCCTTTAGGAGCCATGATCTTATTGGGTATGGTTTAGTGATCATGGATAAACACACCAAACTTAGAGGTTTGCTTGTCCTCAAGTAAAAGAAGGGAAAGGAGAGGGATAGAAGGAGAGCTAGCATCGAATGGTGGATGAGAGGAGGGAAGCCGAATGTGGATTTAAAGGGGAGGGGTGGGTTTTCAAAAATTTTGAAGAAAGATAAGATAGAAGATATGATTTGTAAAAGATAAAAATGATAGAAAAAAGATATAATTTAAAATTAAAAAGTTGTGAAAGATATTTGAAAAAGATAAATTTGAATTTTATTTTGAAAAAGATTTGAGATGAATTTGAAAGGATAATTGAGTTTTGAAAAAAAAAATTGAAAAGAAGTTGGATGGGATTTGAAAAAGGATTTGTGTTTATGAATTAAGATACATTTGATATTTTTGAAAAAGGGATTTCAGAAATTAGGATTAAAATTTTTGGAATTGAAGGATGAGAGCTTGTAACATGTTTATGCAAGAAATCATGAATTGAAATATGAAAATTGAAAAAAAATGTGAAGTAAAAACGAATTTACCTCCTCCCCACAATCCTGGCGTTAAATGCCCAAACGCTGCATGTTTTGGGCGTTTAATGCTCATTTGTAGCTTCTCCTGGGCGTTCAATGCCCAGCTGTTGCTTCTAGCTAGCGTTGAACGCCAGGAACTCCTTTGTCACTGGGCGTTTTTCTGAATGCCCAGGACGCTGTAAATCTAGCGTTAAACGCCCAGAAGGTGCTTCTTTCTAGCATTCAACGCCCAGAAGATGCTTCTTTCTAGCGTTTAACGCCCAGATGGCTATCCTTACTGGCGTTGAACGCCCAGTAACTGCTTCTTTTAGGCGTTCAACGCCCAAAACCGCTCTTACTGGCCTTTTCGTATCAGTGAGCTTCCTTTTTGCTGTTTTATCCTGCGAATCCTTCTGTACTTTGTGAACTCAAGCAATTGCTATTTTACCTTGAAGATAATTTGACATAAACCTGTAAAAATCAATTAATTAACAAATAAGCTTTGTAAATGGCTGGGTTGCCTCCCAGCAAGCGCTTCTTTATTGTCTTTAGCTAGACTATTACTGAGCTTTAATCAAGTCTCAGTTTTGAGCATTCTTGCTCAAAATTGCTTTCAAGATAATGTTTAACTCTCTGTCCGTTAACAATGAACTTTTTGTTAGAATCATTATCCTGAAGCTCCACGTATCCATATGGTGATACACTTGTAATCACATATGGACCTCTCCACCAGGATTTCAATTTTCTGGGGAATAATCTGAGCCTAGAATTAAACAGCAGAACTTTCTATCCTGGCTCAAAGACTCTGGATGACAGTTTCTTATCATGCCATCTTTTTGCTTTCTCTTTGTAAATTTTTGCATTCTCAAAAGCATTGAGTCTGAACTCCTCTAGCTCATTTAACTGGAGCAATCATTTTTCTCCAGCTAACTTGGCATCAAGGTTTAGGAATCTGGTTGCCCAATAGGCCTTATGTTCCAGTTTCACTGGCAAGTGACAGCCTTTTCCATACACAAGTTGGTATGGAAAAGTTCCTATAGGAGTCTTGAATGCTGTTCTGTATGCCCACAGAGCATCATCCAAGCTTTTTCCCCAATCCCTTCTACGGTTAATCATAGTCCGTTCCAGGATTCTTTTAAGTTCTCTATTAGAGACTTCAGCTTGCCCATTTGTCTGTGGATGATATGGAGTAGCTACCCTGTGGCTAACTCCATATCGAACCAAAGCAGAGTAAAGTTGTTTATTGCAGAAATGAGTGCCCCCATCACTGATTAGTACTCTAGAGATACCAAATCTACTGAAAATGTGTTTCTTGAGGAATTTCAGCACTGTCTTAGTATCATTAGTGGGTGTTGCAATAGCTTCAACCCATTTGGATACATAATCCACTGCCACCAGAATATAAATATTTGAGTATGATGGTGGAAAAGGCCCCACGAAGTCAATACCCCATACATCAAATAACTCAATCTCCAAGATCCCTTATTGAGGCATGGCATAACTGTGAGGCAGATTGCCAGATCTTTGGCAACTGTCACAATTAAGTACAAACACTCGGGAGTCTTTATAGAGAGTAGGCCAGTAGAAGCTACATTGGAGGACCCTTGTAGCTGTTCGCTCACTTCCAAAATGTCCTCCATACTGTGATCCATGGTAGTGCCAGAGGATCTTCTCTGCTTCTTCTTTAGGCACACATCTACGGATTACTCCATCTGCACATCTCTTGAAGAGATATGGTTCATCCCAAAGATAGTACTTTGCATCCGTGATCAATTTCTTTGATTGCTGCCTACTATACTCTTTGGGTATGAATCTCACAGCCTTGTAGTTTGCAATGTCTGCAAACCATGGCGCTTCCTGAATGGCAAAAAGTTGCTCATCCGAAAAAGTTTCAAAGATCTCAGTAAGAGGGAGGGATGCCCCTTCTACTGGTTCTATTCAGGACAAGTGATCTGCTGCTAGGTTCTTTGTCCCTTTTCTGTCTCTTATTTCTATATCAAACTCTTGCAGAAGCAACACCCATATGATGAGTCTGGGTTTTGGATCCTGCTTTGTGAGTAGATATTTAAGAGTAGCATGGTCAGTGTACACAATCACTTTTGATCCTACTAAATAAGATCTAAACTTGTTAATGGCGTAAACCACTGCAAGTAACTCTTTTTCTGTGGTTGTGTAGTTCTTCTGTGTGTCATTTAAAATACGACTGGCATAGTAAATGACGTGCAGAAGCTTGTCATGCCTTTGTCCCAACACTGCACCAATGGCATGGTCACTGGCATCACACATCAGTTCAAATGGTAGTGTCCAGTCTGGTGCAGAGATGGCTGGTGCTGTGACCAGCTTAGCTTTCAGAGTCTCAAACGCCTGCAGACACTCCTTATCAAAGATAAATGGCGTGTCAGCAGCTAGCAGATTACTCAGAGGTTTGGTAATTTTTGAAAAATCTTTTATAAACCTCCTATAGAATCTTGCATCCCCCAGAAAGCTTCTGATTGCCTTAACATTGGCAGGTGGTGGTAATTTTTCAATTACCTATACCTTCGCTTAATCCACCTCTATTTCCATGTTCAAAATTTTGTGCCCAAGGACAATTCCTTCAGTCACCAAAAAGTGACATTTTTTCCAGTTTAAAACCAGGTTAGTCTCTTGGCACCTCTTTAGAACAAGTGCTAGATGGTCAAGACAGGAGCTGAATGAGTCTCCAAATACTGAAAAGTCATCCATGAAGATTTCCAGAAATTTTTCCACCATATCAGAGAAAATAGAGACCATGCACCTTTGAAAGGTTGCAGGTGCATTGCACAGGCCAAATGGCATCCTTCTATATGCAAATACGCCAGATGGACATGTGAATGCTGTTTTCTCTTGATCTTGGGGATCTACTGCAATTTGATTATAACCTGAATATCTATCCAGGAAGCAGTAGTATTCATGACCTGCTAGTCTTTCTAGCATTTGGTCTATGAATGGTAAAGGAAAATGATCCTTTCTGGTAGCTGTATTGAGCCTTCTGTAATCAATACACATACGCCACCCTGTAACTGTTCTTGTAGGAATCAGTTCATTTTTTTCATTATGAACCACTGTCATGCCACCCTTCTCTGGGACGACTTGGACAGGGCTTACCCAGGGGCTATCAGAAATAGGATAAATAATCCCAGCCTCTAGTAATTTAGTGACCTCCTTCTACACCACCTCCTTCATGGCTGGATTCAGCCGCCTCTGTGGTTGAACCATTGGCTTAGCATCACCCTCCAATAGGATCTTGTGCATGCATCTGGCTGGGCTAATGCCCTTAAGATCACTGATGGACCACCCAAGAGCTGTCTTGTGTGTCCTTAGCACTTGAATTAGTGCTTCCTCTTCCTGTGGCTCTAAGGTAGAGCTTATGATTACAGGGAAGATATCACATTCTCCCAGAAATACATATTTCAGGGATGGTGGTAACGGTTTGAGCTCGGGTTTGGGAGGTTTTTACTCTTCCTGAGGGATTTTCAGAGGTTCTATTATTCCCTCTGGTTCCTCCATATCAGGCTGAGCATCTTTAAAGATATCCTCTAGCTCTGATTCGAGGCTCTCAGTCATATTGACCTCTTTTACCAGAGAGTCAATAATATCAATGCTCATGCAGTCGTTTGGGGTGTCTGGATGCTGCATAGCTTTGACAACATTCAACTTAAACTTGTTCTCATTGACTCTCAGGGTCACTTTCCCTTTTTGGACGTCAATGAGGGTTCGTCCAGTTGCTAAAAAAGGTCTTCCTAGAATGAGAGTTGTACCCTTGTGCTCCTCCATTTCCAGCACCACAAAGTCAGTGGAAAGGCAAATGGCCCAACCTTGACAATCATGTCTTCAATTACGCCTGATGGGTATTTAATGAAGCCATCAGCAAGTTGGAGACATATCCGGGTTGGTTTAACTTCATCAGTCAACCCAAGCTTTTTTATAGTAGCTGCAGGTATTAGGTTAATACTTGCACCAAGATCACATAGAGCTTGCTTGGTACAAGTACCTTCTAATGTGCATGGTATCATAAAGCTTCTCGGATCTTTAAGCTTCTCAGGTAAGCTTTTTAGAATGACTGCACTGCATTCTTCAGTGAGGTAAACTTTCTCAGTTTCCCTCCAATCCTTCTTATAACTTAAGATATCTTTCATGAACTTAGCATAAGAGGGTATTTGCTCAAGTGCCTCTGCAAACGGAATCTTTATCTCAAGAGTCCTGAGATAGTCTGTAAGCGGGCAAATTGCTTATCCTGTTTCGCTTGGCGGAGTTTCTGAGTATAAGGCATTTTGGCTTTGTATTTCTCAACTTTAGTTGCTGCAGGTTTATTGCCTACAGCCGTGGGTTGAGAAGCCTTTTTAGAGGAGTTGCTATCAGCACTTGGATGTGTCTGATCCCCCACTGGTGTTTGAATACCAGGGGTGGAAGCTGGAGTGGTGTTAGACGCCAACTCCTTATTTGTTTTTGGTGTCTGAACGCCAGAACTGAGCTTCCTTTGGGCGTTCAATGCCAATTCCTTGCTTGTTTCTGGCGTTGGACGCTAGGCTGAGCATGAGTTGGGCGTTCAACGCCAGCTTTTCACCCATTTCAGGCATTTGGGCGCCAGAATTATTCCTCTTTGGGCTCTGACTGTCCTCAGAGGGATTTTGGGTAGCAGTTTGTTCATTTCTTGGCTTTCTGCTGCCTTGAAGTGAGGTATTTAATGTTTTCCCACTTTTTAATTGAACTGCTTGGCACTCTTCTGTTAGTTGTTTTGACAATTGCTGTTCTGTTTGCTTCAACTGCACTTCCATAGTCATATTAGCCATTCTTGTTTCTTGCAATATCTCCTTGAATTCGGCTAGCTGTTTTGTTAGAAAATCTAATTGCTAATTGAATTCAGTAACTTATTCTACAGGACTTAGTTCAGCAGTTACTGTTTTAGCCTCTTATTTCATAGAAGGTTCACTACTTAGATACAGATGCTGATTTCTGAAAACTGTATCAATGAGTTCTTGAGCTTCTTCAATTATCTTTCTCGTGTATAGATCCACCAGATGAGTGGTCTAGAGAAATCTGAGCTTTCTCTGTAAGCCTATAATAAAAGATGTCTAACTGCATCCACTCTGAAAATATTTCAGAGTGGCATTTTTTTAGCATCTCTCTGTATCTCTCCCAGGCATCATAAAGGGATTCATTATCTCCTTGTTTGAATCCTTGGATGCTCAACCTTAGCTGTGTCATCCGTTTTAGAGGGAAATAGTGATTCAGGAATTTTTCTGACAGCTGTTTTCATGTCTTTATGCTGTTCTTAGGTTGGTTATTTAACCACCTCTTAGCTTGGTCTTTTACAGCAACAGTAACAATCTATAGACATCCTGATATACTTCTTTATCATGTACTGTGTCAGCAATTTGTAAAAACTGTGCCAGAAACTCTGTAGGTTCTTCCTGTGGAAGACCGGAATACTGGCAACTTTGATGCACCATGATAAAGAGCTGAGGGTTCAACTCAAAACTACTAACTCCAATGGAGGGTATATAGATACTACTCCCATATGAAGCAGTAGTGGGGTTAGCATATGACCCCAGAGTCCTTTTGGACTGTTCATTTCCACTTAAGTCCATAATGGAGAAAGGGAGATGATGTGAATTTATTTTATTATTATAGAGGAGGTTTTGAAATAATAAAATAAAATAAAATAAAAACTAGAATAAAAAGAAAAACAAAAAGAATTTGAAAATATTTTATGAAGAATTTCGAAAAAGTGAGGAGAAAGAAAGTGGTTAGAATATTTTTGAAAAAACTATAAAATTAAAAATTTAAAAATAAAATCTGAATATTTTTTAGAAAAAAATTCAAAATAATTGCTTTAAAAATAGTTAGAGAAAAAAATATATTTTTTTAATTTTGAATTTTATGATGAAAGAGAAATACACACAAAAGACCCAAGACTTAAAATTTTTTGATCTAATGCTCCTTGTTTTCGAAAATTTTGGAGGAAAAACACCAAGGAACACCAAACTTAAAAATTTTAAGATCAAAATAGAAAGAAGACTCAAGAACACTTTGAAGACTCACAAGAACAAAATAAAGAACACCAAACTTAAAATTTTTAGAAAATCAAATATAAATTTTTGAAAATTAAAGAAAATTAACAAGAGAACACCAAACTTAAAGTTTGGCACAAGATTTAATCAAAGAAAAATTATTTTTGAAAAAAAAGTTTTAAAAGGAAGATACCCAATTGCCAAGAACATAAGCCAACTGAGCTATAAATGTAACGTGTTTTAATATTGTATAAAAAAAGTATTTTTGAAAACTAATGTTTTAAAAAAGCACATGGAAAATACGAAAACACACAGAACAAGACAAACCAAAGATCAAACAAGAAAAATTGACAAGAACAATTTGAAGATCAAGGAAAAATAAAGAGCATGCAATTCGAAAATTGAAAGACAAAAACAAGCATGCAATTGACACCAAACTTAGAACATGACACTAATCTCATAAAAAAACAAAAATTCAATTAAAGAAAAATAATATTTTTGAAAAAATTTTTAAAAAGGAATAATAGTAGATGCAATCCTAGTGACTCTAATCCAAAAAGACAAATTTTTTTCCTAATCTAAGTAACAAGAATCACCGTCAGTTGTTCAAACTCAAACAATTCCCCAGCAACGGCGCCAAAAACTTGGTGCACGAAATTGCAATCACACTTTTGCAATCCGCACAACTAACCAGCAAATGCACTAGGACGTCCAAGTAATACCTTACGTGAGTAAGGGTCGAATCCCATGGAGATTGTTGACTTGAAGCAAGCTATGGTTATATTATTATTCTTAGTCAGGATATAATATCAATAATAATTTTTAGTTTTAATTGTAAAAAGTAAAAGAGCATGAAATAAATACTTATTATGCAGTAATGGAGAATATGTTGGAGTTTTGGAGATGCTTTGTCCTCTGAATTCCTGCAATATAATGCTTTCTCACTTTCATAAATGCAAGGCTCCTTCCATGGCAAGCTGTATGTAGGGCATCGCCGTTGTCAATGGCTACTCCCCATCCTCTTAGTGAAAATGGTCCAAATGCTCTGTCACAGCACGGCTAATCATCTGTCGGTTCTCGATCATGTCGGAATAAGATCCATTGATCCTTTTGCGGCTGTCACTACGCCCAACACTTGCGAGTTTTAAGCTCGTCACAGTCATCCAATCCCAGAATCCTACTCGAAATATCACAGGCAAGGTTTAGACTTTCCGAATTTTTAAGGATGCTGCCATGGATTCTAGCTTATACCACGAAGATTCTGATTAAGGAATCTAAGAGATACTTATTCAATCTAATGTAGAATGGAGGTGGTTGTCAGGCACACGTTCATGGATTGAGGAAGGTGATGAGTGTCACGGATCATCACCTTCTTTATAGTGAAGCGCGAATGAACATCTTAGATAGGAACAAGCGTGTTTGAATGGAAAACAGAAATCATTGCATTAATTCATCGAGACGCTGCAGAGCTCCTCGCCCCCAACAATGGAGTTTAGAGACTCATGCCGTCAAAAAGTACAAAATTCAGATCTAAAATGTCATGAGATATAAAATAAGTCTCTAAAAGTTGTTTAAATACTAAACTAGTAACCTAGATTTATAGAAAATGAGTAAACTAAGATGGATAGTGCAGAAATCCACTTGGTGTGTGCTGGGGCTGAGACTTAAGCTTCTCATGTGCCTAGGCTGTTTTTGGAGTTGAACACCAGGTTGTAACCTGTTTCTGGCGCTGAACTCCAACTTGCAACCTGTTTCTGGCGCTGAACGCCAGACTGCAACATGGAACTGGCGTTAAACGCCAATTTATGTCATTTATCTTCGTGAAAAGTATAAGCTATTATATATTGCTGGAAAGCCCTGGATGTCTATTTTCCAACCCAATTGAGATCGCGTCATTTGGACTCTTGTAGCTCCAAAAAATTCATTTCGAGTGCAGGGAGGTCAGAATCCAACAGCATCACCAGTCCTTTTTCAGCCTAAATCAGATTTTTGCTCAGCTCCCTCAATTTCAGCCAGAAAATACCTAAAATCACAGAAAAACACACAAACTCATAGTAAAGTCCAGAAATATGAATTTTGCCTAAAAACTAATAAAAATATACTAAAAACTAACTAAAACACACTAAAATCTACATGAAATTACCCTCAAAAAGCGTATAAAATATCCGCTCATCATTTGCCATGAAATTAAATCTTGCATGACTAAATTAATTAGTAATAAAACTAATCCAAAAATTAGATAACTCTGAAACCTTAACTGCTTTCTCAATACTTTATTCTCAACTTATTTATCTGCCTGTCTTTAATATTCCAAGTTTGTTGTTTAATGCTCCTTGAATATCTCAAAACCATTTTCTGCTTGCCTAACTAAGCTTATCACTCAATAACTGTTGCTTAATCCATCAATCCTCATGGGATCGATCCTTACTCACGTAAGGTATTATTTGGTACGACCCGATGCACTTGCCGGTTAGTAGTGTGGGTTGTAAAATACCGCACCAAGTTTTTGGCGCCGTTGCCAGGGATTGATAGTGATTAACAACTATTAGTTGTTTGATTGTTTAGATTAGGCGTTTTATTTTTTTATTATTTTTATTATTTTTATTTTATTAAAATCTATTTTAATAAAAAAAATTTAATAAATAAATAGCACTAATATCTTTCTTAATTTCTGAAATTAAGTTTGGTGTTACCTGGTTATTTGTTCTATTTATTTATTTATTTATTTTTGTATTATTTCTTATTTCTTTACACAGGTTACCTCACTGGGAACTCTCTGCACTCTGACGTAGAGATTCCCATTCTTTCTTGTTTTTTGTTGTTGTTTATGTGTAGGAACAGAGACAAAGAACATCTCTTAGACTTTGACCCTGAACCTGAAAGGACTCTCAAGCAGCGTTTACAACAAGCAAGACTTTACAAGGCTGCAGAATCCACTATGGATCCGACTAATACTGAGAATGTCAATGCAGCAAATCCGAATGGAAACGAACAACAAAGGAGAGTACTTGGCTCTTACTCTTCTCCTACTGCAGATCTCTATGGAAAGAGCATCGTGGTGCCTCCTATTACTGCGAACAACTTTGAGTTGAAGCCCCAACTAGTCACTCTGGGGCAACAAAACTGCCAGTATCATGGTCTTCCCCATGAAGACCCAAATCAGTTTATTTCTAGTTTTCTGCAAATTTGTGATACTGTGAAGACAAATAGAGTAAACCCAGATGTGTACAAACTCATGCTCTTCCCGTTTGCTCTGAGGGATGGAGCAAAGCTATGGCTAGATTCCCAGCCCAAGGAAAGTCTGGATACTTGGAACAAGGTGGTTACTAAATTCCTCACAAAATTTTTCCCACCAAAGAAGCTTACTAAGCTTAGGATGGAGGTTCAGACCTTCAGGCAGAAGGATGGTGAGACTCTGTATGAAGCTTGGGAGAGATACAAGCTACTGACTAGGCAATACACTCCGAACATGTTCTCCAAATGGACTCAACTAGACATCTTTTATGAAGGCTTGGGTGAAATGTCCAAGATGTGCCTAGATAATTCTGTAGGAGGCTCATTGCACAAGAAGAAGACACCGAAGGACACTATTGAGCTTATTGAATTGGTTACTAGCAACCAATATTTATACTCATCTAAAAGAAATCCTGTGAACTCTGAGGCTCCTCAAAAGAAGGGTGTCATGGAAGTGGAAGCTCTTAATGCTATTCTTGCTCAGAACAAGCTTATGTCTCAGCAAATAAATCTACTTACTCAACATATGGGTGGCATGCAAGTTTCAGCTATCAACACCCAAAATCCACCTCAAGAGATCTCTTATGACATGGCAGGACATTTAGTGCAGAATAACAACTATGATTATGCTCAATCCTCTTCTGAACAGGTTAATTACATGGGGAGTGGTTCCAGAAATCCCAATAATGACCCCTATTCTCAAACATACAATCAAGGATGGAGAAATCCCCCAAATTTTGGGTGGAGGGACCAACCCTAGAGACCTCAGAACATCAACAATAACTCTCAGGGCAGATTCCAACAGAACAGCTACAATAACCGTCAACCTCAGCCTTAGCAGGCTAACTCTAAATCCAAGGAAGATTCTAATTGGGAGATGATGAGGAGTTTTATACAGGAAACCATAGCCTCCATTAGAAACTTGGAAGTGCAAATGGGCTAGATGAGCAAGCAAATACCTGAGAAATCTGCAAGTACATTTCCAAGTGATATAGTGGTGAACACAAGAGAAGACTGCAAGGTTATTCAATTGAGTAGTAAAACAGCTGGCTCTGAGACATGGGCCAATGACGAGCTAGTTGAAAAGAAAGCTCCAGAGGAGAAAAAGGAAGAAGTAGAGCATGCCCTTCCAAAGCGTGCAGACAATCCATTTCCTGACTCTCTAGACACGTATCCTACATTGCCAAAGGCTCCTGAATACAAGCCAAAAATGCCATATCCTCAGAGACTTCAAAAGGCTTCAAAAAAAGTAGTTCTCTAAATTTCTAGATGTCTTCAAGAAGCTACATATCAATATTCCCTTTGCAGAGGCTCTGGAGCAAATGCCTCTCTATGCTAAATTTATGAAAGAATTGTTGACCCACAAGAGAAACTGGAAGAAACAAGAAATAGTGGTGTTAACCAAGGAATGCAGTGCTATCATTCAACACAACCTTCCTGAGAAGATGCCAGACCCAGGGAGCTTTGTCATTCCTTGCACCATTGGAGATGTCACAATTTAGAGAGCTTTATGTGACCTTGGAGCTAGCATCAATCTAATGCCACTTTCAGTGATGAAAAAGCTTCAAATTGAGGAGGTAAAACCCACTCGTATTTCTCTTTAACTTGCTGATCTTTCTATTAAATTACCTGTGGGTGTTGTTGAAGATTTACTTGTTAAAGTAGGGCCATTCATCTTTCCTGTTGATTTTGTCATATTAAACATGGAAGAGGAGGTAAAGTCCTCTATTATACTTGGTAGACCCTTTTTAGCTATAGGTAGAGCTCTGATTGATGTGCAAAACAGTGAATTGACCCTGAGGGTCAATGAAGAATAGGTGGTCCTTCATGTTTTTGAAGCTCTCAAGCACCCTAATGACTCTGAAGGGTGTATGAAAGTAGATGTTATTGAACAACTTGTTCAAGAGGTACTGAAAGCTGAGGTGCTTGATGACATTCTGGATCCTATCTCTGAGTATGAATTAGTGGAAATTGATAATTTACCACCCCAGAAGGATATGGTTTACACGCCTAAAGCAGAAGAGGAAGCCCCCAAGCTTGAGCTCAAATCCTTACCCCCTTCTCTGAAATATGTGTTCTTGGGTGAGAATGACTAATATCCAGTAATTATAAGCTCTTCTCTGAAGCCTGAAGAGGAAGAGGCGCTTATTTCAGTGCTCAAAAGTCATAAAACAGCTCTTGGGTGGACCATCAGTGACTTGAAAGGGATTAGTCTAACCAAGTGTATGCACAAGATCCTCCTTGAAGATGATGCTAAACCAGTTGTGCAACCACAAAGGAGACTCAATCCAACCATGAAAGAAGTGGTCCAAAAAGAGGTAATGAAATTATGGGAAGCAAGAATTATTTATCCTATTTCTGACAGTCATTGGGTAAGTCCTGTGCAGGTAGTTCCCAAGAAAGGAGGGATGACAATATCAAGAATGAAAAGAATGAGTCTATTCCCACAAGAACCGTCACTGGATGGAGAATGTGTATAGACTACAGGAGGCTCAACACTGCTACAAGGAAGGATTATTTCCCCCTGCCTTTCATTGATCAGATGCTTTAGAGGTTAGCTGGTCATGCATTTTATTGTTTTCTAGATGGATATTCTGGATATAATCAAATTGCAGTGGACCCTCAAGATCAGGAGAAGACAGCATTCACTTGCCCCTTTGGAGTATTTGCCTATAGAAGAATGCCTTTTGGACTCTGCAATGCTCCAGCAACTTTTCTTGAAACAGTGTCAAGAATCAAACCTTATTTTAAATTGGGAAAAATACCATTTTATAGTTACAGAAGGTATTGTTCTTGGACACAAGATTTCAAGTAAGGGAATTGAGGTTGATAGAGCAAAAGTAGAGGTAATTGAAAAATTACCACCACCAACTAATGTTAAGGCAATTAGGAGTTTCTTGGGTCATGCAGGATTTTATAGAAGATTTATAAAGGATTTTTCTAAAATAGCTAAACCTCTAAGCAACCTCTTGGTTGCTGATGTTCCTTTTGTCTTTGATTTTGATTGTTTGCATGCTTTTGAGACTCTAAAAGCAAACCTTACCTCTGCCCCCATTATAGCTCCCCTTGACTGGGATCTACCATTTGAATTAATGTGTGATGCTAGTGATTTTGCTATAGGAGTTGTTTTAGGACAGAGGCATGGTAAACTTGTATATGTCATTTACTATGCCAGTCGTGTGTTAAATGATGCCCAAAAGAATTACACAACTACAGAAAAGGAATTATTAGCTGTTGTGTATGCTGTTGATAAGTTTAGGTCCTATTTACTCGGTTCTAAGGTTATTATTTATACTAATCATGCTGCTTTGAAGTACCTTCTAACCAAACAGGATTCTAAACCAAGACTAATCAGATGGGTGTTGTTCCTTCAGGAGTTTGATATTGAGATAAAAGATAGGAAAGGGTCAGAGAATCAAGTAGCTGACCATCTCTCCAGAATTGAGACGGAAGCAGGAGTACAACCACCCACAGCTGTGACTGAGACGTTCCCAGATGAGCAATTGTTCCTCATTCAGCAGGCTCCATGGTTTGCAGACATTGCAAATTATAAGGCCATGAATTTTATCCCAAAGGAGTACAGTAGGCAACAAGTGAAGAAGCTACTGACTGATGCAAAGTACTACATCTGGGAAGAACCATACCTTTTTAAAAGATGCTCAGATGGAATAATCCAGAGATGTGTCCCGGATGAGGAAAAGCAGCAGATTCTTTGGTACTGTCATGGGTCTGATTATGGAGGCCACTTTGGAGGTGAAAGGATAGCTACAAAAGTATTTCAGAGCGAGTTCTACTGGCCGACTCTCTTCAGGGACTCAAGAGCATTTGTAAAGCACTGTGGCAGATGTGAAGAAGCTGCAAATCTCCCTGCCAACCATGAAATGCCACAGCAGGGAATTCTTGAGGTTGAGTTGTTTGATGTGTGGGGTATTGATTTTATGGGACCTTTTCCACCCTCACATTCAAACAATTATATTCTAGTGGCAGTTGACTATGTGTCCAAGTGGGTGGAAGCTATGGCTTTGCCCACCAATGATGCCAAAGTGGTAATGAGCTTTCTTCAGAGATATATCTTTAGCCGGTTTGGTGTTCCACGGACACTAATTAGTGATGGAAGAAGCCATTTCTGTAATAGACAGCTGGACTCTCTTCTGCTGAGATATGGAGTCCGTCATAAAGTGGCAACCCCCTATCACCCTCAGACAAGTGGACAGGTTAAAGTTTCCAACAGGAAACTTAAGAGGATTCTAGAGAAGAGCGTCAATATTTCCAGAAAGGACTAGTCTAGGAAGCTTGATGACGCTCTCTGGGCATACCGAACTGTGTATAAGACTCCCATTGGCATATCCCCTTATCAGTTGGTCTATGGCAAAGTCTGTCACTTGCTAGTTGAGCTGGAGCATAAAGCTTATTGGGCAATCAGGTACTTGAATCTTGATTTGGAAGCTACAGGAATCAAGCGAATGCTTCAGTTGAATGAGCTTGATGAATTCAGATATTCAGCCTATGAGAATGCCAAGCTCTATAAGAAAAGAACCAAGCTACTACATGACAAAAAGATTGCCATCAGAGTATTTGAGGCAGAACAAAAAGTGCTTCTATATAATTCAAGGCTCAAATTCTTTCTCGGGAAGTTGAAATCCCAATGGTCAGGACCGTTTGTGGTTACCAGAGTTTCACCGTATGGTCATGTGGAAATACAAGAAGAGAATTCTGACAGAAAATTTACAGTGAATAGCCAGAGGTTAAAGCACTATCTTGGAGGCGAGATTGATCGCCAGAGATCCACTCATCTGCTGAATTAGCAGAACTGACCGTCAAGCTAGTAACGTTAAAGAAGTGCTTGTCAGGAGGTGGTGCACGAAATTGTGATCAATACTTTTCACAACTCTCATAATCCCCGGTCATGAACCCCAAAAACTTGGTGTTCAATACCATGGCATTACACAACTTCGCACAACTAACCAGCAAGTGCACTGGGTCGTCCAAGTAATAAACCTTACGTGAGTAAGGGTCGATCCCACGGAGATTGTTAGTATGAAGCAAGCTATGGTCATCTTGTAAATCTTAGTCAGGCAAACTCAAATGGATATGGTGATGAACGCATAAAAACATAAAGATAAAGATAGAGATACTTATGTAATTCATTGGTAGGAACTTCAGATAAGCGCATGAAGATGCCTTCCCTTCCGTCTCTCTGCTTTCCTACTGTCTTCATCCAATCCTTCTTACTCCTTTCCATGGCAAGCTTATGTAGGGTTTCACCGTTGTCAGTGGCTACCTCCCATCCTCTCAGTGAAAATGTTCCTATGCTCTGTCACAGCATATGGCTAATCAGCTGTCGATTCTCGGTCAGGCCGGAATAGAATCCAGCGATTCTTTTGCGTCTGTCACTAACGCCCCGCCTGCTAGGAGTTTGAAGCACGCCACAGTCATTCAATCATTGAATCCTACTCAGAATTCCACAGACAAGGTTAGACCTTCCGGATTCTCTTGAATGCCACCATTAGTTCTCGCCTATACCACGAAGACTCTGATCTCACGGAATGGTTGGCTCGGTTGTCAGGCGAGCACTCGGTTGTCAGGCGATCAACCATGCATCGTGCAATCAGGAATCCAAGAGATATTCACCCAATCGAAGGTAGAACGGAGGTGGTTGTCAGTCACACGTTCATAGGTGAGAATGATGATAAGTGTCACGGATCATCACATTCATCAAGTTGAAGAACAAGTGATATCTTGGAACAAGAACAAGCGGAATTGAATGGAAGAACAATAGTAATTGCATTAATACTCGAGGTACAGCAGAGCTCCACACCTTAATCTATGGTGTGTAGAAACTCCACCGTTGAAAATACATAAGAACAAGGTCTAGGCATGGCCGTGAGGCCAGCCTCCCAATGATCTAAGAACTAGACGTCCAAAGATGATCTAGAGATCTAAAGTGATCAAAAGATTCTAAATACAATAGTAAAAGGTCCTACTTATAGAAAACTAGTAGCCTAAGGTTCACAGAAGTGAGTAAATGACATAAAAATCCACTTCCGGGCCCACTTGGTGTGTGCTTGGGCTGAGCAATGAAGCATTTTCGTGCAGAGACCTCTCTTGGAGTTAAATGCCAGCTTTAGTGCCAGTTTGGGCGTTTAACTCCCATTTTGGTGCCAGTTCCGGCGTTTAACGCTGGGATTTCTGAGGGTGACTTTGAACGCCGGTTTGGGCCATCAAATCTTGGGTAAAGTATGGACTATCATATATTGCTGGAAAGCCCAGGATGTCTACTTTCCAACGCCGTTGAGAACGCGCCAATTGGGCTTCTGTATCTCCAGAAAATCCGATTCGAGTGCAGGGAGGTCAGAATCCAACAGCATCTGCAGTCCTTTTTAGTCTCTGAATCAGATTTTTGCTTAGGTCCCTCAATTTCAGCCAGAAAATACCTGAAATCACAGAAAAACACACAAACTCATAGTAAAGTCCAGAAAAGTGAATTTTAACTAAAAACTAATGAAAATATACTAAAAACTAACTAGATCATACTAAAAACATACTAAAAACAATGCCAAAAAGCGTACAAATTATCCGCTCATCACAACACCAAACTTAAATTGTTGCTTGTCCTCAAGCAACTGAAAATCAAATAAGATAAAAAAGAAGAGAATATGCAATGAATTCCAAAAACATCTATGAAGATCAGTATTAATTAGATGAGCGGGGCTTTTAGCTTTTTGCCTCTGAATAGTTTTGGCATCTCACTCTATCCTTTGAAATTCAGAATGATTGGCTTCTTTAGGAACTCAAAATCCAGATAGTGTTATTGATTCTCCTAGTTAAGTATGATGATTCTTGAACATAGCTACTTATTGAGTCTTGGCTGTGGCCCAAAGCACTCTGTCTTCCAGTATTACCACCGGATACATACATGCCACAGACACATAATTGGGTGAACCTTTTCAGATTGTGACTCAGCTTTGCTAGAGTTCCCAGTCAGAGGTGTCCAGGGTTCTTAAGCACACTCTTTTTGCCTTGGATCACAACTTTATTTCTTTCTTTTCTCTCTTTTTTTCGTTTTCTTTTCTTTTTCTCTCTTTTTTTCGATTTTTTTTTTTGCTTTTTCTTGCTTCAAGAATCATTGTAATGATTTTTCAGATCCTCAGTAACATGTCTCCTTTTTCATCATTCTTTCAAGAGCCAACATTCATGAACCACAAATTCAAGATACATATGCACTGTTTAAGCATACATTCAGAAAAAAAAATATTGCCACCACATCAAAATAATTAAACTGTTATAAAATTCAAAATTCATGCAATTCTTTTTCTTTTTCAATTAAGCACGTTTTTATTTAAGAGAGGTGATGGATTCATAGGACATTCATAACTTTAAGGCATAGACACTAAGACACTAATGATCACAAGACACAAACATAGATAAACATAAGCATAAAATTCGAAAAACAGAAGAATAAAGAACAAGGAAATCAAGGAACGGGTCCACCTTAGTGATGGCGGCTCTTTCTTCCTCTTGAAGATCCTATGGAGTGCTTGAGCTCCTCAATGTCTCTTCCTTGTCTTTGTTCCTCCTCTCTCATGATTCTTTGATCTTCTCTAATTCCATGGAGAATGATGGAGTGTTCTTGATGCTCCACCCTTAGTTGTCCCATGTTGGAACTCAATTCTCCTAGGGAGGTGTTTAGTTGCTCCCAATAGTTTTGTGGAGGAAAGTGCATCCCTTGAGGTATCTCAGGGATCTCATGATGAGTGGGATCTCTTGTGTGCTCCATCCTCTTCTTAGTGATGGGCTTGTCCTCATCAATAGGGGTGTCTCCCTCTATGTCAACTCCAACTGAATAACAGAGGTGACAAATGAGATGAGGGAAGGCTAACCTTGCCAAGGTAGAGGACTTGTCCGCCACCTTATAGAGTTCTTGGGCTATAACCTCATGAACTTCTATTTCTTCTCCAATCATGATAGCCCGGTCTATGGTAACTTCGGACCGGTTGCTAGTGGGAATGATTGAGCATTGGATGAACTCCAACCATCCTCTAGCCACGGGCTTGAGGTCATGCCTTCTTAATTGAACCGGCTTCCCTCTTGAATCTCTCTTCCATTGGGCGCCCTCTTCACATATGATTGTGAGGACTTGGTCCAACCTTTGATCAAAGTTGACCCTTCTAGTGTAAGGGTGTTCATCTCCTTGCATCATGGGCAAGTTGAACGCCAACCTCACACTTTCCGGACTAAAGTCCAAGTATTTCCCCCGAACCATAGTAAGATAATTCTTTGGATCCGGGTTAACACTTTGATCATGGTTCTTGGTGATCCATGCATTGGCATAGAACTCTTGAACCATCAAGATTCCGACTTGTTGAATGGGGTTGGTGAGGACTTCCCAACCTCTTCTTCGGATCTCATGTCGGATCTCCGGATATTCACCCTTCTTCAAGGCCACAACTTCATAGAAGTGGTCTTGATGCACCCTTGAGACGAATCTTTCCATCTCCCATGACTCGGAGGTGGAAGCTTTTGCCTTCCCTTTCCTCTTTCTAGAGGTTTCTCCGGCCTTGGATGCCATAAATGGTTATGGAAAAACAAAAAGCAATGCTTTTACCACACCAAACTTAAAATGTTTGCTCGTCCTCGAGCAAAAGAAGAAAGAAGAGAGTAGAAGAAGAAGAAATGAGGAAGAAGGGAATGGCTTTGTGTTCGGCCAAAGGGGAGAGAAATGGTGTTTAGGATGACTGAAAATGAAGGAGTGAAGGAAGGTTTATATAGGAGAGGGGGAAGGGTAGGGTTCGGTCATTTGAGGGTGGGTTTGGGTGGGAAAGTGGTTTGAATTTGAATGGTGAGGTAGGTGGGATTTTATGAAGGATGGATGTGAGTGGTGAAGAGAAAGATGGGATTTGATAGGTGAAGGGTTTTTGGGGAAGAGGTGTTGAGGTGATTGGTGAATGGGTGAAGAAGAGAGAGAGGGTGGTAGGGTAGGTGGGGATCCTGTAGGGTCCACAGATCCTGAGGTGTTAAGGAAAAGTCATCCCTGCACCAAATGGCAAGCAAAATCTCGTTTTGTGCCAATTCTGGCGTTAAACGCCGGGTTGGTGCCCATTTCTGGCGTTTAACGCCAGCTTCTTGCCCCTTTCTGGCGTTTAACGCCAGTCTGGTGCCCCTTTCTGGCGTTAAACGCCCAGAATGGTGCCAGACTGGGCGTTAAACGCCCAACAGCTAACCTCACTGGCGTTTAAACGCCAGTAGGTGCGTCCTCCAGGGTGTGCTATTTTTCTTCCTGTTTTTCATTCTGTTTTTGCTTTTTTCATTGATTTTGTGACTCCTCATGATCATCAACCTACAAAAAAAGAGAAAATAACAAAATAAAATAGATAAAATATAACATTGGGTTGCCTCCCAACAAGTGCTTCTTTAATGTCAGTAGCTTGACAGAGGACTCTCATGGAGCCTCACAGATACTCAGAGCCATGTTGGAACCTCCCAACACCAAACTTAGAGTATGAATGTGGGGGTTCAACACCAAACTTAGAGTTTGGTTGTGACCTCCCAACACCAAACTTAGAGTTTGATTGTGGGGGCTCTGTTTGGCTTTGATTTGAGAGAAGCTCTTCATGCTTCCTCTCCATGGTGACAGAGGGATATCCTTGGGCCTTAAACACCAAGGATTCTTCATTCACTTGAATGATCAACTCTCCTCTATCAACATCTATCACAGCCTTTGCTATGGCTAGGAAGGGTCTGCCAAGGATGATGGATTCATCCATGCACTTCCCAGTCTCTAGGACTATGAAATCAGTAGGGATGTAATGGTTTTCAATCTTTACCAGAACATCCTCTACAAGTCCATGGACTTGTTTTCTTGAATTGTCTGCCATCTCTAGTGAGATTTTTGCAGCTTGCACCTCAAAGATCCCTAACTTCTCCATTACAGAGAGAGGCATGAGGTTTACACTTGACCCTAAGTCACACAAGGCCTTCTTGAAGGTCATGGTGCCTATGGTACAAGGTATTGAAAACTTCCCAGGATCCTGTCTCTTTTGAGGCAGTTTCTGCCTAGACAAGTCATCCAGTTCTTTGGTGAGCAAAGGGGATTCATCCTCCCAAGTCTCATTTCCAAATAACTTGTCATTTAGCTTCATGATTGCTCCAAGGTATTTAGCAACTTGCTCTTCAGTGACATACTCATCCTCTTCAGAGGAAGAATACTCATCAGAGCTCATGAATGGCAGAAGTAAGTCCAATGGAATCTCTATGGTCTCAGTTTGAGCCTCAGATTCCCATGGTTCCTCATTGGGGAACTCATTGGAGGCCAGTGGACGCCCAGTGAGGCCTTCCTCAGTGGCGTTCACTGCCTCCCCTTCCTCCCAAAATTCGGCCATGTTGATGGCCTTGCACTCTCCTTTTGGATTTTCTTCTGTATTGCTTGGGAGAGTACTAGGAGGGAGTTCAGTAATTTTCTTGCTCAGCTGACCCACTTGTGCCTCCAAATTTCTAATGGAGGATCTTGTTTCAGTCATGAAACTTTGAGTGGTTTTGATCAGATCAGAGACCATGGTTGCTAAGTTAGAGTTATTCTGCTTAGAATTCTCTGTCTGTTGCTGAGAAGATGATGGAAAAGGCTTGCTATTGCTAAACCTGTTTCTTCCACCATTATTGTTGTTGAAACCTTGTTGGGGTCTCTGTTGATCCTTCCATGAAAAATTTGGATGATTTCTCCATGAAGGATTATAGGTGTTTCCATAGGGTTCTCCCATGTAATTCACCTCTTCCATTGAAGGGTTCTCAGGATCATAAGCTTCTTCCTCAGATGAAGCCTCCTTAGTACTGCTTGGTGCATTTTGCATTCCAGACAGACTTTGAGAAATCATATTGACTTGTTGAGTCAATATTTTATTCTGAGCCAATATGGCATTCAGAGTGTCAATCTCAAGAATTCCTTTCTTCTGACTAGTCCCATTGTTCACAGGATTTCTTTCAGAAGTGTACATGAATTGGTTATTTGCAACCATTTCAATCAGTTCTTGAGCTTCAGTAGGCGTCTTCTTCAGATGAAGAGATCCTCCTGCAGAGCTATCCAAAGACATCTTGGATAGTTCAGAGAGACCATCATAGAAAATACCTATGATGCTCCATTCAGAAAGCATATCAGAAGGACACTTTCTGATTAATTGTTTGTATCTTTCCCAAGCTTCATAGAGGGATTCTCCTTCCTTCTGTCTGAAGGTTTGGACTTCCACTCTAAGCTTACTCAATTTTTGAGGTGGAAAGAACTTTGCCAAAAAGGCATTGACTAGCTTTTCCCAAGAGTCCAGGCTTTCTTTAGGTTGAGAGTCCAACCATGTCCTAGCTCTGTCTCTTACAGCAAAAGGGAATAGCATAAGTCTGTAGACCTCAGGGTCAACCCCATTAGTCTTGACAGTGTCACAGATTTGCAAGAACTCAGCTAAAAACTGATGAGGATCTTCCAATGGAAGTCCATGGAACTTGCAATTCTGTTGCATTAGAGAAACTAATTGAGGCTTAAGCTCAAAGTTGTTTGCTCCAATGGCAGGGATAGAGATGCTTCTCCCATAGAAATCGGGAGTAGGTGCAGTAAAGTCACCCAGCACCTTCCTTGCATTGTTGGCATTGTTGTTTTCGGCTGCCATGTGTTCTTCTTCTTTGAAGAATTCGGTCAGGTCCTCTAAAGAGAGTTGTGCTTTGGCTTCTCTTAGCTTTCTCTTCAAGGTCCTTTCAGGTTCAGGATCAGCCTCAACAAGAATGCCTTTTTTTGCTCCTGCTCATATGAAAGAGAAGGAACAACAAAATGTGGAATCCTCTATGTCACAGTATAGAGATTCCTTAAAGTGTCAGAGGAAAAGAAGAGTAGAAGACAGAAGTAGAAAATTCAAACTTATCAAAGAAGATGGAGTTCGAATTTTGCATTAAGGGATAGTGTTAGTCCATAAATAGAAGGATGTGAGAAGGAGGGAAGTAATTTTCAAAAATTAAGTAAAAGATTTTGAAAACATTTTGAAAAACACTAATTAATTTTCGAAAACCAAGAGTGGGAAAGAGATCAAGTGATTTTTGAAAAAGATTTTGGAATTAGAAATCAAAAAGATTTGATTGAAAACTATTTTGAAAAAGATGTGGTTAAGAGAATATGATTAGTTTTAAAAAGATGTGATTGAGAAGATATGATTTGAAAAACATTTTAAAAAGATTTGATTTTGAAAATTAAAAACTTGACTAACAAGAAAAGATATGATTCAAACATTAAACCTTTCTCAACAGAAAAGGCAACATACTTGAAATGTTGAATCAAATCATTAATTGATAGTAAGTATCTTTGAAAATGGAAAGAAATTGATTTTGAAAACACATGATTGAAAAGATATGATTTGAAAAAGATTTGATTTTGAAAAACTTTGAAAACCTGAAAAAAAATTGCATTGAAAAACAGAATCTTCCCTCTTGTGCCATCCTGGCGTTAAACGCCCAGAATGGTGCACATTCTGGCGTTTAACGCCCAAAACTATACCCTTTTGGGCGTTAAACGCCCAACCAGGTACCCTGGCTGGCGTTTAAACGCCAGTCTGTCCTTCTTCACTGGGCGTTTTGAACGCCCAGCTTTTCTGTGTAATTCCTCTGCTGTATGTTCTGAATCTTTAATTTCTCTGTAGTATTGACTTGAGAAGACACAAATAAAAAATATTTTTGGATTTTTAATAATAAGGAAAAAATCAAAATGCAACAAGAATCAAATAACTATGCATGCAAGACACCAAACTTAGCAGTTTGTATACTACTGACACTAATGAGAATGCATATGAGACACATAAAACACTCAAATCAAGAGAATTCAAAGATCAGAGTAAGAAATCATCAAGAATCATTTGAAGATCCTTAAGAACACATGAATGGATGCATGCAATTGACACCAAACTTAACATGAGACTAGTGTCTCAACAAGAAACATAGAATATTTTTTTGTTTTTATGATTTTGTAAATTTTTTTGTGCTTTTTCGAAAATTAAGTGGAAAAAGATATCAAAGTTCTTAATGAGAATTCCAGGAATCAGTGCAATGCTAGTCTAAGACTCCGGTCCAGGAATTAGACATGGCTTCACAGCCAGCCAAGCTTTCAAGGAAAGCTTCGGTCCAAAACACTAGACATGGCCAATGGCCAGCCAAGCCTTAGCAAATCATTGCTCCAAAAGCAGGATTGATAGAAATCAACGAGCTCTTGTGATGATAAGTTGAAACCTCAGTCCAATGGAATTAGACATGGCTTCACAGCCAGCCAGATTTCAACAAATCATCATGAAACTCTAGAATTCATCTTTAAGAACTCCGAAAAAAATAAATACCTAATCTAAGCAACAAGATAAACCGTCAGTTGTCCAAACTCAACAATCCCCGGCAACGGCGCCAAAAACTTGGTGCTGTTGCCAGATCTTGGCACTGATGTTACCGGACCAAAAGCTTGCTCAAAACTTGAACAATCCCCGGCAACGGCGCCAAAAACTTGGTGCACGAAATTGTGATCAATACTTTTCACAACTCTCATAATCCCCGGTCATGAACCCCAAAAACTTGGTGTTCAATACCATGGCATTACACAACTTCGCACAACTAACCAGCAAGTGCACTGGGTCGTCCAAGTAATAAACCTTACGTGAGTAAGGGTCGATCCCCCGGAGATTGTTAGTATGAAGCAAGCTATGGTCATCTTGTAAATCTTAGTCAGGCAAACTCAAATGGATATGGTGATGAACGCATAAAAACATAAAGATAAAGATAGAGATACTTATGTAATTCATTGGTAGGAACTTCAGATAAGCGCATGAAGATGCCTTCCCTTCCGTCTCTCTGCTTTCCTACTGTCTTCATCCAATCCTTCTTACTCCTTTCCATGGCAAGCTTATGTAGGGTTTCACCGTTGTCAGTGGCTACCTCCCATCCTCTCAGTGAAAATGTTCCTATGCTCTGTCACAGCATATGGCTAATCAGCTGTCGGTTCTCGGTCAGGCCGGAATAGAATCCAGCGATTCTTTTGCGTCTGTCACTAACGCCCCGCCTGCTAGGAGTTTGAAGCACGTCACAGTCATTCAATCATTGAATCCTACTCAGAATACCACAGACAAGGTTAGACCTTCCGGATTCTCTTGAATGCCGCCATCAGTTCTCGCCTATACCACGAAGACTCTGATCTCACGGAATGGTTGGCTCGGTTGTCAGGCGAGCACTCGGTTGTCAGGCGATCAACCATGCATCGTGCAATCAGGAATCCAAGAGATATTCACCCAATCGAAGGTAGAACGGAGGTGGTTGTCAGTCACACGTTCATAGGTGAGAATGATGATGAGTGTCACGGATCATCACATTCATCAAGTTGAAGAACAAGTGATATCTTGGAACAAGAACAAGCGGAATTGAATGGAAGAACAATAGTAATTGCATTAATACTCGAGGTACAGCAGAGCTCCACACCTTAATCTATGGTGTGTAGAAACTCCACCGTTGAAAATACATAAGAACAAGGTCTAGGCATGGCCGTGAGGCCAGCCTCCCAATGATCTAAGAACTAGACGTCCAAAGATGATCTAGAGATCTAAAGTGATCAAAAGATTCTAAATACAATAGTAAAAGGTCCTACTTACAGAAAACTAGTAGCCTAAGGTTCACAGAAGTGAGTAAATGACATAAAAATCCACTTCCGGGCCCACTTGGTGTGTGCTTGGGCTGAGCAATGAAGCATTTTCGTGCAGAGACCTCTCTTGGAGTTAAACGCCAGCTTTAGTGCCAGTTTGGGCGTTTAACTCCCATTTTGGTGCCAGTTCCGGCGTTTAACGCTGGGATTTCTGAGGGTGACTTTGAACGCCGGTTTGGGCCATCAAATCTTGGGAAAAGTATGGACTATCATATATTTCTGGAAAGCCCAGGATGTCTACTTTCTAACGCCGTTGAGAGCGCGCCAATTGGGCTTCTGTAGCTCCAGAAAATCCGCTTCGAGTGCAGGGAGGTCAGAATCCAACAGCATCTGCAGTCCTTTTTAGTCTCTGAATCAGATTTTTGCTCAGGTCCCTCAATTTCAGCCAGAAAATACCTGAAATCACAGAAAAACACACAAACTCATAGTAAAGTCCAGAAAAGTGAATTTTAACTAAAAACTAATGAAAATATACTAAAAACTAACTAGATCATACTAAAAACATACTAAAAACAATGCCAAAAAGCGTACAAATTATCTGCTCATCAGGAGGCAACCCGATAAATTCGTATCCTTAGCCAATTTTCGTAGTAGTAGTTTATTAGTTATTTTATTGAGTTCTTACTAATTTTCTGATCATGCAGCTATTTTATCGCAGGAACCGAACACCTCAAGATCATAAAAAAATGTGCATACGACGCACAAGCGTCACTGACGCGAACGCGTTGATCATGTGTGAGTGAAAAAATAAATTTAACAGAGAGTTGCGCAGGAGTGGCGCCAGAATGGAGCCTTTCACACAAACGATCCCACGCGTTTGCGTACCCCACGCGTTCGCGTCGTTTGTGATTTTCACCATTCACGCGGGCGCGTCTTGACGCGAACGCGTGACCTGTAAATTCGACGTAAAAGAGTGTTTGGGCAGAGAGTTGTGCTGGTTTGGGGCAGGAAGTGTGCTAAAAGCACAAATTTGGGCATATGGCCATCCACGCAAGCGCGCACATGACGCGAATGCGTCGTATGAATAATTGGCTCCCAATCCATGTGAACAGAGAGTCGCGCGGGCGCGCGGCTAACTTCGCACGAAGCGCACAAAATCCAGGGCACGCAGACGCGTGCCCGACGCTAACGCGTCATTATGAAGAATCCGCGATTCACGCGTATGCGTGCCGTACGCGTACGCGTCGCTTGCGCCGCCCAGTTTTCTTTCTCTCTCTTTCCCAATCCTAAATTCTCTCTTATTCTTTTATCCTTTTATTTTTCTCTCCTCATAATCTCCATCTCTTCTACTTTCAGTTCTTCTTTGCTTGAGGACAAGCAAACCTTTAAGTTTGGTGTTGTTGGACGCTGCGCTTATTGGTTTTCTGGCACAAAAGGGAGGCGAATCATCTTCATTGAGGAGCACAACCTGAAGAATAGAGCCACCACTAGGATAACTAAGGTGGTTGAGTTCCTTTCATTTTTTTCCCTCTCCTCTTTTTCTATGTTATGTTCCGGTTTTTTGCTATTTTACGTTGTTTGTTGCATGATCCTTTATTAGTGAGAATCCTAGGTCTAGTTTAGTTTTTCCTTAAGTGCTTTAATTCTGAAAGATGTCTCATGTATTGCCCACTGAGCTTGAAATAAAAAAAAATTTTAAAAGTGATATATTGCATGAGAAATTGAGTTAAGTGTAAGAGTAGTCTTATTTACTTAAACGTGGTGGTATTTTCTGTGATTTCTAAATGCATGATATGAACAGTGCATATTTGAATTTGAATCAAGGGATGTTGATCTATAAGGAACAGGAATTTAGAGAATTATTATGACTTTTCTGAAATAAACAAAAATTTAATCCTTGAAGCCAATATAAATAAATAAATAAATAATACTAAAAGCAAGGTCCAAGGCTCTGAGCATCAATGACTAGGGAGGTCAGACATGATTAAAAGCTCAAAGAGTTGTTTCCCTAGTCATATGCTTGTGGTGTGATTGTGTCAAGTAATCCTTGAGACAGAACACTTAGAGTTGAGATCAATTACATTTAACAGAGTATGCCAAAGGCTTTGAGCACCACTGTCTGGGAGTAATTAAAAGAAAAATAAGAACTCAAAGAGAGTCCCCCAGTTAAGTGCTTGTGGTGTTTCTGTGTCAAGTAAAGCTTGAGACAAAACATCTAAAGTCACGGCTAGGCTCAAGGTGCAAAGCACCAAAGAAAAATAAATTAAAGTAAATTTTGCTGTGTTCAAGGATTAAATTGAAATATAAAGATCAGAGAATTCATAACATTATCTGGATTCTAATTCCGAATGACAATAACATTCTTGATTCAAAGGAGAGTGAGATGCCAAACCTATTCAGGATTATAGTTATAAACCCCACTATAAAAAGAGACATGAGCTTAATCAAACTCTCATTCTCATGCAAATTCACATCCCAAGCCTATATTAGTTTTGGTTGCTTGAGGACAAGCAACAGTTTAAGTTTGGTGTTGTGATGCGTGAGCATCTTATCTATCTTTTCCTAGTGAATTTGCATCTAATTTGTTGAGTTTAATTAAGAATTAATTATATTTTAGCCACTATGGATGCTATTTTGAGTTTTGTGTAATTTTATTTATTTTAGGTAGCATTCGGAGGAATTTGATGAAGTTTCTGCAGAGAAAAAGAAGAAACCAAAGAGATGACTAGCAAAGACCGGCGCGGACGCATGGCTCACGCAACCGCGTGGAATGGAGAAATCACAATGACGCGATCGCGTGCCTGACGCGAACGCGTGGACAGGAATCTGTATAAATGACGCGAGCGCGTGGACGACGCGGACGCGTCACGTGCGCGATCTGCAATAATACAAAAAATGCTTGTTAGAATTTTTAGGCCGCGTTTTAACCCAGTTTTTGGCCCAGAAAACACAGATTGGAAGCTGCAAAATGGACAATCAAGTGGTCCCCACCCATCAGCTGAAGACTTATTAATTAATTCGAATTTAAATTCAAATCTTATCTTGGAGGAAAAGATATTATTTTTTAGTTTTAGATAATTAGATTTTAAATTTTATTAGGATTAGTTATAAATAGAAACTCTGTACATGTAGACAAATACCTAATTGTTACCAGAACCCTTATTTTTCTACTCTGAACCATGAGCAACTAGTCCTCCATTGTTAAGGTTAGGAGCTCTGTCTATTTTGATGGATTGATTCATTTGATCTTTTTAATTTAATTCATGTCTTGATTTATATTTCAATAAGTGTTTTCGTTCTTATTTTATGAATATGGGTGGAACGGAAGTACGACCCATATTCTAATTGAGTTCTTGTAAAACTTGGAAAAGCTCTTTACTCGAACAACAGCTTGAAAACACATTATACTGAATTTTTAATTGTTTGTATTTAACGGAATACGTGACATATAATCCCCTTATTTATGGATAATTAGGATTCTTTTGGCATATAAACTAGAAATTAATCATCACTCTCTAATTGAAATTAATTGACCAAGAAATTGGGAATTAATGAATTTTAGAGGAGACTAGGAAGGTCAAAGGAATTGGGGTCTAGTCACATATGGTTTGCTGGTGCACGAAATTGCAATCACACTTTTGCAATCCGCACAACTAACCAGCAACTGCACTGGGTCGTCCAAGTAATACCTTACGTGAGTAAAGGTCGAATCCCACGGAGATTGTTGGCTTGAAGCAAGCTATGGTTATCTTATTATTCTTAGTCAGGATATAATATCAATAATAATTTTTAGTTTTAATTGTAAAAAGTAAAAGAGCATGAAATAAATACTTATTATGCAGTAATGGAAAATATGTTGGAGTTTTGGAGATGCTTTGTCCTCTGAATTCCTGCAACATAATGCTTTCTCACTTTCATAAATGCAAGGCTCCTTCCATGGCAAGCTGTATGTAGGGCATCGCTATTGTCAATGGCTACTTCCCATCCTCTCAGTGAAAATGGTCCAAATGCTCTGTCACAGCACAGCTAATCATCTGTCGGTTCTCGATCATGTCGGAATAAGATCCATTGATCCTTTTGCGTCTGTCACTATGCCCAACACTTGCGAGTTTTAAGCTCATCACAGTCATCCAATCCTAGAATCCTACTCGGAATACCACAGACAAGGTTTAGACTTTCCGGATTCTCAAGGATGCTGCCAATGGATTCTAGTTTATACCACGAAGATTCTGATTAAGGAATCTAAGAGATACTCATTCAATCTAATGTAGAATGGAGGTGGTTGTCGGGCACAAGTTCATGGATTGAGGAAGGTGATGAGTGTCATGGATCATCACCTTCTTCATAGTGAAGCGCGAATGAACATCTTAGATAGGAACAAGCGTGTTTGAATGGAAAACAGAAATCATTGCATTAATTCATCGAGACGCTACAGAGCTCCTCACCCCTAAAAATGGAGTTTAGAGACTCATGCCATCAAAAAGTACAAAATTCAGATCTAAAATATCATGAGATATAAAATAAGTCTCTAAAAGTTGTTTAAAGACTAAACTAGTAACCTAGGTTTACAGAAAAAGAGTTAACTAAGATGGATAGTGCAGAAATCCACTTTCGGGGCCCACTTGGTGTGTGCTGGGGTTGAAACTTAAGCTTCTCACGTGCCTGGGCTGTTTCTGGAGTTGAACGCCAGGTTGTAACCTGTTTCTGGCGCTGAACTCCAACTTGCAACCTGTTTCTGGCGCTGAACGCCAGATTGCAACATGGAACTGGCGTTAAACGCCAGTTTACATCGTTTATCTTCATGCAAAGTATAAACTATTATATATTGGTGGAAAGCCCTGGATGTCTACTTTCCAACCCAATTAAGAGCGTGCCATTTGGACTATTGTAGCTCCAAACAATCTATTCCGACTGCAGGGAGGTCAGAATCCAACAGCATCAGCAGTCCTTTTTCAGCCTAAATCAGATTTTTGCTCAGCTCCCTCAATTTCAGCCAGAAAATACCTGAAATCACAGGAAAACACACAAACTCATAGTAAAGTCCAGAAATATAAATTTTGCCTAAAAACTAACTAAAACACACTAAAATCTACATGAAATTACCCTCAAAAAGCGTATAAAATATCCGCTCATCACAACACCAAACTTAAACTGTTGCTTGTCCCCAAGCAACTAGATAAATAAAATAGGATAAAAAGAAATTAAGAAGTAATAATATCTCAGAGTTTTAAGTGAAGCTCAGATTCTAATTTGATGCGCGGCACTAGTAGCTTTTTGCCTCTTAACAGTTTTGGCATCTCACTTTATCCTTTGAAATTCAGAATGATTGGCATCCATAGGAACTCAGAATTCAAATAGTATTCTTGGAGGAAAAGATATCATTTTTTAGTTTTAGATAATTAGATTTTAAATTTTATTAGGATTAGTTATAAATAGAAACTCTGTACATTTAGACAAATACCTAATTGTTACCAGAACCCTTATTTTTCTACTCTGAACCATGAGCAACTAATCCTCCATTGTTAAGGTTAGGAGCTCTGTCTATTTTCATGGATTGATTCGTTTGATCTTTTTAATTTAATTCATGTCTTGATTTATATTTCAATAAGTGTTTTCGTTCTTTATTTTATGAATATGGGTGGAACGGAAGTATGACCCATATTCTAATTGAGTTCTTGTAAAACTTGGAAAAGCTCTTTACTTGAACAACAGCATGAAAACACATTATACTGAATTTTTAATTGTTTGTATTTAACGGGATACGTGACATATAATCCCCTTATTTGTGGATAATTAGGATTCTTTTGGCATATAAACTAGAAATTGATCATCACCCTCTAATTGAAATTAATTGACCAAGGAATTAGGAATCAATGAATTTTAGAGGAGACTAGGAAGGTCTAAGGAATTAGGGTCTAATCACATATAGTTTGCCATGAAATTAAATCTTGCATGATTAAATTAATTAGTAATAAACATTAATCCGGAAATTAGATAACTCTGAAACCTTAACTGCTTTCTCAATACTTTATTCTCAACTTATTTATCTGCCTGTCTTTAATATTCCAAGTTTGCTATTTAATGCTCTATGAATATCTCAAAACCATTTTCTGCTTGCCTAACTAAGCTTATCACTCAATATCTGTTGCTTAATCCATTAATTCTCATGGGATCGACCCTTACTCACGTAAGGTATTACTTGGTATGACCCGGTGCACTTGTCGGTTAGTAATGTGGGTTGTAAAATACCGCACCAAGAGCGTAGGTAAACTTTTCTATTTTTTGGTAGTTCATCTCGGCTCCTTGTAATGCTTTACTGATGAAGTATACGAGTTGTTGCCCACCGTTGTCTTCTCGGACTAATGCTGAGGCCACTGCCCGACTTCCTACCGCGAGGTACAATACGAGTGGTTCTCCTTCCCGTGGCCGAGTTAGGATAGGTGGCTGTCCCATGAACCTTTTGAAATCTTGGAAGGCTTGCTCGCACTCTGTTGTCCATTCAAACTTCTTTCCCTTCCTTAGAGTGGCGTAGAAAGGAAGAGATCTTATTGCCGATTCGGCTAGAAATCTGGATAAGGCTGCTGATGCACGAAATTGCAGTCACACTTTTGCAATTCCGCACAACTAACCAGCAAGTGCACTGGGTCGTCCAAGTAATACCTTACGTCAGTAAGGGTCGATCCCACGGAGATTGTCGGCTTGAAGCAAGCTATGGTTATCTTGTAAATCTTAGTCAGGATATCAACAATTATCAGGGTTGAGTGTAAAAAGCAAAGGAACATGAAATAAGTACTTGTTTTGCAGTAATGGAAAACAGGTTGAGGTTTTGGAGATGCTCCATCTTCTGAATCTCTGCTTTCCTACTGTCTTCTTCTTCAAGCACGCAAGGCTCCTTCCATGGCAAGCTGTATGCAAGGGTTTCACCGTTGTCAGTGGCTACCTCCCATCCTCTCAGTGGAAATGTTCAACGCACCCTGTCACGGCACGGCTATCCATCAGTCGGTTCTCAATCAGGCCGGAATAGAATCCAGTGATTCTTTTGCGTCTGTCACTAACGCCCCGCCTTCAGGAGTTTGAAGCTCGTCACAGTCATTCAATCATTGAATCCTACTCAGAATACCACAGACAAGGTTGAGACCTTCCGGATTCTCTTGAATGCCGCCATCAGTTCTAGCTTATACCACGAAGATTCTGATTAAAGAATCCAAGAGATATCTACTTAATCTAAGGTAGAATGGAGGTGGTTGTCAGGCACACGTTCATAGTTGAGAATATGATGAGTGTCACGGATCATCACATTCATCCGGTTTAAGAACAAGTGATATCTTGGAATAGAAACACGCGTGAATGAATGAAAAACAGTAGTAATTGCATTAATCCATCAAGACACAGCAGAGCTCCTCACCCCAAACCATGGGGTTTAGAGACTCATGCTGTAGAAGGTACACAAAGAAACGTGTAAAGTGTCATGAGGTACTGATACAATGTCAAAAGATCCTATTAATAGTGAGCTAGTAACCTAGGGTATACAGAAATGAGTAAATGACGTAAAAATCCACTTCTGGGTCCACTTAGTGTGTGCTTGAGCTGAGCATTGAAGCTTTCATGTGTAGAGACTTTTTCTGGAGTTAAACGCCAGCTTTCATGCCAGTTTGGGCGTTTAACTCCAGTTTTTATGCCAATTCCAGCGTTAAACGCTGGAAATTCTGAGGCATATTTGCAACGCCGGTTTGGGCCATCAAATCTCGGGCAAAGTATGGACTATTAGACATTGCTGGAAAGCCCAGGATGTCTACTTTCCAATGCCGTTGAGAGCGCGCCAATTGGGCTTCTGTAGCTCCAGAAAATCCACTTCGAGTGCAGGGAGGTCAGAATCTAACAGCATCTGCAGTCCTTTTCAGTCTCTGAGTCAGATTTTTGCTCAGGACCCTCAATTTCAGCCAGAAAATACCTGAAATCACAGAAAAACACACAAACTCATAGTAAAGTCCAGAAAAGTGAATTTTAACTAAAAACTAATAAAAATATACTAAAAACTAACTAGATCATACTAAAAACATACTAAAAACAATGCCAAAAAGCGTATAAATTATCCGCTCATCAGCTGCCAACCTCCCGTTGAGTTGTTGTACCTCTTTGACACAAGTCGGACTCTTCATGTCGAGTATGGCCCGGCATTTATCCGGGTTTGCTTCGATTCCTCTTTGTGTGAGCATAAAACCCAAGAATTTGCTAGCTTCTACTGCGAAGGTACATTTTGCGGGATTGAGTCGCATGCCATGCCGTCTTATAGTGTCAGATACTTGGGTCAGATTGGACAATAGCATCTCTTCATTTTGTGTTTTTATCAGCATGTCATCTACATAGACTTCCATGATTTTTCTGATGTGATCCAAAAAGACCTTATTCGTTAATCTCTGATAAGTAGCTCCCACATTTTTAAGACCAAAAGACATGACGATGTAGCAATAGTTTACTTTTGGGGTTAAGAAGGAAGTTTTTTCTTGGTCGGGTGGATACATTGGAATTTGATTGTATCCTGAATATGCATCCATAAACGAGAGGTATTCATATCCGGAGGAGGCATCTACCAGAGCGTCGATGCTCTAGAGTGGATAAGGATCTTTTGGGTAGGCTTTGTTGATATCAGTGTAGTCGGTGCACATTTGCCACTTCCCATTTGATTTTTTCACCAAGACGACGTTAGCTAGCCATAGTGAGTATTTGACTTCTCTTATGAACCCTGCCTCCAGTAGAGCTTGTATTTGCTCTTCCATAGCTTGAGAGCATTTTGGTCCGAGCTTTCTACGCCTCTATTGTACTGGCCGAGATCCTAGGTAGACTGCTAGTTTGTGGCACATTAACTTGGGATCTATGCCTGGCATGTCTGCAACCTTCCACGCAAAGAGGTCGACGTTATCTCGTAAGAACTGTATGAGTGATTCTTTTATGTCTCCTTTTTAGGATTGTACCGATATTGGTCGTTTGGTCTGAGGTGTCCCCGATCTGGACTTTCTCTATTTCACCTTTGGGCTGTGGGCGGAGTTCTTCCCGCCTCTGAACTCCACCGAGTTCGATTATGTGGAATTCTTCTCCTTTGCCTCTGAGGTTTAGACTTTCTTGGTAACACCGGGGTACCGTCTTCTGGTCTGCCTTTATTGTAGCTATCCCTTATGCAGTCGAGAATTTCATGCATAGGTGTGGAGTCCAGACTATTGCACCGAGTTGATTTAATGTCGTCCAACCTATTAAGACATTGTAGGCTGAACTTACGTCGACCACGATGTAATCTATCTTGAGTGTTCTTGACTGGTTTCTTTTTCCGAAGGTTCTGTGTAGCGAGATGTATCCAAGCAGTTGAACCAGGGTTTCTCCTAATCCAAACAGGCTGTTTGGATATGCTCTGAGTTCTTTTTCTTCCAAGACGAGCTTGTCGAAGGCAGTTTTGAACAAGATGTCGGCGGAGCTCCCTTGGTCTATCAGTGTGCGGTGGAGATTTCCATTCGCTAGTATAACAGTGATGACCATGGGATCATCGTGTCCTGAGATTATACCGGATGCGTCTTCTCTGGTGAAGGTAATCGCGGGAATGTCGGGTGCTTCCTCCTTCCCCTCGATATGATATACATCTTTAAGATATCTTTTGCGATATGATTTGGAGACTCCTCCTCCCGCAAATCCACCGTGTATCATGTGGACGTGTCTTTCTGGTGTACGAGGTGACCGTTCGGTTTGTCCGACATCTTCTTCCCTTCTTCTTTTTCTTTGCTCATCGTCCCGGCTAGCTAGATACCGATCTAGCTTCCCCTCTCTTACTAGCTTTTCTATGACATTTTTTAAGTCAAAACATTCGTTGGTGTGGTGCCCGTGGATGCGATGATACTCACAATATTCGCCCCGATTTCCTCCTCCTTTTTTGCCTTTGAGTGGTCGAGCTGGAGGTATTTTTCAGTGTGGCAAACCTCTCTGTAGACATCCACAAGGGACACCCGAAGAGGGGTGTAATTGTGGTATTTTTTAATTTTTTCTCCATGTCGATCTTCCTTCTTTTTGGACTCTTTGTCCTTATCCCGGGAGGTGAATCCGGATTTTGAGGTCTCTCCTAGCCGAGAGTTTTCCTCCATAATGATATACTTCTCTACTCGTTCTTGCACTTCGTTTAGAGATGCGGGGTATTTTTTCGATATAGATTGGCTAAAAGGTCCCTCTTGTAAGCCATTGATGAGGTCCATAATGGCAGCTTCAGTTGGTAGGCTCTGTATGTCCAGGCATATTTTGTTGAATCTTTCCATGTAGTTGCGAAGACTTTCCCGTTCTCCTTGCCTGATTCCTAATAGACTTGGGGTGTGCTTAGCCTTGTCCTTTTGGATGGAGAATCTGGCCAAAAACTTTTTGGCCAAGTCGTCGAAACTCGAGATGGACCTAGGAGGTAAATTGTCGAACCATCTTATTGATGTCTTTGTTAAAGTATTCAGAAAGGCTTTGCAATGAACTGTATCTGAGGTGTCGGTGAGGTACATTCTACTTCTGAAATTGCTGAGATGATGGCCAGGATCCGTAGTGCCGTCGTACAGAGTCATATCTAGGAGTTTAAAGTCTTTTGGAATTTTGGTCTTCATGATCTCCTTGGTAAATGGATCTTGTTCCTTGCGAGAGCTGTCCTCGTGAGGGGATTGGTTGGTTTTGGTCTTGAGATCGGCTTCGAGTTTTAGGAGTTTGTCTTCCAATTTCCAGCGTCGCCTTATTTCCTTTTGTAGGTCTTTCTCGGCCTCTCGTTGACGTAGGGCTTCTTCTTCAAGTTGTTTTAAACGCTCTTGAAGTGCCTCCATGGCTCCTGCGTTTGAATTTTTTTCGTTGTTAAGTCGAGGAGTATCCTTTGGTGTAGTGTCCGTGTTTTTGTGTGACGTTCTATCATCTAGATCTAAATTGTGGTCATTATCATAGTCGTCCGCCATGACGATGGGATGACTTCCAGGTTCCCCGGCAACGGCGCCAATGTTCCGAGGGTTACCTAAAACTGTAGGTCGATCTCAAATGAGATCTTCTGTACTGGTCGGAGTTGTTGTTTCTGACTTGTTGGACTTGGTGATGGTGCTGATCCTTCGTCACCGGAGGGTGGTGGTACCTGCAAGGGACTCTGATGTTTAAGTTAGCAAGGGTATTAAGCATGTTTTTTTTGTAGAATCAGAGTATGAATTATACCTGGGTGCTCCAGTGTATTTATAATGGTGTAGGGCGACCTTCTTAGATAAGATAAGTTAGTTATCTTATCTTATCTTTGAGTGAGGTCATCTTATCTTCAAGGAAACCGCCCTTCTCTCTGTAGGCTTGGGCTGCCTCTGGATTTGGGTCGTGTTCCTCTATCTTGGCCTTCTTCTGAGCTTTCCTGGCAAAAGATGGACGGCCAAGATCAACCAGAATCCGTGGTAGCATGGATCAGACTGCTCCTAAATAACTGAAGCACTGTGAACTCTGCTGCCAGCCCGGTCATATGCGCAGGAATTGTGACCAACGAGGACATACTGCTACCAGGGATGTTTAGATGCTATGATGATTTTTTTGTTGTTGTTAAGTTCATTGTATGATGTATGTTAAAGTCGTTTAATATTAGATGTTGTGCTCAATCTATCCGGTAGTATACCGTATTATACTAGTTTAATACCATCATTAACGTAATCTGCTTAACTTTATTCGGTGGCGGGAGAACCTGAAACCTCTCATGGAACCATGTGAAGTGAATCGTCATCTACTTGACTTTATTCGGTGGACTGAACAATTTCTGAAACCATCCCATGCTGGTCTTCCGTTGTCCATCAAATGCCCAAAGTCAATGAGGCACCTACTAACGGCCTCCCCATCAATGGACAAACCCAGCTGATACGTCACATTCTATAGAGTGATGGTGCATTCTTCAAACGGCATGTGGAAGGTGTGCATTTCAGGACACCACCTCTTAATGAATGCGCTAAGTAGAGGCTCATCAACCCAGAACTAGTGACTGTTCAGTCTAGCCAAGTGATACAAACCCGCAGTTTCCAAATATGGTATGATCCGTTCATGTAGACGCATATTCTGTTGTCTCCTAACACAAGAAATACACCTAATCGGCTGCAACATATAGAAGACAACATTATTTCGACACTCTTCCACTTTTAAAAATATACGGTTCATTAACGGAAAGATTAATTCGACACATCAAAATTAAAAAAATTACGGTTCATTAACGAAAAAATTAATTCGACACATATCAAATTATTACAAAATATAGTTCATTAACGAAAAAATTAATTCGCAAAAAATCAAGTTTTAAAAAAATATGGTTCTTTAATGAAAAAAATTAATTCCACGCATATCAAATTTTAAAAACAATTTGTTCACTAATATAGACAATTAATTCACAAAAAATCAAATTTTAAAAAAATATGGTTTTAACAAAAAAAAATTAATTCAATACTAATAAAAATTTTACGTACAAATCACTACACTATAAATTACTTACGAATTACACAAAGCACACATAAAATTTTAACATATAAATTTTAAAAAAATTAACTCCTTACTAATGAAATTTTAATATATAAAAAACCAACCTCTTAGTTGATGTTTTCAGCTATGTGAGCAACACCATTCAATCGGTATATGCAATGTTGGTCTTCTATGGCTCCACCACTTCAGAGTCTTATTGCCTCCGGATTCTCACCTCTAACAATTTCTTACCCCAACAATGTAATCTGTCACTTGGTCACGCGAATTATGTATATATATACAGGGCGAAGCTAGACAATATTTATTAGGGGGTCAATATTTTTTTTAGTTTTTTATTTTAACAAAAAAATTAAAAATAACTATATATATAATTTTTATTAGAAATAGCAACTAAGATTTAAAATTTACTTTTTATAAGATAACCGAACATATTGTATATTAAAATACTTAAACACAAATATTTTAAAACTAATTTCAAATATTGTAAATATAGGTTGTTACATACTTGCTTTTAGAATCTTCAAATACTATTTAATTCCTTGTTTGATGTTTCCTGTAATTAAAAAAAATGTATATGTTTCGTGTAAATAATTTAAATCACAACCATAACTTATGGAATGTTAATAATAATATTATTAGAGCTAAAATAAATTAAAATTTGTAACTTACATAGACAATTGAACTCGACGTTTTTTCCTTGATTCAAAGTCATCTATTATTGAATCTGTACTGAAAATAGCTACAATTTCTTTCTCAATGTAAATGACTAAATTATCTGGAAGAAATTTGTCTGTCATTTTCAAGGTTCAGAAAACCGGACCGGTCATCAAACCGCTCTAGTCACTGGTTCACTGGTTTACTGGTCTAACCGGTCTAACCGGTGGTTCAACCGAAAAAACCGTTTTAGAATAGAATAATAAATAAATTATAAAATACACATCCTAAAATATAATTATAGTCTAATATAAATCTTAAAATATCTTCAAAATTTAAAACACTACATAAAATATCATCAACTAAATACATATATGATCTTATCAAAATCCAAACTCAAAAGTTAAATAGTAATAAAAGCATATCTAAATATTAAATCCCAACATCATGGTTTATCAATCATTAAAATCCGCAAGAACTTGTTACAAATCTGCTTCGGTGGGATGATCTTCACTTTCATTCCCACCTTTGATATAAAGACCACTACTACCACCGCTACTTTGAATAAATCAGCATCAATTTCACCTAATAAAATAGACATGTTATCATTATATTATAAGCTAACAACATTCTAAAAAATCAATTTCAGCCGATTGCTACATGCCAATTAGGTAGTTAACAACAACAAAATATAGAATAAGAATGCTTATACAGATGAAGATCCAAGGGAAAAAATGACATGTTCTACTGAACAAAAAAACAAGAGACAGTGGGATGCGGGTATACCTATACCAGAATAAAAGGTAAAGATACACCACTGGGAGGGTTTTCTAAGCTATATAATTGCTCATTTCTTTTTATAAGGTTCTGAATACCTACAAACTTGATTAAACAATACAGGTAGTTAGCACACAGAAACTAAACATAACAGAAATCAAACCATTTGTTCACAAATTGCAAATTGGAATTCAATTGAACAGAGGAAGTTCACAAATTAACAATTTGGAATACAATTAAACAGGAGAAAGTTCACAAATTGAACAACAATTGAACAGATTTCAGATTTATTTCTTATACAAACTGAACAGAGGAAGTTCACAAATTGAATACAATGGAATAACAACAGTTTTCAGATTATTTATTTCTTATACTAACCAATGATGAAGGGTTCCTCTCTTCAAGCTTGTGGGGGACTAGAATCAATCAACAGAGTAGCTGTTGGGATAATCTTCCTTCTTAATTCTTATATACCTCAAAAAATTTCCTACAAAATGAAAACTGAGCACAAAATAAGGCCTTAAAACAAAAACAAAACAACACTCACAGCCAGAAATCAGAACATTCACACAGCCAGAAATCAAGAACAATCAGCACAATATACTAAAAAGAGTCAGAAATCAAGAACAATCAGCACAATATACTAAAAAGAGTCAGAAATCAAGAACAATCAGCAACTAAAATTAAAATACAGCAACAAATAATCACCCTAAATACTAAAATCGATAAATCTATCAACAAAAATTCAAAAACAGTTGATTCAAAAGTTAAAAAACACTAAAACAGCAGCAGCAAGTACCAAACAGCAACAAGTAATCCCTAATCACACTAAACCTGAAATTTCAACAGTAACAAGTAATCCCTAATCACACTAAACCTGAAATTTCAACAAACATTACAAACAGCAACAAGTAATCCCTAATCCCTAAACAAAATTTTCAATAATGATTTCATTTTCATTTTTAGCAGCAGCAAGAAAATTTTAACCAAAATTTCAGAAATCAAAGAAAGAGCAGCAGCACAAAATCAGCAAAAATTATCAATTTCATATTAAAAATCAACAAACAGAGGCTCTGGGGAGAGAAGACGAAGACACGAACAAAATAGACAGAGACACTAACCTTTGATGGAGGCACGGACGGCGACCAGGGAGACGACGGCGAGCGGCGATACGGCAGAAATTTGCTTCAAGCCAACAAAACAGAGAAGCCACGGAGGTCGGACGGATGATGGGAAAGCAGGACGCCGAGTTACAAGAGAGGGCCAGGCCACGGACGGCGCCGACAGCACGGACGGCGGCAGCACTGCGGCAGAACCATTGCAAAATGCAGAGAGAGCCTCGGGTTTTGGTAATTGGTTTGGTGAGTTAAGATGAAGAGCCGAAGAGGACCTGCCGACTTACTGGATTCCGGACACTGGGAAGAGGAAGAAGCGGCGATGCTGAGGAACTGGAGACGGCGGCGGCATTGAGGAACTGGGAACGGCGGCGACGATAGAGGGCTAGGGTTCCTTTGCTTCAGAGTTCTCCATGGAGTGAGTGTGAAATGAATGAATGATTGGGGGAAGAGAGGGGGGTTGGGTGGAGTGGAATGGATCCGTTTATTTCTTTTTTTTTGTTTAAATTAAAAACGACGCCGTTTTTCCGAACCGGCCGGTCACCGGTCCGGCCCAACCGGCCGGTTTTTGACCGATTCACCGGTTTTTCAACGATTTTTTCAATTGTGGTTTTTACAGGAGGACCGGACCGTTTGCATTGTCGGTTCGCGGTTAAACCGGTCGAACCGGTCGGTCCGGTCCAGTTTTCAGAACCTTGGTCATTTTACTTCAAAGCCTTGTTTTAACGATTTTCATTGTCAAGAAAGTTCTTTCTATTGTTGCTATAGATACTAAAAGAGTCAAGACATTGTGAATCAGTCTATGAACCAAATGATAAGTTCTTAATTTTTCTATTTCTTTCAATATTTGACATAACTCAGAATGTATCCCAACATCTTTTAAATGATTCAGTATATCAAATGCATAATGTTGTAATTGAGCATTCAAAAGAATCCTTTCATGATAAAAAAATCTGAAGGATAAAATTTTTCAGCTAACTTGCATATATTCTGAATATTAAACAACTTAAAATTGTGTTTAGGGTCTAAAGCATAACTTAAAGTTAAAAGCTCCATGGTTTCCTCATTGAATCTACTATTTAACTCTTGAATTTGAGAGTTAATTGCTGCCAAAAACACATCTACTCGATAATGATGCTCGATTGTTATCTTTGGTTGATGAAATCGACCTCTTCCAACTGTGTATTGTGTATTCATATCAGGGATGTCAATTTCATGTTTCTCACAAAACTTCTTAACAAGCTCAATTAAATTGCACCAACCATTATCCCCCAATTTTTGAAGTAGTTTTGATGTGAAAATAACATGTATTGCATTCAAAATATCTTGGAATTTTTGTTGTAATGCTTGGCACAAAATATTAGTAATCTCCATAAATTTCTTCATCAAATGTAAAGAAAAAACAAATTCAAACGAGGATAGCACTTTGAACCTATGTTGATTGAAGATTCCATAGAATACTCTAATAGAATACTCTAACCGTGAAGGGTATAATTCAAACCAAAAAGTTTGAAAACAACGACGATGACTTGTATCACTCGAGAAAGGATAATTATCAAGTATTGGTTGATTTAGTCCAGCTCTAAGATAAGCTCAACGAATTTCATCTCTTTTACTTGGATGAAACTTTCAAATCATTGGTCGAATTCCTGAATCTCTTACCAAATGACATACTTCCATTTGTTCAGGATTAAGTCGGGGTGTTTTGACTTTGAACTATCTTGTTGAGGAGCTAAAGTACTCATGTTTGATGCCTCAAATATTGAAGAGGTTGGTGTTGATGTAGCAACATTAGAAATATTTTCACTTTTCTAGCTAGTCTTTTTTAAAAAAGTGTCTATTATTTTCATCTTACTCATGATTTAACTAAATTCCTACAATTGAGAATTTACATAGATAATAAGATAAACATTATGCAACTTAACTAAATTCAATTTATTTTATTTTTTGCAAATTAATAATATCAATGTCACAAACAATTAATAATGAGAAAAAAATTAAAAACAATACAAGGATAACATTATAATTACATGATTATCATCTTCAATTTTTTTTTAAAACCTAAATTATTATTATATGATTATAAACTAGATAAATAAATAAATTTATAAATTATTCAAGAAAATAAGTAAAAAAATAACTTACAAAAAAAAGAAGAATAAGAGATGATAATGGAAGACCAAAGACTACTTGCTATCTTTTAAGTTGTAATGATAATGGAAATATGGAATGATATTTTGTTTTTAATTGAAAGAAGAGAAAATAATGGAAGAAGTGATTTGTTGGCATTTTGTTGCTGCCCTTTCAAATTCTTCACTTCTAATATGGATTAGGACTTTTTTTTTAACTAAACATATAGCCCATTCATAACCCAAATAATACACTACTTTTCAATTATTTTTTACTAAATCTATTTTTTGAATGAACATTACGGACAACGAAATAATTTTTTAAAGGGGGAGGCCATATATTTTTTTAAGGGGGCCTACACTTTTATTTTTTTATTATTTTTGTAAATAAATTTTTTGGGGGAGGGGGGCCACTGCCTCCACTGTATCATATGTAGTTTCGCCCCTGTATATATAGCTACTCATAAATCGTGGAAGGGCTATCAAGGTTTATGTCCACAATATTTTTTCGTAAATCGTGAAAAAGATATCACAATTTACGTCCGTATGTTTTTTTTCATAAACCGTAGAAGGAGTACCACGATTTATATGTTTCTTCAAAAAAGTGGGAATTCTATGATTTACATATAATGTAAATAGGATAAGTAACCAATTCTCAATTGTTGTATTTGGGTAAATATTTGTTTCATTTGTTTTATTTAAGTAAATTGTCTTTGTAAATTTAAAAATAAGTGATATTTTAATAATAATTATTCCCATAAATTTTACTAATAGGTTTGCTTTATTATTCTAAATACTTTTGAGAATAGTGGAGAACATTTAAAAATTAAATTTATTATAAAATTTTATATCTATAATTATTTTTATAATAATTAATTGTGTGATAATTAATTTATATTCTTATATATTTTATTCATATAATTTATATTCGTATATTATTAATTAACTTCTTTTTAGTTTAAAATTATTAATTTTAATTACACGCTATTTTTCTATGATGTACGGATATTGACATAGACAAGGAATACACGGACACACGATTTTAAAATTTTTATGACACAGTGACACAACATATATATCTAAAATATAAAATATTTTTTAGATAAATTGTAATGATATTTTGATATTTTATTGATATTAAAATATAAATTTATTTTTTAATTATTTTTAATATATCTTTTAATTATATACAGTATTTAAAATATTTTTATTTTAATAATTAATAATATATATTATTTCTAAACTCATTTTCAAGAATACATGTTATGAATAAAACTAGACACACTAACACATGATGGTATTTAGGTATGTCTAAGCATGTTTAGAAAAACATTTTTTATTAGAACACAGTTGAACACGAAAAACACGTATATCAAATGAGTGTCGATGAGTATCGTGTCTAAAATATATCCAAGTATCAGACACGACAAATTGAATTTTAGTTACCAATTTTTCCTTCTTTCACTAAACTTGTACACCATAAAATTGTTAACTGAAGTTAGGATTTTTTTTTTCTTTCACTGATCGCATAGAGCTTGTCACTGTGGGATTGTATTTCAGTTTAGAAAATTTGGAGAAATAGTAGTTTTTTATGGTTTATTTATTTTTTGATGGTTTATTCATTTAGTCTTAATTTTAAAAATATTTGGATATATGTTTGTTGATGGTTTATTCACTTTTTGATAGTTTATTCATCTATTCTTAATTTCAAAAATATTTGGGTGTTGGATAATATTATAAGCTGGTTATGTTTTGTTGATGATTTGTTCATTTTTTTATGGTTCATTCATGTACTCTTAATGTTGAGAATATTTGAGCGTTAATTTTTATTATGAGATGATTATGTTTTTTGATGCGTTATTCACTTCTTGATGGTTTATTCATGTACAATTAATTTTGAGAAGATTTGGGTGTTGGATAATGTTATAAGTTGATTATATATTTTGATGTTTACTTGTGTCCTCTCAATTTTAAAAACATTTGGTGTTTGATAATATTATAAATTGAATATTTTTTTGATGGTTTATTTACGTATTCTTAATTTTGAGAATATTTAGGTATTGGGTAATGTTAGAAGATATGGTTATATTTTTTATTTTTGGTTATTCATAAAAATGGCCACCACCACACATATCACGTTAGTGATACACCATAAAGGTAGACTTCAAAGGGGATCAGATGGCAAGTCGTGTTATGTACAAGGTAAAACTACTCAAAGACATTGGGTATCCAATTATCTCCGATTTCTATTTGCGACAGCCTGGAATGAAAATTGATGGTGGCTTGAGACTTCTACGATTTGACATGGATATTCTTAAGATGTATGAAGTTGCTGTGGAGAATAGACATAAAATTGAATTATACATAGAGCATCTCATCAGCCAAGTAGATGTTATATATGTAAATGACAAAGCTGGTGTAAGAGCAGCTGATGAGGTTGATGTTACTCCATCAAGGACGAGAGTAAAAACTTGTGCTAGGAGAACTCCTATTCCAAAGAAGGCAAAAAGTCCTAGAAGAGTTCTTCAATTAGGAGGAGTACAAACTGAGGCCCAAAGTGTAGAGGGCTAGAGGCAGCCAATGTTACAGATAAGACCCAATCAGATGCCACTACAAATCCATTAGCCTCGACTACTATACCTAAACCTAACAAGCAGAATTTTGAGGATCCTATGAGTAGACAACAGCCACCAATTGTCACCTCCCAACCTCCAGAAATACCTTTCTAACCCCCTGAACAAAATGTGCAGCCCCTTACACAACCTGTATCTAAAGAATTTGCTACACCAAACATACTTCTAGCAACATCTATCCCCCTCACCATGGAAACTTGGGGAAAATTTCTGTATAGTTTGACACTGACAACAATGCCTAGCCAAAGTCCTCGACATACATAGAACCACCCTCTAACTTTGAAAATCCACAAGATGAATTGCTCACCCAATATGTTCCTTTACCATAGAATAAGGCCCCTTTCCCAAACCATGCCTGAACCACAGCCAACACCCCTTCTACCAATCCATCTGTCACAGTCAATGCTCTAGAAACACAGAATAACAACATAGAAGAGGCTATTAGAGACACTAGAAGAAAACATATAAGGTCTACTAAGAGACCCCCTCCAACTGGACAAACATTTATCCATAATGCGGATCGGAATCAACCTCCATCAGTATTCATTTTGTTTGATAGAGGAGAATTCTTAGATGATGAATCTGGTGTCCATTGCTATGAGTCAAAGGACCTTCATAGCATTGCAAGTGATGAAGTATCCATTGCAACTATTGGAATCCCTTTTTATAAAGTGATGAAGATGGAAATATGTACGAGGTTCAAAGGTTACCTGTGAAGGTGAGTGTGGATTTAGACAGAAGGACTTGTTCATGCAGGTTGTGGCAGCTTACTAGACTTCTATGTAGGCATGTCTGTACTGCCATTGCATACCAAAATCGCAGGGCCAAGGAGTTTTCGCACAATTGGCTTATTATGGGAGCATATAACTTAGTAGTATATCAGCGGACTGTTCAACCTGTCCCAAACCAGGAATACTGGGAGAAGAGAAATCACCATCCATTGTTGCCTCCTATGTATAGAAAACCTATTAAGAGACCTACCAAAAAGAGAGACACTCGTAGAGATGGTCCTAGAGAGAATCCTGATCCCCATAGAAAAAAGAGGAGATATGGTCTCATTAAATATAAATATTGTCTGAAGGTATAAATTAACATTTCATGTCTCATTTTGTTTACTTTGTGCATATTGGTTGTCTTTTAAAAAAATTAAAATTATTGAAATTACTCATGTGTTCTCATACTATTCATAACAGCAGAGGATGTAACAAAAGAAAACTATGTCTAACAAAGAAGTTGTAGCAGGTAGTGGTAGTCACTAGTCAGCATCATGGTGCAATAGCAACAACTAAAGGTATGGCTGTTGATCTTGATGAGGATGCTGCTAGGGAGCAAGAGATGGATTGGGAAGAGACTTTGGAGGCTATAGATACTGAAGAATCAGCTTCAGATTCACCTAATATAAGTTTTTTGTATTCACTCACTTCTTCAAATTATTGGCATGAAATCAATTTATCCTGCACTAAAGATTTGACTTAATGAAATTATCTTACATAAGTGAATGTTGACGTGGTGAACTCTGTATGTGAATCCTACCAAAGAACCTATGGAAGTAAGACCTCCACCTTCTAGGTCTTCTATTGCACATTTACCACCTAGGCCTATCATGAAGCCACCATATCTAAGCGACCAATTAAGAGGAGAAACGCTAAGAGGCCACCACCATCACAACCTTCTTCCCTCAGACCTATCCCACCACAACCTACTCTCATAAGGCCTACCTAGTCAATTAAGAGGTTTATTATAATATATGAAATGAACGTCTTTTATTTAGTTCAGTTTTTAGATCACATTTTTGTTATTTAGTATACAATACCAAATTTTTTGCTACATTTGTCAATTCATGACATTCATATGTCTTGTTTTGTCAAATACGAATTACATACAAGGTCAGAAATATCAATTATATCAACAATCATGGGCAATGTCATAACACAACTTGACTTTTTCATAGCAACGAAAATGTTAACAAAATTTTAAAGTTCATCGTCATTGAAACCAAATAGCCACAAAAAGGTTCCAAAACAAGATGCATCGTACGCAGAATTAAATATTGATTAATTGGAATAGATTAAAGCCTACACAAAGCAACAAACCAAAGAAAATTGCTATAAGTCATGACCTAATAGCTCTAATTTCATCGTGGAGCTTCCCCATCTTTAACAAGATCTTCAAACTATTCTCTCCAATCTCTTTTCTTTGTCCAGTGACATTGACCTAATGCATAGCACAGCAACTATCTTGATTTTTTTCTAACAAAGGCTTTTGCCAATTCCTTCCAGTCTCCATCAATCTCATCCATCCGTAAAAAAAATTTGCAACCCATCGTCTGTAGTGTGAAACATAGTAATAAGGAATCGTTCACAAAAAAAAACCTAAACATAAGCACAAAAACAAAAAGACTTACTTTCTATATAGGATACCTAACGAATTATCTACCAGGATTTGTCAAAGTTCCAGATTGTAACAATATGACATCCTACCCACAGAAGCATCTCCCAAATAGAGTCTTCTCTTCACCCCTCTTGAAAGACGAAGTCCCCTCTCCGTTGATGCTTGCATTCGAAGAACAATGGTTATCTCTGTTTTGCCTAGACATTCTAGGATTTTCAATTTCAAATTTAGCAAACAATTGAGGATGAGGATAAATTTGGAAAAGGAGTGATGTTATAACGGTAACAAGATACTTGGACACGTCATATTGCTTTTTCATAGCTAGGTAAGCACTTAATGTGCTACGTTGGTCTCTAATTTAATGGAATAAATGAGTTAATGACGCTCAGGTACTTTCGACAGACAGACCCAGTCTTTCATGAATACAAAATTACTTTTTGTCTTATATGAGTAATTTTGCCATCATTTGTAAAGTTCAATTAGTTAATGTTAAATAAGATAAATTTTAATTTTTTGTTTGTTATCAAATATTTTTGCAAAAATTAAATGGTGTTTTCTAAATACACGCTTCATTCGTGAGTCGTGATTAGTCATCATTTTAATTTGTTATTCAATTCAACTAGGTATCCTTTAAAAATTGTACAATATTTAACTTTTTTATTACAAAATTTAAAAAAAAAAAAGTAAAACAAACACATTTAAATAAATTTAGTGTCTTTTTAAAATTGAATACACATCTAAAATACAAACTCAATAAAACTAAAATTTAAAATTTAAAATTTCTGTTTCAGTTTTATTTTTTTAATTATTAACATATTATCATTTAAATACAATTCCAAAAATATAAAGTCGCTGAAATTGAAGATTTTAATTGGTCTGTGTGATTATTTGTCCGCACCACCGTCCTCCTCGGCGCTGCCACATTATCCCCAGTGCCATTCGTCCTCTTGGCCGTTCCTCTGCAACGCCGTCATCCACCTCGCTCGTCCTTGGCATCGCCTTCCTCCTCGCCGCTCAATCCACAGCCTCACTTCGTCCTACTCCTCGTCGTGTTAGTCCTCATCAGCGTTGCTAATCCTTCTGTGTCGGAAGTGGACCTCGGATATTTTGGATGTGTTTAAGAGAAAGCGATTCATAGTTCGTCGTATATATCTGTTTAGTTATTCAATCACATTGATTTTGCATGCCATGTACAACATCCTAGTTTGCATTGGAGAATGGTTTAAGTAGAAGAAAAGAATTACAATCCTCAAATTATCAACACTGTTATATCTGCAATTACGACCACTGCAAGCGTTTAAATTTTTTATTTATGATTTTGAATGTGTTTTAGAAATATTTTGTGTATCACTTCATAATTTTAGATGTGTTACAATTATTTTTTAATGTTTAAATTTAAATTTTAGATTTATAATTTTGGATGTGTTTCAAAAATATTTTTTGTATAAATTAATAATTTGAGTAAAGGACAAATAGGTCCCTGACCTTTTTTTCGCGGACATTTTTGTCCCCAAGGATTAGAAAATACATTTATGTCCCTGACCCCTCCAAAACGCAGACAAATTTACCCCTCCGTTGAAGTGACTCCGTTGGACTCAACAAAAAATACTGACGTGGCTCCCGTGGCGCTGATCTGGCCGTTACGGAATGACACGTGGACTGTATCTTCTGAAAAGAGGACGTATTAGTCCCCACCACCAAAACGAAGTCGTTTCTCCCCCACCCCTCCAAACACACTTTAATCCCCCATTTTCAACCAACATTTCAGATTCAAGCCAAATCAGATTTAGATTTTCAACCAATCAACAACTCACATCAAGTCCAAGAATAACAGCATCTTGAACTACAAAAAGCGTCATATGGCTGGTGAGATTGAAGGGCGCAGTAAGCCAGCGACCGGGAGGCACATTGAGCTGGCCACCACCTTTATTCCACAACTTGAAAATCGCAAAAACGGCCCTCTCAAATGCCCCAATGTTGAGGGTGACACCATCGCCAACACCCCCGAAATCTGTCAAGTTGAAAGCCACCGGCCTCAGCTTAGGAATCGGGTGCAGCGGGAGGGTCCAACTGAAGAGGAAAAAGCCTCTGACGACAATGTTCCTCTGCCAGATGAAGACGGAGGCGAAGGCGGCGATCCAGAGGACGGTGAAGAAGGTTCTGTGGGAAGTTATGATTGCGGGGAGACAGTGCTTGAATTCGAGTCTTTGGTGGTGGAAGCGCCCAAGTGTTGAGGTGTCCACCATCATTGCAAACACGGAGTTGGATTTAGCAGGCGGCGGCAATTCGGGTGTCTGCCAGCATTGATTTTCAGAGGGATTAGAGCTTCTGAATCCAAGATTGTGAAGTGAGTGTGTGAGAAATGAAGGACCCTTTTTGGAATTTACTTCGATGGAGTGAATTCAAAGGGAAGCTATGTCTCACTCAGTTGGTCGCTCAAACAATGATGGCGTCTCTTTCTTTATTCATTGAAATTGCAAAACCATAGATCATGGATCCTTAACCGAAATTATCACTCTTATAATTATTTTTCAGTTTCAACACTTTGGTTAATTGCAAAGTAATTAATAACCCCTTGAAAAGCTATTCCAGAATCATCAGTTTTATGTGGAGGCAGCGCTGAGTTACGACGGCGATCCTTGCAGAGGTTGGTTCTGTCGTGCTTCTTCGATTGTGGCCAAGCCACCACTACTGACGGTGGCGGTATTTTCCTGGGAGCGCAAGGATGAGACTAGAACAGAACAGTAAGACACGGTGGTTGTGGAGGGTGCGCATGGGGAGGGGAGTAGAGTGTGTTAGGGTAAGTGAGGGAGTGGAGGGGGAGGGGGATAGGGCAAGGAGAGGAGGGGCAACGTAGGTGGTGGTGGAAGAGGGAGTCAGGGGGCAGGAGGTGGTTGGGGGTGGAGGTGGCTGAGGACAGTGACCCACTTCACTGTTTTTGTGGAAGGATTAGGACTCATAAATGTGAAAGATTGGGGGTATGGGTGAAACGACGTTATTTTGGGGTGGGAGGACTAATTTGTTCTGTTTTGAAAAGTTACACGTTTTGGTGTGAGAGAACTAATATATCCTGTTTTAAAAAGTTACATGCCACGTGTGCTCCCGTAACGGCCAGGTCAACACCACGGGAGCCACGTCAACGTTTTTCGTTGAGTCCAACGGAGTCACTTCAACGGAGGGATAAATTTGTCTGCGTTTTGGAGGGATCAGGGACATAAATGTATTTTCCAATCCTTGGGGACGAAAATGTCCGTAGAAAAAAAGGTTAGAAACCTATTTGTCCTTTACTCTAATAATTTTAGATGTGTTATAATTGAAAAAGAAATTACGGCCACTGTAAGAAAGAAACAGAGAACGAGATAGAAGAATATAAAAAAGAAGAAAATTGTATTACAAAGAGAGAGGAAACGTAAAAGAAGGAAACAAATCAAACAATAACTAACTATGAAGTGGATAAAAAATTAAAAAAAATTAGTTTTTGAAATTTAAATTAATCTTAATTATAAATGTTTATCTAAAAAATAGAAATATATATGTTTTAATTAAAAAATAATTAAATAATATTAAAAATTGACCAAAGACTGAATTTTATTATACAAGTAGTATTTTTTTATTATTATCATCATATATAGTCGCGTTTTTTTTTTCTTTTTTTTTTTCCGATGAGAGATAAATGATGACAATGAATTGATTTCTGCACTGTGAAGTTTGGAGCCATAGCTTTCGTCTTTGGACATCAATTCCCTTGTCTTTTTTCTTTTTCTATATATATGCATGGTATGGTGTAGTATGCATGGTTTGGTGCTTGAGTTTGCACCGGCTCATTTAATGATGTCGATACTGTATACATGACTAAGCCAACATGTAATTAATGTAACACAAGAAAATCAACAACCCTAAAAATTTATTTTCTCTTTAGTATATGTTGGATTCAGCTAGTTACTTAAATTCTCTTTTTATTAGAGGATTTAGTTAACAACTTAACATAGAGCACATGTTTAGGTTATCAATAAAAAAGTTTTTATAAAAAATATATAAAATTTAATTTTCCAATATATTTATTAAAGTAAAAGATTAAAAAACTTCTACCTATGATAATATTAATATGTGTATTTAGAATATATGTTAATTAAATTATTAATTAAATTAGAATTTAACTAATATGTTAAAATTTTTAATTAAAAAATTTATAAAAAAATGTAAAATTTAAATTTTAAATATATTTGTTGTATATTTATTTAAATAAAAAAGTTAAGAATTTATACCTTACTAATAATAACCTTAACATGGCTAAAGTGCTAAACCCATTAAACTATTTGTATTTTAATTACTTTTATTGAAACTTGTAACTATTATCCTTATAGTGCTTATACTTATTTAAAAAAAAAAAAAAAACTCATTATTTACTTAGTTGGAACTTGGAAAAGCTAAAGATGAAGCTAAAGCAATCCCAAAAGGAGAGGGAAATGAACGTGGCCCGGCACTGAAAATTAAAATATAAGTAGTTGGAGAAAGCTAGAATCATCAATTTAGTATCTTTAATATAGAATTTTTCTTTATCTCTACTAAACATTTTCAACTTTTTCGAGAAGTTGATCCCACAATTTAGTAGCTAAATCTTTCTTTTATCTAATTTAAGTTCAGGGTTGTATTTGCCTTTGGTGGTGGAAAGAAAATGTAAAGTGGGCGATGTTGAATTGTGATTGGATTGTAGGTAAAACATGTTCTAAATGCTTTACCAATTTATTTTGTCTCATAATTATAGTGATTAGTAGAATTTTTATATAAATGATATTGACAATATTTTCTTCAGCGTATAGCGGCAAGAAAGTAGTTAGGCATTAAAAAGCATGCATTTCAGAGTTTAAAGTATGGACCAACCACCCAATTCAAGGCAAAGAGAGAGTAGGAGCTCAATGCAAGTATACTTGGCTACTTTTGTTTAAAATGGAAGCTATACTTCAACTCTTGTTTCCCTAAATTTGTATTATTTGTTTCCTCTCATTTCTTCAAATGATGAGTGATCTGGTCTTTAATACAATGACCGATTAAAATGTGCCTTTAAAATATAGGTTAGTGAAATTTTTATTTCTATATATATTCATTATTTATTAATTTTTTTGCTATTTTGTATTCTAAAATATGCCTTTTATGAAGAGTATGTAATAAAAAAATTTAATATTCCTAAAATATATATTAGAAAAATCTTATAAAACAAAATTATGAAAGTTATTCAAATTTAAGTTTATGGTAATATGGAAATAAATAAAGAAAATTTCATATAATTCAGTTCAGGAAATTTTTTTGGTGAAAACATTAGGTAAAAAATAAATATTTTTACTAATTTTTTTTTTTAAAATATATGCATTGCCAGAGATTAATTTTAACACGTTAATATTGGATTAAATAGTGTAATCTACTAGTACGAAATAGGTATTAGTAGTCGTGAATAACGTTTATTTCTCATTTTACAAAAAAAGAAAAAATTATTAACCATTTATGAAGAAAGAAGTTAGAACTAAAATCTTTACTTACGACTTTCTTTTATTAAAAAAGTTACTCTTGAAGCAATTGAAATCATATTTATGCCCATTCATTTTTGCTCTAGCATGTGCCTGTGGGCTGTGAACTGAGCACTCATCACATTAAAACAGAAACGTAGTTCTGACACATGAATATGATACAACATTACCAGCATTAACATGCCAGGGCCCAGGTGGCTCTTTTTCGTGCACAACAAGTCCTTTAACTTCTTCACCTACCCAAGACAAAAAAAATAATACAAAAAAGAAAAACTTATTCACCTACCCATCTGTTTTTACCTTTTAGAGTTGAGTACCAAAAATTAATTTCAAAATATTTAGACGTTGATAAAAAAATAAAAGAAAATGATAATTAATTTTAAAAATTTAATTTTAATATTCTTTCGGTATAAAATAGTTTTATATATGTATTCAATTATATAACACACTACATCATCAAAAATAATTATTTTTTATATTGACTACATAAATAATCATCTAAAAAAACAAATATAATTGTATCATTATATAAAATAAACGTTTTACACTGTTAGTATATCAAAATTAAATTCCAATTTTAATATATAAACTTTTGGACTAACCATCAATAATTTATTATTTAAAAATTATTTTAAATTTATTAAAATTTGACTATTTTTACAAACATCGTATACCTAAAATTGTCTGAATTGACTCTATTTTTTATTAGGGTATCATTTAGAAGGGAAGGGTACAGTCTTCCCTATCCTGTTTGTATTCCTATCAATATCCATCTACTACTTATTGGAGATAGACAGATAGTGTCCTCTTTAAGAAGAAAGCAATTTCTTGCTATAGTGCCCATCATATTATATCTAAGTTACTAAATAAATAAATAAATTTTAATTTATTTTTTATTTTAAAAAATAAATTAAGTAATTTAGATATCATAATAAAAACACCATAAAATTCACTTTTTCTTTTATTAGTTGAGTTTTCTCTCCAACAATATAGTGAGAGGCTTCTCACCAAAAATATCTGCTCATTTAGATATTTATATCAGGACGTTTACTCCAAGACAAAAAAAAAAGTTTTTAACATGTTCATGATTAATCTATCAAGATTGGAGTTCATATCATCACTTAATAATTTAAACCGAAATTCCAATAATTCAAATACTTAGCAATGATTATGAATTATTGAATGAACAATGCTATATGTCAATAAATATTATTATTTTTATTTAATAATAATTTATATTTATATTTATTAAATTTATATATATAGATTAATACAGTTTGTATTTATATTTTTAAAAATTTATATATAAACTAATAGAATTTATCTGTTAAAAATAATTTAATATTTATATTAATTAAAATTAAATAATGTCTAACAAATTTTGTTAGGTAGATAATAATTTTTGTTAACAATTGGCTCTAGAATTAATTTAATAAAATAAAAAAAATACATCACTTTTAAATTATCTCATAAACTCTAACATTAGGATAATTATCCGTACATCTAGTAAATTGAACATCCTATATATCTATTGTTCACATTGTTTAATATTCTTATTATTTACCTATATTTTTCCATGGCAAAAATTATCCAAAATTGATGCCCCAAAAGTTTCTCTTATGAATTATGCAAGCATAGGATGAGTAGGAACATTGAATCAGAAGGACAAATAGCATATACATATTCAGATCAGAGAAATAAGAATCCCAAAAAGGGTACTAACTACTAACTATAAGTAATTAGAATAACCAAATCCGTCTGTACATTTGAGATTCCTTGAATTTATTAAACCTTGAAGACAAATTTAATTTCTACAAAAATATGAATGATCAGAGATATCTATGCAAAGTACGATTACTACCCCTCAGTGAAGATAAAAAAAGAATAAGCTGATCATCATTGCCTTCATAATACTCTACCTCAGTATTATTGCGCTGATAATGATTATGGTGATTATTCTGATACTTTGCAACAACATAATCAGGTAACAGCTTGATCCTGCAAAGAGGGCAAGTAGCAAAAGATTGTTGCAACCACTTGTCCAAACAATCCCTATGAAAAGCGTGGTGACACTTGAGGTTCCTCAATTGATCACCTTCATGGAACTCATTCAAGCACACTCTGCATTCAACAGGATCCAGTTGCTGCATCATGCTCTTGGTGTAGAGAATTGTGGGGTTCTTCTCTTCAACGAATCTGAGATACTGGGTGGTGGTGATTGTGGTGCTGCTGCGTTTGTCTGATTTGAGATACTGAATAAGAAGGACAAGTTCTATGAGCATGTATGCTAATAGCACTATTGCTTTAGCGTACAGCTGATACAACACTTCTGATATTCCTGTCATGCCTCTGCTTTCTTTTTTTGTTAATCCTTTCTCTTTTTTTCTCTGAAATTGCAATCAATGGAGTCAGGTTCAGTATAATAGTACGTTAGCAATAACTTCTTATACTGCTCTCTGCACCTTCTAAATTCTCTAATTCTATGGACCTTTTTTTTTTTTTCTTATGGATGTATCTATAAATAGCATTCATTTCAATGTCTAAATATGGAGTACAAAAGTAGTGAAGAACTAGCAATTATTGAAAATAACTTATTTTTTTTATTTAAAAAAAAAAGAAGTCCGAAATTCTCTAAAAATGGTTTTTCCTTTTGAAGTTAGAAAACAATTCTACTAAAGTTAGTAAACAAACGATCTCCAGCATAGTTTGGCGAATGATCCTTTCAAAAAAATAATATTACATGCATTTATCAATTTAATTTTAATATATTATTAGTGTAAAATCTTGAGATATGTATTTAATTATCAGTCTTATTACACATCTAAGTCTTTTTGATAACTAAGTCTAACTAAGTTGGTCTAAACCCAACAAAAATCAATTTTATTAGTGAGAGCGTGAATATACACTCCAACTCCCAACCACTAATGTAAACGTGAATGTTCATATCCTTCTTCTTCGCGTTCATCATTCTTTTTCGCATTCTTCCTCCTTCTTTCTCACGTTTCTTCTACTTCGCGTTTTTTCTTTCTATCGTCATTCTTTTATTGTTGCTGTATTTTTTTTCTCCTTTTTTTTAATAATTTTGCAGCATTGATTTTTTTTATTCCTCTTAAGAGAGTAAAACAAGAAGAATTATGAGAAAATAAAATAAGGAGAAGATGAAGAAAAAAATATGAAAAGAAGAAGAAACAGCAGAAAATGAAAAAAAGGAAGAAGAAGAGTTTGAATTATGCAGAATTTATCAAAGCAAATAACACCAAAATTTCATAGTAATAACATATAAATTTCTTAATTTTTATACATAAATCTTGCTACAAAAACACAAAATTGTCTCATTTAATATTGCATTTTTTTCTTCTTTTTACCCTTCTTTAATGCAGTAGCAACATGAGAGGTGCGTGAATTTAAAATCATTGATAACAACTTGATTGGACTTGATTAGGTATTTTACTTAGTGGTAGAGCTTTTGTCTTCAATTATATAATAACTATGTTTTATATTGATTATATGAATGGTTATACAAAAGAACAAATATAATTGAACGACTATATATAAAATGTTTTAGGGTCTAGGTTTGGGATTTTATATTTTTAATTAAAGATGGCAAAAAAACCTGCAATCGCGGATATCCGTAAAGATTATCCGTGACGAAGAAGCTAACGATAACTTATAAAATTTCTATGGAGGCGAGGACTCGTCCCACGAATAAATGGGGACTGAGACGAGGATTGAGGTATCTGTCTCATGGGAATCAGAAAATTTTCGTAAAATTTTTTTTACTTAAAATGTCTTTTTATATATAAGTTGTGTAAATAATACTAGAGTTTCTTTTTTTATTTAACTAACATGTATTTTAAGAATACATATTAAAATTATTAATTAAATAAATTTTTATAAAAATCTAATATATTTAATGAATAAAATTTAAAAAATTTCACTGATAATAAACTTAAGGATTAAGTACGATTTTTGTTCTTAAATTAAGGGCTGAAAATTTTTTTGTTTCCAACTTTTTTTTTTTTGCTTACAAAATTGTCCCTAAAATTTAACTTAGTTTTAAAATCGTTCTTTTTACCAAATTTTTTATTTTTACTACCAAATTATCTCTAACTAAAAAAATATAAAATAAAAAAAATGAGTTAAGGGAGAAAGGGGGAAGGGAATCACGCTTGGAGATTCAGGGAAGAAGAAGAGAAAGTGAAGGTGGGGAAGGAAAGGAGAAGAGAATCCGTCACCACTGCTCCTGGTCGTTCGGTCCTCGCCACTGGATCTCATGCCAGATCTCGCCGCTGCTCCTCTTTCTCGCTCGACGTCAACGCCAGCAGATCCGCGAGATTGGACGTCGCGCACTGCTCATCGTTTCTGTTACTCCTTCTCGCTCGGTCGCCGGTCGTCGATGCTCCTCGTTCTCCTTACTGGTTGTTGTTGTTCTGATTTCATTATCTATTATTGTTGTTGTTCTTCTGATTCTGGTTGTTGTTTTATTGTTGTTGTTACTACTTCTACTTCTGTTTCTGGTTCTGTTCTTGTTGTTTCTCTAATTTTATTATCCATTGTTATTGTTGTTCTTTTATTTTTGGTTATTGTTGATTCTGTTTCTGCTTCTCTTTCTATTTCTATTTCTGCTTTTGCTTCTGGTTGATTTTAGAGAAAAAAGAGAAGGATATTTTGATCTAAAAGATAATTTTAAAATTGAGTTAAATCTTAGAAACATTTTATAAAAAAAAAGATTAAAAACAAAAATAAATTTTAATCCTTATTTTAAAGATCAAAATCGTGCTTAACTCTAAACTTACCATATATAATATATCTTTATTCATTTTCTCATATTACCTATTTTTCTTTGTAACGAACATCAATTGATTAGTGGCAACTAGCAAGTAGTGTAATTACTAATTTGTATAGAAGTCTGGGTCTTTTGGCTAAGATCAAGTGTAGTAGCTGTTCATATAAGGTTTTTTTTGGACAATCTGTTCTTATCAGTTTAATAGAAATTGATGAGTGGAGAGCTGAAAGCTCCAACGGCGGAGGCGGTCAACCTCAACCATGAGCTTTGGGCTCCACCTCATTTACGAGCCTAGCGGGCAATGCTTTCACTTCCCTTTCCCTTTATACTTTACCCAATGTTTTGCTTTGTTTTTATTTATTTATTATTATTTTTTTTACTGTCCAAAAAGATAACGCTACCTGTATTTATTTTTTGGACAAAGTATATTTTTTTATTAAAATTTGTTAAAAAAAATTTTAAATATTTTTAAAATTTATTTTATTTTAATTTTGTTTATAAAATTTTTAAATTTTTAAAAAAAATTAAAACTAATCCAGTAATAATATATAATATCTATGTATGATATATTTGTATTAAAAATTATTCTTATAAAATTGTTGTTAAATTAATCTTAAATATTTTAAAAAATTAACCGTAAAAGATATATTTAATGTCATTCAAAAATTTATAAGACAAAATTAAAATAAAATAATACTTAAAAATGTTTTTAAAATTTTTAAAAACTTAAAAAAATAAAAATTATCCTTTTTTTTCTTTTGGGTTCTGACTGACTGATTCTTTAGCTTAGGTTTCATCTCTTCAAAACAAAAAATCTTCCCGTAAGTTGAGTCGCAGAAAAAGAATGTAAGGATTGCTTTTAAAATCTCGGTAATATATTTTCTAAGATCACATTTTTAAAATACCATAAAAAATATTTTATCATAATTATTGAAAAATAATTCTTACATTAAAAATAAAAAAAATTGCTATTAAAATATATTCTTAAAATATAAGATAACTAAATTCTTAATTTTAAAAATTTGATTAACACTCTTATGACACCTTTTAAGAAAATCAAAAAAGAGTTTTTATTTTTATATTTTTACTACATCTTTAATATATTAAATGTCTTAAAAATAAAGACAGATCACATTCTTTTCAAATTATTAAGTCTCTTTGAAATTCTTTCATTAATTGCTTTCTTTTTTTTTTAAGTAATGACTAATGATGTCTTATTCTTAAACCTACAAATGCGCCTAATAATATATCGACCACTTTTTGCCACTTCCTAATGGATCCCGGCATATTTGACATTTAAAGTTCCTAACATTTATTTAAATAAATGAGTAAATTAATCATTTAAATAATTTAAATTGGTTAAAAATTGAGTTATTTAATATTTCATTATTTATTATTTGTTAAATTTCAACTTCCTTATAAACAGGGACAGATCCAGAAAGTTTAGTATAGAGAGACCGAATTTTAGATAAATTCTTTCATTCCATAAAAATAATTAACATATAGTTATTAGAGTTAACTTTTCAAAAAATTTATAAAAATATATATAATTTTAATTTTTTTATAATGTTATTTTTAATATGATAGTTATATAAAAAAATATAACAATATCAATAGTACATTATAAAATTATAAAGTATCAATAATTTATAGCGTGTTTAGTTAAAAATGATTACATATATTATTAATTAAAATTAATTCTTTTAAAAATTTTTAAAATTTTGAAAATAAATGATAAATTATTAATTGTTTAAAAGATATAGTACTTTTATAGAATACAAGATATAAGATATTTTTATAAAAGTTTTCTTTTAACAATGTAATTTAAAAGAAAAATAAGTATTTTTTATAAGAAAAGAATATCTAAAGTACATAATAAGATTATCAAAATATAACTATGTAAATTATTATTAATATAATAATATAAATTTTAAATATGTTAATATAAAATAAACAAATACTTTTTTTAAAATAAATATAGAGATTATTATATAAAAACTAATTTGAAAGTTACAAAGACTTGAGGGTATGATATTAAATTAATTAAGTGAAAAATATTAGTGAATTAAACAATTAAGACATAAACCTATCACATAATAAAAAATAATACATATAAAAATATTAAATTATATAATATTCTTTATTTTTTAAATACATATCTCATATATAAATATAGTTTTTAAAAATTTTGGGGGGCGAGGCTACTACTCGCCCCACTCTAGGTCCGTCCCTGATTATAAGGCGATACACATGTTATAAGGTTTAATTTGATAAAATTTTTATTTTTTAAAAATTGTAACATCTATGTTTAGTAAATCAAAGAGATAAGTATTGTTTTGATTCTTAACATTGAGATTTCAGAATCAAAACCGTCCCTGATATAATTTTTTATTTAGAATCGTCCTTAATATTGCATTTTATTTTAAAATCGTCATTTCTAATAAAAAATTTTTCTAACTACCCTTTTTATAAATCGTTCTATTTAATAAAAAAAATTATAAAAACAAAAGAAAAGACACGAGGGGGAGGGGAGAAAGGGAAAAGATGCGGGGGGAAGGAAAAGGGGAAAGGGAGAGGAGAAAGGGGAGAGGGGCACGGCGCCGGCGAAACATGGAGTTACCATCGCCGTCGCTGTTGGGAGCCAGGGAAAGAGTTTCTGCTTCTGCACAGCTACTCCTTACCGCTGCGTTCTCGCCACTGCTCTTCGCCGCGTTGCTACTCCTTGCCACCTCGCCGCTTCTGCTTCTTGCTTCGATCTCTATTTCTGCTTCGTCTTCTGCTTATTTTGGGTCTGCTTGAGTGCTTCTGCTTCTGCATCTTCTGCTTTTGTATCTTTTGCTTCGTCTTCTGCTTTCTGCTTTTACTTGAGTGCTTCTACTTCTGCATCTTCTGGATCTGTTTCTTCTTCTACTTCTAATCTGATTTTGATTTGTTATTTTCTGATTTTATCGTTGTTGTGTGTTGATTTGGTTGTTGAATCTGGATTTGAATAATGGATTTGTTCATCATAATTCCTAATTTCCTAATTTTTATTGTTGGTTTTGTTCTTGTTCTGATTTCTGGATTGCTGTTTTTTTTCTTTTGTTTTTGAATTTCTTGTTTCTCCCTAATTTTTTGTCTTGCTCTTGTATTTGATTTCTTAGTAAATAAATTTATAGATTTTTTATTTTTGTAATTGAAGATAAATTTGTATATTTTTAATTCTTATAATTGGATTTTGTTAACTGTATTTAAAAATTTGAAATTTTGAGTTTTGTTAATGGAAGAAAAATTTGTTCTTCTGGAAAAAGAAGAACAAGGGAATTTGTTCTCTTGGAAGAAGAAGAACAAGAAGAATGAAATGGTGGAAAAAGGATATTTTGTCATTTAGAAAAAAAATTTTATTAGAAAGGACGATTTTAACATGAAATGCGATATTAAGGACGATTCTAAATAAAAAATTACATCAAGGATGGTTTCGATTTGGACTCTCAACGTTAGGGACCAAAACAATACTTATCCCTAAATCAAATTAAAAATAACTTTCAATAAGCACAAATAATAACAAATATATTTGATAAAATAATTTTTAAAATTTAAAAGTACCATAATAAACATAAATATGAACTAAATTTTGAAATTAATTAATATATATAATTATATTAGACATTTTAATATTGATAAGCACGAGTCTTCTTTAAAAAACTCAATCTTAAGTGCTTTTTAAAATATCCTTATTATTTAAAAGCTATAAAAACAAACACGTAATCTTTTAATTTACCAAACAAAAATTAAAAACTTGTGCCTCCTCAAAAATTTTTACTAAACCAAGTCGGAACTTGCACAATATCCGATGAAACACAATGTGGTGAAATTATGGTTCTAAAAACCGAATCGGACCGGCCGGTTCAACCGAAAAAATTGAGAACCGGTCACCTAGCTGGTTCGAATAAGGTCAGAAATTGACTGGCAAAAAACGGTAAAAAATCGATTGAACCGGTAGTTAACCGGTAAACCGGGAGAACCGTCCGATTTTTTAGCGGTTTTTTGTTTGGATATTAAACTTCAAAACGGCGTCGTTTTGAAGGTAAAAAAAAAAAAAAGAAACAAGAGAAGCTAAACGCACGAAGCCACGAACCCTAATCTCAGTCTCAACTCTCAACTCTCACACTCTCACAAGAGACACCATAGCCACCACGCAGACCCACCGTTGCATAGCCACCCACGATGGAGCAGCCCCTCTTCGCCGTTTCATAGCCACCACCATCACCACCGCATCCCACCGCCATCGCCACCGCATCCCACATCCCACAGCCCCTCTTCGCCGTCCCACATCCCCTCTTCGTCGTCGCCGAGCTCCTCTCCTCCATCGTCGTCGCCAAGCTCGCCTCCTCCATCGTCTCCCTTACTCGCTGCCGGTAATACTCTGCCTTCCACCTCGCCTCCTGTTTAATCTCGCCTCCTCTTTCCTCCTCACTGCCTTCTGATTTTCTGTGATTGATTTTATGATTTATTAGCTTGCGATTTGTTCATGATTTGTTATCTGTGCTTGATTTTATAATTTTTCTGTTTATGATTTGTTAAGTCTGTGTTCATGTTTTGTTAGCTGTGTTTATGTTTTGTTATCTGGATTCATGATTTGGTATCTGTTCATGATTTGTTATCTGGATTCATGATGAGGTCATCAGAAAAATTCTGTTTGAGTTGCTGTTCATGATTTGGTATCTGTTCAGGATTTGTTCATGATGAAATGAGTTGCTGCTTCATGATTTTGGTTGCTGAATTATTTATTTGTTTATTAGTCTGTATTCTTGATTTGAATTCTAAATTATATGAATTAATCATTCTAAAGGTTGAATTTTGGATTTTGAATTTTGTATGTAATTTGTAATTTGGATTTCAGAATTTTGGATTCGGATCAGCTTCTTTAGCCATGGCAAATTTCTCACCCAATTCAATCAATCATGGCATTGTGGAATATGATTGTACATGCTCACACACATTCTGTCTCAAAGAGATTGTTTTCTAGAATGGTCACATTATATGATCATCATCATTTGCCAGAAAAGATGGTTGAGGTATATTTTTATTGTACTATCAATCTTACTATATCTTGATGCAAGCTGTTCAGCAATTATAAGGTTAATTCTTCTATGCTTTGACATGGAGCTATCATGTTTGTAAGTTAGATATTTTGCAGACATGGAGGAGTTGCAGGTAAAACCTGATGAAGATACGATTAAACGAGTGGCAAATGCCTTTAGAAAACTTGGCCAAGAAGAGAAGAGTAAATTGGTTACAAAACGATATGGGCTCAAGTGGAAATATATTCACTTTATTGGTGAACGGGTTAAAGTTAGAACAGAAGCTTGGGAAGAAGAAGGTCCATTTAGAAGTTGAAATTGGTGTATTCTAAATTGTCAATGAGGACACCAGTTCACCACCACATTCTATTACCTGGGATCTGCTGTTGTTGCCGATTATATTGTTACATTCCTAAAGCTGTTGTATTAGAGGTTCATTAGTTTGGTTTCTTAACATGTTTAGAGCTTAACAGCTAACCAATCAGAGAAAGAAAAAATTATTAGTGCTTCTGGTTTCATTGTAGAAAAAAAATTATATTATGCATTAAGAACAAATTGTATCCACCGTGCTTATCTCTCTAATTTTTTGTTCATTGTTATGAGTTCTTATAATTGTGCAGTTGTAATTTTGTCCGTGTTTAACTAGTATACATTAGTCAACCAAACCTTATTAATAAATTTTAAAAAAAATTACTAATATCAAATTTTGAGATATAATACTTTTTAGTCTCATGTTGAAGTATAACTCTAAAATTATTTTCATATTAAAATTTTTTGATTTAGAAATTATTGAATTTAAATATTTAAAATTATATATTAAATTTTTAATAATTTTATTTAATATTTAATTAAACCGATTGAACTCCGATTAAACCCCGATCGAACCATTGAACCAGTGAACCAGTCACCTCATCAGTTCATTGACCGGTTCGATTTTCACAACCTTAGGTGAAACCCTTATTGTCTCAATCACAAGACTTTCTTCGGCCAATAACTGCGGTGAAACAAAAACAGAAACATTGATTGAATTTCTTGAAGTTTGTTATATATATATATATATATATATATATATATATATATATATATATATATATAGAAAAAGTATGTGATACTGGACATAACATGACACGACACGTCATCCACCTTAAGTTACCTATAATACACAGACATTGATGCTGGACATAACACGATACGACACGACATGCGTCGACACACGAATTTTAAAATCTTATAAGACACGGAAACACGCATATATAAAATATAAAGTATTTTTTATTTAAATCGTAATGATATTTTGATATTTTATTGATATTAAAACATAAATTAATTTTTTAATTATTTTTAATATCTTATGTTAATTATATAAAGTATTTAAAATATTTTTTATTTTAATAAATAATAATATATATTATTTCTAACTTTATTTCAATCATACATATTAAGAATTAGGCTGAACACGCTGACATGTGATGGTATTTACGTGTGTGCAAATATGTTCGAAGAAGAATTTTTTTTATTTTTCATTAAGATACAGTTGGACATAGCAAACACGCGTGTCAGACGAGTGTTGATGAGTGTCGTGTCCAAAATGTATCCGATACGTGGACATGACAACTCAGCAAAGTGTCTGTACTTCATATACCGTAACTGATCCCTGAGCGGCGCCGGTCCCTCTGCGTCGAATCCTCATCGCCGCGACGCGCTGCTATCCAGGCAACATCTCCCAGCGCCACCATGTCACCGTTCTTCTCCATTCCCCTCCGCATCCAATCCTGATTGCGGCGACGCGTGCGGCTCTCCATGCAGCACCTTTCGCCGCGCCGCTGGACACCTGACGTCCATTGTGGCTAATTGCCAGACCTGTGAACTGATGCAGCAACAAAAGAAACATCCACCAATGTAGAAAAGAACAACCGAATGAGCCACAAAGAAATAGCTGATTCCATGGTATACTCATGGATTGGCAAGTTCCTATTTGGAAGGCTGTAACTTCTTAACCGCTGCAGTCTCTACTCCTGCTAATAGTTTAGCACACTCTTTGTTGTTACTATGGGGTCCTGAAGCACAAGGAGATTTTACCCGTTGGTGTCAATTAGGTGGTCTGTGGACTTTTGTTGCTCTCCACGGCGCTTTCGCATTAATAGGTTTCATGTTACGTCAATTTGAACTTGCTCGATCTGTTCAATTGCGCCCTTATAATGCAATCGCATTCTCTGGTCCAATTGCTGTTTTTGTTTCCGTATTCCTGATTTATCCACTGGGTCAGTCTGGTTGGTTCTTTGCACCCAGTTTTGGTGTAGCAGCTATATTTCGATTCATCCTATTTTTCCAAGGGTTTCATAATTGGACATTAAACCCATTTCATATGATGGGAGTTGCTGGTGTATTGGGCGAGCATCGAACGACCCAAAAAAAATAGCATGATTCTTATGCGTCTTTTATAGCGTATGACTTCTGATCGACATTCGGCAGTTGGCCTAGCGTTGCAATGGCATCGATTTGGAAAGCCGTTTGCAGTTTTGTTGTCGCAGCGAGTTTCATAGGTCCTTCGAGGCGGAGGAGACACTGTTGCTTCACGCGAGGTAGTACTCACCAGCAATCTCGAGGCGTGCCGCATAACGACACAGTGGTGGGGTGGTGCGGCGGTTGAGCCAAGTGAAGACAATGGTGTACGGCACTGCTATGGGAGTGGGAAAGAAGAGGAAGAGTGTCTATAATGATGGGCCTCGGAGACCTGTTGTGGACATCGTCTTCAACGGGAGGAGGCGCAACTCCTTGCTGCAACAGAGAGTAATCGACACTGGTTAGAAGGCGGTGCAATAGCGAGATTAGAACGAAAGAGGAAGGAGAGGGTGAACAACGTGAGTGGTAGTGGGAGAGGAATGGTAAGGTTGTGGGATATTTTTTTATGTTATTGGGCCTTTTGTTGCAATTCATTATATAGTATCTGAAAGATTCTGACGCTAACAAATTTTGATTTTTGTTATTAACAAAATAATCTCCGAAAGATTTTAAAGTTTGACAAAAGTGACCAACCATCAATTGAGTTACCTGGAGTTAACGTTTAGAGATGACGTGTTAGTTAAACCCTAATCACTCCACCACCTCAAATTTTTTGCAACTTCCAACCTTGAAAGACTAAAGCCCAGTTTGGGTAAATAACTTAAATAAGTTCTTTTAGAAAAGGAGCTTAAAACATAAGGACTTTTATTAAAAGCAGCTTATAAATAGTCACCAAAAAAAAAAAAAAAAAAGCAGCTTATAAATAAGTTATTTTGTGTTTGGATTTTTAGTTATAAAAGTACTTATTTTAAAGTTGTAGCGTTTGGATAAATAACTCAAAAATAATTTTTTTTTTATAAAAAAGAATGAATATTAAAATAACCATGATAACAAATACTTTCCAATATTGAATGTTGATTTTACATAACCTAATCACTAATATTGTGTATGATATGATAGGTGAAAATAAAAAATAAATATAAAATATGTGTCAATGTATATTTTATTGCTGTTTTTTATTTTTTATTTTTACTCCTATTAGAACTCTCTTCTCCTTTATTGAGGTCAAGAACTTGTTATAATTAACTATGAAAATAATAATAAGCTATAAAATTAAAACTGAAATTTCATACCACACTTGAATACAAATTTAATAATAAAAAATAGTGATAAAATAATAAAAAATATTTAGAAGGAATATATGCAGTAAGTTGTTCAGATGTAATATTGTCTGAAAATGTGGAGTATCAATACTTCCATCAGATGTTACGTAAAAATGGTGAGACTTAGAACATTGCGTGAGAATGATGGTGGAAGGCCAATACTTCTAGCAGACGTTGTGTGAAAATGGTGATGAATGGTCAGCATTTTTTCATAGAATCAAGAAGGAAAGTAGATTTTTTTGTTTTAAAATTATTTATTTTAAGTAAGTGGTAAAATGACTTCTCGAAAAGTTAAAAGCTTTTTTTAAAATAGTGCCAAACACATAGATTGCGACTTTTTGTAATCCAAAAGTAAAAAAAAAAAAAGTAGCTTCTGCTACTTCCCAAACGGACTCTAAAACCCACTTCCATCCTCGTTCTTTCACCCAAACTCAATCAACCCCTTCCTCAAAAATCAAACTACCCCTATTATGTTGTTATTATTTCCTTAATCTTCTCCCCTTAATTCTAAAAAATTTCAGAACCATGGAAATATGAAATCCGTGCTCTTTTCAAATTCCTCACATTAACAACACCAACACCAATACATTAACAAGTAACAAATCCTTCGAACGAGCGTCTATACAATCATGCAAAGATCTCAACTTTACCCTTCAACTCTCTAATGGGACCACTGCTAATTTATCCACCCTGATCCCTAACCTCGACCTCAAATCTGCCATCCTTAGCCACGCGAAAGGTTTCACTTAGAATTTCGATAGGGATCCGCAACAACAGTAATAACAATAATCAGTTTCAAAGTCTAAAGAATCAAAATCAGAACTTAAAGCATAACCAGAGATAGTACGAAGGGAAATACTTGAGAGCCTTGGAATGAGAATAAGAGTTGCGGTAGATCTTGAAGGTGAAGAGGATCAAGATGAGACCAAGGATGTTGAAGATTATAGAAACGTAACCGAAGAGGATGAAATCGCAACTGAACTCGCTGGCCTGAGCAATGAATCGGATTGTAAAAGGAAAATCCATGAGTGCGAGGGTAATTTGGAGAAAGCGACGGTAGAAGACAAGAACGGAGTAAGTGCAACCAAGAAGCAAATCTGAGTCTGCATTTAAGACACCTTGTACTGCCAAAGAAAACCGGGATGAGTGACAAAAGGGAAGGAGAAGTCCAGTGAAGGAATTAGAAAAGAAGAAAAAAAAAAGGGATTAGGATTTTTAAAATTGAAATTGGAGCAATTTTAAAATTATAAAAATTAAAAGTGGATAATTTTTGTAAATAATTGTTAACTGACAGTCTGACACATCATCCATAAACTTAAACTACAGGTAATTCAATTGATGATTAATCAATTTTATCAAATTTTAAAATTGTTCGAGAATCATTTTGTTAATAAAAAAATAAGATACTATTGTTAATAAAAAAATAAGATACTATTTTATCACCACAAAATCTTTCGAATATATATATATATATATATATATATATATATATATATATATATATAGCAAAGATTAGACACCAGAATCCAATCTCACTCTTAGATCTTGGCCGGGATCCACCACCATTCCAATCTTACTTTGGGCCTTTCCGGTCACTTCAAGGGACCAGTTTTAATTCCCGATTAGGATTATTAGGATATTTAAAGCAAGCAAAATAAAGATAAAAGATTATACAAACTCAAGTACGTTGAAACCCAAGAGAGAAAAAGAATTAATTAATTAAATAAGATCACATTACTTACCAAAGATATATAAGAAAATAACATCAGAATTTAATAAATTTCAATTCTAATTCTAATCTCTTGTGGTAGAATAGCAAAAAGTTGGCTCATGTTTGTCAAATACATCACTTCAAAATTGAAAAACTTGATAACATAGCTAAACAAATACACAGGAGAACGGGATCAAATCAAATAAAAATCTATACCTGGGGATTATTTTATCAAGGGATTATTATGGCTGAATCAAAGGCCGCGGCATGATTGATTGGTCTCCTCATCAGTATATACAGTAAACATCAAAATTTGTATTGAGATCTCTTAAATATTTTGTTCATGATGGGGCGTCTCCTCTCAGTCTTGGATGAAGTTGTTTAGCAAATTTAGAATGTTGCAGTTAGATACACTCCCTTCTAATCCTGGGGACCAGGGTGCCATAATGCCATTTCATAGAGTTTCCCCCAACTATTTGCCAGCTCAACACCAGCCATCAATAAATTAAGAATCCAAATTTATTTCAGAGATCAATTTTGATTACAGTTTTACTATTGCTATTCTCACATAGATTGTTGATGATTACCATAGTACACCATTCCAGGTGGTTGAAGTGGTTGGAAACCATGTGGTGCTGGGGCTTGCTGAGGCATATGTACGGGAAGATGCTGAGTTATAGGTGCTGGCGGTTGCTGACTTATTTGCAGTGTCTGATGCGACATAGGAACCATTGACCCCATCATATGGGGTGGGGGTGGTCCTGGTGGCAATGGTGGGATGCTACCATAGGCATAAGGAGGAGCGACAATGCCTACTGTTGACTGCAAATATTGCTGGGAGGGGGGATTTTGTATCATCTGATATTGACCTTGTGATGCGGTAGCTGGATTTAGGGTGGTGGGTTGTGGTACCACAACTGAAGGATATGACTGAGTTTGAGTGGCGAGTAACTGTTGTGAGGTCATAAATACATTTCGATCTGATGTAGGTATTGATTTCTCAGGTGGAGTGGACTCGGAAGCTAGACCAGCATTTTTGGCCTCTTCTGCTGCAAATGATGAGAGTACAGAACTCATGATCAATTGAGAGGATGAAGAAGCTGCTAGCTTATCGGCAACCTCAGCAGCAATCGCAGCAGCTGACCTCTTAGTTGCTGCTTCTAATTTTACATTTGCATTGGTAACTGAAGTCATTGCAGTCGATGCTTTATACAAAATATCTTCATTGTCAAGTCGCCTTCGCATGGAGCTAGCCTCTTCTACCTGTGCTTGTGCTACCTAAAAGTCATTTAATGAGAAATACGAGCATAAAGTTCAAATTTGCAAGTATCATCATTAGCAGCAAAAACATCTTCAAGTTTCGAATCGAAAGCATACTCAAATTAGAAATGGAATTCAATGCTCAACACTTCACATTTTTCTTTAATGATACCACCAAACTTTTACTTTTTAAATAAGCTGGAAACACTGAGATTTACTAAAATTATGCAAGCACACTAGTTTTGTTAACTACTGAACTCCCGTATGCTGAAGTTTTTAATCAGGCAAATGCCTCTGCTAACCAGTTTAAATTTGCTCAAGAAACATATATTTTGAAATTCAATATAATTGGTTTAGGTCCAAGAAAATTTTTAGTGTTGCCTTTTCCATCTGAACTTTTTAAGGGAATACCAAATACTGCCTAAGAAAATGCATTTGTTATGACTTACGGGAGTTACATTAACTTAATGGAAGTTCATCCATTCATTGCATTTTATGCTACTAAATCTTTTGAAGCTTACACTAATTATGATAACATTATTGAATTCAACATGATGCCCCATAAAATCTTAAGATTATGTGGTAGAAACACAGAAGTAACTAAACGGTAACAAACCTAGATAGATGACAAATAAATAACACTTACTACCAATACAAAGCTAGTCCAAATAGGACAGTTTTCTGAGTTAAACAATCATGATATATACCTGAATTTGAGTTCGAACATTCTCCAGTTCAGATTCCTGAAAATGTATACAGAGGATTGCAAGATGTATCAGGAACTGAAAATATCAATGTGAAACCTAGTAACAGCAGAATTTGAGCACAAACTATTGAGAATATGAAGTGATAACTTGCCTGCTCATGCAAAGCTTCTTTCAACTGAGATACAAGTGCTGCTCTACTTGCTTCAATTAATTTAAGACTTTCAACACACTGTTTCAAAATATTTTCTTGCTGCTCTAGTTCCTTAGACAAAGTTTCTCGCTTGGGATCCTTTGCTGAAAAGAGAAAACAACATAAGAACCCTGGATTTCAAAACTCAGTTGTCACGTCTGTTTTGTAGATAGCTTACCAACAGCACATGCAGTGTCAACATCTTTTTCCATCTTTCTCACACGATGAACAGCAGACTTGCATTTACTCATCTCTGCGTCTTCATCAGGTGGTTCATTGAGCACCATATCAAATGCTGAGACTATTTTTTCTGCTGTACCTCCAATGGACAATTTCTGAATTCCATAAAATTACGTCAGTTGCAAGTTGGTTTGAAGGAAGCAAGAATGTAGAAAGCATAAAATGCTATAGTATAAATTTGGGGGAGGGGAGCCACAAAGGTACTCAGCCTCACTGTTCTAATGGAGCGAGAATCCCTTTTCACAATTTTCACATTACGGGATCGCTTTTTGTTGATTTCCAATGGTGGAGGTGCATCTTCTCCAAGTACTACAGCTTTAAGGTTGTGTGCCTGAGATCTGAACACTCTCCTTTGCTCCCATATGTCAAGCTAAAGTTACACAAGCACCAAGTAAAATACAATGAAATCAATATCTCAGTATGTAAACCATTTGTCAATATTCTATGCGAAGTTCAAAACTCATGCATGAAGAATATGGAGTAAAACACTTCATGACCATATCACCCCGTACTTTTTCATCCATTTTGATTAGAAAAGGTTGTATTCACAAGTACAAACTTCCAATGCAGGAATAGGGACTTACCACCCTAGATGCCACCTGCTTTGCTTGATCATCACCTTTCTCAAGAACATCTTTAAGTGCTGCAGGAATAACCTTCCAAAACTCAGTTACAAATTCATTTCCTTTGCGTTTGCTGTTCTGCAGGATGTCATTTGCAAGATACAGAAGAGGAACCCTCTGAGCTGTCTCTGAATTGAAGAATTGTTTATTCCATGTTTCTACAACTAGTTCTGCTTTGCTCCGGTGAAATATACACCAATGTGATAAAGCTATACATGGAGTTAATGATAACAAATTATCTTGAACCTATAACCAAAACATGTACTTCATAGAACTAACTGAATCTAAATATGCGGTTAAATTGACCTTCGCAAGACAAAAAGAAAAGCCATGAAAAACACTAATTCAAACACTCACTCCAAGTTACACCACCAAGCACTTACATGTTGATGTTGATCTTAAAACTGAAATAAGCATGGCAACAATTATTATATAGGTATATAGGAACAACGATAAATCTAGGGATGCTGCAGCACTAGAAAACCCTTTTCAGGAAACAACTGTGTCACTACAGTGCAGGTCCTAAATAGAAAATACAGAAGCCAAAAAAGGAACATGATTAAATACATATGGGCAAGAAGAATATAGATGCCGTCAGAAAATTCAAGATCAAATTTTTCAATGACCCAAAACCAGAATGGACTTAATTCAACTTAACAAAGCTGATGCAAAACTGAGAGCTTCATAAATATATAAAAAGAAGTGAATATCCATTTATACAGTGATTGCAAAATTAAATTGGAACGTTCATTAACTTCTAGTTACATATAGATAACACGAAACATTGAAACAAATCTACATTTTAAATAATACTATCCATAGCTTTCTACTTGCAGTTTCCCCACACAAGAACTCATCCAGAGAGAGTCATACAGTCCATGATATTCTCCGTAAACCGCAAAACTTAAATCTGACTTGGCAAAGTAATTCGGAATTCATATGGTTGAAAAGCGAATTCAATCAAGAAACATCAATCAAGCACAATGAAAGAAGAAAAAAGGATACTTTCAATACATTGCTGGGTGCTGTTAAGCTTGGACAGCTTGTCAGCGAGTATCTGCTCGCTGAAGACGCTATTCATAGCTCCCCTGCCAACCAACCTGCGGTACAAAAAAGAAAAATGACATTAAACGAAACCCTAGAAACAAAAACCAATTGAACGAATATAAAGGCGAAAATTTTAAAATTTTAAAACACTAAAACCCTAAAACAGAATTAAAATTGAAAAACCCAAAATGGGGGGAAACTGAAAAGTGGAAGAAACAAAAGCAGAAGCAAGTTTGAAAAAAACGGAAGCAATAAGAAAAGAGATTCAAATTGAGCTAAAGCAAGAGTGGAGAATTAAATCCAAATGAAACGGTTCATATGAAGAATTGAGTAAATGCAGAATAAGGAGAAGAAAGAGGAATTGAGCTGAAATACCAAGCAAGAGCAGCAATGCAAAATGAATCCGAAGCAGTTGAAACGCGGCGTAAAAGGTGAAGGCTTGACTCTTGAGAGTGAATGAAGGAAGCAGAGAGAGGGAGGCAGGGAAGGAAGGAATGTGCGTTAAAGAAGAGAAGAGAAGAGAAGAGTGTGTGTTTTATTTATTTAAAAGAAGAAAAATGTTTATTTTTTTAGGATTTATGTTTTGTCCATTTGGCGCAAACTGTGGAACAAGTTTGTCTTAAAACGGCGCACCTTAGTTCCGAGTACTTAGATGCAACATTCACACGCACTCCACTTCTAATCACCGACTCATCCTGCAAAATCAACCCATTTCACCAGGAACGTTTCTTCTTCTCCTACTTTTTTAATTGACACTTTAACAAAAAAAATCTTGTACAAGGATTGGATTGAAAGATAAAAAAAAATATGTATTTTTATTAAATTCATTGATTTAAAAATATAAAAGAAGACAATTATCATGAGTTTTATAACAAGATTTTTACTTTTCAATAAGCAATGGTGAATGGACACAAATAGAGTCAAATTCTCTTTCATCATTAATTATTAATCTGACTAATTTCTCTATTTATTACCCAAGTCAACTTATTTTCTTAATATGGATTTTTCTTTTATGCGGCAATTAAACATAAATACTATTACGTATAAAATTAAGCAATTTAATTAATATGAATAAAAAAACAATTTAATGAAAAAAGAGTAATAATAGTTTAGTGTGTGTTTGTATTAAAGTTTACAAACTTAGATTATATTATTCAAAATTAGGTTTAGATAAAAATTATTAAAAAAATATAAATTTATATCATTTAAAATTATATTATTTTAACATTCCTTGACTATAATTTTTTTAAAAAGAATTTAAATTTATGTGCTAAAATTTAGTATTTTTTTAGTTATAATTTTTTAGTACTCTTTTTTAATACTCTTTTTGTATTTAATTATATCTTTCTAATAGAATTCATATTATAAAAATTAACAATAATAAATAAAATATATATTAATTTTAAAATACATAGTAAAAAATGTACAAAGTCAAATAAAAAAATAAAATTTTATAAAAAAATATGTATTAATAAAAATGATTAAAAAAATTTATATAAACAATGAGTACTAAAAATTCTATTAAAAAATATAAAAATATACATCAGTAAACAACAAAAAAAGCTCTAAACAAAAATATTCATACTATTAACAAGAAAAATAAATAAAAAATTGATAAAAAATCAAAACTTAACAGAAAATACTAATAATAATATTAAAATTTATTTATTTGTAAAACATAGCCATAAAAAAAATTCAAGAACTCTAATAATTATTTTTTGGTATCTCTTGTAAATGAGATTAAATGGCAAAATTAGTAAAAAAAATCTTCAATTAATTTTTCAATCTATTAATTCAACGCAAAAGTTAAATGCATAAGCGGTGAATGGAAGTTTAAAGCTAAAATGGTGTTCAAGAAAATACACTCTTAATCATTTTTCTTTGTTTTCTCTTAATTCTTTTTCTCATTTTTTTGTTTAACGACAATATCTTTTTTAACAAAGTCTTTGGGGACTAAGCCAAATATTTTCAAATGTTTAAACCTATTCTAAACTAAAAAATTTACAACGATCAAAGTAGAACATTTTGAAAATATAGAAAAGGCAAAATTTCATGAATATAACATTACAAAATTATCTTATTCGTCGCTATCAAATATAACACTACAAAGTACTAGTAATTTTGTGAGTGACCTCTTGCTAGTGTGTGTATGATAAGGGCCAAGGCTACATAATTATCAGATTCGCCTGTTCCAAATTTCCTGAGGTAAATAATCTTTCCCAAGTCCAAGCACACCATTAATGCATTCACGTAATTATTCCAAAATTCAATTCCAAGGAAAAAGCAAAGCAAATTCTTATGGAAGTTCATTCGATTTGGCCAAGGATACCTTACAAAGTTCATTAGTGTGACATTTGGACAAATTTAGGTTTCGAGTTTCGACCCATTCAAATATAAATTACCATATACTTACCATTGATATAACAACAACAACAACAACATCCTACCTACAGTTCCAAGATGAGAATTTACGAAACACGTGTTAACTAAAAAATGGTAAGAAATAAAAAAAAAATCATAAAAGCTGACAGGGAAGAATCATTGCACTAAATCCCTACTTCTTGATGCTTCTGCCCCGTGCCGCAAGTTTTGCTGCAACTTTCTCTTCAGATAAAGGTAGATAGTAAATTCGAGGAGTTGCTCTGGTTTTGCGAAACAGATCATCCAGTGTGACCATAGGTTGGTCAACATTCTCTGGAAGGGGTGGTAGCTGTTCTCTTGCTGCTGGAGGGGTTTTTGACTGTGGTGTTGGTGGAGGAGGGAGGGTAGATGGAGCAGGTGCCTGCTCTCTGCAGCGACGAACGGCAGGCTCTGGCTGTAAGGAAATGGGTGTCAGTGTTACGGGAGGAACTGCTGAACCATCATTGACAGAGGCAACCGGAACAGGAGGAGGTTCTAACTTCATTTTCACTTCTTGCGGATCGACATATTCCGCAACCAAAAGGCGTCCACCATTTGGAGGCCATTGCAGATTATACACAGCATTGCGTGTCTCAGTGGCTTCTTCAACAGATGAGTACTACATCACAACACAAAATATTGATTATATTTATATGATGACTACTAACCATAACATCACAGGGGGACCTCCATGTCCGGAAGATGAGTATGATTATGAATAAAATCTTACAGTGACATAGCAATGGGTCTTTATTTGGTCCATCCAGAAACTGACAACATTCCCAGTTTTACCAAGAAGTTCTTGCACCGCTTTTAGAGTAAAAGGGCGTAGGAATTGATCAATCCTGAGGGAATTAGTTGGTGCCCTTTGTGATGGTGGAACTGCCATAGATCAAAGCAACACAACTTAGGCTAGGAAAGAGCCGGAACACTATATCTAATGGTATGACAAGAAAGCTAAATCCAAAAGATACAGAAGGACACAAAAACAGAAACAAATAATACTACTTAATGTTTGGAACCATAAACATAAATCAGTAAGGTCATTTATGCTAAAATGAAAACTCAAGAACTGAAATTTATGTTATGCGTATCCCATAGGCCTGAGCTGTGGTTTGATAACTGTGCATAACTAAACTTTGAGTGTATTGATTTCTTTTTCATTTCACTTATTTGGATTACAAGAAGGGTTTAAAATTGATATTAATTAACTCAGCACCAAAAGTAAAAGCACCAGCTCTTCTCAGCTAATAATCCAATTACAATGAATATCAACTTACCAATACGCTCCTTGAGTGAATCATCCTTCCCTGAGGAATCAGATCTGGAGAGGATGTGCTTCAAAGTAGCTGGCTCATCCTTTGGTGCAGCAACAGGCCTGAGAGCAGGACTTTGTGGATCTGAGCTTTTAACTGTTTGTGTTTCAGAGTTCCAACTTCGTTGCCGCTTGGCACGCTCATTAATCTCATCTGATGATTGTTCTGTGATGCAATTTCCATATTAGAACTGAGTATAAAAATGCTACCATAAACTGATAACAGCAACATGCACAGAATGCAGCATAGATTGCACATGGATCTCTCATTCAATTATCTCTATCAAAAGACAGGATTCCTCCACCACTTTTCCAAAGAAATTTTGTATTTTTTCCAAAAGCTAGGGAAAAAAATAGAAGAATGTTATTCACAAAGGAACACAGGTTGAAGTTATATTCAGTTCTCAAATTTCAAACGGAAAACTAAAACTGCTATGACTGAGAAAATTGATTTTTATATTTCTGTTATATTAGCATGGCAGATTGGCAGGTGCCATTTTTGCAGTTTATTGTTGAAAATTCCAAACAATCTTTGATTAACTTAACTGTTAATGGTGATGATCCTAAAGTGGATTTTGTGAAATACTTTTCATATAAATAGTTATTCACAAGATAGTTTTAAATATTTTTTTATAGCATTGGTTCTTAATAAACAAATTCCAAATAAGTAATTCTACACAGTATAGTAGAGACTCCTCACTCCATGAAGGGTTGTGTTAAGCTTGTGACAGCCAACGTAAAATTCTGTCACATCCCAATCCATGGACACGACATAATGACGTCTTTGATCCATGTAGCCGACCCCACTTAGTGGGAAAAGGCTTTGTTAGGTATAGTAGAGAGTCCATGGATAATCTCCATTCTCCACATGAAACTGAACGACCACTAAATAATATCGAGCTTCTCCATGGTTAGAAAATGCAGAAAACATTCAGAACACTCAACAATGTAATACAAAGAATCTAAAACACTTGGTCAAAGTCCAACAGATCATCATGGGGATTAAAAACAAAAAAGAAAAATTACCATGAAATTTTCGTTTCTCAACAAGAGAAACTGGAGGTGTATGATTGTCTTGGCTGGTATCATCACCTTTTTCTAAAGATGGACCATCTCCCTCAACTAAAGTACTACCTTCCTCCTTCACATTAGGAACTTCAAAATGCTCTCCCTTGTCTTTTAGTTCATCATCATCAAACTTAGAATCAACTTGTTTAATCTCTGGCAAATCCTCCTCCATGGAGTCATCACCAGAGCTTCTATCGAAGTTTAATTTCTCTGGATACCCAACATCTTCATTATGGCTATTGATCTTGTTCAACTCTGGACTTTTGTTATTATCCTCATCAGATGCCTTTTTCTCATGTAGCTCTCCAACATCCATTGGTTGTATTTCGTCATAAACAGCAACATCATATCTGGATGATGGTTCTTCCACCATATCTGGCCTAACAATCTCTTGTTCTAATTTAACATTTTCAGCAATTATATTATCCTTTAGTTCATTCTTTTGATTAATTGACACGGAATTAGTAGAAATAGAATCAGATTTTACTTGAGACCCTAAACTAGAGCTGACCTCAGATACCTGATTTTCTGGAACTGAATAGTTGGCCATGAGATCCTTGCCGGGAAGCTTTAGGTCACACTCCAGCTGGGGCTTCGAGTCTTGATTATCCAGCTGCGAGTTTGAGTCCTTATTATCCAGATGTTCTTTTGACTCATTATTCTCCTGGTTGGTTACCGAGTCACCATAGTCCTTCTGTTGTTCTGCACTATATGAATCGTGACTGCTGACTACTACTTCCGTTGAAACACTGTCAGTGACCGTAGTGGTGGGTATCTCCATGGTAGGTGCATGAACAATTTCTGAGGACTCCACATTTGTAGAATTTATATCGACAGATGAATCCATGTGTTCAACTTCTTCATTCACAGCAGGTGCAGTACTATTAATGTCAAATGGGACAGCAACATTGTCCAGCTTGTCACTCTTGTTGGCATCATTATCCACAACCTCTGAAATATTTTCAGCACCAACGGTTTCAACTGGTTTAGTTAAACTGGAAGTACCCTTTTCAGCCATTTCAACTGTTTCATCATTTATAATCGTATCGACAACTTCAGCAACTACAGGCTCCGTCTGCGAATCTTTTAGCACAGAAAGATCACTGTTGAAACCATTTGCCTCATCCTTCTCTGAAGCCTCGGCAGCCTCCCTTTCAACGCGAAGAGCTTCATCCAAACGTTTGATCAAATCATCCTTCAAACCTTTGGTCGTAAGTTTCCTTCTCTTCAACTCCTCTTTCAGCTCCGTAACCTTCCACTTGTCAATCGGTCGATTGGCAAGAATTGGATATTTTGATGACATTATAACCAAATCAACTAAGCTTTCCCTAACCTGGAGTGGCAAACTATATTCCACAAACAATCAACAAAGAAAACAAACAAAACGTCAATCAAAAGATTATATTACCAATTCCATTTATTTTCATCTCATTACAAATTGAATTGAATATGATAGTGGTGGTAGTGTGGCGATGATGATAATTATAAGGGCCTTCTGGGGAATTTCAAAATAAGATATTAAATTTGAAATATGTTGCACACATTTTGTAAGTAAATAATAATTATAAAAATAGATTCGAACATGAAAAAGTACTCACATGAAAGTTTGTCCTGCTTAATGCGCGAAACCCTAATTGCAGAAGAGAAGAGGGAGAATTAGAGAAGCAGCAACGTCGAAATGAAAGAGAGAAAGAGAAGCTACCCCCAAAACAAAAACGAACGAATAGATTTCGCAATCTACACTCTCACTATACTCTTCGCCCCTTCGCTCTCAGCTCGTTAATTTTTTCCCATTCCTGAAACACAAAAAAAAAAAAAGCAAAACCAACAAAGCAACAGATAAAACTGAGATTCAATCCCAAAGAATATTTTGTCCAGGTGAGGGAGACAATCATAAAATAACGGAATTGGAAAAAGCGCGAGATAGATTTTTTTCTTTCTGGTTGCTGTTCGTTGCTTGTGTTCTAGGGCTCTTGTGTTGGGCGTTGTACTTGTACGTCACTTTTTTTTTTGCGGTTTTTGTTCCACCCCGATGTTTTATCCAGATATGAGGACGAAAATCTCCCGTAATACCGATACTGCCCTCTGTGACACGGGGCTGCGACTGCATTTGTTGGCTTGCTGCCGTTACTAAAGTAATGTGGATAAGTGGATTGGCAAAAATAACTTCCCATCTCTCATCTTTCATTTATAATGATTCAATCTCCATAGGAAAGTAACTATCCATATATAGCTGATTTATCCATTTTATGAAAAAATTGCTTTAGTGACATCAATAATAGTCATATATAGCTGATTTTTGTCAACGTCAATGGTGTATTAATCTTTATTATTGTAGTTAATTTGTTCCAATATGGCGTATTTTACAAAAAAAATTTTAAAGTTGTTTTTCATTGAGATTTTTTTAAAATAAATAATTTAAATATTTTAATTTGTGGATATAGATAATTTGTAGCATATATTTTGTTTAGATGATAAAATAAAAATTAATAAATATATTATAAATTATCTATATTTATAAATAAAATATTTAAATTATTTATTAATACAAACAAAACGTTTTTCATTTGTCTTTCCCACCGTCATACTGCTTTCTCCATTAACTGTAAATGTCAGCACAAATTCACATAATACTTTGGGACAAAGGTAAAGCATTGCACCAAGAATGCAAAATTTAGAAAAGAATTTATATGGAATTAATAGTCAAACTAGTCCATCATAAATAAGCCATTTTTTTAGATTTATTCTTAAAAGATTTTTTCAATTAATATTCTTCATTACTCCGCGACTAGTAATATGAAATAATAATTAATAGCATATATGACATATAACATGTTCAATTAGACATTGACTAAATATATTTACAAAAGTCTATCAATTTAATCACTAAATCATATTAGGAATAACCGAATAAGATTTTTATAATTAGAAAAAATAACTAAATTAATAAATTTTCATAAACATATTTGGTCAATATCCAATTAAACATATCAGATATTATATATGTTATCAATTAATATTTTACAACATCAATCTTAGAAAAAAATTATTAATGAAATGACTGAAGAACAAATATGATTAATTCGTAATCTTTGAAAAATCAATTTGATTAAAAAATCTTTCAAGAATAAATTTAACAGATATCTTATTTTTCAGAGACTAATTTTGACTATTAACCCTTTATACGGGACCTCTTTGTGTTAGTAATCACTATAACAGTATAACTCAATATGTAAGTTTCTTAAGTAAAATAATCATAAATCTTACCCTAAGTGTATATAAAATGAAGACGTTGATCTAAAAAGAAAGAATTAATATAAAACAAACGCTTTGGACTCTAAAAACTCTTATAGCTATAAAGAACTAGGATAACAAACAAATTTACACGTTCAAAATCGAAACCTAACAAGGTCATACGTTCATATTTAAAATACAATATAAATAATTATGTTAGCAAAGGAAATGGCAAGTATAGGCCACAGATGACGATAGTACACATCTTTTGTCAGCCAAAGAGCTTTGCCTCCAGATTATTCTGATTCCGCGGCATGGTCATAGGTCTGAGCAATATCGTATTAAGAGACTCAAAATGCATCTACTCACTTTCCTCATCACTATTTACCAAGTTCAAATGGTTCATATTCTTTTCAAGAGGTGGAAGACCATCTTCAGAATCAGAGGAGCCTTTATCCTCACTCTCAACTATGTGCATGCAACAGCAGAAGATACGGAGCTCATTAATCCAAACATAATTTCCGATGTTACCATACATATACAACAATATTTATTATATATAAAATAAAATAAAAAACAGTATTAACACAGAATAATTAATTAAAAGCAGCAGAAGTCAGAAGCGGATTTATGGCTTCATGCGTTACTTTTGAAGAACCAATGTAAAAGACATTGAAAACTGAGAAGAAAGTAACTTTCTATTCAATCTGCCCCAGAAAAGTTGATGTTATGACATAGACATATGAAACCAAAATGATAAACAATTTAAACATAAAGAATATGAAGCAAAATGTTATATTACGAGCACTGTGGATTTGCATCAGCTGTATACTTATATTCACTAGTTTTGTTCCCTTATTTGGATCAATAATTCAACATTACCAGAGCATACCTTCCTCACTAAACATACAGATATACTGCTAAAGTAGATTTAACAGATGGAATTTTAATCGTGACAGCCAACAACCTGAAGGCAAGAGTAGTTGAATTCAGATCCTCATAACTAATATGAGGTTTAGAGATCAGATGTACGTCTTACTCCCATTGCTAGAAACAATGACCCCCATAATGAGACAAGGCAGAAAAACTATGATTACACCAAGGTTAACCCTCCTTATTGAACATTAACTAATTATGGCCTTTATTTTTTTGGGGTTAAAAAGTAAAGGCATACCTTCAGTATCAGCAGGGGCCCTTGGAATCTGACTCTCTTGTGACAGCCAAGCATTTTGAACAGCAATAATATCAACACTGTTTTGGCATTTGGAGTACGCCTTCAGTAATTCCCTGGATTGATTGATTAATAATAGATATTTATGAATATCAAGGAGCTTATGAAGCTACATGCAACCCAGAGTCAAATTAATATCAAAAGTAAATAACATCTTGATAAAACATAATTACATAATAACCATATAAATTGTCAATCATACCGGTTCAGGGACAAAAAAGCATGGCCCCATTTGAACTTGTCAAGCAATAGTTCTGCCGATTCATCTTCCCCACTGCAAGGCAAAGAAAAAATTTTGAATTAATGTTTAGTTCTTAATAACCAAGCAAAATAGGAGGAAAACTAATATAACGGTAAAGGTATGCCTCCTGCAAAGTGCAAAGTCAATTTATTAAGCTAAGACCATGTAATAGCAATCTAGTAGCAAATAAGCCCACACAGACAGTTCCTGACAAGATATCCATATTTTTCTTTTGAGGTAAGGGGAGAGAGAGGGGGGACAGGGTTGAAAAAACACCAAAAATAAAGATATTATCCAATCACGGATAAGGATATTTGGTACCATATTATTAAAGCAGCAGATAAGGCCTCTACACATGATAGCTGACATGGCCGACCATAATTTACTGGATTTGCTGCTACAAGCCATGGCACTGCCATAAACAGAAAATATTAGAAAGTAATCATTACAACCCCACACAGGTAATAGTTGAGAGGCAACTTATAAACAGGTAAGAAAGATTAAATGAATTTGTGCTAGAAGAAAATTTTAAACGTCATGGAGAACTATAGCAGTATTTGTGTCAAGCTTAGATGTTCCAATACATGGTATAGTGTAGCATACACAAACAAGCATTGATAGCCAACATCACTAAGCAAATGTGAATATAGTCATGTCAGTAGATAAGTTCATACGGAGGCGTGGAGCAGTGCAGCGCAGCCTCACAAAAGGCACATCATCTAAGCGTGCCCAAGAGCAATCCACAACAGCCAATCCTTTCAGCTTTATTAAAGAGGAATCTTCTCTTGAGACACATTGCTTTCCAACAGGACTGTCAAACCATAATTACAAGAGATAATCACTAATCATATTCATGCTAACATGTTATGATCTTATGATATAAATATAACATGAAAATAAACAATGTTCTAGGAACAATAACATTCTTCAGACATATAGTGGGAAAACAAAAGAAAGTTAATGAGGAAGTACCTTAAAACAATGCCTCCAAATCCATTACTAATTCGTAACTCCTGAAACAACTCATTCAAAGCTAGGTGTCAGGACTACTCAGCATACAGACTAAAGTATTTTTATATATGCATGCTCATGGCTATCCATATAAGTTTGTATGTAGACCTAATCATATCATATCTAGAAAGTAATCAAAGAATGAAGGGGAAAAAAGAGAAAGTTTAAGAAAAAGAGAACAAGTACTTGCCTTTAACATACCCAGTCTTGATAACTTGCGACCTGTGCATCTTTTGATATCACATTGTCCAAAATCCTGAGTCAACAACATGAGAACCAATCACATAAAGAATTTAAAGTTCCATAATTACAAATAATCAAATATGCAAATTGAGATTTATATACTTCACAAATAGGAACATTCCCCGTACATGTCACTAATCAACCACAGAAACAAGCATTTGAATTGAGATGAACATAGGAATAAATTGGGAGAATGCATACCCACATTGCAAGCTTTATTTTGGGTTTCGTCATCTCCTGCTCCTGCTCCTCCACCTCAACTGTTTCTGCAACTAAAAAACATGCAGAGTTTCATTCATAGGGGGGATAACAGATTGGGCTTCATGCCCCTTTGATTATCAGAAAAAGAGAAAAAAAAATTAAAGATATCGCGCACTTGAAAACAAGGAAGATATTGGATTTCATTGAGAAATAAAATAAGTAGAAATAGAATGTATAGGCACCTTGAACAGAAGAGGACTGAGCATCATCGTCTCTGAAATAGATTGAGGCAACAAAAACCGCGTCAATTACGAACACCGAAAAGAAAAAGAAAAAGGAAAGAGATGAGAAAGATGAAGTTACAGTAAGAGTTGATGGTCTCGAGATGAGTGAGGGCGATGGTTCCGTTGATTTTTGAATCTCCTGTGTCTGTTATTGCCCCCCATTTCACCTCACTTCAGCTGGGAAACCCGGCGCCGCGGCGTTTCGCGGTTTCTGGTGCTTCTGCAGTTCTGCTATTCCTTCCTTTTGGCTTCTTGCTTAAACCCCAGCGTGCAGGGTGCATCCCACCAGGGGCATTTCAGTCTTTGCACCTTGGCTAGTATAGTTTCATTGTTTTTTTTTTGGTGACTAGTATAGTTTCCTTGTTTTAAAAGCTTCTATTTTTTATTTTACAAATACAGAAATAATTTTATACTCAAAATCACATTTGTAAAAGTAATAATTCTTAGTGCGTATTTAAATCGTTATTTCTCAAATTAGAGTTTGAATGAAATTAATTTTGGGTAAAAATAAATTTGTATTAATATGATTTATATTTTAGTAATTTTTATATTAAAATTGATTTTAATAAAATAAATATTAGGATAAAATGCGTATATAAGTCAAAGTCATATCAAAATTTTACAAATCAGCCAAATTAAGAATTGATATATGAATCAGCTAAATTTATATATATTTTTTAATTATTTTGCATGAAATAAAATAATTTTATTAATTTTTAAACTATTAATTATGTAAAAGAATATTATTATATTTGAAATTTGAGCAAATATAATTTTTTAATAAATTTATTTAAATTATATTACAAAAAAAATTGATTTCATACAAAATAATTTTAAAAAATGACTTAAAAAATATCAGAGGTGCTGTAAAAATTTGTAATAGCTTATGCATAGTAATACCTGTAATTCCAATGAAAAACACCCTGTTTCGAATTATTATGGACACCAAAATATGAGTAGTTCGAATCAGTGTGATTCGAATTACTATGAATATTTAATTCGAATTCCCCTAATTCGAACTACATGAAAATTTGCTTCTGGTTGATTCATGTATGAATTTTCAATTTGGCTGATTTGTGAAATTTTAGTATGCCTTTAGTTTATATGCACGTTTTACCCTAAATATTATTTTGATAATATTAGTTAAAGATACTTTTAAATAAATAATTTTAAAAAATATATGTCATTAAATTATAATATTATTTTTTTATGTATGTTTAATTTTGTTATACTTTTTTATATATTTTTTATATTGTATATTTTAGCATTCTTAGTATTCTTTTTTAATATACCATAATTTATTATTATTATTATTATTATTTATAGTTAATTTTTTTTTAATTTGCTTTACCTAATGAAATTGATAAATTATATTATAAAAAGAGAATAACAAATATAATATACAAAAATCACAATTATAAAAATGTATAATATCAAACAAAAAAATTGATAAAAATTATAAATAATAAATAATAAAAAAATTTATATATAAATAAAGAGAAATAATAAAAATTCTATAATAAACTCTTATTAAATTTAAGAAAGCAAGAAGGAGAAAATTTTAAATTTTTTGTATCTTTTGAAATTTTTTTATTTATTCTTTGTTTTTAATTTTTTATTTTATAATTAAAATTAATTAATAAATGTATAATTTAAAAAAATAAAAAATTATAAAATTAAATTTTTTAATAATTGTTATAATTTACAAAAACATTACACTATGATTAATTAATTAAACTAACAAAATTTAGATTAGATTAAAATTAAAATTAATTATGATAAGTCAATTAGTTTTATTTCAATTAATAATAAGAAGATATGTTATAAAAAATAATTTACCCTCTAATTTAGAGAGAATTGAATAGTTCACCTAATTATTAATTATGATTTTCCTCCTCATTAATAATATTAAAATCACATAACAAGCACCTGAAAAGTTTGGGAGAAAACTGCAAAATTGTGTTGTATTCCTATCCCGGTTGCTGTAAGAATCGACAGCAGACTGCAGTAGTAGAAGAACACGGCAATCACCAATCAATCAATCAATCCACAAACACACTCTTATCGATCTCCAATTCAACGCCCTTTCCACACTCATCTAACCCAGCTCCTCTAATCTGGTTCAGTCATTTCCTCATACACCTGGGGCGCATTCTCGTTTTCAATCCTCTCAGAGCCACCCACGCCTCACTGCCATGTTGCGGAGGTACGCCTCTTCAAATCCAACGAACTCACCATTTTTATTCTTGTTTTTGTATTTCTTGCTTACCCGCTCTTTTGATTTTATTGGCCGTGGTTTCAACCTTGAATCCATTGTCTCGTGCGAGTTGCAGGTCGCTTTTCGAAATATCCTCTCGCCAAACGCTCAGAAGGAGCCCTAGATATGTTGCAAATCAGGTGCCTGTGTTCTGTTCAAGCTTTATTTTCGATGCCATTCTTGGAATTCAGTTTCATATATATGTTTTTATAATTTGGGCACTGGAATTGGTTGGTTCTGTCACATATGCTAGTAGTCTTGTCATTTGGATTTTAATTTTCAACCATTGGGTCTTACACTTTATAATAATTTACCTAAAACAAGCATTGGATCATGGATTGATTATTAACTTAAGAAAAACATTTGGTCAATAAACATGCTAATTCACTTTCATAAGTATGTCATATTCTCATTACTTCTACTTCAACTACATTCAACCGGACCAAATAATTTTTAGTATCATCCTTATTTCCTATTTATTTTATTGTCCATGCTTAACACAGTCAGCCACCACCAAATGTAACTTGAAAAATATTACATGAACCGTCTAATGCTAGACATTGGAGCGATTAGGATTTCTCAAATCTGTAAAATGTGGAATTGGTTACAGGTAGAAATTAGGATAGTTGAAGGCCCATTAAGTATGAATGAGGGGTTTGGAGGCGATAGCCTGGGGTTTAAGGCTCAGTCAGGTAGCTTTTAGGGTACTCTGTTCAGAACATGCACCCTTAGGATGTTTTCGTTTGATGGTTTCTGGGGTAATAGAGGATCCTTAATTATATCTGTATTTGAAACAAAAAGAACATTTAAACCATGTTTATTATATTATTTACCTAATTTATCTTAAAAAATCTCTTCATTTAATTCAGCAGATACCTTCACATCTATCATCACGAAAGAAATTATCAACTGCATCTAAACCAGATCCTGCCCCTGCTCCTGGCTCTACAGGCAAACCACCAGAGTCTAGTGGCTCTCCATCAAAGTTTCTCATTGGAACTGTTGCTTTAGGTGCTGCTTTTCTAGCAGCTTACCAAACTGGTTATTTAGATAAATATCTTAAAAAAGAGCAGCTTGGTGCTCATGAGGAAGCTCAGATCAAGGATACCAATGGAGACTCACAAAATGTACAACCTTCAGTGGACCAGTTCATTTCACCTCATAGGGAGACATCTAACAATGAAAATCTTGTGTCAGAGCATGCAGAGCAGAAGGTTGATAATCATTTTCCACAGTTGGAAAATGTGAAAGAAGATAAAGGTGATAAACCAATTCAAGAGCAAGACAAATCCGATATAACTGTAGATGTTACTGCTCCTACCAAAGAAAACCTGTGGCCTGAACATCCTCAAGGCAATCTAACATCTGATGATCAAAGTAAAGCATCTGTGGTGCAATCTGAAGGGAGTTTTGGCATAAGAAGCACAGATACTGTTACTGCCCCTAGATTGGAACAGGGAATACAACACACATCCACATCCACACAGATTAGTACAGCTCTGGATGAAAATGGGATGACAAACATGCAACCAAAACAACAAGAAGTGGAGGAGAGAAGAGAGGTACGTATGACTTTTCCATAGCTTAATATTGAGGTTTAATCACTATAAAAACTACAGCCTTCTTAGTAATAATCACAGTTTCACTATGATAGTATAATGTGTGGCCTATGAAATGATTCAGTTAACAGCTAACATTACCCAAGGATTTTCCTTGTTTCCTTAAATGAATATTGACATCAACAACAAACAACAACAACAAAGCCTTGTCCCACTAAGTGGGATCGGCTACATGAATCAAACGACGCCATTGTGCTCTGTCATGTATCATGTCTACAGAGAGACCGTTTACATGTAGATCTCGTTTGACCACCTCATGGATGGTCTTCTTAGGTCTTCCTCTGTCTTTCGCCCCTTGTCCATCTTCCATCTCATCCACCCTCCTGACTGGATGTTCTATCGGTCTTCTTCTCACATGTCCAAACCACCTGAGACGCGATTCAACCATCTTTTCCACAATGGGTGCTACTCCAACTCTCTCCCTTATATCTTCGTTCCTTATTTTATCCAATCGCGTATGACCACTCATCCATCTCAACATTTTCATCTTTGTCACACTCAGCTTATGTTCGTGCTCCTCTTTAGCCGCCCAACACTCCGTACCATAAAGCATAGCCGGTCTTATAGCGGTGCAATAGAATATTGACATCAACATTGCTTTTAAAACATCTTTCCTTTATTACTCTATTATAGAATGCATTGGATAAAGATAGGGAACATCAACCTGGTCTCCTTGAGGAATATCACTTAAGGAATGGAAGAAGCCATACTTACGGCCATTTTTCTGTAGAAAAAGAGGTAATTTAAATCTCACATTTAGATTTTTTCCCCCTTTTCTGGGTGCTATATATATTTTTTGATATGGCGCATGGGTTAAAGATAATGTGTTTACATACCAGGCACTTAATGGTGCGACAAAGGGATCGCAAGGTGGATATATTTCTGAGGATGGGAAACTGATTCTTGATTTCATACAAGCCATTCATGCTGCGGAAAAAAGGCAGGCTGACTTAGATTCACATGTTTTTAATGAAGAGAAGAAAGTGTTGAAGGTTTGGGCTATATCATGGATCATTTCTATGACTTACTGTCTACTCTCTGAAATCTTCCCTGTATTTGTGTCTTTTGCTTTTTATTGTTTAGTATGATGATGAACTTTTTTATATTAACTTGCATATCATGCTGTTCTTGTTAGGAAAAATATGAAAAGAAGTTGAAAGAGGCAGCTGCCAGGGAACTTATGCTTGCTGAAGAGGCTGCATTGTTGGACAAGGTGAACACGTTTTTCTCTTCTCTAGTCCATGGGTTGGAATGAGTAAGCCTGCTCCAATTTTCCTAAACAGAGAGCTAGTCAACAGTCATGTATAATGGATTAAGTGTTTGTTTCGATGTATGCACTTTTTATTCAACACATTTACATAGTCTTGTTTGTGAATATGACAATTGGGTAAATTACTATTTTGGTCCCCAATGTTTGGGTCAAATCCTAATTTGGTCCCTAACGTTTCAAATGTCCCATTTCTATTCCAAAAAGTTTTAAACGGATTCAATGTTGTCCTACCATTAAATTTGACACGAATAATTAACAGTGAGTGATGTGGACATTAATGTTATTGTTAACTCATATCTTCTTCCGTATTAGAAAAGCATTACCAAAACCTTTTTATAACATTTTCTCTTCTCGATTTCCTTCTTGTAAATAAACCCTAAATCCTAATCATCAATGCTTCAAAATCAAAGGAAAAGCTTTTACGTTGATTATCGTTGGTGGGTTGATTTACTTTCTTTTCTATTCAATACACTAATTGTTTATATCAAATTTAATGATGGGATAACATTGAACTCGTTTGAAAATTTGTGGGATTGAAATAGGACGTTTGAAACATTTTGGGACTGAAATAAAACGATTGAAACGTTAGGGGCCAAATTAGGATTTGGCCGAAACATTGGAGACCAAAATAATACTTTACCCTATGACAATTTAAGCAATACCATGCTATCTTGAGTTTGACTCAATAGTATGGCAGGTCTAATAATAGTACTTTTTAAGAAAAAAACACAGAAGGAAAGTCACTTCTAGGCTTTCAGCTATTTGGTTTATAAGCTTATTCAAACAAGCTGCACAAATATTTTTTCTTTTATAAAAATATAATGAAAGGTAAAATATTAAAAGTACTTTTCTTGCAAAAAGCCATTAAAAGGTGGATCCATATTCTCATAGTAATGATTGGAATCAAATTCGACTCTTCATTTTGTCAGGTTTGTTTTGTTATTTTGATATGGTACGTTAAATAACACCACCGTATACATTTGACTGTTTTAATTGGCTATTAACATAATAAGTTTATGAAATTCGATCAAATCAATTCCAAATTGAGGGATTTCAATGCCTCAAGGTCCCCTCAATTTGGAGTTGATTTGATGTAATTGCATAAACTTATTGTGTTAGCCAAGTGTGTGTTGTGGTTAGTGTGGTGTCACATCAGCAAATTTTGACGCTATTAGCAAGGGAAGTGGCAGAAGGACTAATGTGACTAGCTTAAAATCTTTGAAAGATGAATTTGATTAAAAAAATATTTCGGGGATCAATTTGGAAAACGAGTGATCTTTCAGGACGAATTTGACCATTTACTCGTTTCTTTTTAGTGCTTTAAAATGTGCATTTTGAGCAGTAAGATAAGTTAGAATATCTATAACATCTCAGAGCACAACAAATGACTCTTTAAAATTCCGACTTTTGACTTCCAAAAAAGTTAAGAAAAGTTCATGAGTGGTGATATCTAGAAACCCCAAGTCATTATCTTTCCTCTGTTCTTTTCTTTTCTCGTTTTAAATTAATAACAATGACTATTATTTATTTATTTATTTATTTATTTGCAGGAGCTAAAAAGAGAAAGAGCAAAGGCGGTCCTTGCTATGAAGTCACTTCAAGAAAAGATGGAGGAAAAACTGAAGACAGAACTTGAACAGAAGGTACACATTTAGACTTTTGTTGGTAATATAACTGTATAAGTACAGTCTCCCCCCCCCCCTTTTCCTTTTCTCTCTTTCTACTATCTTTTTACTCTTATTATTATTCTTATAAACTAGATGATATTTGTTAAAAACTTAAAATCTAAAATCAAGTTTGTCTTTGGAAATTGCAGGAAGTTGAAACAGAAATGAAGCTGAATAAAGCTCAGGAATTGTCTAAGGCAGAGTTAAATGCAGCCATAGCAAAAGAGAAGGCAGCCCAAATTGAAAGAATGGCTGAAGCAAATATTAATGTGAGCCTTCTTTTTAAGTTAAGGAAACTAGATTTAAATAAGTTAAACTTTTTAAGAATTTACTTCAATTAATTTATGAAGCGGATATGAACTCGTGTGGAGGCTCATGGAAAAATAATAGCCGTATAGCTTCTTATAAGTTTGATTAAAATTTTCTGCAGTAAGTTCTGTCATCAAATTCCAGAAATTAGTGTAACATGTAAAGTGACATCAAGTTGCGGCTTTAGCCGTTTTATGCCTATTTAAAACAGTTCATAATCTATTTTTCACCATTCTTTGCAAATCGATGCTGCCTGTTCATTTACATGGTAGGTTCTTTCACTTAACATATATGAAATCTAACTAGATTAGAAATTTCTTTCACTCCAATCCTCTAGATCAATGCCTTATGTATGGCATTTTATGCTCGGTCTGAAGAAGCTCGTCAAAGTCATGCTGCTCAGCATTTTGCATTGGTAAGTTTTCCCAGTTTTCTCATTCTGATTCTATCTACTATATTTAATATAAAGGAATTTAATGGCTAAATATTTGTTTATGTTCTATTTATTTATTTTGCATTCTGTTCATCAGCTTTTCCCCATTTCTTTGATTGTGCATGAATCCTGCAGGGAGCTCTTGCACTGGAAGATGCACTTTCCAAAGGATTGCCAATTCAGACAGAAATAGCATCGTTGCAGTCTTCTCTTGAAGACACGGATAAAGATTCAATTTTGAATTTAGTGCTATCATCCCTTCCAGAAGAGACTCGAAACAATGGCACAGAAACACCACTGCAGTTAAAGCAGAAGGCAAGTTGTGTTTCACCTCTTGTTGGCTTTTCTTTGATCACTTGTATTATATGAAATTTGCTACTTTTTCGTTGATTATTCTTCTTCTTCAATATTTTATAGTTGTTATTATTTTGGACCTTGCATATCTTTTACTTGAGATAATCTGCTGAAAGTTTAATACTCTATATGCTTGTGTCATATGGGGATTTTGACATTCAGCATTTATACAAAACACTACTAGGATTGAGTACAAAGAAAGTTCTTGAATTATTGAACAATGTAATTATATGAACTGCATTTGTCTGTTACCATGTGAATTCTGAAAGAAAACACACAATTTTGGATGCCTTAGATATTGTGCCTATTCTGTTGCAGTTTGATTCCTTAAAAGGGACATTACGACACTTCAGCTTCTTCCCACCAGGAGGTGGTGGTATATTGGCCCATTCTTTGGCACACATAGCATCCTGGTTGAAGGTATGTAGATAACTGACATATTTAAAGCTGTGCTTCATGTAAAAATGGTTGTGGGTCAGTTGACTATTTGGACACAATTTTTGTTTTGCCTTCTGACAATTCACTAGTTTTATTTCTTTTTGGCACTGGCTTGTATTCAGGTTAAGGAAGCTGACCAATCTGGCGAAGGGATTGAATCTGTGATTAATAAAGTTGAGAATTACTTGGCTGAAGGAAAACTTGTTGAAGCAGCCGAATTACTAGAAGAGAGTGTAAGAGGCACCCAAGCTGCAGAAGTTGTTGAAGGTTGGGTGAGGCAAGCAAGAAACAGGGCTATTTCTGAGCAAGCTGTTGTTTTCCTTCAGTCCTATGCTAATTCTATTGGCTTTACATAGTTCTCAATTTTTGAATATTTACATATGCCATGTTGATTTAGTACCCAAGTCTGCAGAGTGAGTTTATACATAGTTGGAGGATGCCACCGGGAGGTTCCCGAATTGTTGACCCAAAGGGATAACATTTTTTTTATGTTCCATAGCTGCTGAAATTTGTAGCCCCAATTTCAGTCTGTATAATTTCCGTTTCCTTACCCCAAAATGACAGAAATCTTGCATTGCTCACATGGAAATTTCAATAATATACCTCAGGCTACCAGGACAAGGTTGGATGCCAAATATGTGTATCTTGATTTGAATTTCATGCATTCTTCTCCATGATTTCTAGAGTGATAATACCTAGTTGGCTAGTCAGCTATTCCTTCAGTTACATATTGAATCCAATGCACGCGTTAACGAGTGGTGTTGTATTATATAATAGCTGAATTCCACTTATGTCAAAACTCACTGGTATCAATATCATTGTTTTTAAGGTATCCGAATGAAATGAAAGCATAATTTTTATACAGCGTTTTGTATTTTTCCTTGAAAGCAGAGTTTAAGAAAATATATTTGTCATAATTACATAACCAGATTTGATCGTGCCAGTCTAAACCTGTGTCCCAAAATTGTTCCTTTATTTTACATTACCAGTATTCAATGATAAGTTTGTTTTCTGTTACTAAGAAATTTCTAATTTTTTTTCAATGGTATCTTCTAACCCAATAGGCTAAGGATTAATCCGTCATGGATTGAAGATTCATTTAAGAGTTTGTTGTTGGCCAATAGTTATCGTATGCACAAGATGAGATTAGAATTCTCAACACGGACTCACTCGAATAACTCAAGTTGTTTATTTTTCATGTTTTTTTTAGCATGAGAAAGACAAACAAATATTTATTTGAGCTAACGAGATTTTCATTTTTGTATTTCGTAGCTTTATTTATTTGGCCTAAATAATAATAATAGAGGAATGCAAAGTACTGTTTTCGGCTGATAGTGTGCAATACTAGATACAGTATATATTTATTCAGCTTAATTATTCAAACTATTGTTTTTTCGAACTTTTATATGCCCTCTGATTAATTGTTGAGTCCAAAAGATGGCCAAAAATTCTCATGTACTAAAAAACGATTGCATTTTATTCAAACAAAGCATGTGATTATCTTATTTATAAGAATCAGTGTAAGCAAGTTAATTTCATCGTCACATGACCTGCACGGCCCAAAAAAGGTTTATTGTGCAAATGATAGAACGTGAACACGATTATTGTATTATTAGCCCCTCAAACGACAGGAGTAACGACTAACGTGTCTACAATCTCAATCATGATTTTGGTAGCATATCAACTTCTGTATGGAATAGTTTATTTGAATAGAAAACCGTAGGTAATTAATTAAAGAAAGAAAGAAAGAGAGTGAATGAAATATAGTATTAGTGAAAGGACAAGTTGTTCCTTGTGTAACGGTAAATCCTACTATTGAGGTTAACTTATTATGAATTAAAGCTGTGTTAGGAAGCTGATATGGATACTGATGTAGGGTGGCAACATGCAATTTACTTGTGGAGATCTAATATGACCTAATTCGATTAGTTAGGGTCGTTAATTCGATCCGTAAATAGGATAAGGTGCTAGTATGATTTTTGTATAGGTCGAATAAGATGTATGTTAAGTTTTTAAATTCGTAACAATATGCATATTTTATTCACAGGTATTCAATTCGATCCAATTCAGTCAAGCAGAATTGTCAATCCAATTTACAGTAATAAAATATGGGTGTATGTATAATTTCTGTACGAGTCGAATAGAATGTGAATTAAGCCTCAATTCTAATCGACCAACTCGTATCCTATATATGTATATGTTATATATTTATATAAAAATATGTTTCAAGTTAATATTGAATTAAAAACTTTTACTAAATAAAAGAAATTTTTAACCACTAAAATAAATTATTAAATAATAATTTAATATATTTTTATATAAAAATATAATATCAAATATCCATAAATTAAAAATAGATCAAATTAACGTTAAAATATTTTTAACTCATAAATAAAATAAAATTTAATTTATATAAAAATTTCAACTAATAAATAAAATTAAAATTAAATCTAAATCCTAGCATTTGCCACCTTATATTGATGCGGTGTAGAGTCCCGATCATAAAAGGGGCACAGCTACAAATAACATGACTCGTTACTTGCCCCTTGATTTGATTGCATATTATATTGATATCCAATTCCAACCTCATTTTTTGCCAGTTGCTATTCTAGCTGGTCCAAATAATAATTAATATATTAATAATACCTTTTCAACCTCACATTTGTCTAACTCTCGCAACTAATAATGAGACCATTTTTTATGCTATCAATTGTAGCTGTGTAGGTACTATAATATAATTAGTGCTCGAAGTAAGTCAAGTACTGAAGTTAGTTTATGAGTAATTTTGCGTTCTTTTTTTGTCTTTTCATTTGTTTTACCTGTGTTTATTATTAATTTCTTTTTGAATGTGTTTTGATTCAAAATGAAAAAATTGAATCATTCAAATGGTTATTTTAATGTTGGCTTTGTTACATGGGAGAAAATGCTCCTAAAAAGGTTTCTCGCTGATCAATACACGTCAATAAAAAGTGCTATAGAGGCTTGTATGCCAACAACAATTCACTGTTAGTGTATTTGGCACATCACGAAAAAGATTTCAAGCAAATTAAATGGGTAAAAGGGACATGCAGAAATTGAACAAGAAATGAACCAAGTTATTTAGAACTCTCATAGTAAAGATTCATTTGATAGGAATTGGAATGATTTTCTACTGAAATATAGTCTTGTGGATAATAAGTGACTTTCAGGTAATGTTGTTTAAAATCTGTAGCAGAGGTGTAAATTGCATGTTTTTTGGTGTAACATAGCCTTATTTGGGTGTATTCTGCAGATCTTTACGAAAACTGTCATATATGGGTTCCAATTTATCTGGATCACCACTTCTAGGCAGGAATGAGAAGCACACAAAGGAGCGAGAGCATGCATTCATTTTTTAACAAGTTTATTACCCAGAACAGCTCGCTTATTCAATTTGTCATACAATACGATAATTGCCTCGGAAGCAGGGAGCAAGTAGAGAGAGAGTCAGATGCTACAGATTTTCATACAGTCATACCGTGTGCAATAAATCCTCCTTTGAAACTCAGTTTCAACATGTGTGCACTCACCAAAAGTTTAGGAAAGTCCAAGCACAATTCAGAGAAAAGGCGAATTGCATCACAAGATTAACGAACTCCGCTCTAGCTATTCAGTATACGAATTTGGAGAACAAGTTTCCAGCTCAATATTCAACAAGTTTGTGGTTACTTACGACTCGGTAGCAGCCAAGGTGAAATGTCAATACTTATTATTCGAGTCAAGAGGGATATTGTGCCGTCATGCACTAAGCGTTTTAAGCTTTGAACGAGTAACACAAGTGTCACCGAAATATATATTGGAACAATGGAGAAAGAAGGTAAAGAGGCGACACACACACATCAAGAGCAGCCACGATGAGCCACTGTTGGAGCCAAGAAGCAAGAGGTTTGACGAATTGGTGTTTCGTTTGCAAAATATTTGCAAATTTACATCAGAATCGGAGGAGCTGACTGCCATTCTGCACCGTGCGTACGATAACGTCATGGTTGAGATGCCAACTTGGAATCCGTTAACGAGCTTCAAAGCCCTCCAAGGGTTCGAACAAGAGGACGTCCAAAAAAAGGGCTAGGTTCAAAGTTGGACAAACAGATTGCAAATGCCTCAAAGAAGAAGAAAACGAAAGCTTTAAAGGAGGTAAAAGTGATGTTCTTTAAATATGTGGTGATTGAGTTTAATTTTCTTGTTAATAGTTTTGCTAATATGTGAGTTTATTATTTTCAGTTAAACCTCTTTAATGATGCATCAGTGGTGCGTCTAAATTCCAGCCAATATCAAGGACGTGTTATGAATTATCAGTTCAGGAAACCAACAACAGAAGATAATTTTTTGGGTGTATAGTTACAGAATATGAGTGTAAAGCTCGGTTTTTTTGGTGTATTTTTTAATTTTCTTATGTTTGACATTTTACATATATATTTTTTATGCTGCTGTTTATGTTATAAATTATTGTTTTTTTTTTATTTTTTTATGGTTTAGGGTTTATGATTTAGGGTTTAGAGTTTACGATTTAGGGTTTAGAGTTTAGGGTTTAGGGTTTTTAGGGTTTAGGGTTTAGGAATCTAGCATAATGGGATATATTGAAATTATTGGGGTGTAAAATTCCATGTTTTGGGTGTATAGTAGGTTGGGTGGCTTAGTGTTTAGGGTTTTAGGGTTTAAGGTTTAGGGGTTTAGGATTTAGAGTCTTAGAGTTTAGGGTTTAGGGTTTATGGGTTTAGGGGTTTAGAATTTAGGGTCTTAGGGTCTTAGGGTCTTAGGTTTTTAGGGTTTAGGGTTTTAGGAATAAAGCATCAGGGAATAGAAGTTTGGGTGAATATTCAACTTTTTTTGGGTGTAAAATTTCATGTTTTGGGTGTATATCTGGTTTGATATTTTCCTTCATATTTTAGCACCTGTAATTCAGACCTTTTGAATACAGCAGAGACAGTTTAATTATGGAAAAATTTTTTATAATAAAACTATATTATAATTGGCAAAATTTTATAGCATGTGTTCAAATTGTTACAAGACTACATAACAGTTAATCAGTGTTAATATCATTAGAATCTATCTAACAATATGGACTCAATAACAATGAGGATGGCTTAGACAGTCTTATTGCATCACTTCCCCTAATGGCTTCAGCTTTGTCTTGATTCATTTCATGGAATAGAATCCGGGAAGCATATTCTACTCTATAGTAGTCTACCTCGTCCTACAGTTTAAAAGAATATTTTTTTTAATCAACCATGTTAATTTAGTAAAGTAATACAGACTTATATAGTTTTAAACACAATTACCTCGGTCCAATTGTCATACTTATACTTTTCCCTTTTAACGTTTTCGGGATGAATTATTTCAAGCCAGTTCATTACATAAATAGCACAGTCATAGCTGAAAAACAAAAAATAAATTAGCAAATTACATATAGAAAAGATTAATTATCAGAGTGAAAGATTTATACCTTATCTTTTGGCCTGAGATGTTAATGTATGGTGGTTCAATTTTCTGATCCTTTCTCTTCAGAGGTGTCCCCCAGCATATAGTCTCATTCTTGAAATTACATATCCCTTAAAACACAAAACAAATCAGTAATATATGAATAATATTAAAATACACCTAAAGGAGCACAAACTTACACTTTATATTGAACAGAAATACACCCAAATATTACAATACAAAACATAGAAAACAACTTACAATGAATTTATTTAGGTTCATTCTGGCATCGGATGGACAAGTCTTGTGATATGGGTCGAGTATATAAAATTTTTTCTTTCTTGCATCAGCCACCCATAACCACCAATGGTTTGAATAGCAAACAGGTGCAAAAATCTGAAGCATGTCCACATTAAACAATGTTTTATTTTATTTGGCACATAACTAAAAAATGGTAATAAGAAGTTTTAGAAATGAAAACTTACACATGGATGTGATTCTAATTTTTTTAGGTCCAAGAAGGGTATAAACATTGGATAGTCTTCCACCCGGAATGGCTTATTGGTTTTAGGCTGTAAGAATTCCCCATTTGGATTATTTCCAATGGCCATGTTCTACAACAATTGCGAAACACCAAATGAAATACAGAAAATATACCCAAATGAATACAGAAAATACACCCAAATGAATACAGAAAATACACCCAAGATTCGTTGAAGTACACCTTACTACTATATCAGGGGGGAGACAGTATATTTCTTCTTGAAACCTTTTAATATTTTGTGGGTTAAGGATGAGGCACATGGCAGAGACAATCTAGAAAAAAAAGCCCAAATCAATTTTCATCAATCAACATTGCAGTTACATTTCCGATAAAATTATTAATGTTATTGTAATATTACCTCAGCTTCTATATGTGTATCAGCTTTGAGAGATGCGAAGTAGACTTTTGACAAAATGTATCGATCTTGGGCATTGAGTGTGCACACGGCATCATACTCATTAGTGCTTCCATCTCTATACGTCTTCACACGTGTGGCCCAGATGTAGCATTTCTCTTTCATTTCAGCTGACATCTCGTTGGTCCTCGCAGGAGTTTCAAACTTTTCAAAACTTTCTTCGTCACTCTGCTTTTGAATCTGTGGACTTTTACCTTCTGTTTTCACCCTACTGCCTGCAATTTTTTCCACCAGCTCCCCTAATTGTTCTATTAGTTTTGGCGTTTCAGGAGTTTTTGCCCTCTCCCCCTCTTGCGTTGCTGCTTCTTCTTGGCTTGAATCAATCAAGCCAGGCTGAATGATGGCATCGGACCTTCTTTAGGAATGTAGGATGCTGTCCGTGCCATCATCATCAGTGCAGCAGCAACTTTTGGGGCTGGATTACTACGTGATGACCTATAACGTACTATAAGAATAAGAATAGACGAATGATATTGAAAATCGAATTTTACTCTGCTGAAACTTACATTTTAGATGGAGCTGGTGGAAGCGTCAATGTGCTTTCTTTAGGTTTTGGGGGTGGTTCTAGAGTGATGCAGGGTTACATAAAACAAATCATGTTATAAAAAAACTAGTTACAGATCAATTGTGAAGATATACACCCCAACAAGGACAATATACACCCAAACAATAACGAAATACACCCCAAGATTATTCCTTACCTTTTTGTAGTTTCTTCATTATTTTTTTCACTTGAAGACTTTCTATGGGTTGGTTCAATTTTTGGCACAGGAGTTGTCTGGGACAGAGGTAGATAAACTTAAATCGAAACTCTAAACAAGACAAAAATAAAAGGTTAAGAAAGCCCGTGAAAATAAAATGGTTATAAGGTTAAAATTTACTTGAAAAACTCACATTGAAAGCGCTTCAGTTTATGACTATGTCTCTACCCGCACAACCATCATGTTCTCTTTAGCTGGGTCATTGGCTGATTCTTCTACTAGACTCAACCTGAAATACAACCAAAGAAACTCAAAATACACCCAAAGCATTCAAAAGAAACACAAGCTTTATTTTTTGAGAACTTACGCACTTTTAGTTTTTGCTTTTTTTTCCTACCTTTTTTTCTTGAATAAAACAGTAAAGGACTTTTTTTCTAAAAAAATATATACAGAATTAGAAATAGAAGGTAATAAAAGATAAAAGCAACCGTTATTAGAAAGAGAAATTACATGCTATCCTCTGGTTTGTTTATGCTGCTTTGATCTGTGTGTCCTTGAGACAAAGGATCATCACTTCCTAAGTTTACCTCCGGTATTCTAAACATACAACAGATATCATTCAGTAAAAATATCATACGGTTAAATCAAGATAACAAGATTTTATCAAATAAAGGTTCTTACATTTCCGATGAGTCATAGTGACCTTATGTCGATCGCAGGTCAGCTCCTTTCTCCCTGGGAAACGAGAAACAATTATTAGCAACAAAAACAACTTAAAATCGGTAATATACACCCCAAACATAACAAACCCCTGTGCAGTAGATTTTTCATTATTTTTCTTCTTTTCAGATTCTCTTAAGAATTCTTCTAATTCTTCAGTTCTAATTTCAGATCTGACAGTACATGCATAAAAGAACATGTTAACAAATATAATTTTGATGATAAATGGTAATATAGCTTTACAAAGTATCCTACCCATGATAGGATTGAGTTTGTTCAGGATATGAATCCTCAGCAATGAGCTTGCTCTTTTTGGATTGCGTCCTGGGGAAAAAAAGTATGAATCAGAAAGACAAAATAGAATTTATCAGAAAATACTATCCAAAGCAGTGCTTACTTTTTGGCAATAGTCTAAATTTTTTTTTGTTTTTTGTTTTTCTACTGGTGATGATTCTTCACTTCTGAAAGTTAATAAGAAACACTCTTTTAATATATGAAATTTTGAGAATAAACGGAAAAGAAAGCGATGATAATTTCAGAACATTACTGATCATTCGATTCAGTTTTTGAATTGGGATCCTCCTGAATCTTCTTCCTTTTTTTGGATTCCATTCTGAAAGACAAACAACCATTAGCAAAAAATACCCTAAAAGTGACAAAATACACCCTAAAAGTAACATAATACACCCTTGTTGACAAAATACACCCAAGTATGTTATTTACTTTTTGGTTGTTTGTGTGGGTTGTTTCCTCTTTGGTTTCTCTGAGTCTTCTTAAGTCTCAGACTCAAAGGAAGAATAGACTTTAGCTTCAGACGTTTCACTCTCAGATGATGATGAACTTGCCTTCCTTTTTTTGTTTTTTTTGTTTTTTCTTTCTTTTCTTTTTTCTTCATTTGTTTCAATTTCTCTTTTGTTTCGGCCATCTTTACAATTCCTTGAAACAGTAGAAATGTTAGTTAACAGCATCCGCGTAAATAAAATACACCCAAGGTATTCCGTTCACTTACCATATGTCCATCCATTTCTACTCTCATCCTTTCAACCAACTACTCTCTATTCCAGTTGGCAATCCAGGATTGTGCAGGTCTTTCTTTTCCTTTGTTGTCTTTGTTTTTTGATAGATGGAAATAGACTATCATCAGGGCAAACAAGCAGCCATCGATTGACTTTTTCTTTTTCAGATTGCAATTAGTTATGCCCTTGATGATAAAATTCAGAACATGGGCTCCCCAGTTGCCCTCCTTTATTCTGTCCATCTTGAAAATTGAAGCTAGGTGCACATGAGAGATTTTGTTTATTGTGGTTGTCAACAGGAATGCCATCTGTATATAGAGGATGAAAATCCTCTTGAACATGAGGCGATCATGTTCATTTCCAACACCAACGTTGTTGTCAAACTTGCGAGTTAACTCGTAAACTCGTACGAGTTTATGAGTTTAGGTAGTGGAATCGAGTTGACTCGGACACAAACTCGTTTCTGGGTAGACTCGGGTAGACTCGGACAGAGTCGCTCAAACTCGCGAGTTTGCTAGCGAGTTTGAATTCGGAGCCCATTTTTGCCAAAACGGCGTCGTTTTGGGCCCAAAAAAAAAACAAAAAAAACCTACAGCAACCACTAATCCAGACCCAGTAAGTCAGTAACCCTAATTCGAAACCCTCACACTCCACCAAGCCCTCACTGCTCACTCTCTTCTTCTTCTCCAACGTCACTGAATCGCCACCATCTACCGGCACCGTTGTCTGTGTCGCCACGCAGAGGCAGGATGCCGGATGGATCCCTCATCCCTTGCTTGTCGCCTTGCCTCATCCATCATCCCTCATCCCACGCAGAGGCTATGCAGAGTCGCAGAGCCCACTACCATGCAGTGAAGGTTCCTCGTCGACACCAGCCCACCACCTACGTCGGAGTACTCGACGATTCACGGCACGCTGTTCACCGTCCCTGTTCTGTGTTCGTCGACCGTCGCACTCGCCCATGTTCTGCTTCACTACGTTTGCCTCCCCTCCCCTGTTCGTCGTCCTTGTTCTTCACTGCCGATCTGCTTTAATTCTGCCCTGTTCTCCAAGGTAATTTCTTTAAACAAATTCAAATATTAACAATTTTGGTATGAATTCTGCAATTTTGGTTCTGAACTTCTGATATTAACTTTTTAAATTTTTTTAGTTTAGTTTAAATCATACACAGAATTGGTTAATGAGATTTGATATGTTGAAAAAAAATTAAACTGATGCTGCTTTATGCTTCATGGTTAAAACATGTGGTACTGTGTTTTACTAGTTGTTTGGTTTAAACTTTAAACTGTTACTTAATACTTACTTAGTTAGTGGTTTTTTTTGTTAATGTGTCTGAATATCTGATTGAAACTCTGAAGTTTGAAATGTTAGTGTTACTGTGTTAGTTTAGTTAGTGTTAGTTATGAATTTAGTTAGTGGATAATCTGAATTTGAATTTGTTAGTGGATAATCTGAATATGAATTTAGTTAGTGGATAATCTGAATCTCAATTTGTTATCTAGGTTGTTGATTTTTAGGGATAAAAATACAAATGTCTGAGAATGTTGGTTCAGGGACAGGGTCTTTGCTTCCTAGTATTCCTAGACCTACACCTGCTGTTTCTAGGTGGAAAAATGCAACTGAAAATAAAAGTAATATAGGATGGAAATATGGGAATGATGTTCAAGACAATGGTAAAAAATTGAAGTGTAATTTTTGCTCAAAGAATATAAGTGGAGGGATTTATAGATTCAAGCATCATCTTCCCGGTATTAAAGAGGATTCAGAGCCTTGTGCTTCAGTACCTGAAGAAGTTAAGGCTGTAATGTTGAAAGTCTGTATGGAGGCTAAAGAAGCATCGTTAAAAAAGAGAAGATTCGGTGATAATGAGGATTATCCTGAACAAACAGAAAAGGAGAAGGACAATTCTCAACAAAAGGGGAAAGATATTCGCAACTTTGTCACAAAAGGAAAAAGGGGCTCAAGTTCAATCAACAATAAATCAAATGATTAAGAAGGATCTAAAGGAACAATGTGATCAATAATATGCCATATTTTTCTATACAAGTGCTATTCCTTTCAATGTTATTAAGAATCCCGAGTTTTTAAAGTTTAGTGAGATGGTTGGGAGATATGAAATTGGCTACAAACCCCCTTCTTACCATGAGTTAAGAGAAACCCAATTAAAGAAAGCAGTGACCAATGTTGATGAAATGCTTACCGAGTTTAAGGCAGAATGGAAGAGAACTGGTTGCTCAATCATGTCGGATAGATGGACTGATAAAAAAAAGGCGTAGTATTTGTAATTTCTTGGTGAACAGCCCTAAAGGAAAAATTTTGCTTTATTCATTGGACACTTCTGACATATCAAAAACAACGGATAAAGCTGTCAAAATGTTAGAAGATGCTGTAGAATTTGTTGGCGAAGAGAATGTAGTCCAAATTGTTACAGATAATGCTGCTAATTATAAGGCTGCTGGAGGAAAAATGATGGAGACTAGAAAAAGTTTGTACTGGACACCATATGCTGCACACTGCATTAATTTGATATTGGCGGATTTTGAAAAGAAGCTAAAGGTGCATGAAAAAACCATAAAAAGGGAAGAAAAATCACCACTTTTATCTACTCCCGGAGTATGCTCATTAGCATGTTGAGAAATTTTACAAAGGGAAAGGACTTGGTTCGGCCAGGTGCCACAAGATTTGCCACTGCCTATTTGACTCTCACTTGTCTACATGATAATAAAGGACTGTTGATGACTATGTTTACTTCTGATAATTGGAAGACAACTAAGGTTGCATTAACGCCTGAAGGAATAAGAGTCCAAAACATGGCCTTGGATAGTAGGCTATGGAAGAATATTGTCATATGCCTCAAGGCTACTGCTCCTCTCATTACAATCCTTCGCTTGGTTGATTCAGATGAAAAACCAGCCATGGGTTTCATCTTTGAAGGAATGAGAAAAGCCAAAGAAACAATCAAGACTAACTTTGGTTGTGTTAAAAAGAGGTAATCTTGAGTCTTGACTAATTGAAAGCTTTAATATTTGATTATCGATGTATCATCTTATCATATTTTCTTATTATATTTAGTTATTTATTTAATTTTCTTATTTTTATTCATTTGCATTGTTATTTTTAGTTATGAACCTATATGGAAAATTATTGATGGAAGGTGGGAAAGTCAACTGCATAGACCATTGCATGCTCCTGCGTATTATCTTAATCCTCATTATCACTATGAACCTAATTTCATGGTTGATGATGCTGACATTAAGATTGGTCTATATAGTTGTTTGAAAAAACTGGTTCCTAACCAGGAAGAAAGAAAAAAGGTTGATTTACAGCTTCCTGACTTTCATTATGCTAGAGGCCTCTTTGGTAATGAAACTGCAAAGAGTAGTAGGAAGACCATGCTACCTGCTGAGTAGTGGGACTTCTATGGAGATAGTTGTCCAGAACTAAAGAAGTTTGCTATCCGAGTTCTAAACTTACTTATACTTCATCTGGTTATGAGCGTAATTGGAGTGCATTTGAAATGGTGATTCTTTAATCCTTAGAACTATTCATTATTTATTTTAATTTTAAATTTTGTATATTTATTAACTATTGGCACTATATGTTTGTAGGTTCATACAAAGAGAAGAAATCGGTTGCAGCAAAAGAAAATGAATGATTTAGTGTATGTGATGTATAATTTGAAGTTAAAGGACAAGCAAATTAGAAAAACTCATAACTTGAATTTGATGCAGTGCATTCTGATGATAAGTGGATAACTGAAGATGTTAATGAAAATATTGCTGAAAGTGTTGAGCATTCTCACTTGCCAACGAATGACAATACTAATGATGATCCAAATAGTAATGAATTTGCTATTCCAAGTATGAATAGTAATGAATTCAACATGGGTGAGAGAGGTGAGAATGAGTTTATTGGGGATCCACAATAAAATTTAATAGAGGAAGAAGATGAACATGTGAATGATGATGATAATTTTGTTGGCCGTGTTGAACCTGAGCCTGAAAGAAATGATGTTTCTGATGAAAATGGTGAAGATGATGATGTTGATGCCATGGAAGATGAAGATATTGGAGAATTTGAGTTTTATACTTTATTAGAACATTTAATTATTTCTTTGTTGTTTTCTTTTATGTTTTGGTTGTGTCATATGTAGCTTTGATTGTGTGATTGTGTGTTTTATGTTGAACTAGATACATACTTGTGAAGGATTTAAATGTGTGATCTAGAGTGCTTGTTGTAACTTGTAGTTGTAGTATTATGTTAATTTATTATGTGTTTTGATGTTGAAATTGTTAAGTTTGAATGTCTATATCTGAGTAAATATATATATATATATATATATATATATATATATATATATTATAAAAAATGTATATCATGTAAACTCGTACGAGTCTACGAGTTGAGTCTAGATCAGCTCCACAAGTTTACCTAGACTCTGTTAGTCATCATCTCATTCGTCAGACTTCTTAGAGTCTTCCCCTGGAATCTTTTAAAAATCTGTTTGTTCTCTTCAGAAAGTTCTTTATAACTGACTTTATCAAAATATAGATCTCCTACAAAAAAGAAATTTTAAACTGAAAATCACCTGAAATACACCCAACATCACTCGTATACACCCCATACCACTTATATACATCCCAACATCACTCATATACACCCCAACATCACTCATATACACCTATATTTGTTTCTTGATTATATGATAGTAGAATAATATATTACGAAGAATGGAAGTATAGAGGTTTTTTGTAATGAGTTACCTGATGCGTTGAGGCCAAGCGCAATCTCTATTGTGTTGGATTTAACTCTAAACAAATCGTAGCTGGTTTCAAGTGTGTTTTTCCTCAATTTAAAGGAGTTAGCCAACTCCTTTAGTAGTTTATGATGCACCCTCATTGGCGGGATGTGCATCAGTCCACCAAAACCTAAATCCCAAACAATTGCTTTCTTTTCTTCGCTCATTTATTCAAAATTTTCACTCAAAAAATGGGTTGCACACTTCAAGTCTTTGGTTTGCTGTAAACAAAGCAAAATTAGAGTAATTAGAATAAGATATATTTGTATTAAAAAAATTGACTTGTTCTAAGATATATATATTTGTGCTTATATTGTATTTTTTTCCACGCTGATTTTTGCTTGCCATTTTTACTGCAATGAAAAAGAGATGCTGTCAACAGATAAAAAATACACCCAAAAATCAAAGACATACACCCATAGATTAGTCAGATACACTCCCATACTGCAATGAAAATGAGATACTATCAATAGATAAAAAATACACCTAAAAATCAGAGACATACACCCATAGACCAGTCAGATACACCCCAATATCAGCCACATACACCTAAACCCAGTCCCATATCTATTTTGTTTTTTTCTTAATTAAACAAAATTAAATCAGTTCAAAATCATATTCAATTTAGCTAACCATAAAATGATACTACAAGGTCAAACACAATTAGAATAGTAACTGTTAGACTTCAAAACTCCTAGTATATATCAGTCCCATACACCTCTACATTTTTTGGATTATATGACATTATATGAGTTCAAAAATATATTTAAATTCAAAATACCACTAGAAGCAACAGTCGCATGCTAAGTCTGAGATATACACCCGACAATCGGCCATATACACCCAAAAATTCGCCATATACACCTAAAAGTCAGTTAGAAGAGGAAGAGTCTTTCATGTAAACATACACAAACCTACTTAAAAACATATAAACATGCACAAAATATGTACCAAACAAATCAAAACACACGTTAAAGCATTCACTAGAAGTATGTAAGATAGCGTAAACGAAGAACAGTTTCATCAGAACAGTAATATGAGATCTAAAACAAGAAGAACAGTAAAACCTAGAAGAAACAGAGCAAGAAATACTGACGATATAGTGCTTCGATTTCGAAATCAGAAACAGATGTGTGAAAAATTTTGAAGAACGGTAAAACAGTACGTTACCTTGAATAATGTTTCTTCTTTTTTTTTCTCTGATTTTTTATTATAAAAATTTGTATCTTTTGTTCTTGAATTCTTCTACTCTTCGCGAGGAGTTGGAACGTTTCTTCAGAATCGTAATTTGTTTCGAATGTGGTTTGAAACTTGATGGTTTGCATTTTGTTTTAGGAAGAAGAGGAAGAGTGTGCCATAACGAGCGTGTTTTGAAAAACGCAACCGTTGTGTGAGACGCGTGCGTTTGACGTTCCATTCTAAAGAGTGAGTGCGCGTGGTTTTATTTTGGGCTGGGCCAACTTGTATAGCTTGTAAGTCAAAAATGCTTTTATGTGTAACATGCCTGATTTATGAATTAGTGAATCAAATTTGAGTCTAAAATTAAGTTCATAAATTAAATAAAATAAACTTAAATTTAAATAAAGTCAACTCATTAATTTATGAGGTGACTCAATTATATATATATATATATATATATATATAGTATTAAAAATATAAATTAAATATATATAGAATATACATATTAATAATTTTATATGATAGTAACATATAATTTTTTATATATATATTATTGTTCTTAATTATTTAAAATTTTATAATTATTTTTATATATAATTTTGATATAGGATATAAATAAAAAAATTATAATTAATAGATAAATAATATATAAAATTAAATTTTTAAATATTTTTTAATATATATAAGTTATAATTTAATTGAGTCATCTCTTTCATTGAGTTGAGCTTGAATTTACGAAATAAGCTCGATTATTAATGAATCGAGTTGTAAGTAAAATTTAATTTTCATGAGTCAAACTTGACCTTCGTTTAACTCGAATACTCAACTCAACTCGGCTCACTTCTAGCCTTAAATATAACTACTACTATACTAATACTAATACTAATGTTAATGTAATACTGTTTTGTTGTGATCAACAGTCGCACTCCGCCATTGTCAATTTAACGGAACGGCTATTAATACACTAACATGTTTATTTTACATTTTTGGGGAAATGGCCCTTCATTTTACTGAACAATTTCCATGTTTATTTAGGAAACCCATGTGATGCATTATTAGAGTTTGGTTCCAGTTAATTATTTTACCTTTTTTGTAAACCGTTGTTGTTGTTATTAATTATCAACTCTGAATCGTTAGTTTAAGATTTTATGGGAATTGTTTAAAATCATGTATAACATTGTTAAATAAATAAACCATCAACGTTATATAAGAAGGAAGCGACTCGTTATTAACTTTCAAACTTGAAAGAAATTCCCTGACAATACTAATGACAAACATTATGACGCTTCAATTATACTCTTTTAATTCATTTTTTGTGTAACAAGTTGTGTTGTGTTAATGGATATTTAGTTGGCAGTTTTACGGTTAATGAATGTAGCTGTCAAGTGGTAAGAGTCTTGCTGTTGGTACTTGTCGGTGGATGCGGATGATGTCCATTCACGGCAGCACCAAAAACAACCGCTACTCTCTTTCTTTTACTCACGGTTCCATGAATAAAGAAAATCAAAGCAAAACGTAAGACCCAAACAAATCATATTTGTTATTGTTGTTGCTAGCATCTTCTCTTTATTTATTTTTTGCTTTTCATGTTCCCTTCTATTCTACGAAACCCCATACATTAGAATTTGATAGTTGCATCAACATCATCCCCATTATACCCCTCTCATCTCTTTCAGTTTCCCAATTCCCAATACCATTCCTCAGTTTCTTCTCTCACTCACTTTCATGCACTCATCTTCCCACCATTCGTGCATTTCCTTGTAAGCTCTTTCATCTCTCATCCACTAACATTCTATAAAGCATTTTACTTTTCATCTGGGGTTGTTGTTCTCCCATCATTTTCTGCATGACTTGTCCAATTTGGGTCTAAATTTGTCAGATTTATGAGCTTCCTTCAGTGTTGCATAATTGCATTAGTGCTTTGCTTATGTAGTGTTATAATTCACGGTTGTATCTGTGATCTATATTCTGCCCATGACTTTGTTGAAGCTTTAATTTGATGGTAGGTTCTCTTTTCAGCTGCTGGGGGCTTTGAATGAGGTTCTGAGTGTGTCTCCAGTGCAGATCTGGGGCTGATCTGATTGGCAGTGATACTGAATTGAAGTCAAGCTGGCGACCACAGTGACTTGGAGGGTTCCTGCCAGCAATGGCAGTTCCCATGGTTCAAATGATATGGTACTTCCAATAATTTTCATGTTTTTTCCATGTTTGTGCCTTCAGCTATCATATTCATATCATGAATTCATCATACTCCTACACAATAATAGTAGTTAGTATAGCTAGAAGGGTCTAATGGTCAAGTATTTATCATAGATAGTTCTGTTTAACGGTGCAAATAACCTTTATATTGTTATGTGGTTCTTCGCCAACATGTCATAATGCTGTATGATTTTACTTCCTATCAGATTTCCATCTGTTGTACTTCAGTAAGATCCCATCCTAAGCCATTAAAGATCAAGAAGAAATTATTTTATTTGTTTAAATATTCCGAAATTTTATATTTTCTTGTTAATATAATCGAGCTTTTTGTGCCTTGGCATTATGAATAGGGAGAAGAAACAAAAATCCTAGGATTCTATATTGTTCTGATATTAGTGTTTAGTTAGTCGTGTCAACATAGTAAGTCAATTTGGTCAATCAAAGTACTGAGAGACATGCAGATATAAATTTGATATTCTCTGCTGTCACTTTAAATTGCAGGAACGAAATGGTGACGGAAGGGTTCAAGATTCAGAGCCCCCAACTCCACATTCTGTTCTAAAGATGGGATTGAGGTTGGTTACAATGTCAAATATGTCTCTTGCGTTAGTTTTGCTTTCACATTCCAAATATACTTTACTTTTTATCCTTTAGGATGCTGACAACTTTCTAGTATATATATCTGAATTGATTCTTTATGGACTAAGGAACTTCAAATTTGTCTGAGAACCTTGGTGTTGCACATTCTTAACTGGTTGCACTTGCAGGGATCGAACCAGCAGCATGGAGGATCCAGATGGAACATTAGCAAGCGTTGCCCAGTGCATTGAACAACTGCGCCAGAGCTCATCTTCAGCACATGAGAAAGAGTATTCCTTAAGGCAGTTATTGGAGCTTATAGAGATGCGAGAAAATGCTTTTAGTGCTGTTGGATCTCACTCTCAAGCAGTTCCAGTACTTGTTTCCCTTCTTCGGTCGGGTTCATTGAATGTAAAGATACAGGCAGCAACTGTCCTGGGCACCCTTTGTAAAGAAAATGAGCTGAGGGTGAAAGTCTTGCTTGGAGGATGCATTCCTCCGTTGCTTGGTCTTCTAAAGTCTAGTTCCACGGAAGGGCAAATTGCTGCTGCCAAGACTATTTATGCTGTCTCTCAAGATGGTGTGAAAGATCATGTTGGTTCGAAAATATTTTCAACTGAAGGTGTTGTACCAGTGCTCTGGCAGCAGCTGCAGAAGGGCTTGAAATCAGCAAATGTAGTCGAAAGTTTATTGACTGGAGCATTGAAAAATCTCGCCAGCAATACTGAGGGATTCTGGGGTGCAACCATGCAAGCTGGAGGAGTGGACATATTAGTCAAGTTACTGGCAACAGGACAGCCTGGCACCTTAGCTAATGTGTGTTTTTTGCTTGCTTCTGTTATGATGGAGGATGCATCTGCATGCTCAAAGGTGTTATCAGCAGACGTGACAAAACAACTCCTCAAACTATTAGGCCCTGGTAATGATGACTCTGTCAGGGCTGAAGCAGCTGGTGCTCTTAAGTCTCTATCTTCCCAGTGCAAAGAGGCAAGAAGAGAGATAGCAAATGCTAATGGTATTCCTGCATTAATCAATGCCACAATAGCTCCTTCCAAAGAGTTCATGCAAGGTGAGTGTGCTCAAGCATTACAGGAGAATGCAATGTGTGCTCTAGCAAACATATCTGGTGGTTTGTCTTTTGTCATATCTAGCCTTGGTCAAAGCCTTGACTCGTGCACCACACCTACCCAGGTTGCTGACACATTAGGAGCATTAGCTTCAGCTCTCATGATATATGATAACAAGGCAGAATCTACTAGAGCATCAGATCCTTCAGTGGTTGAACAAACATTACTCAAACAGTTTAAACCTCGCTTGCCCTTCCTTGTTCAGGAACGGACCATTGAAGCGCTTGCTAGTTTGTATGGAAATCCCATACTCTCGCTTAAACTTGCGAATTCTGGTGCAAAACATTTGCTTGTTGGTTTGATAACAATGGCTTCCAATGAAGTGCAAGATGAGCTCACAAAATCTCTCTTGACCTTGTGCAATGGTGAAGCCAGTCTATGGCGTGCAATTCAAGGCCGTGAAGGAATTCAACTATTGATATCTCTTCTTGGGCTTTCATCAGAACAGCAGCAAGAATGTGCAGTTGCCTTGCTTTGCCTTCTAACTAGTGAAAATGATGAAAGTAAATGGGCCATTACTGCTGCTGGCGGTATACCTCCACTTGTTCAAATTCTAGAGACAGGATCTGCAAAAGCAAAGGAAGACTCAGCAACCATCCTTAAGAACTTGTGCAACCACAGTGAAGACATACGAGCATGTGTCGAAAGTGCCGATGCTGTTCCTGCATTGTTGTGGCTATTGAAGAATGGAAGCCCAAATGGGAAGGATATTGCAGCAAAGACATTAAATCATTTAATTCATAAATCTGATACTACGACTATCAGTCAGCTTACAGCATTATTGACTAGTGATCAGCCTGAATCTAAGATCTACATTCTGGATGCTTTGAGAAGTATGCTTTCTGTTGCACCTCTTAGTGACATTCTACGTGAAGGTAGTGCTCCTAGTGATGCATTTGATACCATGATAGCATTGCTGAGTTCTACCAAGGAAGAAACTCAGGCAAAGTCAGCATCAGCTCTGGCAGGAATTTTTGAATCAAGGAAAGACATTCGTGAAAGCAGCATTGCTATTAAAGCTCTTAGTTCAGCCCTGAAATTGATTAATGTTGAATCTGAAAGTATCCTGATGGAGTCCTCACACTGCCTGGCTTCAATATTTCTATCCATCAAAGAAAACAGGGATGTAGCTGCTATTGCTAGACCTGCATTATCCCGCTTAGTTGCACTCGCTAACTCTTCAGTTTTGGAAGTTGCAGAGATGGCAACATGTGCTGTGGCAAACATTATTTTGGATAGTGAAATTGCAGAAAAAGCTGTTACAGAAGAAGTTATCTTGCCTGCCACCAAAGTATTACGTGAAGGCACAATCTCTGGAAAAGCCCATGCAGCTGCAGCAATTGCTCGCCTCTTACACTCCCGGAAAGTTGATTCTGACGTAACCGATTGCGTAAATCGTGCTGGCACTGTTCTTGCATTAGTTTCTTTCTTAGATTCTGCTATTAGTGGATCTATTGCCACATCAGAGGCTCTAGAAGCTCTTGCCATTCTGTCCAGGTCAGAAGAGTCCAGCACACACAATAAATCGGCTTGTGCAGTTTTGGCTGAATTCCCAAAGAGCATAAGTCCAATAGTCTTATCTATTGTTGATTCAGCACCAATGTTGCAGGATAAAGCTATTGAGATATTGTCTCGATTATGCAAGGATCTACCTATTGTTTTAGGTGACAATGTTGTTACTGCATCTGGATGTATATCTTCAATAGCTAAGAGAATAAGTAGTTCCACAAATGTGAAGGTCAAAATTGGGGGAGCTGCACTTCTAATTTCTGCAGCAAAAGCAAATCATCAGAGACTTATGGAGGATCTCAATTCATCAAACTTGTGTGCTAATCTTATTCGGTCTCTAGTTGATATTTCTGCAGAGCCTTCTCTGGGTAATCAAGGTGATGACAAGAAGGAGCTAATCAGCATATGCAGGAGTACACAAGAAGAGGCCAATGATGGTGAATCAAACACTGGCACGGCCATTATATCTGGTGCTGACTTAGCTATATGGTTATTATCTATTCTTGCTTGTCATGATGAAAAAAGTAGAAGTATCATAATGGAGGCTGGAGCAATTGATGTTCTAACTGACAGGATCTCAAATTGTTTCTCACAATATTCCCAGGTATTTAAGTGCTTTATTCTACACTAGTTTCAGCCAATCAGATTCTGATCATAGTAAGATTGTAATTTACAAATTATGCTTTAAACCCTGCACCTCCCCTCCCTTGAAGCTTCTTTTCTGCGCTCCAAAAATTAACATCAATCCTCAAAATATCAAGTCCTATAGAACTTGCATTAAGTTTCAAATCTCCACAGTACATCCCTTTAATATAGACATTACATATGCTCACTGTCACTTGAATTGCACATAGTTTACAAATATGCATCTGATAATCATATTTATATTTTTGAAACATGCTAGTTCAAGAGACAGTGATTTCAGTGTATATTAAGAAAGTTCCTAGTTATGATATAGCACTGTAACTGTTTGCATGAACTTTTGCCATAATCGAAACAAAGTAAGATCTTGAAATTTTGCCGAATAATTAAATTGAACTGAAAGTGTGACCTATAGCCCTGTCATTTTTATTTTTAACTTCAATTAAAAATTATTAATTGATTGTTTCTGTATAATAACCTCTATCTGCTTCATTATGGTGAAACTGCAGATTGACTACAAAGAAGATAGCAGCATGTGGATTTGTGCTTTGTTGTTAGCAATACTATTTCAAGATAGAGATATCATACGCACACATGCAACCATAAAATCTGTACCAGCACTTGCCAGTTTATTGAAGTCAGAAGAATTAGCAAACAAATATTTTGCTGCACAAGCAATAGCTAGCCTTGTCTGTAACGGTAGCAGGGGAACGCTTCTGTCTGTAGCAAATTCTGGTGCAGCTGGTGGACTTATCTCCTTGCTTGGCAGTGCTGATACTGATATTCATGATCTTCTGGAATTGTCAGAAGAATTTTTGTTGGTGCGTTATCCTGATCAAGTTGCTCTTGAGAGGTTGTTTAGAGTTGATGATATAAGAGTTGGTGCCACTTCTCGGAAGGCAATGCCTGCCCTTGTTGATCTGCTCAAACCAATTCCAGATCGCCCAGGAGCCCCATTTTTAGCACTTGGGCTTTTGATTCAGCTTGGTAGAGATTGCCCATCCAATAAGCTTATAATGGTAGAGGCTGGAGCCTTAGAAGCACTTACGAAGTATCTTTCACTAAGTCCACAAGATGCAACTGAAGAAGCTGCTACAGATCTGCTAGGAATTCTGTTTAGCACTGCTGATATACGAAAACATGAGTCAGCATTCGGTGCTGTTGCTCAACTCGTTGCTGTCCTACGGCTAGGAGGAAGAGCTGCCAGGTTAAGTGCTGCAAAAGCCTTGGAAAGTTTATTCACTGCTGATCACATTAGAAATGCAGAGATGGCTCGCCAAGCTGTTCAACCTTTGGTGGAGATTCTTAGTACTGGTTCAGAGAGAGAGCAGCATGCTGCAATTGCTGCATTGGTTCGGTTACTGAATGAAAACCCATCAAAAGCACTTGCTGTTGCAGATGTTGAGATGAATGCAGTGGATGTTCTTTGCAGGATCCTTTCATCGGATTGTTCAGTGGAACTCAAGGGGGATGCTGCTGAATTATGTTGTGCACTTTTTGGAAATACAAGGATTCGATCCACAATGGCTTCTGCCCGCTGTGTCGAACCACTAGTCTCTCTCCTTGTAACTGAGTTTAGTCCTGCTCAGCTTTCAGTTGTTCGGGCATTGGATAGGCTTGTAGATGATGAGCAACTGGCTGAACTAGTTGCTGCACATGGTGCAGTTGTTCCTCTTGTCGGCCTACTGTATGGTCGGAACTATTTACTGCATGAGGCCATTTCCAGAGCTCTAGTCAAGTTAGGAAAAGACAGGCCTGCTTGTAAAATGGAAATGGTGAAAGCTGGAGTGGTTGAAAGCATACTTAGCATCTTACACGAAGCACCCGATTATCTATGTGCAGCGTTTGCAGAATTGTTGCGTATATTGACCAATAATGCTACCATAGCTAAAGGACAATCTGCTGCCAAAGTGGTTGAACCCTTGTTTATGTTGCTGACAAGACAAGAATTTATGCCCGAAGGACTGCATAGCACATTGCAGGTTTTGGTTAATATCTTGGAACATCCACAATGTCGTGCAGACCATACATTGAGTTCTCGCCAAGTTATTGAACCACTTATCCCCTTGCTCGATTCTCCAATACCAGCAGTGCAACAGCTGGCTGCTGAGCTTCTTTCGCATCTACTTGTAGAAGAACACCTTCAGAAGGATCCGGTGACGCAGCAAGTAATTGGTCCCCTTATACGAGTTCTTAGTTCTGGTATACACATATTGCAGCAGAGAGCTGTAAAGGCTCTAGTTAGTATTGCTCTAACATGGCCAAATGAAATTGCCAAAGAGGGTGGTGTTGTTGAAATTTCCAAAGTAATATTGCAAGCCGATCCTTCCATTCCACATGCCTTATGGGAGTCTTCTGCCTCGGTTTTGTCGTGTATTCTGCAATTTAGTTCTGAATTCTACTTGGAAGTGCCTATTGCTGTGTTGGTAAGGTTGCTGCGGTCTGGCTCAGAGAGCACAGTTATTGGTGCATTAAATGCTCTGCTGGTGTTGGAAAGTGATGATGGAACTAGTGCAGTAGCTATGGCTGAAAGTGGTGCCATAGAGGCACTCTTGGAGCTCCTAAGGTCTCATCAGTGTGAGGAAACTGCTGCTAGACTCTTAGAAGTATTGCTGAACAATGTAAAGATCCGAGAAACAAAAGTCACTAAATCAGCCATTGTACCATTATCCCAGTACCTTTTGGATCCACAAACTCAAGCACAACAGGCAAGGTTATTGGCGACTTTAGCTCTTGGGGATCTGTTTCAGAATGAAGGTCTTGCTCGAACAGCTGATGCAGTTTCTGCATGTCGTGCTTTAGTGAATGTTCTCGAAGAACAACCGACAGAAGAAATGAAAGTTGTGGCCATCTGTGCTTTGCAAAATCTTGTGATGTATAGTCGCTCGAATAGGAGAGCTGTTGCAGAGGCTGGTGGTGTTCAGGTTGTATTGGATCTGATAAGTTCAAGTGAGCCAGATACATCCATTCAGGCTGCAATGTTCATTAAACTTCTCTTCTCAAATAATACAATTCAAGAGTATGCTTCCAGTGAAACAGTCAGAGCAATAACTGGTAATAATGACTTTCCTTTTTAAGAAATGTTCTCTATTTAGCCAATTGGGCACCTTACAACCACCTTTTTTTCTTTTCAAGGAATGTAGTTTTGAAACCTGCAAATAGAATATCCTGGTTTTACTCATGATGTTGATTATTCTTTGAACATTTTTTAGGCTTTTACCATCCAAACAAGGACACCTTTCCCTTCTGCCTTTGTTTATCTCTTGATTTCATGTGGTAACATGTTGAGTTTAATGTTCTTGCAGCTGCTATTGAAAAAGATTTATGGGCCTCTGGTACCGTGAATGAGGAGTACTTGAAAGCCTTAAATTCTCTCTTCAGCAACTTCCCACGACTGAGAGCAACTGAACCAGCAACACTTAGCATCCCCCATCTGGTTACATCCTTAAAGACAGGCTCAGAGGCTTGTCAGGAGGCTGCTTTGGATGCACTTTTTTTACTACGACAAGCTTGGTCGGCATGCCCTGCCGAAGTCTCAAGAGCTCAGTCAATTGCAGCTGCCGATGCTATTCCATTCCTGCAGTACTTGATCCAGTCCGGCCCACCTCGGTTTCAGGAGAAGGCAGAATTTCTGTTGCAGTGTTTGCCGGGGACATTGGTGGTGATCATCAAGCGTGGTAACAATATGAAGCAGTCCGTCGGAAACCCAAGTGTCTACTGTAAACTTACATTGGGAAACACCCCACCCAGGCAAACAAAGGTAATAATTTTTATGTTATTTACTATCTTCAGGGCTGTCTCTCTATGTCAAATGTACACAAATTTAACAAGCTATGGCATTCTATCTAGAGCTACTTAAAAGTTCCAGATTGATTTGAAATGATGTATATGAAATTTGTGAATGATCTTCCAGATGGAACTTCATGTGGTTTCTGTATAAGCTTGTCATGATAAAATTACTAACATCCGATGATGATGTGTTGAGCAGGTGGTGTCAACTGGCCCTAATCCAGAATGGGATGAGAGCTTTTCATGGTCCTTTGAGAGTCCTCCAAAAGGCCAGAAGCTTCACATTTCATGCAAAAACAAGAGCAAAGTGGGAAAGGTAAATGAGTGCAAACATTATACTAATTTAAATGCAGTGTAATGAGTAATGATAATACATTCAACTAAGTCTTAACTATACTATCTTGATCTGGATTTGGTGACAGAGTAAATTTGGAAAAGTAACAATACAAATTGATCGTGTGGTAATGCTTGGAGCAGTAGCTGGAGAGTATGCTCTATTGCCTCAAAGTAAAAGTGGGCCCCCAAGGAATCTAGAAATAGAATTTCAGTGGTCTAACAAGCCCATTGTTAATGCTGCTGAAGCTGCTGCTGCTGCAGCTGCTGAGTAAATTGGAAGATTAGGAACATTACATACTTACTTGCTGGGGAAGAAATTTTTGGATGTATTTTTTCATGTGTATATAGGGGCTATAGTTCACTTTTGTCAGAATATTCTTTTGTAAGCTGATCCTTCGTTTTTCAGGATAAACAATAGTGGGACCAAGATCAAGGCCTACTTCGGCTTTTCTTGTATGATTCTTTGTGTGTTGTTATTTGTAAGCTTAAAAGAAAAAATACCGAGTCTGTTTTGTGATTCTTGGTGCCTTACCTTACAAGTTACAAGTACAACGTCTTATTTGCCATCTATCTATCTATAAATATACTAATTTACACTAGCAATCCAACGTGTTATTTGATTTCTGGTCTTCATTGCTCTTGTAGTTGAAGGAGGCATGATTGACATATGCCATTATGCATAGTCAAGGACAAATGTTAATCGCAACAGTCATAGCCCAATTATGAGTTTATTATGTCTCTGTCATAACCAATATTTCATTGCATTATACGCTCACCTAATCTTGCTGAATATTGCGTTCCAGCTCAAGTTTTTATGTATTTAATTGGCTTTTCAATAACAAACTTATTCACTGGTGTCGTGTCTACTACTGCTTTACAACAAAATAAAAATAACCATTCAGCCAACTTGATTGAGTAGCAAGGTATAAAAAATAGAGCAATGTTAGGAGCCATCAACTTTTGTGATTGGTAGCCATTAAATAGCTATCAATAATGATTTAATGGTATGAGATTAGTGTGAGATTTCATCCAATGGCTCACCTTTTTCTGTTATTTACATGCTGGCTAAAATTCAATAAAATTGTTGGTCCCCTAAAATTTTCTTAAAAAATATTTAAAAGACAATTAGTTCAAAGTAATTTAATATTATTTTATTTTGTATTTCTTAATCCTGTTTATTTCCTTTTGTATTTATTATTTATTTTAGAATGATTGAGTAATATTAGAAACTCCGTCTATGTTATATTTGCAGTACATAGCCGGTCCCAAGTCCGGATAAAGGAGGAGGGTTGTGTTAGGTCTTCGGCAACCAACATAAAAATATAGCCGAACCCCCATGACATGAATCAAAGACATTATTATGCTAAAATTAGGTCGTTGCCGGGAAGCAACGCGCCGTATGGCTCGAGTACGGTGTCAAAGCAAGAGCCGCTGCATCGGTGCCCGGATGTAGTGTTAAATGAGCAAGGGTTCTCGCGTTTTCGTGAACGGATGAGAGTAAATAAGCTAGTTCATAAAGTAAAAGGTAAAGGTCGAAGCGATAGAAGGTTGAGATTTGGGACATGGAACATAGACACTCTAACAGGAAAGTCCATGGAGGTGGTGGACACCATGACAAGGAGGAAGATTAACATTATGTACCTACAAGAAACGAAATGGGTTGGTGCAAAAGTTAGGGAGTTGGATACTTCTGGTTTCAAACTTTGGTATACAGAAAAGGTGAAGAATAGGAATGGGGTTGGAATAATTGTGGATAAGCAGTGGAAGAAGGACGTAGTGGATGTCAATAGAGTGGGAGATCGGATCATCTCTATCAAACTTGTGGTGGAGGGAGGTGTTTTCCATGTGATTAGCGCCTATGCACCGCAAGTGGGTTCAGACGAACAACACAAGATAAGGTTTTGGGAGGATCTAGAGAGTTTGGTTCAAGGCATACCTTTGGGAGATAAGATTTTCTTAGGAGGAGATTTAAATGGCCATGTCGGGAGAGAAGTGACTAGATATGGGAGTATTCACGGAGGTCATGATTTCGGGGTGATCAATGCCGAGGGTAAAACTATTTTGGACTTTTCCTCAACATTTGATCTTCTCATCGTAAATACATGTTTTAAAAAGAGAGACGAACATCTTATAACCTATAAAAGTGGCATGACAAGCTCTCAAATCGACTTCTTCTTGTTGAGGAGAGTCCACCAAAAATTTTGTATTAACTGTAAAATTATCCCGGGAGAGAGTTTGACAACACAACATAGGGTGCTCGTCATGGATTTTCGCGTTGAGCAAAAGTTGAGGAAAAGACATCATACGAAGAACCCAAGGACGAGGTGGTGGCGGATGAAAGGTGAGGAACAAAGAAGCTTCCTAAGACGGGTAGGAGAAGAGGCAAAGTGAGATGGGAATGGAAGTGCGGAAGAGATATGGAGAGAGATGGCAGAAGTTATCAGAAGAACAGCAAAAGAAAGTTTTGGTGAATCTAAAGGAATAGGACCAAGAGACAAGGAGTCCTGGTGGTGGAATGTGAGTATACAAGAAAAGATAAAGATAAAAAGGGAATGCTTTAAAGAGTGGTCTTTATGCCGCAATGTAGATAACTGGGAAAAATATAAGGCGGATAAGAAAGAGACAAAAGTGGCTGTAAGTGAAGCAAGAATAAGAGCATATGAGGGTCTCTACCAGTCTTTGGGCACGAAAGAAGGAGAAAAAGGTATATATATATATAGAATCACAAAGAGTCGGAAAAGAAGAACGAGAGATTTGGATCAGGTTAAGTGCATAAAGAATAAGGATGGAGAGGTGTTGGCTCAAGAGGAGAAGATTAATGAAAGGTGAAAGAGCTACTTCTACGAGTTATTTAATGAGGGACAGAAGAATCTTCCGAGCCTTGGTCGATTATGCACAAGGGAAGAAGATCAAAACTTTGACTACTATCGAAGGATTCGAGACTTCGAGGTAAAAGAGGCTTTAAAGCAGATGAAAAATGGCAGGGCATTAGGACCTGATAATATCTCGATTGAGGTTTGGAAGGGTATTGGAGAAAAAGGCATCAACTGGTTAACCAAGATTTTTAATAAGATTTTAAGGTCAAAAAAGATGCCTGATGAGTAGAGAAAGAGTACCTTGGTACCTATCTATAAGAATAAGGGGGATATACAAAGTTGCGGAAACTATAGAGGGATTAAGCTTATGAGTCATACTATGAAGTTATGGGAAAGGGTGATAGAACGGAGGTTGAGAAAAGAGACACAAGTAACAGAGAACCAATTTGGATTTATGCCAGGAAGATCTACCAATGAAGCGATATACCTATTAAGAAGGATGATGGAGAGGCATCGTAGTAATAAAAGGGATCTACATATGGTGTTTATTGATTTGGAAAAAGCGTATGATAGAGTACCAAGTGAGGTCTTATGGAAGGTTTTAGAAAAGATGAGAGTAAGGATCGCATATATTCAGGCAATTAAAGACATGTATGATGGGGCCACAACTAGTGTGAAGACCCAAGGTGGTGTGACAGAAGAATTCCCTATTAGTATAGGATTATACCAGGGATATCTTTAAATCCATACCTTTTCACATTAGTCTTGGAAGTACTTACAGAGCACATCCAAGAGCCTGTGTCATGGTGCATGCTTTTTGCCGATGATATCGTCTTTATGGGAGAGTCAAGGGAAGACCTAAATAAGAAGTTGGAGTTATGGAGAGAAGCTTTAGAAGTGTATGGTCTACGCATAAGCCGTAGCAAGACGGAATATATGGAATGTAAGTTCATTCTGAGAAGGGAAAACCTCAATATAGAGGTGAAGATTGGAGAAAACATCCTACGAAAAGTTAAAAGTTTTAAGTATCTTGGGTGCATCATACAGGATAATGGAGAGATTGAACAGGATGTAAATCATAGGATCTAAGCAGGTTGGTCAAAATGGCGGAGTGCATCTGGTTTTATATGCGACAAAAAAGTGCCTTTAAAACTTAAAGGTAAATTCTATCGCACCGCTATAAGACCGGCTATGCTGTATGGTACGGAGTGTTGAGCGGCTAAAGGGGAATACGAACATAAGCTGAGTGTGGCAGAGATGAAGATGTTGAGATGGATGAGTGGTCATACGCGATTGGATAAAATAAGGAATGAAGATATAAGGGAGAGAGTTGGAGTAGCACCCATTGTGGAAAAGATGGTTGAATCGCGTCTCAGGTGGTTTGGACATGTGAGAAGAAGACCGATAGAACATCCAGTCAGGAGAGTGGATGAGATGGAAGATGGACAAAGAGCGAAAGACAGAGGAAGACCTAAGAAGACCATCCAGGAGGTGGTCAAACGAGATCTACATGTAAACGATCTCTCTGTAGATATGATACATGACAGAGCACAATGACATTGTTTGATTTATGTAGCCGACCCCACTTAGTGGAACAAAACTTTGTTGTTGTTGTTTTTGTTTGAGTAATATTAGAAATAATAATTATATAATTATAAATATTATATGTATAAAATTATAAATATTAAATTAAATAAAATAATTTTGGGTTATTGTCTCTCTATCATTACAAAATTAAGAGTTCATTACAAACTCGTTCATTAATAAGTAGCAATTAATTCTATTATTACTTGTAAGATATATACATGTGAGAGTGACAGATATTCAACCAAAATAAATTATTAAAGTGACATTAAAATGTATTCGCTATTATATATACTTTATAAAGAAACTGGAGTTTATGGGTATCAGTATGATTTTTCCATAAAACAATCATGCACGTCCTCTCCACTGTCGTCTATTATATTGGTGCATTAAAAAAATGACATGGAAATTGAATAGATTATGTGTAATTTAAAATTATCTGTATGTTTAAAGTTGAAATTCGGGAAGCAATCAAATTAGTTTCATTAAGATAGCTTGTTAGCATACAAAAGTGATGAAGCATGAAGGTATGAATGAAAAATTAAGGAGCAGAACAAGAAAGAAGCTTAAAAAGTTATATAAGTGGCTTGCAATGGGAATGATGAAAAAGGACTAGAGAGGTGTTCTTACGCCACCTTCCCTCCCCATTTCCTAAATTAAAGTGTCTCCTTTTCATAAACAAAAAAGAATCAATCTACAATCCAAAAGGAACCAAAGCACTCACAATGAAAAATATATTCATGTAGCTTTTTCCTACGTTTAATAGACATAAATCCATAATCATGTGCCACTCGTGTGGACAAATTAAACAAATTCTAGAAGTTTGAACTTCCATGTTCATAATGAGTTGGTTGTATGTACCTTGGGAGTATGGAGTTAGCTAATTAATTAAAGAAGTGAAAGAAGGTGAATGAACTTGATATACAAAAAAAATATTATAGCTTTATTTTCATCATTTTTTGGAACATTTTGTTTTGATTTCAAACTTTTTGCATCAAAGTTCAAATTGTTTTGATGGTTCGTTGCAAAATGATGCAAATCGTAATCACAATAATGTAATACGATCATATGGTGATGCACCAAATGATGTAGTACGAGATTTTAAGTTCTTACTTCATATATATGATGGTCGATGAAATGTTATATAAAGCCTATGTCACACAGGATCTGAACAATCTACCTCTAATAATTATTAATATTATTGCTTTTGATAATAATTTAGACGGTTAAATATATAATGATTTATTAATTTTTATTTAGTTTAAATTTTTAAAATAATTAATTTTATTATATGGTATTAAATTTTTTATAATTAAAAATTTAAAATTCAAAGCAAACCAAAAATAAATAAACTTATACATGCACATAGAGTTGATGTTTTAATTATTTTGTAAAAGAATATATTAGATATATAATTATTAATATATTTCTACTTATTAATTTAAGTTTGGAATAAGTGATGTTATCACAAAATACAAAGCTTACATGCGTATAGATATTTTGGTATTGTTGATGGATATTTCTCTTTCATTTCTCACCTACTATGCTTTTGATGGTGCGTTTTTTTTTCGCCTCTAGTTTGTTTTTACCCTTGCTTTGCTTTCTCTTTGCACCCTACTTTTTCCAAAAGTGAGAGCTTTCTATAGTGTTGATGTTATATGAAAAGGGCCATGCAGGATGGTGAAGTTATTTAAATCAAATTTGCTTTATTGGGCCTGTTTATCGTTATAAAATCGGAAATATTTAATAACTAAAGAAACTTAGTCAAAAACAGCCCTAACTTATTTTATCTAGTATTTATTAATTATTGTGATAATTAATGAATGATAAATAAGATAAATTTTGACTATCTTTTTTTATTAATCTCCACATACAAGCCTTTTCACTATACAAGTCATACAAGTTCTAAAAATTCCTAATCCCTAAAATGCGCCTCTTATGGCATATATATTTCATGCGCATTCTTAATAGATTTTTCAATTAATCAACGCGCAAATATATAAATTCCTTTTTCGAAAGGATTTCATTTCCTTTTTTGAATTCCTTCTGCGTTTTCTTGTCTTCTCTCTTCGATCTCTTTCGTGCGTTTCTCTCTTCCTTCTCCTTCGTCGTTTACGTAAGTTTCTCTCTGTTCTCTTTCTTCGTTTTTCTCGTTTTTCATTGTTTCTGAAATTAAGCTCTGAAATCGTTTTGAAGATAATGGATGATTCAATTTCAGATTATCAGCTGAACCAGAGCGAAGTAAATTTTGAATTTGAATCCAATAAAGTTCTTGAGGTGTGGTTTAATTCCAGTTAATAATTGAATTTGAATTTGAATCCAGTTAGTTGTTTATAATTGTGTTGTTGAATAATGCGTGAATCTTGTCTGTGAAATTTGTTGTTTATTATTCTTTGTTTGAATTGAATCTAATGTACTAGTTCTGATGAATTTTCTACATTTTATATTAGACGTTTGGGTGTAAATAAGGAATATTTGGGTGTATTTTAGGAAAATTTGGGTGCATTTTAGGAAAATTTGGGTGCATTTATAGTTTATAACTTTTCATCTCACTGAGGATGAATTGTCTTATTCTTTTAGTTGAATTATTTTAGTTTCTGTTTAATGATGATTCATGAATCTGATTTTTGTTATTTTTTATGATGGTTTTATAGTTCTATTTGTATTCTATAGTTTATGCTTGTTTTAATATGGTGTATTTTGGGTGTATTTTTCAGCCCTTCTATGACATTGATGAGCAGTTTGTTCTCCACATACAAGCGTTTTTCTCATACAAGTCTTCTCCTCCTTTTATTGTTTTGAATCCAATCAAGTGGCTGAGGTGTGGTTCAATTCAGAAGAAAAAAATATAGTATTAGAGGAAACATTTTTCTGTACAAAAATGCTATTTGTATACTAAAATCAGCTACTAAAATTAGCCACCAATGTATTTGTGTATAAATACATGTGTGATTTAATTTATTTTTAATGTATATTTATATTTCAGTATGTATTTTATACTGGTGGCTGACTTTGATGGCTAATTTTAGTGTACACGTAACATAACTCATTTCTATATTTACAGCAAATTTTGGTATAAAACAAAGATATTTTGGTGTATTTTATAGAATTTTGGATGTAGTTTTATTTTGATAAGTTCTGCATAATTTAGAACTCTTTCTCTTCCCCCTCCTCATCTTCTGTTACTTCTTTCTTTTTCATCATCATCACCATCTTCTTCTTCTTTTTTTCTTATTCATCTTTTTCTTTGTTTTACCTTCTCAAGTTTCTTCTTGTTTTACTCTCTTAACAAGAATAAAAACAAAAAATCAAACAAAGAAGAAGAAGAAACACATAATGCTCCAAAATTACTTAAAAAAATGATGAACTTACATTCATTTAACTAAAAGAAAGAAAGAAATAAGAAAAAGAAGAAGAAAAAAATACAGCATTAGAGGAAACATTTTTCTGTACAAAAATGCTATTTGTACACTAAAATTAACCATTAAAATTAGTCACCAATGTATTTGTGTATAAATACAAGTGTTGTTTAATTTATTTTCAATGTATATTTGTATTCTAGTATGTATTTTATACTGATGGCTACCTTTGGTGGCTAATTTTAGTGTACACGTAGCATAACTTATTTCTCTGTATTTGCAGCAAATTTGGGTCTAAAACGAAGATATTTAAGTGTAACACGAAAATATTTGGATGTATTTTAAGAAATTTTGGGTGTATTTTTATTCTGATAAGTTTTGTATAATTCAGAACTCTTCTTCTTTCTCCTCATCTTCTGCTGGTTCTTTTCTTTTTTTTCATCATTATCACCATCTTCTTCTTTTTTTTCTTATTCATCTTTTTCTTTTTGTTTTACCTTTTCAAGTTTCTTCTTGTTTTACTTTCGTAACAAGAATAAAAATAAAAAAATCAAACAAAGAAAAAGAAGAAACACATAATGCTGCAAAATTTTTTGAAAGAGGATGAACTTACATTTATTTAACTAAAAGAAAGAAAGAAAGAAATAAGGAAAAGAAGAAGAAAAAATGCGAAAATATTTTTTTTGTGCAAAAATGTTTTTTGTACACTAAAATCAGCCACTAAAATCAAGCACTAATGTATTTGTGTATAAATATATGTGTGTTTTAATTTATTTTCAATGTATTATTTGTATTCCAGTATGTATTTTATACTGGTGGCTGACTTTGGTGGTTGATTTTAGTATACATATAACATAACTCATTTCTGTATTTGTAGCAAATTTGGGTGTAAAATGAAGATATTTGGGTGTAACACGAAAATATTTGGGTGTATTTTTATTCTGATAAGTTCTACATAATTCAGAACTCTTCATCTTCTTCCTCCTCTTCTGCTGTTCTTCTTATTATCTTCTTATTTCATATTCTCATAATTCTTTTTGGGAGGAAAATACCAAACAAACAAAAAAAATACATAATGTTGCAAAATCAAAAGAAGAAGGAGGAGAAACACGACGATGAAGATAAAACACGCGAAGAAAAAGGAAGAGAAACACAAAGAAAAAGGAGAAGAAGAAGGAAGAAGAAGAGGAGGAGGAGAAACGCGAAGAAAAAATAACAGTTATGATTTTTATGGAGGAAGAAGAAGAAGTGTTGTTCTTAATGGTGAAGGAGCGCTTTGAAAATGTGATGCCCGTGTTAACACGTTTTTGTGGATAAGTATAGCTTCTGTTAGGTTGGTCCAACTTATAAGACTTATAAATCAAAACGACTTATATGTATAGCATGACTATTTTTTTTTTTTTATCTTTTTAACATTACAAAAATTCGATATATTTGAAATTGAAATCCCCTTAATAATGCTAGCTTTATTGAAAAAATAGATCAATCTTCCATCCCTACCCTTAGCTTATCTATCCCTAAATAGGATTAGATTAATATTTCAAAACTAAAATGTAAATCAAAGCAGCGATTATACTAATAATGCATATAAAATTATGACAGACAAAGCTCAAACTTTTTCATCAAGAAGCAGAAATAACTTATTGTTTATCTTTTTATTGAGTAGATAACTCATTGGTCATTCACTCTTATCCAGAAGGCCATGTTAATTTCTAGCTTATAGAAGTAGCAACTTGCATAACACAAATTGTATGTTTAGCATTTTATTTAACATTCAATAATTAAATCTGAATACACGTACGTCGGCCATCTCGATCAATTTGACCTCATTGTGGCTATTTGAAGAATTCTCTAACCTCTAAGGGTGACGCATGGTCTCTAACCTCATTATATATGTCCATTTCGACCTGCTTTTTTTTTAAACCAATAGCGTTTAACAATGGCCATTATTGTACTAATTAATTTTGTTGTATTGCGTTAGTATTAACTCCAACATATCAAAAAAGATTAGAATTAACTCCAAATTCCATAAAGGTTTGTACTACTGATGGCTTTGTCCATATATATGCACCCACTATATATGTAAATATATTGATCGTCTTTTAGGTAGAGGCAACAATTTCTATAGTGTGTATAACATTTTTGTGGAATTGGCTGAGTCAGGTAGATATAATAGGCCATAGTGGCCACCATATAATATATATATATGTTTGGACGCTGATAATTCATTTTTTAATTTTGATATTAAAAAAATTGATGTGTTATCCATCATTATTAGAGTTTTGAGGGTTAATCAGGAAGACAAGTGTTAACAAATTGAAGGGTTTGATTTAGTATGACAAAAATCGGAGGTTTTTTAATCTTCACTTCTGACCCACTGATTTGGATTTTTAAAATTTTTTTATTTTTTTAACTATAAAATCTATCTTTTGATTTGTTACACATTTGACAAAAAAAAAAAAATTGCACACACAATAACTAGAGTTTAATTTATTCATCAATCATGTTTAAGCATAAATCAGAGGCTAAGTTTTCTCTTCCTCACAAATTTTATCCTCCGATTTATATATTATTGTTTAGAAAAAAAAAATAAACTCTATATATCAATACTATATACTCTAATAATTCATAACAATGCATAACACTTAACAGAAATCCATTAAAAAAAATAAACTTGAATAATTGAATGGAAGTTAAATTTCTAATATTATTAAATATTTGTATATTAAAATTAGTTATTATATATTTTTATATTAATATATATAAAATTTAATTTATTTTTAATAATATATATTTTATATTTTAATATATATTTTATATTAATAGTTAATTTTAGTGATCTGTTTTATGCGCTATGTTAATTTTCAAATCTAGAGGAACCATTAAATATTTAAATCCACTTTCCTAAGTTTATTATAGCAATTATTATTTGTCATCAACGTATGGTATCAACTCCAAAGTTTAAGAGACAGGCATTGAATGATGCTATGTGTCTAGCGACATGAATATTGGGAAAAAATAATAGAGTAGTTTATATATATGTACTATATTTGTGTATATTATTTTTGGATATCTCCTGTTTTATTTTAATGTTAAATACAATTAATAAAGAATAAAAATATATTTTTAATATTAAAAAATATATACAAAAATTTATATAAAAAATACTACAGATATTATTTTTATGGTTTTTAAATTTTAAATATAAAATTTACAAATAAAAGAATAAATAATTTTACTTTTTTTATTTTTACTTTTAAACCATTTAGACAAAAAAAAAATCACAAGTAGCAAAAAAATTCCTCCTTTCTCAAAATAATATACTTGTATGGCGAACATAAAATAAAGTAGGTAGCTAGTAGGTAGTATAAGGAACGTACCTATAAAATTAGTCAAATTAACAATTTTTTTTTCTTTTCTTTTCTTTATTATTCTCCTTGCTTTTGTTGCTACCACCAGTACTCTTCTTTTAGACGCGCAACTCCATTATTTGAGACATGATTAAACCGATAGCTGATAACAAAAAAGACAATTTACATGAATTTTCATATAAAAATCTTACTCAAATTAAACATATGCAATACCATATACATATAAATTTTGGTTGTCAATAATTGAGAACCAAGCAAAAACGAAAAAAATATGGTGAAAACTGCACCTGAATTTTCATAAAAAAACATGTGTTGTGTTAAACTGTGAAAACATCGTAACTTTAATTAAAAAACGCCATTTTCTATTTTAATAATTAAAAAAACATATATAAAAACAAAACGACAGTGCGTTTTATACTTTAATAATTTTAAAATAAAAAGATGTAAAAATTCAAGTGCAGTCGAAGTAGATAGTTGAGAGCCATTAGATGAAAATTTAGTCAAATCAATCAAATCATCTAACGACTCTCAATCATCAATTTCATGTGAAATCGACTTTACCTGAATTTCCACCTTAAAAAAATAGTAAAAATGTCAATGACATTTTTTTTTAAATTAATTAAACAATTTTTTAGACAAAACATCAATATCTTCTGAAAAGTAAAACAAATTTTCTATAGCAAAGTAAAATTCACATGAAGTCAAATAATTTGGTGTAAGTGTGTAACACATATTTTTTACCAATATTAAAAAAAAAAAATTAGCCCCTCTTTTCAACAACAACAAATAAATAAAAACAAAGGAAATGTTTACAAATTTGCAGTGGTTCTAAAAAGTATCTGGAAAACTAAGTCTGACCCGAATTCCTCTTTGTTTTTGTTTTGGTAAGCATACGGTTCCCATTTAAAACAACAATCACTGATTTAATGTAATTATTTAGTAGAATTATTAACGCCAAAAATTATATGTAAGCTAAGAAATTGTTCCTTTTGGATAATGCTAGCTAGTAATCAAACAACGTATATAGGTTGTCCTCTTTCTCTTCGATCTCTTAATTAAAAAATTAAAAAAAAAATTGGCTTTGAGGTGGTGGATCAAAGAAGCTTCGAAAACCGTGGTCTTCCTTTGATTCTTGTATTAAAATACACATTAACAAAAACTAAATACTCATTTTTTTCGGAATTCAACATTACACATGCACCAACTCCTAACACAGCTGTGCTTGTGAATGTTCCAACCAAACGCGTTCGTAGCTTCAGCCTTCTGTCACTGATGAACCAAATTCTGAAATTCGTTACATAAACAAAATTTTGCAAAGTTGTAATATTGGTACAAGTTTTTTTTTTGTAAAATTTATTTGCACCAATTATTGGTACAAAACATTCTTTATTAAAGGGGTTTGCGCGGGAAACATATAGGGATATAAAAATCATTTTCACTAACCGTTGGATTTCACTTCATGAAAAGGTGTTTTGGCACTTGAATTATCTTCTTAGTTATCAACATGTTATAAGGTGTGTTTCGAGTGAAATTAAAATTAGAAGGTTCGTTGTTTAAAATCAAGGTAGGGAAGGAAAAAGTATGAAAAGAAACGAAATAAAAAGGGACACGCGGGTCCATAATTGTATTAAAAAAGCTTCATAGTTTGACAATTTTTCCATGGAAAAAGGACTTACTGTTTTACACTTTTTGCGCAATGAAGCGTTTCAATTACCCTTGACATAATTATATATTTAAAGAAAAAAAGAAAGAAGAAAAAGGCATGTATGAAGTTCTCAGATTACTTTGTTGATCATGATTTTTTGGTTAACTAGTTTAAAATTAACGAATCTCAACCTTTTTTTCTATGTAAACTAATTAGGTTGATATGGACATGCATGCAATATATTTATACTTACATGTGCGTAGTCATTTACTTATGAGTACTTTTGTGAGTGTCTTTTTTCTTCATATGTATATAAATTAGATCGAACCCAAGTGGATATAAACAATATAATAAACATAAACTTATCTACTCGGACCTGGTGGTATAACTGTTAATCTCCAAAGACAATAACTTCTTCTTTCTTATCTGCTTCAACTTGATAATATAATTTATCTATTAATAGAAAACCTTTTATATCCCAACAACAAGTTTCTATACGTGTATATAAGAAACTATAAGTTCATTAAATATTTTTAAAACAATTCCACTGCGTAACCAACAAAGATTCTATTAACTTTTGTCAATTTTTATTTATAACTGTATTTAATAGAAGTATTTTTATAAATATGTCTAATAAAAATGTCCTTTTTATGAATATGTCTAATAAAAATACTTTATAAATGTATCTCCTTAATATATCTTCTTATACATGTGTCTTTTTATAATAATTAATTATTATTGGTAATAAATTAATTGATAGTATATTGATATCTATATTTTTCTTTTTTAAAATAATTATTTTATACTAATTTTGATTAAATCTCGACAGTAGTCTTTAAAATTATGATTTTTACTATTTTAGTCCATTAGATTTAAATTATTATACTGGTCCTAAAGTTCAACTTCAGACACCGTATTAATCCTTGGATCTTTTTCGACATTGAGTCAATGAACAAAATGTCGAGCTAGTTCTGATTTCTCACGCTAAACACATGGTTAATTGATATCATTTCATTTTGGTGTTTAAACAAGACAAAAATGAGATTATTTTAAAGAATAAAGAGAGATAAAACAATTTGTATATCACTACATATAAACTCTTTTTCGTCTTTTCGTTTTTGCCTTATTTAACGCCAAAAAGAAATACCATTTAGCCTTGTGTTCAGCATGACAAGTTAAAGCTAACTCAACACTTCTTTTACTGATTTAATATTAAAAAGAATCTATGGACTAATATGGTATCAGAATTAAATCTCATTCTAATTTTTATTCTTTCTATTAAACGAGCGATTTATCTTCATTCCACTTTCATTTCTCAAATTACTTAAAAATTTAATATTTTAAATCAAAATTCTTCATTTCTTAAAACAGTAAAAGATTATCATAAATAGTCACAGGATTAAGGCTGGACGTTTCTCTGTTTATACTGTGAAGTGAAACTGTTAAAAAGTCTTGTGGACTGAATCACCACCTTAAAAAACATTTGACAAATAAAAAGGCCTGTTATCAAAATTGTAATACTACTATTTATGTTATGGTGTTTAATATGATCTGAAAAGCAAAATGAGAGGGCACTTAAGTTTACTGGTGTTGGGTGGGGGCCACACGACCTTTCCTCTGTTTGAATCTGATGAAACTCGTCTATAAGTATGTCCTGTCTTAAAGATCTCAAACAAAATAAACAACTTCTTCATAGAGCAGAGAGCAGCAACCATTATTACAAGGTAAGGAAGGAATCCATTTTTTCCTTGAAGAAAGTTCCTTGTAACCTTCTTTCTGTTTTCAATATAGCATATATATGCTACCCTGTATCCTGCCACACCACACCCCCTTTACTTCCCCTCTTTTCTCTAGTTATTTACTGTGATCATATATTCTCATATTTGAGTTGTGAATAAACAGAGAGAAATGGGAGTTTCTGGAACTCTGGAGTACTTGTCTGATCTAGTGAGCAGTAGCCAGCACCACCACAAGAAGAAGAAGAAGCAGTTGCAGACAGTGGAGCTTAAGGTGAGAATGGACTGTGATGGATGTGAGCTCAAGGTCAAGAAAGCCCTCTCTTCAATGAGTGGTGAGTTTACATTCTTTCTTTGTTTGTTTTCCACTGCATGTTCAATTCAAAATGAAACTGTGAATTGCAGGGGTAAAGTCAGTGGAGATAAACCGTAAACAGCAGAAGGTGACAGTAACAGGGTATGTGGAATCAAGCAAGGTGCTGAAGAAGGCTAAGTCAACAGGGAAGAGAGCTGAGATTTGGCCTTATGTGCCTTACAACTTGGTGGCTCAGCCATATGCTGCTCATGCTTATGACAAAAAGGCCCCTCCTGGCCATGTTAGAAGACTTGAGACCACTGCTGCCACTGCAACTGTTGCAACATATGAAGATCCTTACATCAACATCTTCAGTGATGACAACCCTAATGCCTGCTCCATCATGTAGACAAAAATAACTTCTTCTTTCCTTTTTATTTTTGTTCTCGACGAGTGTATGTACACTTTTCTTTTAATGACAAAGAGACGTTGTTGTGAATTATGATCAGTGCTTTCCTCATTTTCGCTACAATGGTCCTGAACTGTTCACAGTGCACTCTATTACTTTTCTTGCAGTAGATGGCTCTGGTGGGCCTTGATCTGAAGTCAAGAGATTGTTATTGTGTTGTAATGGCCTTCTTTTCTAACTGCAATGGACCTGGCTTGCGTGTAAAATAATCACTCCTTGTAAATAGATTGGGCCAGCAAGGTTGAAATGGTAAAATAAGCATGTTTAGTTGAAGTCAAAAATAGTAAATTCGAGTCAAATTCCTGATTGAATCTCCAAAATCGTAATAATAAATGCAATTTAGGGTACTAGGCACGATTGCTTGCTGCCTAGTTCTGGAGCATTCGGCCCCTCTTGTCACCGAAAGAGATACTGCATTGGGGCTCGTGTTCAAGAAAACATTCATACTTGAAATTAAATTTCTAAATCCTAGCCATCTTGGTTCCATAATGAACTGGAACAATAATGAAGAAGGAAGGCATATCCTTTTCTCTCAATCAACGTGAGGTTGGAATCATCTTTACCTTTTTTTTGCTTTGCCTTTTCTGTATTTCCCTCAGCCTTTACTAGATCCTAACAAAGTGTAACTCTGGCCAGTAAGGAGAATCCGACAGCATTCATTACTCGGTTGATGTTTATTATCATCATCCTTATTATTATTATATTACCAGCCCCCCATCAACATCATTTTATAATTAGCTATTTTAGATGTGCAAAAAAAAACTACTCAAGGTTTGCTCCATCCATGCATAAAAGCATATTAAGTAGTATTGACAAGATGTGAAGAATTGATGAATTTTCTCTCTCAAATTATATGTAATGTGCAGAGATACACCACTTGTGTAGTCTATGTCATCAGGAAAGATTGCTCGCTGCTCTCAAAAAAAGGGCATCGAGATCAGTTGGGTCCAACAGCACCAACCAGGAACAGTAACTTGAGGTAGCTGGAATCACGAAGGAGATTCTGCCAAACAATTTGATCAACACTCTCTAGCCCAAAAAAAAAAGGGGCATTTCATTGCTCTTGACTATCAGAAAATTAAAAGTTAAAACTATTCCTATTTTTTAGATATAAGCCAGACCAGAGAAGTAACACCATTTTTTATGTATAGTTTCAAAGGTTTTACGCTATTATAAGATAAAATTAGACAATTAGCAATACACTCACAGTTAATTATCAATGACTCTCTTATGAGAAATCTAATCTAAGGTTAATTAGTATTCTAAAAGGATGAAGGAAACTCACTTGATCCATGTGTAGTTCGTATGCATATATGTATCTGATCAATTTGGACCTCCTTCACTTTCTATTACCAGAATAAATACCAACAAAATTAATGTCATATAGAAGAGTTGCATTGCCGGGTATGTTGCAGTCACCTATAAACAAAATGACAAACCAAGTCAAAATCTCAATCAATAACACAAAAAATCTCATGTAGATGGAGTAAGTATGATAAAAAAAAAAAAAAACGTTTTCTGAAACAAGTAAGCCAGGGGATGAAATGAAATACAAATAACCTGAGAAGCATCCAGCAGGTTCAGGGCCATAAGCTAACATTGGAGGGATCTTGAGTTTGCGTTTCCCACCTGGTCAAAAAGTAAATCATTAAATCATTGAAAATGGATAAGACGCAAGTGAGATAAGAAATAAGAAACTCAAAATATTGCATACCTATCCTCATTGGAGGCACTCCTTCCCCACCTAAAATTCCCTGATCCAGCCCCTTAATCACCTGCACTTGACAAATGGGGAGTACTAGGGGAATAATGATTATCTTAAACAACATGAACAATCACCAATCAAATACAAGAACACTACACCTTAATTTAATGCTACTCATTAAATTTACTCTTTTAACCCTATTAATTCACATTGTTCACACATTGTTCAAAAATGTTATTAGTTACCTATATTTTTCCTTAACAAATACATACTTGAATAGTTAGTCCCAAGTCCCAACTCAACTCAGCTCTCAGCAATTAATTAATTAAACCATGTTTATAGTGAAATCAATAATTTAACTTTCGCTAAAAGATAAAAAAAAAAGTTGACTTGCCTTGCCAACACCAATGCGCATGGTGAGAGGTCTGCCACGTTTGTAGCTGCTATCAAACACTCTCTCATCCCCGAACCTTGCGGTATAGTGAACCTGCAGCGCAGGGTATCATTCCCTCAGCAGCAACAACAACAATAACAAGTAACAACCGTAACTAATTAACCAACTAAGTGAGGGCATGGCAGGGTAGCAGTAACTAACATTGATGAGCTCGCCGAGGGGGGCCTCATCGCCGAAGCCCTCGAGAATGTCACAGTAACCGAGGCCGGACTTAACGTAGTTGTACTCGCACAAGGGCTCAGCCGTGGTGGCGTAGTATTCGATTCTGGTGGCGTCAGCATTGAAGGGCGTTAAGGCCACCACCGAAGATGCTACAATCCCAATTCCGATACCAGCCAATGGATTACTCTTATGTGCTGAACAAGTAACCTTGGGGTTAGGCTTCGGTTTCCAAATACAAGATGGACAAGTGTAAGAAAACCCCAGTTTGGGACCCGTTGCAACGGAAGAAAGTGAGTGTGCCATTTTGTTACAGTTATCTGCTAGTGAAGATGAAGCCTCCACCTCCAAGTTTTTCTATGGCTCCCTCAGGATATCAAACCCGGGACTGGGTCCACCTAAAACCAAATATGAAATATCACACCAATGCTTTTGGATAATTGGCTAATAATATTATTTTTGAAAATAATATAAAATATCTTTACCCACCCTACAGCTACAGGATAACAGGAATGAAAACCAAATACTGCTACTCTCCTACTATCTTCCAGGTTAGATACTAATTAATTTACGAGGAATATATCAATATTAATAATTAACATTTTAGATCGATATTTTTTAATATTGTTACAATTTAAGATTTAAATAAAAAATAATAAATTTTGTGAACATTTACATAGTAGAATAATAATGAGCTTGCTTCACACTGCATATGCTCTCAAATCTAAAGCGAAAGCCTGACGACCATTCACCACATTATGAATATAATTTAAAAAAAAATAAATAGTAAAAACCTATCAATTACCCTTGATACAAATCAGTTTACTACTGTATGTTGAATATACTTAATCCAGTTTTATTCCGTCATATTACTTGTTTATAAATCAATGTTACATCAATGTAAATGCGCTGAAATCCATTAAAAAATTGCCAAACAAATGTCAAATTATAGTTAACAAATGAAAGAATTTTAAGTTGGTGGCTTTATTATGAAAAATTAATATGGTGCAAGTTGGGGGAATACGAAAATATTGTAACACACCCACGGCGACAGCAGCAGCTAGCAGACGAAAGGGAATGCAAGACTTCGTTTTCAAAAAGAAAAGAAAAATGGAGGACGTATAATGTAAAATGACGAACATATCTCTATCAACATAATAACACTCCCAACTCCAAATTTACATGCACTTATAATAAAGGTTACACTTAAAATAATTTTTAAAAAATACAATCTCACCAAATTTATTTAATTTTGGATCCTGTATACATTATTGTAATTGTTGTAATAAGGTGGCCTTGTAATAATCCATAATATTTATGTTGAGTATATATAATCTGACAAGGAGCACCATTTTTCAATCTTATTGTAGAAAACTTAAATCGAAGGCACTTGGCATTTTCGGTTTGGGTAATGCACATGATTTCACAATTGTGGAGTAGTGAGCTAGTGATCTTGCAGTGAAGGATGCATAACAGAATTAAAATATCAGAGATTCGAGAACGTTCTAACAATCGCGTAACAAACACGCACGCCTTACAACACTCCCCTAACGAGCAACAATCATCTCATAACCGTTTTTCCCGCCATCACATTTCCCCGCGTGTATAAATACCTCTGCACCTCTCGCTTGCTTCATTTTTTCCATTTTCACTCACTTTAAAACTCCATTCATCACTACTCTTTCTCCACTACTCACCTCAGAAATTCATTCATCACCTTTCTCTCTCGACCATGAACACCTCCTCCAAGCGATTCGCACTGTTCTTTGCAATCTCCTTCGCCGCTATGCTCTGCGGCGCCAAAGTCACTGCTACTGAAGGACTCGAAGCATCATTCACGCCTTCAACTCTCTCAACGCCACCGCCAACTCCAAATGATCTCCAAGAACACTCGTTCTTCTCTCACACGGCTCTGCTGCCTCCGATCCTCTCACATCTCGGTTTTCACGAGCTAGCAACGGCGGCGCCGTCGCTCTCCGACACTGCCACCACCGCTTCCACCGCCTGGACCGGTCCTTCCACTATCTTCGCTCCCTCCGACTCCTCCCTCCGCACATGCTTCTCTTGCTCCGTTCCCAGCCTACTCCGCGAGCACATAGTTCCAGGCCTGTTCACCATCGATTACCTTCGCAGACTCGCTTTCGGCACCAAGATTGAAACCTTGAGCCCTGGACGCTGCATCACCGTCACTTCCGATTCGATCCAACCGAACACCACCGCCTCCAAGGTCTTCATCGGCGGCGTAGAGATCACGCAGCCGGATCTTTTCAACAACGGAATGATCGTCGTTCACGGTCTCCAAGGCTTCGTCTCTCCTCTGTCTCCGTTTTCTTGCGACGTGGAGAGGATGACGTCGCTCTCCTTTCCCTTCCATCCGGATCACCGCTCCGGTCAGCATCTCCAAACTCCCGGCGCCACCGTTCAGCCAGCTGTGATGCGCCTCATGCTCAGGGACGCCATGCTCAGGCTCCGCAACAACGGCTTCAGCATCCTAGCGCTAGCTATGAAGGTGAAGTACGCGGAGCTGGTAACTCTCAATAACATGACCGTGTTCGCCGTGGATGACCTCTCCATCTTCTCTGGTTCACACTCGTACATCAGCAACGTGAGGTTTCACATCGTGCCGAACCACTACTTGTCGATCGCAGATCTGGAGAAGCTTCCAGTAGGAACTGCTCTTCCAACCTTGGAACGTGGCCAGCCGTTGCTGATAACAACCTCCGGTGGAGGAGTTACCATGGCGCCGATGAGAATCAACTACGTCAGGGTCAAGGTTGCTGACGTCATACGTAACGTCAAGATCGTCATCCACGGCGTGTACTTGCCTTTTCCGCATATCAATCCGGTAGCGGCGGCCTATGACAGTATCTTAGGATCAGGAGGTGAAGCTGCTTCGGAAGGAGCGAGTAATGCAGCTGCTTCTGGTGGTCAGACTCAGACTACGGAAGGAACCTGTTCTATTCTTGATGGACACGGAGCTTGTGGCGTCTCACCAATGCCTCAGGTTCAGGTTAAGCCAATGGTGGAGATAGAAGACCACCACGGCCTGTGAGACTACTGTGATTGTCATGATGATCGTGAGATGCGTGCTGAAGATTGCTGAAGATAGGTAGGTTTCCTGTTTGTTTCTCTGGTGAAAGGAAATAAACTTGTATATTTGGTCTGTGACACTTTTCTTTGCTCACAGCTATACATCTAGTGTCGCTTAGTTCATTTTAGTTTGTTCAGATTGGAACCAATGCTCATCATCAGTTTGAGCCCTCGATATGTTCGTTATGACGTTACGTTCCTTGAATAAAACGCTGTTATTCAGATTTAATTTCAGATTCTGGAGATTTCTTGCCTTACCTGCTCATTGTTATTAATTATCTTTGTTTTCTTGACTATACTACATGCATATTCAGGAGATCTTGTGTTGCCAACAAGAAACGTTTCTCCTTTTATTCATATGCTCTCATTATATTGCAGTGCTCTGCCTGTGCCCTTCTTCCCTTGTAATCAGATGTTATATAGTTGCTCCTAGAATCATGCATGATAATGTAGTATCATTTTGTCCTGAAGCCAGATTTAAATTAATTTTACTTACTGTTTATTTCAAAATATGTATTATGTCAACTATCATAATTTATGATATCTTCAATGATTACAAATTTTGCGACTGAGAAAATGTGGTATTACAAAATAAATTCTTGTTGGCATTGCAATAATTAATAGGTGCATGTATAGCTATGCTTCGGTTTCTCGTTGGGAAATTAAGACAATCATCTATTTGTCAAATGGTAAATTGGTAATACCCCTTTTAGAATTGTTCCTTTTGCCTTTCTTGAGTTAATAAACAGAGCGAGGCCACGCCCCAAAAGGAAATGGATCTTCTTTATTTTTTTTTCTATTTGAGAGAATAAAGTGTGATCTCTCACTTTTAATTTTATAAGTGAGACTAGAAATTAACAAGAGAGAAAACAATGAATGGTGAAATTATACACTGAATACTATCCAATTTTTTTCATTGGAGAGATCCACTCCCGGCCCCAGACAACATAAATCAGGTTGTGGTGAAAAACTGAAAATGTGCCGCACTTATCATTCAGTTAGTGTTAGGACTTAGTAGTATCTGAGAGGGAGTTACGTCGCAGCAAGAAAGTTGGTTAGTAACAGGATTCAGTTAGTTGGTTACTGTACTACACCGTGCGTATAAAGTATAAACTCATTTCACATCTCTGAGTTCTACTTGATATTTAACCACACCAACACAATTCTAAGGACGATTTCTACTTCTTGTTTTAATTATATATATATATATATATATATATATAATATTACTATTACATGAATTTTTTAAACTATCTGTTTTTTTTTTTTTGGGTAGACAAAACTATCTGGTTAATGGAGCAAATTTCAAAAAAAATCTCATCCATCAACGTCGTTCACTCAATCATTCATCATGAACAGCATAGGTCTTTCCTTCGGGCTCTGGGAGTTGGGAAAAAGAAGAGTTCTGTAAGTATTGATCTTGCTCTAGTAGGAGCCTGGTCCATTCCCGAGCGTATTTTCAAGGTCAAGTACTACAGTAATCGACTTGGTCTGGGTGACCGGCATTATTCGCATTTTATGGACAAGGCTCTTTGTCTTTTCACCGTCAAAAAACATAATTAATGGGCCATGCATCCATGAATTTATCGTTCTTCTATACTTATATTTTGGCGTTCCTTTGAACTTTTTTGTTACTTTTTTTGTGGGGGTGGGCGATGGTTCATAATCGTTCTTCTATCTGACCCAAAAAAAAATCGTTCTTATATTCTTATTCAGTCTGATTCAGTGATTCTATCCATCTATAAAGCATTGACTGCATCGGACACTCGGACCCTTTTTCTTCAAAAAAAAAAAAAAAACTACAGCCGACAGATAAGCTTTTACTTTGGACGATGACTACCGGAATTAGTTCGTTTCCGCTCTCCATTTACCAATTAGCGAAACTTCACAATTTCGCTCATTTTAAACTTAGGTTCAGTTTGGTAACCAACTTAATTAATTTTTTTTAATAAAATAATTTAAATAATAAATGATTTTGTTAAAAATAAGTTATAAATAAATTATTTTGTATTTAAATTTTTAACTCTAAAAATATTTATTTTAAAGAAATATAATAAAAAATAAAAGTATTATGAAAAATTATTTTTTTTAACTTTTCTATAAACTTTTAAATAATTTTTTAGAAAGTTATAATTTAATTTTAAAAATTATACCAAATATTAATACTACTACTTTTTATAAGTTAAAAATTAAAAAAAATTACTTTTAAAGTTTTTTAAACGAACCTTAATTGGTGTCCAGACTTCAAATGAAACTTTTAAAATGGGATTCTTTATTCTTATTTCCGGTCAGTTTATCCCTTGTACAACTTTTTATATAGAAAGAGAGGAATATTCTAAATGGTTCCTACAAATTTTTAGTCAGATAATTTAATTTTTAATTAATTTTAATTATTAAATCAATTTTTAACTTTTTATTTTGTTAAATAAATTAATTTTTACATCAAATTTTGATAAAAAAAAATAGATAGATCAATCTCTATTGTTATTTAATAAAAGATATAATAGTTTTTGTAAAATTTTAAAATGTTCAGATCACTCATTTTATAAAGACAAACAATATGATATAAAAAATTAATTTGTTTAATAAAATAAAAGTTTAGTAGACTGATTGCTTATCTGACTGAATTTTTTTTGAAACTGATTTAGAATATTAGCTATATAAAAATAATTGCTTATATTTTGTAAAAAGTATCACGTGTAATATATTTTTATTTTTAATTTAAAATGCACATTAAAAAAATAAAAGTTTGACGATAATAAAATAAAAAATTTAATATTCACGTATTGTTAATAAAATTGGAAATTATTTGGTGATTAATATTTTTTTTCTTATTTTTATTATACATTTAAATTAACATTAGCTAACATTTTACTTTTTTATACTAAAAATATTGGCCTCTTCGTATTCCTTACAGAATTTGATAATAGCTAATTATATATTATCACATCAATAAAAATGTCTAATTTTAAAATTTATTATTTAAAAAATTATCTATATATAGAATATAATTAGACGATCATATATAACTTTTTACACAATACATTAGAATTAAACTTATAAAATATATATTTTTATATTATAAAAAAATACAACTATACTAAGTGTAAATAATAAATTAGTTATTAAATCAGTTATTTATATAAAATATATATTAAATTATAAAATATAAATTAAAATAAATAAATAATATAAATATTTATACGTAAATATATACTAGTTGATTTGATAATTATTTTTTTGTGTAGATATAGTATTTTTTTTCTTTTCAAAATAAAGTGATGCTTAGCGGTATGAATTTATGTAATTCAAAATATTAAAATGAATCCATTTTTTTAGGAGCCACTTAGATAAAAATGTCTAAAACGTCTTTTTTTTAAAGATATTTTTAATAATTAAAATTTAACATATATAATCGATTAAATTGTATTATTTTTAATTGTTAAAATTAGGCCAAACAAATTAATTTGACCGAAAAACGGTGAATTAAATTTTGAATTAATCTAAATTAATATTATTTTTTATAAAAAATAACTACAATATCCCTATTATAGAAAATGACTAAAATACTCTTATTATATATATTAATTTTAAAAATCCTAAATTTTAGCCATTTTATTCTCCATTGTCATAAGATTAGAATTTAAAATTTTTAAATATATATATAATAAAAATATTTTAGTTATTTTTTATAATAAAAATATTGTAGTCATTTTTTTATAAAAAAAATATTAATTTAAATAAATTCAAATTTTAATTTATTAATTTTGACTAAACTGTCAGTCTAATTTTAATAAAAATAATATAATTTAATTAATTATATGTATTAAATTTTAATTTTTAAAAGATATCTTTAAAAAAATGTTTTTAATATTTTTATCTAAGTGTTTTTTTTTTTTTACTTTTTATAACAACCTAGTTGAGGATTGTGATGTGAGACGACTTTGCGTCAACGATGCGGATATATCAAGGGGAAATAATAAATTATAGAATAATAATAATAATACATCTAGTAATTTATTCCTTTAATAATTATTTTCATCATACTTAATAAATATCTCATATTTAGTAATCAGAAGGATAATTAAAACTGAATATATCTAAATATCATGCATTTTTTTTCTTCTAAATCATTCTCATCTACTGAATGAGACAGAAGGAGGTAAGGTCGCATGGAATAATTAGCTCCTCTGTCAACTTATTCACACACACACCATACATATATATATATATATATATATATATATATAGAGAGAGAGAGAGAGAGAGAGAGAGAGAGAGAGAGAGAGAGAGAGAGAGAGAGAGAGAGAGAGAGAGAGAGAGAGAGAGAGAGAGATGTTATAGTATGTCATATGTTAACAAGGATTGAACAAGTTGATGCATTGATTGTGGAAGTTTGTTACTGTAAGTTGTCAATGTAGTTGTGGAATTTGGTGTATGTATTGTATTGTCAAATGTTGAAATTGTTATCTGATTATAGCAGTGATACTAACTAGATGTCAAATTACTTCTTGTTGAGACAGTGATAGATGCCCCTGACCAGGCAACCCATGACTCCGGTAAAGTCCACATGGTTAATTGGAAGTTTTCCACCTCCTTATTATCCTAACCAGTAAACACCTTCTAGAAGTTTTATGTCAAACTTCCAACCATATTCCGTACTTGTGCTGTGATCAGAACAAGATTTTTAATTGCATTATTTCAGATAAACAATTCACAACTTATACTGATCTACATGTAATAATATGATCATTGATGAACTAAATTTTAAAGTGATTTTTAAAATTATATTCGAACTCCATAATAATCTCTTAAATTATTAGTTATTTATATTTATTCTTGAAGTTGTACTTTCAAATTCAGAATTGTCTTTCAAATAATTTTTGTCAATGAAACGCCATTGAAAAGCTAATGTAGACAAATTTTTAACACGCTGGCAAGCCTAATTTGGGGTTTTAATTTAGAGGTTCGGTATGAGTTTTTACTTTCCAAGGATGGATGAGAGGATTTGTTACATAAATCCTAACTTTTCGAGTCATCGACTGAATGTGAGTTTACAAGTCTATGTTCACACGGTTGGAGGGTGTGGCTTTCCTTTTCTGCGTTTGTTCAAACTCTGTTGAATCAATGTTTGGTGGCGCCATCTCTATTGCATCCAAATAGTTAGGTGGCCATTCGGGCTTTCGAGCTAGTCTATGAGTATCTAGAGCTTTCTGCTCGTGTATAGGTTATTTTTTTCTGTGCACTTTTCCAACCAAGGAGGAGAAGTATAAGAAGGGCTACATGTCGTTCTGGGTCTATTTAAATAGGTGGATCTTTGGTTTATTCAAAAATTCTTTTTACGGTTTTAAGGAGGAATATTTTAAAGTTAGACCTACTCGGGGGCATCATCCCTTCTGGTTGACCTTTAAGAGGAATGTCGCTTCGCCACTCATTGGAATTTTAGCGCAAGCCCGTCGTATATGACGATCGGATCACCTATGATGGGTTGTTATCCCGAAAATAGAGATCTTGTCGACGGCTTGTTGCAATTTTTGGGGACATGCCACTAAATCCCAGGATGTTATAGGTGATCCGGTAGTGTGTCGATCTTATGTCGGTGGGTCTTGTTACTTTCTCCTATTTTTATTTCTATGTTTTTCCTAGTTCGAAACTTGATGCAATTTCCTATTTCTTTCAATTGAGATGGCTGGTAGTCAGACTACTCTTGCGAGGTTGAAGGCTGCCCTAACCCAAGATGTCGGGAGAGAGGGTGGTGGAGCCTTGCCGTCAACACCTCAGTCCGTGCCTCAGCCGAACTCGCGGACAGTCTCTTAGGAGGTGATTGCAACCAGAATGGCTGGTGCCGAGGTCGATGTGGAAGTCGTGGAGGTTCCTGTTTCCGAGGCAGGTAAGACGCGGAAGAGGTTGATTAAGGAAAGTGGTGTGGTGATTTAACAACCACAGACTAACCAGCAAGTGCATCGGGTCGTACCAAGTAATACCTCAGGTGAGTGAGGGTCGATCCCACGAGGATTGATGGATCAAGCAATAATGGTTGATTGATGAGCTTAGTCAGGCAAATAGAAAATGGTGTTTTGGTATTCAAAGAGCATTAAACAATAATTAAGAATTTCAGAATGCAAACAGTAAAGAAGTTGTGAAATATATATGGAGAAATAGTTAAGGTTTCAGAGATATCTATTTTCTGAATTGATTTTTCTTATTAATTTATTTTAATCATGTAAGATTTAATTCATGGCAAACTATTTGTGACTAGACCCTAATTCCTTAGACCTTCCTAGTCTCCTCTAAAATTCATCAACTACCAATTCCTTGGTCAATTAATTCCAATTAGAGGGTGATGATCAAATTCCAGTTTATATGCCACAAGAATCCTAATTATCCAAAAATAAGGGGATTATATGTCACGTATCCCGTTAAATACAAACAATTAGAAATTCAGGATAATATGTTTTCAAACTATTGTTCAAGTAAAGAGCTTTTTCAAGTTATACAAGAACTCAATTAGAACATGGGTCATACTTCTGTTCCACCCAAATTCATAAAATAAAGAACGAAAACAATTATTGAAATATAAATCAAAACATGAATTAAAATAGAAAAATAATAGTATCAATCCATACAATAGATAGAGCTCCTAACCTTAATAGTAAATATTTAGTTGCTCATGGAATGCGGAATGTAAATTGGTCTAGAATTCCCTAATGGAATCCCCCTTTTATAACTAATCCTAATTAATTTAAAAATCTAAAATTAAAATCATATCTTTTCCTATTTTAAAAATCAAATTTGAATTTAAATCAGAATTAATTATAGTAATCAGCAAGTCTTCAATTGATGGATGGGGACCACTTAATTCCTTCACTCTGCAGCCTCTAATCTGTACTTTCTGGGCTGAAAACTGGGTCAAAAGCAGCCCAGAAATCGCCCCCAGCATTTTTCTGCACGTGGCGCATGTCACGCGTACGCGTCGCTGGTCTTCTTCGTGTGTCACGTGCACACGTCAGTCACGTGTACGCGTCGCTGAGCAAAACTTCAAATCACGCGTACGCGTCAGTCACACGCACGCGTTGCCATGGAAAGCTCCAAATCACGCGCACGCGTCAGTCAAGCGTACGCGTCGCTCCTCGTTGCCATCTCCTTTGATTCTTGTGCTGCAGAAACTCCACCAAATCCAGCCAAATGTTACCTAAAATAAACAAAATTGTAAAAGACTCAAAGTAGCATCCATATTTGCTAAAAGATAATTAATTTTTTATTAAAATCAACAAATTAGATGCAAATTCACTAGGAAAAGATAGGAAAGATGCTCACGCATCACAACACCAAACTTGAACTGTTGCTTGTCCTCAAGCAACCAAAATTAATATAGGCTTAGGATGTGAATTTGCATGATAATGAGAGTTTGATTAAGCCCATGTCTTTTCTTATAGTGGAGTTTACAACTACAATCCTGAATAGTTTTGGCATCTCACTCTCCTTTGAATCAGAAGAATGTTACTGTCATCTGGAATTAGAATCCGAATAATATTATGAATTCTCTGATCTTTTGTAGCTCAATTTAATCCTTGAACACAATAATTTTTCTTTGGTGCTTTGTACCTTGAGCCTAGCCGTGACTTTAAATGTTTTGTCTCAAGGATTACTTGACACAGAAACACCACAAGTACTTAACTGGGGAACTTTCTTTAAGTTCTAAATATTTTCATTATTATTAATTTTTTTCCAGTTACTCCCAAACAGTGGTGCTCAAAGCCTTTGGCGTACTCTGCAATTGATCTCGACTCTAAATGTTTTATCTCAAGGATTACCTGACACAAGAACACCACAAGCATGTGACTAGGAAAACAACTCTTTGAGCTTTTAATCATGTCTGACCTCCCTAGTCATTGATGCTCAGAGCCTTGGACCTTGCTCTTATTTTTCTTTTGCTGTTTCTTCTGCTTCAAGGATTAAACTTTCATTAATTTCAAAGAAATCATAATAATTCTCTAAATTCCTGTTCCTTGTACATCAACATTCTTTAATTCAAATTTAAATATGCATTGTTCATGTCATGCATTCAGAATTACAATTAATACCACCACATTTAAGTAAATAAGACTACTCTTAAAATTAGCTCAATTTCTCATGCAATACATCACTTCTGTATTTTTTATTGAATTCAAGCTCAGTGAGTAATACATGAGACATCTTTTCAGAATTAAAGCAATTAAGAGAAAGCTAAACTAGTCCTAGGATTCTAACTAATAAAGGATCATGCAACAAATAAAGTAAAATAGCAGAAAACCAGAACATAACATAGAAAAAGAGGAGAAGAATAAAAAAATGAAAGGAACTCAACCACCTTAGTTATCCTAGCAGTCGCTTTATTCTTCAGGTTGTGCTCCTCAGTGAAGATGATTCGCCTCCCTTTTGGTGCCATAGGAATAAACAGAAAATCCTTAAGCGAAGCGTCAACACCAAACTTAAAGGTTTGCTTGTCCTCAAGCAAAGAAGAACTGAAAACAAAAACAAATAGTAAGATGGAAAAAGGATAAAAGAACGAGAGAGAATTAGGAATTGGGAGAGAGAAAAAGAAAATTAAAACTGGGCGGCGAACTAGTATAGTTGTGCGGCGCAGGCAATGCGTACGCGTGGGTCGCGGAATTTTCTTAATGACGCAGGTACGCGTACGCGTGCCCTTAGTTTTGTGCGATTCGCGCGAAGCCAGTCGCCCGCACGCATAACTCTCTGTTTGCGTGGCTTGGGCACCAATATTTTCATACGACGCGTGCGCGTCATGTACGCGCACGCGTGGATGGTTATCTGTGCAAATGACGCGTATGCGTCAGGGACGCGTACGCATGAACAAGTTTTGTGCTTCTAGCACACTTCCAGCCCTAAGCCAGCACAACTCTCTGCCAAAACACTTATTTACGTCGATGACACGTACGCGTGGAGTGCCAAAATCATGAATGACGCTTACACGTGGGGTATGCGTACGCTTGGGCTTGTTTGTGCGAAAGGCATTATTCCTGCGCCACTCCCGCGCAACTCTCTGTTCATTTTTATTTTTCATGCACACCCATCTGACGCGTACGCGTCAGGACGCTCGTGCGTCGGGTGTTTTTTTTTTTGTTCCTATTCTAAAATAGCTGCATGATCATAAAATTATTAAGAACTCAATAAAAATAAAATAAGTAAGAAAACTACTACTAAGAAAAACAATTAAGAATGAAAAGGAGCGATCATACCACAGTGGGTTATCTCCCACCAAGCACTTTTAGTTAAAGTCCTTAAGTTGGACATGTGGTGAACTCCTTGTCATGGTGGCTTGTGCTTGTACTGATCCAGGAATCTCCACCAATGTTTGTAATTTCAATGGCCACCGAGATTCCAAGCTAGGTGCATAATGCCTTCGAGCAAGTTGAAGCAAGTGACAAGGCCCCAAGAGTGTTGATTGTGGGAATGAATTCCAAGGTCCCAAACCTTGCTTTTACACCCGTCTTCTTGTGGATCACCATTGTTCCCACCGGATGGCAAGCGATCTGAATTCTCACAGAGACATCCAAACAACCTTCTAGACCCATTCAATTGAGCTCTACACCAATCCTTGCACTTCAATTTGGAGCATGCAACCATATTGAACCTTGCTTGACAACTCTTACCGCTAACCATCTTCCTTTTACTCTTAATGCCACAAAGAGATCTAAGTTGACCATCCGTCTCCAGTAGCCCATATTCAAGTGGGAAAGTAAAGGTTAAGGATAGTAATTTCACCCACTTGAATGTTGTATTGGATGGTGATGGCTTTGGAAGAGGTCTTGCAAGCTCCACTCCCTTGTCTTCTTCTTTGAATTCTTCTACCTCTTTGCAAGCTTCCTCAATTTCAACCTCTTCCTCTTGGTAGCTTTCTTCTAATTCAATCTCTTCTTCATTGCTTACCAAGGGCATGGGAGGTTGTGCATCTTCCTCTTCTTCCATATGTGAGGGTGGAAAGTTCTCGAATTCATTGGAGTATAAACTCCTTTGATGATTTTCTCACTTTCTTCCATAGGATCTTGCATTATATCTTTTGAGAAGAAATTTGCTTATTCCTCTTCCTGGTTCTTGATAATCGTCTGCACATATTTCTCTATATTTTTGACACTCGTCTTTATATCATGTAGGAATTCTTTCATGAGGAGCTCAATATCTGATGGTGGTTCTTGATATGAATAAGAAGGAGATGGTGATTCTTGATAAGAGTAATAAGAGGATGGTTCTTGGTATAAATAGGAAGATGGTGGCTCTTGATATGGGTAGAAAGATGATGGTTCTTGATATGAATATGGAGATGGTGGTTCTGCATATGAATATGGAGATGGTGGTTCTTGGTAGTTGGAACATGGAGCATTGAAGTTTCTTAGGTTTTGAATTTTCCAACCAAAATTTGGATAGTTCCTCCATCCACTATAATATGAATCACTACTCGGGTGTGAGTAGTAACCTATGTGATCTCTCTCCATTATTTTTCCTTAGCACAAAACACCAAACAGAATTAAACATACCATGTGGTAAACAAGAAAGCAAAGAAGACAGAACAGAAAAAATTTTTTCGAAAAATTTTTAAATAAAATTTAAATTAAATTAAAACTAAAACGCTTAATTTAAGTAATCAAACAACTGATAGTTGTTAATCACAGTCAATCTCCGGCAACAGCGCCAAAAACTTGGTGCGGTGATTTAACAACCACAGACTAACCGGCAAGTGCACTGAGTCGTACCAAGTAATACCTCAGGTGAGTGAGGGTCGATCCCACGAGGATTGATGGATCAATCAACAATGGTTGATTGATGAGCTTAGTCAGGAAAACAGAAAAGAGTGTTTTGGTATTCAAAAAGTATTAAACAATAATTAAGAATTTCAGAATGCAAGCAGTAAAGAAGTTGTGAAATATATATGGAGAAATAGTTAAGGTTTCAGAGATATCTATTTTCTAGATTGATTTTTCTTATTAATTTATTTTAATCATGTAAGATTTAATTCATGGCAAACTATTTGTGACTAGACCCTAATTCCTTAGACCTTCCTAGTCTCCTCTAAAATTCATCAACTACCAATTCCTTGGTCAACTAATTCCAATTAGAGAATGATGATCAAATTCCAGTTTATATGCCACAAGAATCCTAATTATCCAAAAATAAGAGGATTATGTGGCACGTATCCCGTTAAATACAAACAATTAGAAATTCAGGATAATGTGTTTTCAAGCTGTTGTTCAAGTAAAGAGCTTTTCCAAGTTATACAAGAATTCAATTAGAACATGGGTCATGCTCCTGTTCCATCCAAATTTATAAAATAAAGAACGAAAATAATTATTGAAATATAAATCAAAACATGAATTAAAATAGAAAAATAATAGTATCAATCCATACAATAGATAGAGCTCCTAACCTTAACAGTAGAGGTTTAGTTGCTCATGGAATGCGGAATGTAAATTGGTCTAGAATTCCCTAATGGAATCCCCCTTTTATAACTAATCCTAATTAATTTAAAAATCTAAAATTAAAATCATATCTTTTCCTATTTTAAAAATCAAATTTGAATTTAAATCAGAATTAGTTATAGCAATCAGCAAGTCTTCAATTGATGGATGGGGACCACTTGATTCCTTCACTCTGCAGCCTTTGATCTGTACTTTCTGAGCTGAAAACTGGGTCAAAAGCATCCCAGAAATCGCCCCAGCATTTTTTGTATTTTCTGCACGTGACGCATGTCACGCGTACGCGTCAGTCACATGTACGCGTCACTGGTCTTCTTCGCGTGTCACGCGCAAGTGTCAGTCACGCGTACGCGTCGCTGAGCAAATCTTCAAATCACGCGTACGCGTCAGTCACGCGCACGCGTCAGTCACGCGCACGCGTCAGTCACGTGCACGCGTCGCCATGGAAAGCTCCAAATCACGCGCACGCGTCAGTCACGCATACGCGTCGCTTATCGCTGCCATCTTGTTTGATTCTTGTGCTGCAGAAACTCCACTAAATCCAGTCAAATGTTACCTAAAATAAACAAAATTGCAAAAGACTCAAAGTAGCATCCATATTGGATAAAAGATAATTAATTCTTTATTAAACTCAACAAATTAAATACAAATTCACTAGAAAAAGATAGGAAAGATGCTCACGTATCAGAAAGTAACGGAGAGAACATGGAAGAGTAATGGTCTGTGCCTTCTGTGATGGATTGGAGTTTTGACGCCCTAGCCTTCATTGATCAGCACCTCCTGCCAGACATCGAAGACTTCTTCCATGATGGCAACGTTGCCAGTTAGGCAAAGTCCATGTATCACATTTTCCTTCGCTCGGCTGCTAATGTTCGGAAGGCGGAGCCGATGCTATCTCAAATGACTCTTTTGGATGGTAAACTCCGTCAATCCCAAGCGGAGTCTGGTAAGCTGAAGAAGCAATTAGAGGTGGGAGAGGCTTCTCGGTTGAAGGCTATGAAAGATGCAGAGGATACTAGTTCAGAGATCCTCCGTCTCTCTGAACTGGAGACCTTGCTTCTCTCCCAGCTGTCTTGGTAGCGAAAACGAGCACCTGGCGCTGAGTCAGGGGCCGCTTCTCTGCTTGCCAAGGTAGACAAGGATTGAACAAGTTGATGCATTGATTGTGGAAGTTTGTTACTGTAATTTGTCAATGTAGTTGGGGAATTTGGTGTATGTATTGTATTGTCAAATGTTGAAGTTGTTATCTGATTATAGCCAGTGATACTAACTAGATGTCAAATTAATTATTGTTGAGATAGTGATAGATGCCCCTGACCAGGCAACCCATGACTCCGGTAAATTCCATGGTTAATTGGAAGTTTTCCACCTTCTTATTATCCTAACCAGTAAACATCATCTAGAAGTTTTAAGTCAAACTTACGATCATATTCAGTACTTGTGCTGTGATTAGAACAAGATTTTTAATTGCATTATTTCAGATAAACAATTCACAGCTTATATTGATCCACATGTAATAATATGTTCGTTGATTCTTTGTTCGGTTAAACGCGTTGATCTGATCTTTTCGTTTTCGTTTTATTTCCTATTTTCTATTGAGAGTATCTAGGGGAAAAAATAGATGAAGCAATATTGATAAAATAATATAATAACAATACAATTGAAACGTATAAAAGAATACAGGTAAGTGTGAAATGAGATGAAACAATATTGATTGTAAGTGGTTGAATTGGTTATTATTACTAATTAAGGTCTAAAAGTTTTGGTTTCACCGCAACCCATAATAGAAGAAGGAAGTTTCTCAGCAAGTCTATGGATTCCTTCTTCAAAGACGACTCCCATACCCATGTAGAAGTGTGAGTCTATGTGGCAATGGAATAGCCACACTCCAGGATTATTGGCTTTGAATCTCAGTGCAGTCCAACCATAGGGATGCACCGGAACAGTGTTCTTTAATATAGGGTTCTCCAAGTTGTACTTCTTAGGGTCCTTGTCCTTGTCAAACTTTCCATTTCCATACCCAAGAACCCAAAAATCATGTCCATGAAGATGCCACGGGTGTGTCTCGCTATTGTTCTTGTTCATGGTATTTGCGTTCTGAAGTATAACATCCACCGTTGAGTTGAACTCCAGCCTGTAAATACCATTGCTGGAAGTAGCATTGGTGTTGTTTTGGACACTAAAAATGTCATAGTTAACAGAATCATAGCCTTCAGGAGGAGGTGTTTGATCAAATGCGTCTTTTAGATTATCTTTGAGTGCAACAAGGTAAGGGGTCTGAGGGAGGCTGAAAGAAACATTGTTAACGGACCATTTGCGATAACCATTTATGGTGTTCTGGGTGTTGAGGAGTACTATGACTCTGTCAGAGGTTGTTGGAGGCTTTTGAATGAAGCCTTGGCGGGCTTTGATGGCGAGGCTCTGGGCTAGCCTGGGCTTAACGTCGTCCCAAGCAGGGGGTGTTGGTGGTGGGGTTGGAGGAGAGCGCATAGGGTGGTTAGGATAGTAGTTGAAAATGGCTAAACCAGGTGGTGTGGTTCTGTTTCTGCTTACAACGTTAGAGGTGATCCAATAGTTTCTTTTAGGGTCTTGATCTGCTTTAACCAGAACCGAGTAGGTCTCACCAGAGTATATGAACAAATTCTCTACCTCAAATGGCTCAACATAGTGTCCATCTGCTTCCACCACTCTCATCTTATGGCCCTGCATGCATTTCAAATTTATTTATTATTCTTATTATACATTTCATGGAATTATATATCAGAACAGAGGAAATACGACTCTGGGTAATATGTTTTACAGAAAAAAAATTGTCCAAGTATGTGAATTACTCAGATATGGTGATATCTAGAAGTCAACCTAACTTATTCATTTTTCACAATTTGTCCCACCTATTCTATTTTTAAAATTTCTTCTTTAAAAGTCTTACAATTCACCCTCTATAAATTTCTTTTTTGATTTTTTAAAATATTATAACTCATTTTCGATGAATTCATTTTCAAAAATTAAAAGAAAAATACAATTCTATCCAATGAATCGCTTTTATTAAAAAAAAGAAATAAAACATAAAAAAACTACAATTTGCACCAACTAATTCATTTTCCAAAAATTAAAAAAAATACAATTCATCTTAAACTCATATAATTTAGACTAATTAAAATATTTATACATTTTAAAATTAGCTATTAAAATTAGATATTAGTAAAAAATTAAAATATAAAATATATTCAAAAATAATTTTAATAATATATATTTATATATAAATATATAATAATTAATTTTAGTATACATATAATATTTTTATTTTTGAGAATACAAAACATCCTCATTTTGATGGATATCACTCAAATTTTCCCCGTACAAAAATATTTTTGCCAAAATATGAAGCACAATATATTTAATTAATTTTCATGCATGTGGTAGATGTGAACCGAATGGAAGCAACGCAATAAATGAATAAGACGTTGACAAATGAGGTTTGAATTAGATTACCTGAATTTGGAAAGAGAGGGCTGAAAGAGTGGTCAAGCTGCCAATTCTGAGTCTGTATGTTTTTCCAGGGACCACCGTTTGTGAATAGGGAGCGCATTCTGGATTTGTTGCGTTACAAATTCCAGTTACTGGAGATGATAAAGAGCAGTTGAACCTTCCTTTTCCATTTATCAACAGTGACTGTGCCAATGCAACCCAAATATATACTTGAGACATTGAGATGAGAGAACAAAGTGATGGATGGTCAAAATATTTTTTTATAATTTAAAAATATTTAATTAATTTTCAATATTTAAAAAATTAGTCTAAATAACTTTTGATACATTAGTATATTATTATTGAGAAAGTTTTGAGGACGAACAATTTTTAGTATTTTTTTTGTCATTATTTAGTTAGTTTATACACTGAATTATTTTTAATAAATATATTTTATTAATTTATGTGTACAAATTTTAAAAAATATGAGTATAAATTATATTAATTCATGTGTGTAGAATCTTAGTAAATATAAAAATAAATTATATTTTTTTGTGTGAAAAAACATTTATAAATATGAGTATAAATTCTTACTAACCAAAAATAATAATATTTACTTACAATGTAACATTGCTCATCATTATTTATAAAGACCACTTTAACTAATTACTTAGATAATTAGAATCCGACTAGAGATTTTTAAATTGTGAAAATATGCTTTGGTGCTTTGAGCAAATAAGTAGGATTTGAAATAGATATTTACTCCTAAATATTTAAAGAAAAGTCTGAATTGATTGATATACCTGAGGTTCCCCGACCCATTGGAAAGGAATTGAAGACAATCCAGCTGCTTGTTCATATGTGCTCTTGTGGAACCAATCATCCAAAATGATACTTCGATCATAGTCATATGCAAATGGTTCTGGCTGACGTGGTGACACCCTAATTAGTCCATATAGCCCTGCTTCCCTTTGCATTCCATAGTGAGCATGGTATAGATATGTTCCAGCCTGTCCCATTCATTTAACCAAAAAATACTTACTAGCTAATTAAAAATAATGTATCATGCATGAACAATATAATTTAATTTAATTTCATTTATACCTGGTCCACAACAAACTGATACTTGAATGTGTCTCCGGGAAGTACTGGACATTGAGTTACACCTTCTGTTCCGTCAAACCAAGGACTTCCAATCTATCATCACATGCATATGCAACAAAATTACTATAACAAATATAACAATTGAGTGATGAACTTTGCTTTAAATATTTTTGTAGTGGTTGATGTACCTGTCTAATCCCATGCCAATGGATGGCAAGGTTTTCAGTGACGAGAGAGTTGTTAACTTCAACAACCACAGTGTCACCCTCCTCTGCCTGGATGGTGGGTCCTGGAGATCTCCCATTAATGGTGATCACCAGCTTCTTGAAGCAATCAGGGGACTTATACTCGTACTTCACATCCCATCTGTAATGTCTAATTCGACCCTCACCTTTCTGCAAATTCCCCAGAACACCAACCAATATACACCATATAACCAATAAAGTTGGCATACCCCTAATTTTTCTAAGATAGATGAATAGAAGATTGATTCTTAGCTCAATTTAGAGACCAAATATATATACGTATAGTCTAATTAGAACTGCTACTGCTAATAATTTTGGCGTTGTATGTGATGAATATAGTGATGATTTGATACCGCCTATAAATGCTAATGTTACTACTTATATTATATTATATTATTAGGCCATTATATTATTGTATATATAGAGTACTAATACATAAGAAGATGTGTGTCTTATTCACCAAGTCAAACTAAGCAGGTGGTAGGATATTCGCAAATTGGAATTTTATTTTACTTTTCATTTTTCTATTTGTTTTTATGTCTCTCAAACTACGTGTTGACCAAAGCGGCACTTTGCACAATGCGTGGGAAAATGTCCTGTGTATGTGTGAAACGGTAATATATAATTTTGGGTAAATTCTATAGTAATTATAATTTAGTATTTAATTTTTGTTTAAATATTTAATAATTATTTGTTTTTATATTTTTAATTAATTAAGTAAATTTTTTAAACACCACAGCTATCACCATAATTTTGAACTAGTCTATTTGACTATTTGTAGTAAGCTATGGACTAGTTAAACCCAAATTTGTATTTAATTATTACTGCTTTTATTTATTCATCAATGTAGAGAACGCTCCATTGGAAAGTAGAAAAGGAAACTACCCGTCTACTTCATATGAGTAGCGCAACGTTGTTGACTAATTAGTAGCCATTTTCATGCCAAAAGGGGCAAAGCAACAGCATTTCAAACCAACCCTGCCTTTTATCTCGATGGTCTCAAATTGCAACCTCGACACAATATTTCGTGTTTGCACGTTTTTTTCTTTTAATCACTCTTTTATATACCTACCAAAAAGAATAGATCTTTCTTATTAAAAATAAAAAATAAAAATTCCCACTTCCATACTGGTATAACCATCGAGATATGATGATCAAATCAACTCCCCTGACCCTACAGCATGCAGAAAGGGATTGTTTATGGAGCGGATCTCATATATAATTCTGCGATAATTATTTAAATTTGATCTAAAAATTATAGATATGATCTGATTTGTAGGTTTCTTAGATCTGATTGATTTGGACCTGACACACTAATAAAATTAAATTGTGAATTTTAAGTAGGTACTTACAGATCTGTAGATCTGTAAAGGAATAAATAAACAAATAAAAATTAAAATATTATTTTTATATTTTATTTAATTAATAATAATTATTAATATGTTATATTATTTTATTTTTGTTATTTAAATAAAATATTTAATATTATATTAAAAATAAATATATCTAAAAGAATAAAAAAGAAGTGCTTTATTGATTTTTTAATAAAAATAAATTTTTAAAACATTTATTTATTTTGAATATATATCTTATATCCGATTTGTAAGTCTAAAAAATGTATTTATTAAATTTAATTTGATACAATAATTCTAATACGAATTGGATCAATATTTTTATTATATCTTATCCAATTCACATGCGTCCCTAACAACATAGCCATCAAGTTACAAAAATTAGAGAATTATTTTTATTTTAAATAAAAAGAATTCAAGTATGATAAGAAATTGAATCTTGATATCGAATGAATTTTATTTAATTTTAAAAATTAGTTCAAGAGAGGAAAATTATTTCACATAAAAAAATGTCAGGAGACTAGTACTTTTTATCTATATTAGTCAACACTTTTAAACAACACCTTATCTTTATATTATTAGATTTGAGATTTAGGTTTAGAATTTAGTACATAGAATTTAGAATAATGACTAAATTTACTAAAATGTTGGCCAAAAAAATAAATTTTGTTAGTCATGTAATATTGTTTTTTTACATTTATAAATTATCTAAAAAGATAAACTACTAAAATGATATAAAAAAATTTATATTACTGATAAAAATAACCACAAAAAAATAAGCTTCTAAAATATTTTAAAATGTGATAAAAATATCAATATCAAATATATATTTTAAAAAAAGTTTTAGAAATAAGATCAATTTTATGTATTTTTTTCAAGTATTAATAAAAAAAGAAGAGTGCTAGGACCAGCAAGTTTTATGTTTTATAATCATCAATTGGTCATCAATAGTATTTTTAATGGTGTGAGATTATATCCAATAATAAAAAATTACTCACTTTTTTTTTAATAACTAAGTACTGCCCAAATTATTAAAAAAGTGTTGGTCCTAAACTTTTTCATAAAAAAATAAGATATTTTTATTTTTAAGTGTTGGTGATTTTAGATGAAGTGAATATTTTTTAATATTTAAATAGACAAATATTTTATTAGATATAAAAATTATTTATTACTTATAAAAATAATGATTTTTTAATTATTTTTGTTATATGTTTGAATTATTCAATAATTTCTTTGTTATTTGTATATTCTAAAATTAATTTTATTTATAAAATCCTATAGAAGTGTGGAGCATAAATATTCATAATGGATAATCTAATTGATATCACCGTTATAAATCAATTATACTTTATAATTTGGTCATGAATGTTATAAATAGGTTATCAATAATGATCATCAAAATATATATTAAAATGCTTAAATGTATTATTATTCTTTGTTTAAGGACAAAATTATTGGGAGACTCAATCATTATTATTTTTCATTTTAGATATAAAAAAAAAGTAAGAATATTGTTTAGATTATTACAACTTACAAAGTCTATTATTTATTTAATGAATTAAATATTGAAGTATCTTTTGTAAGTACTCAGAGCCCGTTTGGGAACGCACAAAAGTTACTTTTTTGAACTTTTGAATTATAAAAAGTTACGATAAATGTGTTTGGCATTATTTTTAAGAAGAGCTTTTAACTTCCCGAAAAGTTAATTCATAGCTTTTGGAAGAAGTAGAAATAGATGACTTAGTTTTCTCCTTTTTGATAAGTCATTTTATTACTTCTGTGAAAAAAAAATTGATTTCAAAACAAAAAAATTTACTTTCGTTCTTGATTCCGTAAAAAAATGTTTCCTGTTTTTGCTGAAAATATTGGCCCTCCACCACCATTTTCACGCAAGGTTCCATCTTCTAGAAGCACTGGCCTTCCACCATCATTCTCACACGCAATGTTCCATCTACTGGAAGTGTTGGCCTTCCACCACCATTTTCACGTAATGATTCATCTGCTGGAAGTATTGACCCTTCACCACCATCTTCTGTTCCATCTGAATCAGCATACATTCCTTCCAAATATTTTTTTTTATCATTTTATCATTCTATTTTTATTATTAAATTTGTATGGAATATTTTGTATGCTATGAAATCTCAGTTTTAATTTTATTTTTTTATATGTGATTTTATTTTTATACAACTTGCTATTATTTTTTAATTAGTTTTATAATTTTCTTTTTTTTTATGTTCTTCCCCAACAAATTCATGAAAGTGGCAAGTCCGGAAGAAAATTTAAAGTTGATTGGAATGAACGAAATACTGTTATATTCATGAAAATATGTAAAGAAGAGATGGTGGCTCGAAATAGACCTGGAACACATTTTAACAAAGTTGGTTGGGCAAATTTAAAAATAAAATTCTTGAAAGAGACTGGTTTAAATTATGAGTCTAAACAATTTAAAAAAATTTAATATCCATTCTCTTATGTCAAAAAATTTGTATTTTTTGAGTTATTTATCCAAATGTTACAACTTTAAAATAAGTACTTCTATAGTTAAAAATCCAAACACAAAATAACTTATTTATAAGCTACTATTAATAAAAGTCCTTATACTTTAAGCTCCTTTTCTAAAAAAACTTATTTAAGTTATTTACCCAAATTGAACCTCATTCTCTTATTCTCTTATTATCATGTATAACTCATCTTAATAAAAATTTACAGAAATTTATTAACAGATATACCATGGTTAATCACCACAAAAACACTAACAATATTAAATTAAATAAATTTTAATATTATATTAGAATTTGAGGTTAGATAAATTTAACACCTTCTAAAACTAACTTACAAAGCAAGAAATACCTCTAAATAATAAACTATGTAGGGTGAGAATTGCAATAGTATATGCATTTGCCATCCTATTGCAATATCCTATTCCAAAGAATTATGTGCTAAGTTTACGCCGCATGTGATATACGCGTTCATTCAATTCCTGTCATCACTGAATTAAGTTTCAATATAATATTAAATTTCGTTAATCTATTACTTTATTTGCGCCTGAAGCAAGGTATGAGTTTCGATCATCTCATGCTTGAAGTCTTCACCAATACGAATTAATAACGGTAATGTGAGAAAGAAAATATCTTATTTTACTTAATTTAATTTAATATTTATAAAGAGTTAAATTTAAAAGTGATTTTTGAAATTGGTCAGTTTTTCTCAAAAAAAAATTTTAAAATTTTAACTGTATTATAAAGGTCTTTAAAATTAAAAAATTTACTAAGTTAGTATTTATTTATTTTTTATCAAGTTGCTTGACACGTAATGAGTAATTTAACATATTTTTTTATGCTGGACTGGACTAAATGACAATATTTTAGTTTTGACGTTAAATATTTTATGACATGTCATTTAATTTTAAAAAATCACAAAACGTTTTATGCGTAAGAAAATAATCTTAAAGTTAAACGATGTTATTTTATCGAATATTTAGCATCAAGTTAAAAGAATGTTATTTTGTCTAGTCTAATATAAAAAAAATATACTAAATCACTTATGATGTAATTAAGGAGTAACTCGAAAGAAAAAGAGTGAAGATTAATCTTTTTTTAATCTTAAAAATATTTATAGTATAATTTGAATCTCAAATTTTTTTTAGTGCAAGTGATCAATCTTAATGATTATTTTGAGACTTAATTCTATCTATATATTTATAGTTTATTAATATTATTTGATTATTTTAACAATAAATAATAAATGTAAAAATAAATTAATTTTAGATGCTTTAATTTGATTTTTTATTGCCTTACCAACACTGCTTGAATTAATAATATGGGAACGAAAATTAATATAAATTTGATCGAATTATTAGTTCATTCATTTACTTAATTAAATATTTTGTGAATTTAAATATTATTTTATATATATAATAATTTATTAATTAATAATAGATTAATCTTAGTTTATCGAATTAAAAAATTTCGTAAAGAAACAAAATACATGGAAAGAATTGAAGCAATAGCCAATCAAAGATAAGCAAACATGCTCCTCACGCAAATTTCGTTGACTTTTTTCTTTTGGATTTTGATACAAGACTTTTTCCTATTTGTTATTAACTATTATATTTTCTTGGTTTGGATAAGCTTTTAATAATCACCCATAACCTAAAAAAAAGCTTTTAATTCTTGTAAATATTATGAATTTTGGTTGCTGTACCTATTCCATAATAATTTGATTTTAATCCCAAAAAAATTATGATAATATAGTTTGAAGAAGGACTTCAACAATTTATCATAACTTTTAGGAAAAATAAACGTATTGTTAGTATGTATTATTTTAGAATACGAATAAAAATCCGACCAAAAGAATAGTGAGGATTTAAATTATTATTCTTTATGTTCTTTTTTCAAAAAAAGATATAGACCATAACACCGAGCAATATTTTTCCCAAAAGATGAAATGATACACTTATAAAAAAGTAATCATCAAATTAATTACTTGTATATAAAATACATATGTCAACGATGAAATTGAGTTTTTATCCGACCAATGATCATCAATAGTTAAGGCCCCGAGAAATGCATTTAAAATAATATTTGTACGGAGACGTTTTAAGAATAAAAAAAATTATATAGGCTTTCAAGAAGGTAGGAAGTTTGAGAGTTGGTGACATGATAATTCAAAATATATGGTGGTCGAAATTTTTGAGAGAGGATTATCCATTTTTTATAACACTCTAATATTTAAATTTTTATACTCGAGTCATAAGTTAATGATATTACGGTGGTACGACTCTTAGGTGGATCTTTAATATATAAATATAAGTATAATTGAAAGGAGTATTAATCGAGAAGCCTGAAAAGAGTAAAAATAAAATAGCGAAGACGTATCACTCACGTGTCGACATCAAAAAGATAAATCGTGAAGTCGAAAGTGATGCAAGGATAAAGGCATAAAGGAAGTTAAGAGATAGACAACATACAGATATATATAACATAAGTAAATAACCACTAGTCGCGATCCGCGAAGTTTAGGCCGGTTAGGATACAGTATAACAGTAGATGACAACAGTATCTTCTAATCTCTCCTAAAAGAAACATAAGAGCCTCTAAAGACAAATTCAGAAGAGTTCAATACAGAATGTAAACTTTTCAAAATAAAGGTGGAGAGATTCTAAGCAAAATATAAAGTAGAGAATATAAAGATCTTCGCTGTCTCTCAGACGAACCACAACTCACTTCTGAAGACCTGGACTTGTATCTGAAAAATAAGATATATATATATATATATATATATATATATATATATATATATATATATATATATATATATATATATATATATATATATATATAATGAGAATCCCTGACCCATAAGAAACTTCCTTTCACCAAATATTCACCCTATGTTCTCGCTAATTTATAAATAGGCAACTGTCATAAGAAAATACTAAGTCTAGTACTTATTCTTCATGCTTCTCAACTCTCTCTAACTCTCCAACGAATTAGAATCATAGTTATAAGTAAAACCACTACTAGTTATTCTTTTTCAGCAGTTATATATCAGTACATCATATCCTCACATGTAGCAAGTGAATTCACTTCACTGCGTCTACCCAGGGAGCTTAAATTATCTCATTCAATAGTTATCATCATTTTTCAATCGCATCATCAATTCATCTCATTAAGAACAGCCTTCAGCGTCCACCGACACTAACATGAGGGGCCTCTCAGTTGTACAAACACAAGCAGTACAGACAAATAATGCACAATTAAGGTACAAGTAGAACAAGTAGCACATAATCAGGTAATATAGCATATATGATATAGCAATTCAAAACAAATATTCACACCCAAGCAATTCAAACATATGCAAATGATGCATGCCTGCCCTATGACTGATGATATCATCTGTTGGTTATCAAGCCAACCCGATGTGTCCGGTAGCTAACCCGGACACAGTCTCTCTATTGTGCATTATATCATTAAAGGGAGTACGTGCCCTGTCACTATTATAGGGTATCTGCGCCTTGTCGCCATTAGAGGGTATCTGCGCCCTGTCGCCATTAGTGCGCCCTGTCGCCATTAGAGGGTATCGGTGCCCTATCTCCATTAGAGGGTATCAATGCCTTGTCACCCTTACAACCAGAGAGAAAACACAAGCATACTCACATTCAACATTTTCCAACATTATTCATTTTCCAACCATTCACACAATCCAAACTTAATCCTAGGGGCATCTAGCCTAGGAATTCTCATCACACCACACAGTACTTAAATGAAACTTGAATCGTACCTCTTATAGCCAAACCGATTGAGCCTCTTCTTTGGAAGTCTCCACCAACCTTAGTTCTAAGCCTCACCAAAACTCCTCAAGCAACACCAATCTCTCAATTGTGCACCAAAATCACCAATTATACTAACATAACCAATTTCACATATATACATTAACCTAGGGTTCATGAAATTAATAAATCACAAGAGTTGGAGGGTTTCTTACCTTAACCCACTCAAGTTTGTAATGAATAATATCACCCATGGCTCATACTAGAGCACTCATAAACAACCAAAATCATAAGATTTCTTCAAAACCAAAATCAAATTCGAATTTAAAGAGAAAAACAAAAATTGGACAGAGGACAGTAGATTACTCACCACAAAATTAGATAGAATTGTAGAGGATAGGAAGAGCAACGCGTGGCCATAAACGGCTCGTCAATCGGAACTTCGTAACTCAAGTTATGGTGATTTGAAGATCAAAGAGAGTTAGGTTTTCTCTCTTCTTCCTCACCTCTTTATTTCAGCGCCCCACACCCCCTTTTTAGGGTAAATGAGCTGAAATGCTCATAACTAATATTTATATATGTTGGGTCTTGGGCCCACTTAGACTCGGTTCACTTATTTTTTTCTGTTGGTCCCATTTTGGGCCAAAACCTTTAAGATTAGCGCTTTAAATCACACTTTAAATATTTCTACCTTCCCTAATTATAATTCCTCATTTCTTAACCTTATTTACTTATAATCAATTTTTTCAGCTGCAGTACCAGATAGATCTCAGCCGGTACTACCGGTCAAAATTTCAATGCGCGTTTTTACGCAGAAAACTATGTTTTCTGACTCAGAAAAATTCAATAAATCCAAATATCATATTTAAATGATTAAATTCTGATTGCCAAATTTTTTAACCATATTCGCTCCTATTTAATTTATTATTTAATTAATTACGGTTAGACCTGGTTTTACATTCTACCCCCTAACAGAAATTTTTGCACTCGAAAATTCCATCCATCACTTCGAGTACGTGAGCGTAGTCTGCCTTTATATCCAACACATTGTAGGTCCAAGGTCTTTTTACTCAGTGCGCTTCCGTTGCCGCGCTCTGATTCCTTTATCTCCAAGGATCTCGATCATTCGTCCAACGCCGACTAACAACCTCGTTCATTACTTTCATCATCTCATCAACTCACATCTTATTAAATCTCAAATCATGTCATCAATAATATCAGTATCATCATTAATCATAGTCGTCATCCTACATCACTATAATCAACCAAAAATCATAACCATACCTTAATCATACTCCATCACTATCTCTCTCTCTCTCTCTCTCTCTCTCTCTCTCTCTCTCTGTCAAGTCAATTACCACTAATCGCAGTTCAACTCCGATCATAACCTCCAAACTTACTTTCTTATTCCTAAACCCTCGAACTTCTATATAACTTGTTGTTTTAAAGTCTTTGACTAATTAATCAAAACTCTCTTCATTTTTAGAAATCAAATGAGTTTGAAATAACAGGTTAACAAAATCATAAGAATCCGCTTTTCTTTAGTATTTTATAAAAGCATTCAAAACACATCTCTTTTGTTAAAGTTACTCAAATCCACAATCATTTTCAACATCATAACCAACACTCCTTCAAGGTCTTGGGAAAATTTTGACTGCACCTCCCCTAAAAATTAGGGGTTACCACCCTTCACGGGTTCCCTCAAACTAATCTCAATACAACATCAGCATTTCAATTTAATGTTTTCTAAACTTATCTTTCGAAACCAATCATTATAAATATTAATTCTAAATCTAAGATCACCATGATCATATATCATAGTACTCATCTCTCAAACATGGCGACTTGCACTCACTCATCATCTAAATCCAATTACGTATCAATGATCATTTCCTCATCCATTTTAGAGACATCAAAGTTCATAGCCACAATCAATTCAAGTACCTGAGAATCATTACTCGCATTAACTCATTAGACCCTTCGAGTATTCAAACTTAGGATATTATAGTAAACTTTTACAGCTCCTATTCGTAGCTATCCTGTGTTACTGCTTCCGCAAGTTTTCGCTGCGTTACTCTGATTTCTCGTCTAGTACTAGTTCTATCACTTATTTTCTCAAGTACTAAACCACAAGTTAGCATGACTGACATTCACTGGATTTCTATCTATGATAGCCAAAACCAAATACCAACTTAATCATACTCGTAACACGTTGTTATCAATCTTTCACTTACCTCTTTTCAAACCGTCAGTGAACACACGACCTTGTTGTTGGCCCTTGGTAGTATTTTGGTTGGCCTTCTCAAAATAGTTCCAAGACATGTGTCCAACGCCTCCACAACTATCGCAAAATCCCAATCCAGCTCAACACGGAGTTCCCGAATGGTAGCTCCCACATCGCCTAAAAGTCATTCCACTCTAAGGTTGCTTTCCATTCCTCATCCCTTGGTGATTGTTGTTGTTGTTCCTTTGGGGATAGTCTTGAAAAATCTCTCGTGTAGGGATTTGGTCTCGTCTTCACTCGCCCTTCAAATGATGAGTAAGTAAAGGTTAAATCAGCTCTATTCTCTTTTCTTGTAGTTCACTGTCACTAGGTTTCGAACAATAACTCCATACAGTTCTCAACACTTCCGATCCCTTAGATATAATCCAACTTGCTTCTGCTGTGTCTCTCTTATTCTTAACCTTTAAGAGTCTAGCTACTCCTCTAAGTTAACTAAATATCGCTCCGTCTCAACAACTAATGGTCCGCGACTAATCGTCGACTTGGACTTTACGATTATCAACACTTGTCATTCATCACAAATGAATATTACATATTAATGATATGCAAGGGAGTCAGAAATTCAACTGCTAGTTTACAATTACCTCGGGTATGAGAATCAAATTCGGTTGCATCCCGACCTTCTCTGTAAGGACAATTCCAAGACATATGCCCTGATTTCCCACACTTGTAGCATACACCTAACCCCACTCGGAACGGCTTATTTGGGTGATGACTTCCACATCTCTGACAGCTCAAAACATCTGAAGTAGCCGTTGTCTATTTTTTCTTACTGTTCCCTTGGGACTCCTCATTCATTGCAAAGTTATTCCGTCCTTGGAGAAAGTGTTGGGTGTATCCTCTCTTCTTAAGCTCTCGACCACTTGGTGCGAACCCTTGGTTGTGCTTCCTATGACTTCATTTCTCTGCGGCCACCTTTTTCACACACTTTTCAGCAACTTTTCTCTTATTCCTCCTTAAGCATAATGCCATGACCTTACATACTAAGCATCTGATGAATCCCATTCATCATAACTACATGTACATGCCGATCAATATCAAACTCAGCCAAGTCCAAACCCAATTAATATTCTACATACCTCAACACTTAACAATTCGTCATCTACCCAATGTTATTCTAATTCACGTCCTAATCATTCAAGGCCCATAGCATAAGTTTCCTGATAATTAGTCATTTCTCAATTCCTACACAAGTGTTCAAGTTCACAAACTTTTATCCCCATTCAAATCCAACTATTCCAATGTCAATTGCAAGCCCCTTCTACTCTAAATAGTCAAGTCACAATCAATTCAAGCCTAAGTAAACAAATCATTCAAACAATTATCCACTTCCAAGTGTTCCACTCATCAATCCAAAATTAGCTTACCATTTCCACTTATACCACTGCTAATATTTGTATCACGGCATTTTCTCACCGATTCGTACTTGGGAATTCTTTTTTCTGATTACTTCATTCATGTCCATGAGACACCCTTTGGATCTTGTCCACACTAGACAAGCGATATCGAGGTGATCAGACTCAATATCTCAAATTAAGTGCTTCAAATTACTAAAGGTACACTCATGGACTTTATGCTAGATGTATCGGTTAGATACCCTAACTAGCACAGGCACAGACTCAGAGTATGCATTTAAGCATAAGCAGTTCCATCCTGCAAAGTCACGAGGACAAACTTCTCTGATATTATAATGTAACACCCTAATATTCAAATCCTTATGCTCGAGTCATAAGTCAATGATATTACGGTGGTACGACTCTCAGGTGGATCTTTAATATATAAATATAAGTATAATTAAAAGGAGTATTAATCGATAAGTCTGAAAAGAGTAAAAATAAAATCACGAAAAGGTATCACTCACGTGTCGACAACAAAAAGATAAACCATGAAGTTGAAAGCGATGCAATGATAAAGGCATAAAGGAGGTTAAGAGATAGACAACACACACACAGACACACACACACACACACACACACACACACACACACATATAACATAAGTAAATAGCCACTAGTCGCAACCCGCGAAGTTCAGGCCGGGTAGGGTACAATATAACAGTAGATGACAACAGTATCTCCTAGTCTCTCCTAAAAGAAACATAAGAGCTTCTATAGGCAAATTCAAAAGAGTTCAATACATAACGTAAGCTTTCCAAAATAAAGGAGGAGAGATTATAAGCAAAATATAAAGTAGAGAATATAAAGATCTTCGCCGTCTCTTAGACGAACCACAGCTCACTTCTGAGCACCTGGACCTGTATCTGAAAAATAAGAGATATATACAGAATGAGAACCCCCGACCCATGGGTTCCCAGTACGGTAAAAGTGTCAAATAAATACAATGCACTGCAACAAAAACTCACTAAGCATCCTAAACTTCCTTTCACCAAATGTTCACCCTATGTTCTCGCTAATCCCTAAATAGGCAATTGTCATAAGGAAATGCTAAGTCTAGTACTTATTCTTCATGCTTCTCAACTCTTTCTAACTCTCAAACGAATCAAAATCAGAGTTATAAGCAAAACCACTACCAGTAATTTTTTTCAGCAGTTATATATCAATACATCATATCCTCACCTGTAGCAAGTGAATTCACTTCACTGCTCTACCCAGTGAGCTTAAATGATCTCATTCAATTGTTATCATCATTTTTCAATCGCATCATCAATTCATCTCATCAAGAACAGCCCTCAGCGTCTATCGATACTAGCATGAGGGGCCTCTCAGTTGTACAAACACAAGCAGTATAGACAACTAATGCACAATTAAGGTACAAGTAGAACAAGTAGCACATAATCAGGTAATATAGCATATATAATATAGCAATTCAAAACAAATAGGCACACCCAAGCAATTCAAACATATGCAAATGATGCATGCCTGCCCTATGGCTGATGATATCATCTGTCGGTTATCAAGCCAACCCGACGTGTCCAGTAGCTAACCCGGGCACAGTCTTTCTGTTGTGCATTATATCATTAGAGGGAGTACGTGCCCTGTCACCATTAGAGGGTATCTGCGCCCTGTCGCCATTAGAGGGTATCGGTGCACTGTCGCCATTAGAGGGTATCGGTGCCCTGTCACCCTTACAACCAGAGAGAAAACACAAGCATACTCACATTCAACATTTCCAATAGTATTCATTTACCGCATTCGTTCATTAATCATATACGCATCTCCGGCATAATCGCCACATATTAAAGCCTCCTCGATCAATCATCATTGTTATCAAATCTCAATATTAACCTGGAGCAAGCAGGACGAACAATGACCCCTTGCTACTATCCAGGTATCACAAATACACATTTATTCAAATTCCATAATTAAACTCATTATCATAATCCTCCTTCCCCATCTCATACCCGGAGCAAGTGGACAACGCCACTGCCTACTACCTGGGGTCACACGTCACATTCCACATTTGATCATTAATCATGCACATATACATACTTAGTCATAACTCAATTCTTATCGCAGCCATCCGGCTCATGGCATAACCCATAACTAACCAATAGTCACTATCAAATACAGTCCTTTTACTCATGGCATACACCGCATTTCCATCATCACCCTCAGCAACTCATACAGTCATTATTAATCATAACTCATCATTAATCTCACTTGCTTCATTCGCAAGTTATCACGTGTCCTAGCTTCCTTTCATTACTAGGCATACTATAAAGATTTAGGACATAAAGGATTAGAATGGAGACTTAGAAGTCTGAAATTTGGCTTTGAAAACTCAAAAATCAACCTTGGGGTGAAAACACGGTCACGCGTGCGTGTCGCCCACGCGCACGCGTGGAATGCAGCAAGTACCAGTGACGCGTCCGCGTCACCCATGCACATGCGCGGATGGGAGAAAAGTAAGGTGACGCCTACACGTCAGCCACGCGTACACGTGGGTGCGTTTTGTGCCCCACGCACAAAACCAACATGATTCCCGCACAACTCTCGGGAACTTTGACTGGACAATTGAATCAGCACATCGATGCGTACGCGTCGGCCATGTGCACGCGTGGGTAGTGAATATTTGAAAACGACGCGTGCGCATCGGCCACGTGTAAGCGTAGGAGTGCGATCATTGAAAAAACTTTCATAAAAATATAATTTTGAAGAATTCTAAACTCCGTGGACCGAGTTACGGACCGCCAAAGTTGGTCAAAAATCAATTCTTACCCAAACATAGAAATTACCAATTTTTCCAATCTTCACAAGCCAAATCCATTTTCACTCATCCAAATGACCATAACCAATCACATTCACATAATTACACTCAACCAAAACCAAACCTACCTCATCTACACAATTTCACCCAAAATCATCAAATTCCACATTTCAATTCCTCAAACCTTATTATTCAATAACCAAACCAATTATTCACACATTCAATATCTAAAATTCATCCAATTACTTATATCATCACGTAATACACACATTAACTTACCTTCCTTACCTCTTCCGGCCTCCGGCCCAAAATTCACGGCCTCTGGCCCAAATTCATAATTTAAATACATATTCCACAAACCAATACTCATTATCCAATTCATCAAATTCTCAACACACTAAACATATAATTCACACAATTCTCAACCCAATCATTAATCTACATTACATATCAACTATGCATATTAACACCAACCATTCACACAATCCAAAGTTAATCCTAGGGGCATCTAGCCTAGGAATTCTCATAACACCACACGGTACTTAAATGAAACTTGAACCGTACCTCTTGTAGCCAAACCAATTGAGCCCCTTCTTTGGAAGTCTCCACCAACCTTAGTTCCAAGTCTCACCAAAGCTCCTCAAGCAACACCAATCTCCCAATTGTGCACCAAAGTCCAAAATCACCAATTACACTAACATAACCAATTTCACATATATACATTAACCTAGGGTTCATGAAATTGATAAATCACAAGGGTTGGAGGATTTCTTATCTTAACCTACTGAAGTTTGTATTGAATATCACCCATGGCTCATACTAGAGAACTTCTAAATAACCAAAATCACAAGATTGCCTCAAAACCTAAACCAAATTCAAATTTAAAAAGGAAAACGAAAACTGGGCAGAAGAAAGTGGATTAATTACCACAAAACTTAGATAGAATTTTAGAGGATGAAAAGAGCGATGCGTGATCACAAACGACTCGTCAATCGGAGCTCCGTAGCTCAAGTTATGGTGATTTGAAGATCAAAAAGAGTTAGGTTTTCTCTCTTCTTCCTCACCTCTTCATTTCAGCGCCCCACACCCCCTTCTTTAGGGTAAATGAGCTGAAATACTCATAACTAATGTTTATATATGTTGGGTCTTGGCCCCACTTAGGTCTGGTTCACTTATTTTTGTCCGTTGGCTCAATTTTGAGCCAAAACCTTTAAGATTAATGCTTTAAATCACACTTTAAATATTTCTACCTTTCCTAATTATAATTCCTCATTTCTTAACCTTATTTAATTATAATTAGTTTTCTCAGCTGTAGTACTAGACAGATCTCAGCCGGTACTGGCGGTCAAAATTCCAGTGCGCGTTTTTACGCAGAAAACTATGTTTTACGACTCAGAAAAATTCACTGAATCCAAATATCATATTTAAATTATCAAATTTCGATTGCCAAATCTTCTAACCATATTCGATCCTATTTAATTTATTATTTAATTAATTACGGTTAGACCGGGTTTTATACTTTGGAAGAAAATTATATGTTCCTGTAATATCATGAATCCTTTTGAGATGATTTGTGATCAGCTTGTACCTACAAGAGGAGGTCTTTGAAAGAATATTTGTCAACTACAAATCAGAGAGCCACAAGTGAGAGAGAAGATGACCAGAGGCTTGGCTATGAAACTAGGGGATGGCAGGATAATCCGCTTCTGGGAGGATAGCTGGTTACCTTGTGATGTTCTGAAAGTTACTTTTCCAAGACTTTTTTCGGTCTCAAATCTTCAAGGATCTCTCATAGGAGATTGTGGGTTCTGGGATGGGTTAGAGTGGATTTGAAATTTTCAGTGGCGACGAGAGTTATTTCAATGGGAGCTAGAACTAGTAAACCAGCCTCATGCGACTCCGCAATAAGTGAAACTAACAACTGAGAGAGAAGACAGAGTGATCTGGAATTTTGATAAAAAAATGTTTATTCTACTAACTCCTTTGTGCAAGTATTGTAGGTAGAGGTACTTCCGGCAGATATCACAAGCTATAACTTTACTAGTACTATTTGGAGAGGATTTGTCCTACCAAGGGTTGAGTTGTTTACTTAGTTTGTACTGGTTGGTAGGGTGAATACAAGGAAAAGACTGTGTAGATTAGGTATTTTTGGCCAGAATGATAACATGTGTGTTTTATGTCATAAATCTGTTGAAACTACTTTTCACTTGTTCATTGGTTGTGAGCTCACTTGGCAGGTGTGGTGTTCTTAGTTGTTTGCTCTTGGAAGGATATGGACTATATTCTAGGTACGCTCAAGTAACACTATAAAAGTTGGATGGATATATCAGCGAGAAAGATAGAATGGAAGCAGTGCTTGGTTAGTTTTTTTGCGGTCATCTGGACAATTTGGTTAAAAATAAATGATAAAATCTTCAAAAATCAAGGTTCAAGTGTGGTGGATAATATTAAAGATCCTTTACAAGTTAAGATGAGTAGATTGGTGGTGAACCCTGTGATTGTTGATGGCAATGTTGGAGATAACTAAGGATTGTTATTTTTAGCGTTATAAATTTTTGTTTCGTTTCTTTTGCTTCCCTTTATTATGTTGAGCTTTTTTACTTCAAAAAAAATGTATATAACCAAAAAATATTTAGTTTCCAATCAGTTATTAAATTCAAAAAATCAACCATATTAACTTTTTTTTAAAAAAGTTCAAAACAAAAAGTAAAACATAAAGGACAATATCACAGGTAAAACAAAACAAATAAAAGAAAGACAAAAAAATCGAACAAAAGTAAATATCTTTTTATCATCTCCCACATTACTATTAATAATAAAAGGGGTATGTATCTAACCACTCCTTGTAGTTCAGGAAAGACATGTTAATAATCTCCTCAATCTCTTTTTCTTTATTTTGAAAAATCATTTTGTTTCTTTTCAACCATATATTTTAAATAATCGCCCAGAAGTACACTACTTATCTCTTGCAATCCTTCTTCTTATTTGATATCTCAGTCCAACTTTAGAAATGTTTCTTCAATGTATCCGAACAAGACCATTGTCTACCAACATATGATATTCATGCACACCAAACCTGTCAAAAAAAACTACAGCAAAAAAATAAGTGGTAACCATATTCAACACCTTCATTACATAAAATACATAAAGTACCTTGTCGGTTAATAACCCTAAACCAACTGAGTCTCTCCTTTGCATTGACCCTACCAATTAACACAAATCAAACAAACAATTTCACTCATGGTGAAACTAGCTCTTTCCATATAGTTCTAGTAAAATTGTAGCTTGTTACATCCTTTGGGACCATTTCCGCCTGCAATACCTGCACAAATGAATTAGTAGAAAAAACACATTGTTTATCATATTTTCACATAACTCTATCCTCTCTGACATATGCAACTTTGACCAGTCTTAAGGTATCATATAGTAGGTTCACTAGATCCAACTCCCATTGGAATAGTTCTCGCCTCCATTGGAAGTTCCATATCCACTCAAACCCATCCCAAAATCCACGATCTCCTGTGACAAATCCTATTTGGTTTGAAACTGAGAAGAGTCTTGAAAAATGATCTTTCAAAGAACCTCCAATAAACTAAACATCCTCCCAGATTCTAGTTCCTCTCCCATCTCCGATCTTCATAGATAATCCAGTTATCAGCTTCATGAACTGTAACTAACAAATATTCTTCCACGGACCCCCGAGCAGATAATTCCTGGGTGAACAGATGCTCATTTGAATTCACATGAGCATACTACCTTCTTACACAACGGACACTCCTCCTTTGAAAAGCGCTACCACCACCTAAACAAAAGAGCTGAATTGCAAATCATAACATCCCCGACTTCCAACCCACCTAATCTTTTAGGAGCCTGCACCACTTTCTACTTAACTAAAATCATACCATTTCTCTCATCCTCCTTACTCCATAAAAATCTTTTCTACAAAAGAATCAGTTTATCTGCAATAGCCTTTAACATCTTATATAAACTATATTAACTTTTTTATATATTCACATTCTAATTTTTTTTCAGAGAATTAACTTCTAACTCAATTAAATTTGGACTTTATTTCTAAAATCTCTCTTACTCACCAAACTTCTTAAAATGATCTAAATAGTATTGTTAATTAACTTTTTTTTTATTGTTATTCAACCACAAACTACTAAAAGTAAAATGTTATAATAAAAAATTATAAAATTTTATAATTTAAAATTTAAAATTTAAATTTTTAATTTAAGATTTTTATATCAAATTTAAGGCTTAGTATTAAAAATTTTATTATTTTTTTTGTTTATATTATATTTTGTTTTAAATTAAAATATACCAATTTTTAAGGATATTGATTTTGTATAAGACAGAAAAATATAAGACATTAAATTTAAAGATGTATTTCTTGTATTTATTTAAATGAGTCTTAATTATATTGGATAAAAGTTGGGTTTATTGCTTGATTACCTAATTGTATTATTTAAATAAATGCAAGAAACACATTTTTAGATTTAAAATATCATATTTTCTCTCTTCCACATTTAAAATAGAAAATCAATCTTCCTTATTACATTTAAATTTAAAACAACACACAATCTAACAAAAATAATACATTCGAAATCCTAATTTCTCAAAAATTAAATTATAAATTTAAAATTCTAAATCCTAAATTCTATATTATTTTATATTCTAACAATTTACTTCTAATAGTATGGTTGAATAATAATAATATATTAATAATATAGAACGTTAATTACTAATATTATTCCAATATATCATTAATTTTAGGAATTATAATGACTAAGAAATTTTATGAATGAATATCAAATTTAATTCTAGTTAGAAATAGTTCTCTAAAAAATTGGAACGTAAATATATAAAAAATTAATAAAAATACTAGATGAAAGATATTTTTATAACCAAATTCAATTAAATATCTCTAACATATTTTTTATTTATCTTACTCATGAGCTTCATTTCTTCTTCTTCTTTTTTTTTCTTTTCTTCTCTTTTTTTTTTATTTTCTCTTCTTTTTCTTTCTTTTGGATCTTCTAGGAACTTTTTTTATTTATTTTCTACATTTTATCCTTCTCTGTTTATTTGTATGTTTCTTTGTGAACCTTTAAAAAATTTATAAAGAATGAAAAATGCATAAGAAAAAAATGCTGAATTTTTCATTCAAAATACAAAAAAATTGTAATGATAAATTTAAAAAATTACTAAAAATAAACACAATTTTAAAAAAATTAAATATTTTTTTGTTCTTAAGATTTTAGATGAAAATCAAAACAGTCCTCTTTATTGAAATACTCCAATCTAATTATTCCATATTCATTTATTTATATACTCTATATTTCTAGACTCTAACATATATCTAATAAATAAGATATATCTAATCAATTAGAATATAGAATTATGGATATAATAAAAAAAAGATATATTATGTTTATGCAATAAAATAAGTATCTTTGTCTTCGGCTCAATAAGGTTATTTTACCTTCAAATTCATCTCTAATATTAATTTTGTATTAAAATTATCCTTTCTCTAATTTTTAGACTAAATATCCTTCATCATTATCTCTTTCTCTCACCTTCCTCACCTTAATTGTTCACCTCACCTCCACCACATCCACTGTCAACTACATTGTTATAGTTCCATTCTCTCACTCAACACCACACCTGCACACACTCCCATCACAGCAATATCCATTATTCACCACTGTTCTCTACAACTACATCACCAATGTTGTCTAACTTTACCCATCATCGTCATTAATAACATCTCTTTCCGTCCAAATCTTTGCTACTAACTTTTTGACCCAAAACAACATTAAATATTTTTTTGCTAAGTACCATCAGGTTTAGCCTCGCAGAGTAGTCGCGACTTTCCCAACAGATTCACCGATGGGTTAGACGTCAAATTCGTCAAGTCAAATTATTTCCGGCGGATGTACGATTCCGACGCTAAAGTCGTCGGTAATAATTAGAAGGAAAACAAAAAAATGGCGCCTCCTTTAGGGTTGGATTTACCGGCGAAAAAATCCGACGGAAAATCCACTTAGTGAAACAATTCTTTGGGCGACCCCCAATACGTAACCTTCGAATTTTTTGACGGTAAATTTGACTATAATTGTGACATAAATTTAAAGCGCAAATCCTCTTCTCTCTCATTCAAATTTGAACGACTTGCTATCACTGCTGCCGCTGCTTTTGCCGTTGTCTACACCAATGCTTCGGCTGTCATATACATCACTGCTTCTGCTGTTATACGCCGCTACTACCCGTCTACGCCGCTTCTTTTTCTCAGCTCTGGTGCTATTCTTCAGGTAATACTTTTGAACTTAGGATTTTCTAAAATTCTGATTTGTTGATATAATTTATAGGTTTATTCGCTGTTTTGAGACTTCTTATTATTGTTGATTATTTGGTTCTGAACTTAGGGTACTGAACTTGTTTTGAACTTAGAGTTTTCTAAAATTATGAAATTAGGATAGTGAACTTGTGTAGTTTCAATTTTAATTAGAACATGTTCTGATTTGTGTTCCTTATTTAGTTCTGAACTTAGGGTGCTGAACTTGTTTTGAACTTATAATTTTCTAAAATTCTAAATTTAAGGTACTTAATTGGTTTAGTTTTAATTTTAATTAGAACATGTTCTGATTTCTGTTCCTTATTTAATCCTGAACTTAGGGTACTGAACTTAAGGTTTTCTAAAATTCTGAACTTAGGGTACTGAACTTGTTTAGTTTCAGTTTTAACTAGAACATGTTCTGATTTCTGTGCCTTATTTAGTTATGGACTTAGGATACTGAACTTATTTTGAACTTAGGATTTTCTAAAATTCTAAACTTAAGGTACTGAACTTGTTTGCTTTCAATTTTAATTAGAATATGTTATGATTTGTGTTACTTATTTTGTTCTGAACTTAGAGTACTGAACTTATTTTGAACTTAGAATTTTCTAAAAATATAAACTTAGGGTATTAAACTTGTTTAGTTTCAATTTTAATTAGAATATATTCTGATTTGTGTTCCTCATTTAGTTCTAAACTTAGGGTACTGAACTTGTTTTGAACTTACGATTTTCTAAAATTCTGAACTTAGGGTACTGTTCATACCCTAGGTTGAGCTGTCCGACCCGGGATGTTCTACTGATAAATCGACCGACCTCTTAAGGTCATGATAATCCGACCTCTTCTCAGAGAGCTTGGCCTAATCACCAGGAAGAGCCCAAAAAGGGCCCAACAGAGGAACATGACCCAAATCCTAAGGCAGTCCAAGCCTATAGAGATAAGGGTGGTTCCCTTGAAGATAAGATGACCTCACTCAAAGATAAGATAAGATAAGATAAGATAACTATCTTATCTCCAGAAAGGTCACTCCACACCATTATAAATATACTAGAGCACCCAGGTATAACTCATACTCTGATTCTACTAAAAAACCTGTTTAATACTCTTGCTAACTTAGGCATCGGAGTCCCTTGCAGGTACCACCACCCTCCGGTAACCAAGGATCAGCAGCATTGGCAGTCCAACAAGTCAGACGCGACAGCTCCGGCCATCTCCTACACGCTGGACACGTCATCTCCGACCAGCACAGAAGATCTTGACCGAGATTGACCTACAGTTTCAGGTAACTCTCGGAACATTGTCGCCGTTGCTGGGGATCTTGGAAGTCATCATCCCATCACCATGGCGGACGACCATGACAACGACCACGATTCAGATCTAGAGGATAGAACGCCGCACAAAAATGCGGACACTACACCAAATGATACTCCTCAACTTAACAACAAAAAGAACTCTCCAAATGTGGGAGCCATGGAGGTGCTTCAGGACCATTTAAAACAACTTGAAGAAGAAGCCCTACGTCAAGGAGAGGCTGAGAAATACCTACAAAGGGAAATAAGGCGACGCCAGAAATTGGAGGACAAACTCTTAAAACTCAAAGCTGATCTCAAGACCAAAGCTAACTGATCCCCTCATGAGGATAGTGATGCGGTTTTTATAACCCACACTTACTAGCCAGCAAGTGCACCGGGTCGTACCAAGTAATACCTTACGTGAGTAAGGGTCGATCCCATGAGGATTGATGGATTAAGCAACAGTTATTGAGTGATAAGCTTAGTTAGGCAAGCAAAAATTGGTTTTGAGATGTTCAACAGGTTTAAGTTCGAACTTTAGAATATCAAAAGGATAGACAAATAAATGAGTTGGGAATAAAATGTTGAGAAAGCAGTTAAGGTTTCAGAGTTATCTATTTTCCAGATTTATTTTTATTACTAACTAATTTAATTATGCAAGATATAATTTCATGGCAAACTATATGTGACTAGGCCCTAATTCTTTAGACCTTCCTAGTCTCCTCTAAAATTCATTAATTGCCAATTCCTTGGTCAATTAATTCCAATTAGAGGGTGATGATCAATTTCTAGTTTATATGTCAAAAGAATTCTAATTATCCAAAAATAAAGGGATTATATGTCACGTATCCCGTTAAATACAAACAATTAGAAATTCAGTATAATATGTTTTCAAGCTATTATTCAAGTAAAGAGCTTTTCAAGGTTTTACAAGAACTCAATTAGAACATGGGTCATACTTCCGTTCCACCCAAATTCATAAAATAAAGAGCGAAAACAATTATTGAAATATAAATCAAGACATGAATTAAATTAGAAAGATCAAACGAATAAATCCATACAGATAGACAGAGCTCCTAACCTTAACAATGAAGGATTAGTTACTCATAGTTTAGAGAAAAAAATAAGGGTTCTGGTAACAATCTCGTACCTGTCTAAATATACAGAGTTTCTATTTATTACTCATCCTAATAGGTTTAAAATCAAAAAATAAAAATAATATCTTTTCCTAAAAGATAAGATTTGAATTTAAATTCGAATTAATTAACAGATCTTCAGTTTATGGGTGGGGATCACTTGATTTGTGCATTTTGCAGCTTCTAATATGTGTTTTCTGGGCTGGAAACTGGGTCGAAACAGCCCAGAAATCGTAACTAGCATTTTCTGAATTATTGCAGATCGCGCATGTGACGCGTCCGCGTCGTCCACATGCTCGCGTCATTTGTGCAGATTCCAGTCCACGCGTTCGCGTCAGGTACGCGATCGCGTCATTGCGATTTCTCCATTCCGCGCGGTCGCGTGAGCCATGCGTCCGCGTCGGTCTTCGCTGGTCATCTCTTTGGTTTCTTCTTTTTCTCTGTAGAAACTTCATCAAATCCCTCCGAATGCTACCTAAAATAAATAAAATTGCACAAAACTCAAAATAGCATCCATAGTGGCTAAAATATAATTAATTCTTAATTAAACTCAACAAATTAGATGCAAATTCGCTAGGAAAAGATAGACAAGATGCTCACGCATCACAACACCAAACTTAAAGTGTTGCTTGTCCTCAAGCAACCAAAACTAATATAAGCTTATGATGTGAATTTGCATGAGAATGAGAGTTCGATTAAGCTCATGTCTCTTTTTATAGTGGGGTTTATAACTGTAATCCTGAATAGGTTTGGCATCTCACTCTCCTTTGAATCAAGAATGTTATTGTCATTCAGAATTAGAATCCGGATGATATTATGAATTCTCTGATCTTTACATTTCAGTTTAATCCTTGAACACAGCAAAACTTACTTTAATTTATTTTTCTTTGGTGCTTTGCACCTTGAGCCTAGCCATGACTTTAAATATTTTGTCTCAAGAGTTACTTGACACAAAAACACCACAAGCACTTAACTGGGGAACTCCCTTTGAGTTCTGATTTTTCTTTCAGTTACTCCCAGACAGTGGTGCTCAAAGCCTTTGGCATACTCTGTTAAACGCACTTGGTCTCGACTCTAAGTGTTCTGTCTCAAGGATTACTTGACACAATCACACCACAAGCATATGACTAGGGAAACAACTCTTTGAGCTCTTAATCATGTCCGACCTCCCTAGTCATTGCTGCTCAGAGCCTTGGACCCTGCTTTTATTATTATTTATTTATTTATATAATGATTTTTTCTTTTGCTGTGTCTTTTTCTTCAAGGATTAAATTTTTGTTTATTTCAGAGAAGGCATAATAATTCTCTAAATTCCTGTTCCTTATACATCAACATCCCTTGATTCAAATTCAAATATACACTGTTCATATCATGCATTCAAAAATCACAGAAAATACCACCACATTTAAGTAAATAAGACTATTCTTAAAATTAAACTCAATTTCTCATGCAATACATCACTTCTTTTTCTTTTCTTTTTAGATTCAAGTTCAGTGAGTGGTACATGAAACATCTTTTCAGCATTAAAGCAATTAAAAGAAAACTAATCCTAGGATTCTAACTAATAAAAGATCATGCAACAGACAAAGTAAAATAGCAGAAAACCAGAACATAACATAGAAAAAGAAAGGAGGAATAAAAATGAAAGGAACTCAACCACCTTAGTTATCCTAGCGGTCGCTTTATTCTTCAGGTTGTGCTCCTTCGTGAAGATGATTCGCCTCCCTTAGAAAACCAATACGCACAGCGTCAACACCAAACTTAAAGGTTTGCTTGTCCTCAAGCAAAGAAGTACTAAAAATAGAAGAAACAATTATTAAGAGGAGAGAAAAATAAGAGGAGAGAAAAGAATAAGAGAGAATTAGGATTGGGAGAGAGAGGGAAAGAAATCCGGGCGGAGCAAGCGACGCGGCCGCGTGGGGCACGCATTCGCATAATTGCATTTTAGTTAGTTGACACGGTCGCGTCGCTGATGCGGTCGCGTGACCCATTTTATGCTTCGGGCGCGAGTGCAACCTCGCGACTGCACAACTCTCTATTCGAATTTAAATATTTGCCAAATTTGGGGTGAAGCGATCGCGTGGGGCATGCGATTGCGTGAGTGGCTTTAGAAGGGAATGACGCGGGCGCGTCGGTGATGCTTTCACGTGATAGGGATTATGCGTCTAGCACCAAGCCAGCACCACTCCAGCACAATATTTGGTTGTGAACCCTTTTTACGTCGAAAATCAGGGCACGCAGCCGCGTGGGTCACGCGGTCACGTGGGAGGCTAATATTCCCACATGACGCGGACGCGTCAGCGATGCGGTTGTGTGGGGCGATTTGTGCCACTGGCACGCCTCCAGCCACGCTCCAGCATGACTCTCTGTTGGTTTTTATTTTATCCCCTCTCCTTGTGACGCGGACGCGTCGCTGATACGGTCGCGTCGTATGGCATTATTTTTTTTTTTAGACAGAGGTGTTCGGTTCCTGGGAGAACATAGCTGCATGATCAGAAAATTAGTAAGAACTATATAAAAATAAAATAACTAAGAAAAACTACTACAAAAAATAGTGAAGAATACAAAATTATCGGGTTGCCTCCCGACAAGCGCTTCTTTAACGTCACTAGCTTGACGGTCAGTTCTGCTAGTTCAGCAGATGAGTGGACCTCTGGCGGTCAATCTCGCCTCCAAGATAGTGCTTCAACCTCTGGCCATTCACGGTAAATTTCCTGTCAGAATTTTCTTCCTGTATTTTCACATGACCATATGGTGAGGCTCTGGTAACCACAAACAGTCCTGACCACCGGGATTTCAGCTTCCCGAGAAAGAATTTGAGCCTTGAATTATACAAAAGCACTCTTTGTCCTAGCTCAAAGACTCTGATGGCAATCTTCTTATCATGCAGTAGCTTGGTTCTCTCCTTATAGAGCTTGGCATTCTCATAGGATGAATATCTGAATTCATCAAGCTCATTCAACTGAAGCATCCGCTTAATTCCTGCAGCTTCTGAATCAAGATTCAGATACCTAATTGCCCAATAAGCCTTGTGCTCCAGCTCAACTGGCAAGTGACAAGCTTTGCCATAGACTAACTGATATGGGGACATGCCAATTGGAGTCTTGTATGCTGTCCGGTATGCCCAGAGAGCATTATCAAGCTTCCTAGACCAGTCCTTTCTTGAAACACTGACGGTCTTCTCCAGAATCCTCTTAAGCTCCCTGTTGGAAACTTCAACCTGTCCACTTGTCTGAGGGTGATAGGGGTTGCCACTTTATGACGAACTCCATATCTATGCAGAAGAGAGTCTAGCTGTCTGTTACAGAAGTGACTTTCTCCATCACTAATGAGTGTCCTTGGGACGCCAAACCGGCTAAAGATATACCTCTGAAGAAAGCTCATTACCACCTTGGCATCATTGGTGGGCAAAGCCACAGCTTCCACCCATTTGGACACATAGTCCACTGCCACTAGGATATAGTTGTTTGAATGTGAGGGTTGAAAAGGTCCCATGAAATCAATACTCCACACATCAAACAACTCAACCTCAAGAAGTCCCTGCTGTGGCATTTCATGGTTGGCAGGGAGATTTGCAGGTTTTTCACATCTGCCACAGTGCTTTACAAATGCTCTTGAGTCCCTGAAGAGAGTCGGCCAATAAAACCCGCTCTGAAGGACTTTTGTAGCTGTCCTCTCACCACCAAAGTGGCCTCCATAATTAGACCCATGACAGTGCCAAAGAATCTGCTGCTTTTCCTCATTTGGGACAAATCTCCGGATTATTCCATCTGAGCACCTTTTAAAAAGGTATGGTTCTTCCCAAATGTAGTACTTTGCATCAGTCAATAGCTTCTTCACTTGTTGCCTACTGTACTCCCTTGGGATAAAATTCATGGCTTTGTAATTTACAATCTCTGCAAACCATGGTGGCTGCTGAATGAGAAATAATTGTTCATCCGAAAATGTCTCAGTCACAGCTGTGGGTGGTTGTTCTCCTGCTTCAAGCTCAATTTTGGAAAGATGGTCAGCTACTTGATTTTCTGATCCTTTTCTGTCTTTTATCTCAATATCAAATTCCTGGAGGAGTAACACCCATATGATTAATCTTGGTTTAGAATCCTGTTTGGTTAGAAGGTACTTCAAAGCAGCATGATCAGTATAAATAATAACCTTAGAACCAAGTAGATAGGACCTAAACTTATCAACAGCGTACACAACAGCTAATAATTCCTTTTCTGTAGTTGTGTAATTCTTTTGGGCATCATTTAACACACGACTGGCATAGTAAATGACATGTACAAGCTTACCATGCCTCTGTCCTAAAACAGCTCCTATAGCAAAATCACTAGCATCACACATTAATTTAAATGGTAGATCCTAGTCAGGGGGAGCTATAATGGGGGCAGAGGTAAGGTTAGCTTTCAGAGTTTTCAAAGCATGCAGATACTCAGAATCAAAGACAAAAGAGACATCAGCAACCAAAAGGTTGCTTACAGGTTTTGCAATTTTAGAAAAATCCTTTATAAATCTTCTATAAAATCCTGCATGACCCAAGAAACTCCTGATTGCCTTAACATTAGTTGGTGGTGGTAATTTTTCAATTACCTCTACTTTTGCTCTATCAACCTCAATTCCTTTACTTGAAATCCGGTGTCCAAGAACAATACCTTCTGTAACCATAAAATGGCTTTTTTCCCAATTTAAAACAAGGTTTGATTCTTGACACCGTTTCAAGACAAGAGATAAATGTTTAAGGCAGGATTCAAAAGAATTACCAAAAACAGAAAAATCATCCATAAATACCTCAATAAACTTTTCAACCATATCAGAAAAAATTGAAAGCATACACCTTTGAAAATTTGCTGGAGCATTGCAAAGTCCAAAAGGCATTTTTCTGTAGGCAAATACTCCAAAGGGGCATGTGAATGCTGTCTTCTCCTGATCTTGAGGGTCTACTGCAATTTAATTATATCCAGAATATCCATCTAGAAAATAATAAAATGCATGACCAGCTAATCTCTCAAGCATCTGATCAATGAAAGGCAGGGGAAATGATCTTTTCTTGTAGCAATGTTGAGCCTTCTGTAGTCTATACACATTCTCCATCCTGTGACTGTTCTTGTGGGGATAAGCTCATTCTTTTCGTTCTTGATCACTGTCATCCCTCCTTTCTTAGGAACTACCTGCACAGGACTTACCCAAAGACTGTCAGAAATAGGATAAATAATTCCTGCTTCCCATAGTTTCATTACCTCTTTTTGGACCACCTCTTTCATGGTTGGATTGAGTCTCCTTTGTGGTTGCACAACTGGTTTAGCATCATCCTCAAGGAGGATCTTGTGCATACACTTGGTTGGACTAATTCCCTTTAAGTCACTAATGGTCCACCCAAGAGCTGTTTTATGGCTCTTGAGCACTAAAATAAGCGCCTCTTCCGCTTCAGGCTTCAAGGAAGAGCTAATAATCACTGGATATGAGTCATTCTCACCCAAGAATACATATTTCAGAGAAGGGGGTAGGGATTTGAGCTCGAGCTTGTGGACTTCCTCCTCTGCTTTAGGCATGTGGACCATAGCCTTCTGGGGTGGTGAATTATCAATTTCAACTAATTCATACTCAGAGATAGGATCCAGAATGTCATCAAGTACCTCAGCTTTCAGTACCTCTTGAACAAGTGGTTCAATAACATCTATTTTAATACACCCTTCAGAATCATTAGGGTGCTTGAGAGCTTTAAAAATATGAAGGACCACCTGTTCTTCATTGACCCTCAGGGTTAATTCACCGTTTTGTACATCAATCAGAGCTCTACCTATAGCTAAAAAGGGTCTACCAAGTATGATAGAGGATTTTACTTCCTCTTCCATGTCTAATACAACAAAATCAACAGGAAAGATGAATGGTACTACTGTAACAAGTAATCCTCAATAACACCCACAGGTAATTTAATAGAAAGGTCAGCAAGTTGAAGAGAAATACGAGTGGGTTTTACCTCCTCAATTTGAAGCTTTTTCATCACTGAAAGTGGCATGAGATTGATGCTGGCTCCAAGGTCACATAAAGCTCTCTGAATGGTGACATCTCCAATGGTGCAAGGAATGACAAAGCTCCCTGGGTCTGACATCTTCTCAGAAAGGTTGTGTTGAATAATGGCACTGCATTCCTTGGTTAATACCACTGTTTCTTGTTCCTTCCAGTTCCTCTTGTTGGTCAACAATTCTTTCATAAATTTAGCATAGAGAGGCATTTGCTCTAGAGCCTCTGCAAATGCAATGTTGATCTGTAGCTTTTTGAAGACATATAAAAATTTAGAGAACTGCTTTTCTTTGGAGGCCTTCTGAAGCCTCTGAGGGTATGGCATTTTTGGCTTATATTCAGGAGCCTTTGGCAAGGTAGGATAAGTGTCAAGAGAATCAGGGAAAGGATTGTCTGCACGCTTAGGAGGTGTGTGCTCGACTTCTTCCTTCTTCTTCTTCTGTGGGGCTTCTTTTTCAAATAATTCTTCATTAGCCTTGGTCTTAGAACCAGTTACTTTACCACTTCTCAACTGAATAACCTTGCAGTCTTTTCTTGGGTTCACCACTGTATCACCTGGAAATGTGCTTGCAGACCTCTCAGGTAATTGCTTGCTTATTTGGCCCATTTGCACTTCTAAGTTTCTAATGGAGGCTCTGGTTTCCTGCACGAAACTCATCATCATCTCCCAATTAGAATTTTCCTTGGATTTAGAGTTTGCCTGATGAGGTGGTTGTTGCTGTTGAGCCTGAAATTGACGGTTATTGTAATTATTTTGTTGGAAGCTGCCCTGAGAATTATTGTTAAAATTCTGAGGTCTTTGAGATTGGTCTTTCCACCCAAAATTTGGGTGATTCCTCCATCCTTGATTATAGGTCTTAGAATAGGGATCATTGTTGGGATTTCTAGTAGCACTCCCCATGTAATTGACCTGTTCAGAAGAAGCTTGAGCATAATCATAGTTATCATTCTGCACAAAATTACCTGTCATGTCATAAGAGGCTTCTTGAGGGGGATTTTGGGTGTTGATAGCTAAGACTTGCATGCCACCCATCTATTGAGTAAGTAGATTTATTTGCTGAGACATCAGCTTGTTCTGAGCAAGAAGAGTATTAATAGCATCTACTTCCAACACACCTCTCTTCTGAGGGGTTTCAAAATTCACAGGATTCCTGTTAGAGGAGTATAAATATTGGTTGCTTGCAACCAATTCAATCAGCTCAATAGTCTCCTCCGGTGTCTTCTTCTTGTGCAATGAACCTCCTGCAGAATTGTCTAAGCACATTTTGGATATTTTACCCAAGCCTTCATAAAATATGTCTATTTGTGTCCATTTGGAGAACATGTTTGGAGGGCATTGCCTAGTCAGTAGCTTGTATCTCTTCCAAGCTTCATACAGAGTCTCACCATCCTTCTGTCTGAAGGTCTGAACCTCCATCCTATGCTTAGCCACCTTGTTCCAAGTATCCAAACTGTACTTGGGTTGAGAATCCAGCCATAGTTTTGCTCCATCCCTCAGAGCAAATGGGAAGAGCATTAGTTTGTACACATCTAGGTTCACTCCGTTTGTCTTCACAATATCACAAATCTGTAGAAAACTTGAAATGAATTGATTTGGGTCTTCGTGGGGAAGACCATGATACTGGCAGTTCTGTTGCACCAGGGTGAGCAGTTGAGGCTTCAACTCAAAGTTGTTTACAGTAATAGGAGGCACCATGCTGCTTTTTCTATAAAGATCTGCGGTAGGAGAAGAGTAGGAGCCAAGCACTCTCCTTTGTTGCTAATTCCCATTCGGGTTTGCCGCATTGGGATTATCAGCATTGTTAGCATTCATAGTGAATTCTGCAGCCTTGTACAATTTTGCCTGTTGTAAACGTCGCCTGAAAGTCCTTTCAGGCTCAGGATCAAAGTTTAAGAGATGTTCTTTGTCTCTGTTCCTGCGCATAAACAAACAGAAAACAAGAAAAAATGGGAATCTCTACGTCAGAGTGCAGAGAATTCCCAGTGAGATAACCTGTGTAAAGAGATAAAAATATTGAATAAAATAAATAGAAGAAAAATAATAAATAGAAATACCAAACTTAATTTCAGAAATTAAAAATAATATTGGTGCTATTTATTAAAATTTTTTTTGAAAATTTGAAATTTAATTAAAATATTTTTATTAAATTTTTTTTAAATCAAGTAAAAAAATTATTAGAACAAAACAGGGGAGGGGGTGCTGAACGGAAAAGAAGAAAAAAGAAAATAAAAAAAAAGAAATAAAACGGAAAGAAAAAAAATAAAAAAAAAACGAAAGTAAAAGAAATAAAAAGAAAAAACGGGGTAGGGGAGGGTTGAACGAAAACAAAAAAAACAAGGAAAATTTTTAAATTTTTTTTAAATAATGTTTAAATAAAATTAAAATTAAAATTAAAATGCTTAATCTAAACAATCAAAAAATTAATAGTTGTTAATCACTATCAATCCCCGGTAACGGCGCCAAAAACTTGATGCGGTTTTTATAACCCACACTTACTAGCCGGCAAGTGCACCGGGTCATACCAAGTAATACCTTACGTGAGTAAGGGTCGATCCCACGAGGATTGATGGATTAAGTAATAGTTATTGAGTGATAAGCTTAGTTAGGTAAGCAAAAATTGGTTTTGAGATGTTCAAAAGGTTTAAGTTCGAACTTTAGAATATCAAAAGGATAGACAAATAAATGAGTTGGGAATAAAATGTTGAGAAAGCAGTTAAGGTTTCAGAGTTATCTATTTTCCAGATTTATTTTTATCACTAACTAATTTAATTATGCAAGATATAATTTCATGGCAAACTATAGGTAACTAGGCCTTAATTCCTTAGACCTTCCTAGTCTCCTCTAAAATTCATTAATTGCCAATTCCTTGGTCAATTGATTCCAATTAGAGGGTGATGATCAATTTCTAGTTTATATGTCAAAAGAATTCTAATTATCCAAAAATAAAGGGATTATATATCATGTATCCCATTAAATACAAACAATTAGAAATTCAGTATAATATGTTTTCAAGCTATTGTTCAAGTAAAGAGCTTTTTCAAGTTTTATAAGAACTCAATTAGAACATGGGTCATACTTCCGTTCCACCCAAATTCATAAAATAAAGAGCGAAAACAATTATTAAAATATAAATCAAGACATGAATTAAATTAGAAAGATCAAACGAATAAATCCATACAAATAGACAGAGCTCCTAACCTTAACAATGAAGGATTAGTTGCTCATGGTTCAGAGAAAAAAATAAGGGTTCTGGTAACAATCTCGTACCTGTCTAAATGTACAGAGTTTCTATTTATTACTCATCCTAATAGGTTTGAAATCAAAAAATAAAAATAATATCTTTTACTAAAAGATAAGATTTGAATTTAAATTCGAATTAATTAACAGATCTTCAGTTTATGGGTGGGGACCACTTGATTTGTCCATTCTACAGCTTCTAATATGTGTTTTCTGGGCTAGAAACTGGGTCGAAACAGCCCAGAAATCATAACCAGCGTTTTCTGAATTATTGCAGATCGCGCATGTGACGCGTCCGCGTCGTCCACGCGCTCGCGTTATTTGTGCAGATTCCAGTCCACGCGTTCGCGTCAGGCACGCGATCACGTCATTGCGATTTCTCCATTCCGCGCGGTCGCGTGAGCCATGCGTCCGCGTCGGTCTTCGCTGGTCATCTCTTTGGTTTCTTCTTTTTCTCTGTAGAAACTTCATCAATTCCCTCCGAATGCTACCTAAAATAAATAAAATTGCACAAAACTCAAAATAGCATCCATAGTGGCTAAAATATAATTAATTCTTAATTAAACTCAACAAATTAGATGCAAATTCACTAGAAAAAGATAGACAAGATGCTCACGCATCAGATAGCTCCCGCAAGTACCAAGATCCATTCACCAAGGAGATCATGAAGACCAAAATCCCAAAAGACTTTAAACTCTTGGATGTGACTTTGTACAATGGCACTATAGATCTCATCCATCATCTCAGCAACTTCAGAAGTAAAATGTACCTCACCGATGCCTCAGATGCAGTTCGCTGCAAAGCCTTTCCAACTACTTTAACAAAGACAGCAACTAGATGGTTCGACAATCTACCTCCTAGGTCCATCTCGAGTTTCGACGACTTAGCCAAGAAGTTTTTGGCCAGATTCCATCCAAAAAGATAAGGCTAAGCACGCCCAAGTCTATTAGGAATCAAGCAAGGAGAACGTGAAAGTCTTCGCAACTACATGGATAGATTCAACAAAACATGCCTGGACATACAAAGCCTACCACAAAGGCTGCCATTATGGGCCTCATCAATGGCTTGCGAGAGGGACCTTTTATCCAATTTATATCGAAAAAATACCCCACATCTCTGAACAAAGTGCAAGAACGAGCAGAAAAGTACATCAACATGGAGGAAAACTCTCGACTAGGAGAGACCTCAAAATCTGGATTTACCTATCTCTCTCGGGATAAGGACAAAGAGTCCAAAAAGAAGGAAGATTGACATGGGGAAAAAAATAAAAAATACCACAATTACACCCCTCTTCGGGTGTCCCTTGTGGATGTCTACAGAGAAGTTTGCCACACTGAAAAAATACCTCCAGCTCGACCACTCAAAGGCAAAAAAAGAGGAGGAAATCGAACCGAATATTGTGAATACCGTCGAATCCGTGGGCATTCCACCAACGAATGTTTTGACTTAAAGAATGTCATAGAAAAACTAGTAAGAAAAGGAAAATTAGATTGGTACTTGGCCACCCGAGACGATGAGCAAAGAGAAAGAAGAAGGAAAGAAGATGTCGGATGAACTGAGCGATCACCTCGTACACCAGAAAGACACGTCCACATGATACACGGCGGATTTGTGGGAGGAGGAATCTTCAAATCATCTCGCAAAAGATATCTTAAAGAAGTATATCATGTTGAGGGGAAGGAGGATGCACCCGACATCTCCGCAATTACTTTCACCAAAGAAGACGCATCCGGTATCATCTCAGGACACGACGATCCCATGGTCATCACTGTTATACTGGAAAATGCAAATCTCCACCGCACACTGATAGACCAAGGGAGATCCACCGACATCTTGTTCAAAACTGCCTTCGACATGCTCGGCCTGGAAGAAAAAGAACTTAGAGCATATCCGAACAGCCTGTTCGGACTGGGAGACACCCCGGTTCAACCGCCTTAATAAATCGGACAACATTGAATTAGCTTGGCGCAATAGTCTCGACTCCACATCTATGCATGAAATTTTTGACTACAGAAGGGATAGCTACAATAAAAGCAGACCAGAAGATGGCATGCCGCTATTACCATGAAAGTCTAAACCTCAAAGACAGAGGAGAAGAATTGCACACAATCGAACTCGGTGGAGTGCAGAGGTGGGAAGAACTCCCCCCCACAACCCGAAGGTGAAGTATAGAAAGTTCAGACCGGAGACACCCCAAACCAAACAACCAATATCGGTACAATCCTAAAAGGAGACATAAAAGAATCACTCATACAGTTCTTACGAGATAACATCGACCTCTTTGCATGGAAGGCCGCAGACATGCCAGGCATAGACCCCAAGTTAATGTGCCACAAGCTAGCAGTCTACCCAGGATCTCGGCCAGTACAACAGAGGCATAGAAAGCTTGGACCAGAACGATCACAAGCTGTGGAAGAGCAGGTACAAGCTCTACTGGAGGCAGGATTCATAAGAAAAGTCAAATACCCACTATGGCTAGCTAACATCGTCTTGGTGAAAAAAATCAAACGGGAAGTGGCAAATGTGCACCGACTACACTGATCTAAACAAAGTCTACCCAAAAGATCCTTATCCACTCCCAAGTATCAATGCTCTGGTAGATGCCTCCTCTGGATATAAATACCTCTCGTTTATGGACGCATATTCGGGATACAATCAAATCCCAATGTATCCACCCGACCAAGAAAAAACTTTCTTCTTAACCCCAAAAGCAAACTCCTGCTACATCGTCATGCCTTTTAGTCTTAAAAACGCAGGAGCTACTTATCAGAGATTAATGAATAAGGTCTTTATGGATCACATCAGAAAAATCATTTAAGTCTATGTGGACGACATGCTAATAAAGACACAAAATGAAGAGACGCTATTGTCCAACCTAACCCAAGTATTCGACACTATAAGATGGCATGGCATGCGGCTCAATCCTGCAAAATGCACCTTCGCAGTAGAAGCTGGTAAATTCTTGGGTTTTATGCTCACACAAAGAGGAATCGAGGAAAATCCGGATAAATACCGGGCCATACTCGACATGAAGAGTCCGCCTTGTGTCAAAGAGGTACAACAACTCAACGGGAGGTTGGCAGCCTTGTCCAGATTTCTAGTCGGATCGGCAATAAGATCTCTTCCCTTCTACGCCATCTAAGGAAGGGAAAGAAGTTTGAATGGACGACGGAGTGTGAGCAAGCCTTCCAAGATTTTAAAAGATTCCTGGGACAACCACCTATCCTAACTCGGCCACGGGAAGGAGAACCTCTCATATTGTACCTCGCGGTAGGAAGTCGGGCGGTAGCCTCAGCACTAGTTCGAGAAGACGGTAGTGGGCAACAACCCATATACTTCATCAGTAAAGCACTACAAGGATCCGAGCTGAACAACTAAAAATAGAAAAATTTGCCTACGCTCTCATACTAACATCTCGACGACTTCATCCATACTTCTAAGCTCACACCATTAGGGTTCGGACCAACCAGCCCATAAAAGGGATTTTGCAGAAAACGGACCTAGCAGGCAGAATCTTGCATTGGGCAGTCGAGTTGTCCGAATTCGACCTTCAATACGAAGCTCGGACAACCATCAAATCACAATTCCTGGCTGACTTGATCGCAGAATTTACAGACACACCGAAAATCCCCACAAAATGGAATCTCTACGTGGACGGTTCCTCAAATAAAACTAGAAGCGGCGTGGGTGTGATAATTGAAAGCAACCATGAAACCCAAATCGAACTCTCCCTCAAATTCGGGTTTCCCGCCTCAAACAACCAAGCGGAATATGAGGCACTACTAGTTGGCTAGAAGCTGGCTAGGGAGGTTGGAGCTCAAAAGCTTATCATCTTCAGCGACTCACAAGTAGTCACTTCACAAATAGCAGGGAGCTACCAAGCCAAAGATCCCACCATAAAAAAGTACTTGGACAAAACCAGGGAACAGCTCGGATAACTCAGAGAATATAAGGTCCGTCACATACCCCGAGAACAAAATGCCCAAGCTAACGCATTCTCAAAACTAGCCAGCACCAAACCAGGGGGCAACAATAGAAGCCTCATCCAAGAAATTCTGCAGAACCCATCAATCTCAGAAAAAGAAAAAGTCCTAGCCATAACAAGTCAGGATCAAGGATGGATGACTCCCATAATTAATTACCTCAAAATAGAAACACTTTCCACAGAGGAAAAGAAGGCAAAGAGGTTAAAACGGGAGGCACAATACTACACTATCATAAACAATACTCTATACAAAAGAGAAATTTCAATACCATTGTTAAAATGTGTGCTGACTTCCAACACAAAGAAAGTTCTAGAAGAAGTACATAGTGGCATTTGTGGCAATCATCTCGGAGCGTAAGCACTTACCAAAAAAGTACTCCGGGCAGAATTTTATTGGCCAACTTTACAAAAGGAAGCCACAGAGTTCGTGAAGACATGTCCACAATGTCAGAAACATGCCAACTTTTACATCGCCCCGACAGAAGAATTCATCAGTGTGACCTCACCTTGGCCATTCGCAAAATGGGGACTCGACCTTCTGGGACCCTTCCCTCAGGGATCAGGACAAGTTAAATTCCTTATAGTAGGGATAGACTATTTCACAAAGTGGATCGAGGCAGAACCCCTAGCTAAGGCCACGGCTCAAAGAAGTCGAAAATTCCTATATATGAACATTGTCACAAGGTTCGGGGTTCCATACTCCATCACCACAGACAATGGTACCCAATTCACAGATGCAGGCTTCAGAAAGTTAGTGGACGAGTTGAACATAAAACAACAATTCACTCCCGTAGAGCATCCCCAAGCCAATGAACAAGCTGAAGCTGCCAACAAAGTCATATTGGCTGGGCTGAAATGGAGATTACATGATGCAAAGGGAGCCTAGGCTGAGGAGCTCCCACAAGTCCTATGGGCATATCGAACAACGCCACGTTCCCCCACAAAGGAATCACCCTTCCGATTAGCGTACGGAATGGAGGCAATGATCCCAGTAGAGATTGAAGAAGGCGCCTAGAGTGATCCACTATAGTGAAGAAGCCAACTCCCAACTTCAAAGGGAAGAACTCGACCTACTTCCGAAAGTTCAAGAAAGAGCTCGGATCAGGGAAGAAGCATTAAAACATTGAATGGCTTCAAGATACAATCAAAAGGTAGTACAGCGAGTTTTTGCTAAGAACGACCTCATCCTAATCCGAAATGATATTGGAACAACTTGACCTGGAGAAGGAAAGCTGGTAGCAAACTGGAAAGGACCCTACCGAGTCATAGAAGTACTTGGAAAGGGCTACTACAGACTGTCCGAACTTGATGGGCGAAAGCTTCCTAGGTCATGGCACGCCTGAAACTTAAGAAGGTACCATAGTTAGGGTGATAAAGGATCTTAGGATAAGGTGCACTCTTTTTCCTGAAAAGGTTTTTTAATGAGACTCCAAGCCAAGACCTACAAATCACCCGACTTAGAGGGGTAAAACTCCCGCATGTATATATTTACATTTTCTTTTGAATAAAATCTGTTTAGATCTTCTACAAATTCTCAAGCCGCATTAATCTGAAACATTCATCATTCGATTATAAAGCTATAGATCGGCAGAAAAGTGAAAATCAAATTCACTACACGATCACAATAAAAACCAACAGAGATGAAAACCAAATTCATTAAAAGGTTGACCAAACGAGGATTAAATCCAATTTCTACAAAATCAGCAAAGATGAAAATAGAATAATGTAAGAAGTTATCGAAAGTGATCCATAGAAAGGACCTGACGAGGTCTTAATAAAATGGATTGTTAAAAAATAACTTAAAGACTGGCCGACGTAAAGAAGTCAGACCAGTTGCAAAAACCAAAGTTATAAGTAAATCCCTGGAAAGAGGTCTGGCCAGCCCTATAAAAGAGGATTACTATAACTTATAAGGGCCTGACATGATGAAGTCGGCCCAAAACACAAAGTTATAAAAGTAATCCTTGAAAGAGACCGGAACAAGGTCCAAGAAAGAGGATTACAAAAATAACTTAGAAGGGCCCGACATGATGAAGTCGGCCCAAAACATAAAAGTTATAAAAGTAATCCCTGAAAGAGACCTGAACAATGTCCAAGAAAGAGGATTACAAAAATAACTTAGAAGGGCCCGACATGATAAAGTCAGTACAAAACATAAAAGTTATAAAAGTAATCCCTGAAAGAGACCTGAACAAGGTCCAAGAAAGAGGATTAAAAATAACTTAGAAGGGCCCGACATGATGAAGTCGGGCCAAAACAAAAAAGTTATAAAAGTAATCCCTGAAAGAGACCTGAACAAGGTCCAAGAAAGAGGATTACAAAAATAACTTAGAAGGGCCCGACATGATGAAGTCGGTCCAAAACATAAAGGTTATAAAAGTTATCCCTGAAAGAGACCTGAACAAGGTCCAAGAAAGAGGATTACAAAAATAACTTATAAAAGTAATCCTTAACAGAGACCCCAAAAAGGTCCAAACAAAACGGATTACTTGAAATAACTTCAGGCCAAAGTGAGAAGGCCGACACACAAGATTGGATCCAAGCATACACAACCTCAAATAATCAGGCCACAAGTATGAAATACAAAGGAAATCCAAAGAGGTCGACAACGCTCCAACGTTTCCAAAAATCCTGAAAAGGTGCCAGGCGGATGCAGACAAACATGTTATGAAAAAACACAAGATATAAACAAACTAAAGAGGCTACCAAGATCAGCCACAAGAGCTCAGAAACTGCTTAGTTTTTCAAAATAAAGTTGCTAAACAAACAACTAAAGAGGTAGCAAAGTCAAAAGCACCATTTACAAAATTAAAAAGTTCAACAAGCCCACAGGCCGGGCCATACACAAATACATCAAGAATAATTAAAGAGGGTCTAGAGATTTTCCAATAGCTGCATCAACATGGGGCGAAGGAGGACGAGTCTGGAGGGGCACAGCATCCACTGTCCTATCCTCCCGATTCAAAATTTGACAATCAGGTTCTGACTCAACTCCGGTTGAAGGAGCTGAAGAAGTCGGCACGACAGAAGCTTTGGCGGTAGGCGCAGGAGGAGGTTCAACATCATCGTCATCAGGGTCGTCAGGGACAATCTTGCCGTCCCTCACAACATTGTCGAGACTAAAGAGAGTAAGATCGAGCTCGGGTGTAAGAACCCGAACCTGCTCCTTCAAGTTCTCATAAGCAGCATTCACGCTGCCCACAAGGTGACCCTGGAGCTCGGTATAATCATTCCGGGCAGTCTCTAAATCACCCCTGAGACGCACCACTTCTCTGTAGGCCGAAACATAGCTCTCCTTGTGCTTCAACGCTGTGTCTTCAGCCAACTTCACAGAAGCCGCCAAGGCCACAGAACTAGCCTTTTCACCCTCTAGTTCTTTCTCCACCTTCGCCAACTTCACCTCCAACTCCTCCTTCAAACCCTTGATCCGATCAAACTCCGACTTAGCTTCCTCCATTAAAGATTTTGTAGCATGAACCGGGATACCCTGAGCAGTTCAAAAAAGAGCTGCACCCATGTGAGCCATCTTCACACTATTCCTAGTGATGAACTCTAGGTGATGAAGAATGGACACATCATCCATCAAAAGGCCACCATAACGGGTAATCTGCTGGTAGACAAACTCCACAACATCAAAATCAGGGGCATCCAGGTTAAAAGGCTCAATGATCTTTTGTTTGTTTGGAGGAGGAGCACCAAAAGCAGCAACCAAAGTTTGTGGAGGGTCAGCCAGATGAACCCGGGGAGTTGGGATCATCCTCCTTGGCCCAGGGGAACTCAGCACGGACGGCTTCATCTGAACCTGAGAGAACCCCTCTCCAGCCGTCTTGACCGATATGTTTTGAGCAGCGGCAGCTTTCCTTGCCCTTTTAAAGGCCCTTATGGATCCATTATTCTTAGACATCTCTGAAAAACATAATCAACCACAGAAATAGATTACAAATACAAAATAAAAGGAAGCAATGGTAAAAATAAAGTCAAAAACAAGTCAGCCAGTACCCAGCACAGTTCCGACCAGGGATAGGTCCCCCAGAAATTTTTTGGTGTCAAGATGGGGAGGTTCCCCCCATATATCTTCAAGAACAGTTACAAAAGTCCGCTCAACCTCGTCGAGCATCTCCCATGTATAACGAGACACTGTCACATTCTTCTGCCACTCCAAAGGAAAAGCAGGCTCATCGTTCTCGTCAAGAAAAAAGGGGCTAGCTCCCTCGACAGCTCGAACCTTAAAGAAATAGTTCTTAAAATCCTTAAAGGACTCATCATACATAGCAAAAACTTTATGTCCCTAGGTGAATCTAAAAGAAACCCAAGAGGCTTTCTTTTTGGAAGAAGCCCTAGGCTTGGCTAAAACGAAGAGATAAAGAAAGAGAGTCTGAGAAGGTTTGACGCCTAACTCTTGACAAAGCAACTGAAAGATCTTGATAAAGCCCCAAGAATTTGGATGGAGCTGGGATGGGGCAACATTACACGACCACAACAAATCGGTCTTAAAGGCAGTAAAGGGAAAAGTAATGTTCAACTGGTTGAAGAAATAATCATAGGCATAGAAGAAGGGACGCTCTCCATCGACCGAGGTTAGAAAACAAACCCTTTCATCAGAATCAGGCGCTACAAGCTCATAATCCTTCTCCTGGGCATCACTACCACAAATCCTATTATGCTTTCTCAGCTCGGCACAAAACTTAGCGTTCACCACAGAAACACACATTAAAACAAGGGAATCCAACCAATCGGACATCCCCTCAGGAACCTTAGAAGACGTCTCTATAATATTTTTGCGAGAAGACATGGCCAACTAGTCCTACAAACAAAAAAAAGAAGATGGATTACAAAAACTACTCAAGATCAGACAAACAACTTGGACAGCAAAAATAAACATCAGATAGCAGACCAGCAGTAAAAAGAAAAACCCCAGGACACAACCCAAGGACCAGGGGCATCCTTTGGAGGCAATAACAGAGTGAAGACGCACACCATCTCCCAACAAAGAAAACAACCCTCTTCAAAAGTCATCAAAGGAGCAACGAAAGTAGCAGTTCAAATAAAACAACAAAAATTCCAAACAGAGGATATCAAAGACACAATCTTTTTCTCCAGAAGAACCAAACAAAGCCAAAATCATTATACCAGAAAGATACAAAAGCAACAACAATGGCAATAAAACATGCAAAGCCCTAAGAGACCCTAATCATCGAGAGAAATACCAGAAAAACACATCATAGCAACCAAGCATAAAGGATCAAACTTTCAAGCATGCAAGCAAAATCAAAAGCCTCACCAAGAATCAAAAGGAAAAAGCGGCGAAAGAAGTAGAGAATCAAAAAGAAGAAACCAACCTGGAAAAAAGAGGAAGTTTCGAAGAAACTGAAGACGGAAAGAAGGAAACCAGAATCACCTTTCAGAAGCAAAAAAAACACCAACGATCACCAAACAAACATCGCAGGGAGAAAAATGCGAAAATGCAAATATTCAGGAGAAAACAGAAAGTGAGAAAGAAAAATGGAAGTTACGAAATAGAGAAGAGAAACCGTTTTGTGAAGAGTTCAAAAAAGAACAAAGAACAGAGCATTAAAAAGAATTAATGAGGTTACCAAACCTTCGCACATTCCCAAGGCAAAGGGACGCGCGTTTTTCAAAAGAATAAAATTCAAAAGGAAACGTTCCTCATTCAGGGGGGAACTCTACAAAGAAGAAATCGATGAAATGCTCGAGTTCGGCTTCACCATAAAAGGATCGAAATCCTAAAACCGAAGACTCGACCTCAAAACAGAAGACCGAGCTTGAGCAGGGGCACTGTTCATACCCTGGGTCGAACTGTCCGACCCGGGATGTTCTACTGATAAATCGACCGACCTCTTCTGGTTAGGACAATCCGACCTCTTCTAAGAGAGTTCGGCCCAATCACCAGGAAGAGCCCAAAAAGGGCCCAACAGAGGAACACGACCCAAATCCTAAGGCAGTCCAAGCCTATAGAGATAAGGGCAGTTCCCTTGAAGATAAGATGACCTCAGTCAAAGATAAGATAAGATAAGATAAGATACACTGGAGCACCCAGGTATAACTCATACTCTGATTCTACTAAAAAACCTGTTTAATACCCTTGCTAACTTAAGCATCGGAGTCCCTTGCAGGTACCACCACCCTCCGGTAACCAAGGATCAGCAGCATTGGTAGTCCAACAAGTCGGACGCGGCAGCTCTGGCCATCTCCTACACGCCGGACACGTCATCTTCGACCAGCACAGAAGATCTTGACCGAGATCGACCTATAGTTTCAGGTAACCCTCGGAACATGTACTGAATTTGTTTAGTTTCAATTTTAGCTAGAACATGTTTTGATTTCTGTTCCTTATTTAGTTTTGAACTTAGAGTACTGAACTTGTTTGAAACTTACGGTTTTCTAAAATTCTGAGCTTAGGGTACTAAACTTGTTTAGTTTCAATTTTAATTGGTATGCTCTTTATAGACATAATGACAGGTAGAGGTGTTGCGGATGGTCGTGGTAGCACTACAAGAAAATGAAACATTTGTAACAAAAAATTTGTATCAAATTTAAAATTGTTACAAATTATGATTTTTTTTAACAATAATTAGTTATTGTTGCAAAATAAGAATATTTTGTAACAACAAAAAAATTTGTTACAAAATATTTCAATATTTTGTAACAACGTGATTCTTTTTGTTACAAATTATGTTGGCTTTCGTATCGAATCATTGTTTTGTTGCAAAATGTTATAATGTTTTGTAACAAAAGATTATATTGTTGCAAAAATTTAAAATATTTTGTAACAAAATATCTATTTGTCTCAAAAGCTCTAAATATTTTGTAACAAGAAATTAATTTGTCACAAAATACAATATTATTGTAACAAATTATTTATTTGTCACAAAATTCAAAGATTTTATAATTAATAAAAATTTTTGTTTCAACATATTAAAAATAAGATTTTGAATTTTTAAAAATTAACATAATGAATTATTTATGATTTATTATATTTATTTAAGATTTTATATTTAAAAATTTATTTTACTAAAAATATTTAAATCAAATTAATGATACTTTGAGTTTAAAAATATTTTAAAAATTAAATAATAAATCATTTATGATTTATTATATTTATTCAAAATGAATTTTTAGATATTTTTATATTAAACGAGATATTTTTTATTTATAATTTAAAATGTTAATATTTTAAAAAATATAAAATTTTATATAATTTAATTTAAATATTTAAAATTTTTGAATTCAATACTTTAATTTTTATAAATAAAAAAATTTAATTTGATTATCTCTAATTTTATCTTAATTAATATTTATTTAAAAAAATTTATAAATTAATAACAAAATAATAGTTTAAAAATAAATAATTTAATTTTCTCTAATTCTTAAAATTAGTGTATTTATTTAAAAATACTTTGAAATTTTATAGTTAAATAATATTTTTATATAATTATTATTAAATTAAAATTAATTTTTAATTACTATACTACCCCCATTTTTATTAAAAATATTTAAAATTTTAAATTATCTAAACATTAACCCTAATACAACTCTCTCTCACTCCACCCCCTAAACCTAGCCGCCAACCCCCCTTCCCAAAACACATTTGCCCAGCGAAAAGGAAAGTAAGAGAAAGGAAAACAGAAATAGGAAAAACTGGGAAAGAGAAAGAAGAGAATGATAGGGGGAAGGAGGGGAGGACGACGCCGGCGGACATCACTGTCACCGCGCCGTCGTGTCACACCCAGAGGAGAGAGGGCGCCATCAGGCAAGTGCCAAGGAGAGAGAGAGAGAGAGAGAGCACGTCGTGCCTGCCGCGAGCCTGCTGACGATTGGATTTTTGATGGTTTAGAATTCACAAATGAATTCTCGTTGCAAGTATAGTTTCTAAACCAATCACTAATCCTTTCATACAAAAGATTGTTTGTCACTAAAACAAACCCCTAAATTTATAAACCGAAGTATTGAAACCTCGGGTCGTTCTCCCTAGGAATTACAATAAAGTGCTTTGTTATTGGTTGTGAGTTATATTTGGGGTTTTTAGGATTTTTAAACAAGAATTATAAATGGCAAGAAAAGTAAACTAACAACTATAAAAGGCTCTTGGCAAGGTATGAGAACTAGAAGTCCTATCCTAGTTATCCCTCTCAATTGTGATGAGAATTGTTCATTGCTACCACTTATTTAACCCTTACTAAATAAAGGAAAGTCAAGTGGATGAATTGACTTGAGCCACAAGTCCTAGCCAACTCCCAAGGAAAGACTAGCTTTAGTGCACTCCAAACCAATTAGCAATCTCTCCAATTACCAATCAACAAAGGAATTAGATAACTCAAGTGTCACTAATTACTCTACCTAGGCCAAGAGGAACAAAACCTACACTAAAATCCAACCAAGCATTTCATCAAACACTTGGAAGGCATAAAAGGAAAGCATAGTAAAATTGCAAGAAAAGTAAATCTATACTACTCAATTGCAAGGAATTAAACAACAACAAATCAAATGAACACAATTATGAATTACCTCTAATTGAATTGGAAGAATGTAGAAGGAACAATACTAGATCAACAACAAAATATAAGAACAACATAAAGGAAATTACAACAAAAGAATAGAAGAAGAATGAATGTAACTACAAGAAATTGAGAAGATAGAAGTTGAAGAAGATGAATTAAAATCTAGATCTAAGAACTAAACCTAATCCTAATCCTAATTCTAGAGAGAAGAGAGAGCTTCTCTCTCTAGAAACTACTTCTAACTAATCCTAATGAGTGTGTAATGATTGGAATCCCCTTTGCTCTTCAATCTTTGGCTTTAAATAGCATCTTTGGCGCCAAAGTTGGTTGCAATTGGGCCCCACAACCCTTCAGAATTCGTTGGCCACGTTTTCATTAAAAAAATCATAAAACAGCACCGACGCGTACGCGCACAGCACGCGTACGCGTCCATGGGGTGATTCGCAGGTGCGCGCGAGCGCCAAGTGCGCGCGCGCGTCCATGGGCAAGTTCAACTTCTTTGACTTTTCATGATTTCTCCACTTTTCATACTTTCCTCTTCACTCCTTTGATCCATTCCTAGCCTTTTCAATCTGAAATCACTAACAAACATATCAAGGCATCTAGTGGAATCAAAGGTGAATTGAATTTAGCTAATTTAAGGTCTAGAAAGCATGTTTTCACATCTAAGCACAAATTAGGAGACAATCACAAAACTATGCCATTTCATTAAATAAATGTGGGTAAAAGGTCATAAAATCCCCTAAAATCAATACAAGATAAACCCTACAAATGGGGTTTGTCAACCTCCCCACACTTAAACCAAGCATGTCCTCATGCTTAAACCAAGAATGAAGTAAAGGGCATGTCATTTATTCAATGGAAACTAGCTAAATGCAATCTACCTATATGCAATTATCTACATGAATGCAATTGCTTGGTCAAAATAAATCAATTCCCAAGAAGCATATATGCTCAAGGGCTAAGGACTAACAAGTCTACTCCACAATTAAATTGAGTTATTAAATATTTTTACAAACTTGCATGAGAAGAGGTGATCATAGGTGGAAACATGTAATTGAGCATCAAACCCTCACCGGATGTGTTTGTGCTCTATTCACTCAAGTGTTTAGGGTTGATTCACTCAATTCTCTCCTAATCATGCTTTCTAAGATTTGTTCTTCTTCTAACAATCAACAAATATTTCATGCATGCATACATATATCATGAGGTCTTTTCATAGGTTGTAATGGGGTTAGGGTCAAGGTAGGATGCATATTTGGTCAAGTGAGCTTGAAATTTGAATCTTTGATAAGCTTAAACTTCCCACCTAACCTATGACATCCTATACAATTTCAAAGCTAACCTAACTACCCATTCCTCACTTTTTCACATACTCATGCATTTCTTTTTCATTTCACAACATTTATGCATTGGTTTTATTGAGCTATACTTTGCTTTGGGGCATTTTGTCCCCTTCTTATTATTTTTCTTCTTTTTCTTTCTTTTTTTTTCTATTTTTTTTCTTTTCTTTCCCTATTATTTTTCTTTTCTTTTTCTTTTGTTTTCTCATTTTTTTTCTTTTCTATATACAAGAACCTCAATGCATAAGGTTTTACATTTGATCAATACATGAGCATGTACCCAATTCCCAATATTTCCAATAATAATACAAAACTACCCTTTTATTCACCCAATGTCCCAAGGTTCCCACACTTGAATGATACTCACACACACTAGCCTAAGCTAATCAAAGATCCAAATTAAGGACATTTATTGTTTTTTGCTTTAAGGCTTGTAATGTGCTAAAATTAAGAACAAGTGGGTTAATCGTAGGCTCAAAATCGGCTAACAAAGGAGAGTAAAAGGTAAGGCCATTTGGGTAAGTGAGCTAATGAAATGATGGCCTCAATCATATAAATGCATAAATACACAAAATAATGGACATAAAGAATCAAACAAATCAAAGATTACAATCATAGAAAGAGAATAATGCACACAAGAAGGAAAATAAGTGGTTATAGGATGTAACCACACCATTAGGCTCAAAACTCACTTGCTTGTGTTCTTAGCTCAAAAAACATGATCCACAAGATATATAATTCAAGCAAGTTCTATGAAGAGTTTTCACTCAAATCAATTAAGGTGCCCTATAGATAGAAATCTTGAAAATTTTCATTATTTTGACTAAGCTTATTGTGTATACATATGCAAAAATTAAGAGAATGCAAGTAAAAATCCTAAAATCCTAGAATGAAATGCAAAAGTGTTGGAATTAGAAACTTGTCACCCAAAATCGCCGAACGGTCGGACGACCTCCACACACTTAAAAGTTTGCACCGTCCTCGGTGCACTCAAAGATGAGCAAGGGGGTACGTCGACTCTCCGGATTGCTACGTGTTCTTAGTCTTGCTTCCGTTATTGCTTGTGGTGCATCATTTGTGAAAAACAAAAATATAACACCATAAGATGGGAAGACAAAAGCAAGGAAGCATAATTGTTGGAATGAGGTAAATCACTAGAATTGAGTGAGTGAATTAGTGTGACATTAATGACAAATAGGTGTGTGAATTCTAAATTGCGCGGTTTAGAACACACATTAGCATAAAAAGCTATGTCACCAAAGAAGCATGCACCTTACTCATTCTAGTATGCTTGAGATGCTTTAAGTAAACTTGTAAGGTAAAACAAGCATTAAAGAAACATGAAAGCATGCAAGCTAAAGCCTATGGATGCATATGATCATGAAACACAATGCATTAAGGTAAATGCACAACATCATCTATCAAGAGGTTGCCTAATCAAGGAAAAGGATTCAAATCACATGATGGCTAGCTACAACATGCAATTCAAAAGAGTTATAAGCTCGAAGGCAATTCTCATCACTTGGTATTTTTCAAAAGGTAAGCATGAAAAACTCAAAACCAAGTAGCAAAATATAACCTCAATCATAGAATCCAACAAATATTATCTAAAAAAAAATAGTCATGCTAAAATAGCATTTAGGTAATAAGGAGGCAGCAATACATAGTAAACAAAGTCAATAATCCAACACTTATAATAAAAAAAAAGAGAAAATGAAATGAAAACTAACTAAAACTAACTAATCGACTAACCAACTAACTAATTAACTAACTAAAATAAATGGTTATCCATGGTGTTTGGAAGTGTTGGATGAGGGGTAGGAGGAGGGAAGAAGAAAGGAGGAGGAAAGAAATAGAAAGAGGGGAAGAAAAGAAATGCGGTGAAGGAAGGGAATCCACGCGTACGCGTGCATGGCGCGCGCGCGTCAATGTCTTATTTCGAGAGTGGCGCGTACGCGTCATGTGCGCATGCGCGCAAATAGGTTTGTGCCTCAAGCCCAATTTCCGCACAGTGCAGGCCTAACTCTCGGGTCAAGGTATGGAAGGTGGAACTTCTCAATCCACGCGTACGTGTGCATGGCGCGCTCGCGTAGATGGTCCAAAATGCTTGATGCACGCGTACGCACGCAGTGCGCGTACGCGTGGATGGTGCTCTATTTTTTTCAAAAATTTTTTCTATGTTTTTGCACCAATCCAAGCATTCCAAACCTCCAAACAACTACCAAAACAACATAAAACCTTATTTAACATGTTAAAATACTAATTAAACTCAACCAACTAATCTAAACATGAAATTAAACTAGTTCTACCAATATGTACAAAAGAGAAAATGAAAGGATTTTACCATGGTGGGGTGTCTCCCACCTAGCACTTTTATTTATTGTCCTTAAGTTGGACTTATGGGGAGCTCCTCATCAAGGTGGCTTGTGCTTGTATTCATCTTGGAACTCCCACCAATGCTTGGTTCTCTATTGTGTCCCAAGATTTCTTATGGATTGAGCCAAGTGTTGATGGAGTTTTTCACAAGCTTGGGGCTCCCAATGTTGATCCTCTTTTTCTAATCCGGGATCCCACACTTTATTTTCACACCCATCTTGAAGTTGATTATCATTATTAGTCCATTCGGGTGGTAAGTAAAGTGAATTCTCTATATAGTGGCTAACAATCCTCCTAGACCCATCTATTTGAGCACTACTCCAACCTTTATATCTCATGTTTGATGCATCAACCATAATGAGTCTTGATTTGCAACGCCCACCACAAAACCTTTTCCGCTTACGCTTCATCCCACAAACTTCCCTAAGTTGGCCATCCGTTTCAAGCAGACCATATTCAAGTGGGATAATAAAACTAATAGAAATGAATTTCACCCACTCAAATGAAGGTGTAGATGGCAACCTAGGCAAAGATGCTTCCAAAGATCTTGACAAAGCATAACCAACCCTCGTTCTTCTATTTCTAGGGACTTTCACCTCTTCACAAGATCTCTTAATCTCAATCCTTTGTTCAACAATTTTATCTAAACCTTTTCCTTTACTCACATCATAATAGGGAGGGTGAGAAAAATTTACCTCCTTAACGCTTTCAAATCCAACCGGAGAAGGTTCTTCATGCTCAAAGGATTCTTCACCACTAAGACTTGATGCTTGATCTTCATCACCAAGGGAACTCAATCCTTGCTCTATCCCATCCAAGTCTTCATATGGAGTATGCCTTGGAAGGTGTGCACTTTCCTCCCTAGCATCAATTTCAATCATCTTGGAGGGATTTTCTTCAACTCTATGTTCCCATGGAGGCTCCGCATCTCCTAAGTCTTCTACCACTTCTTCCGTGTCTTCAACAATTAAAGCTTCCTCCAATTGTTCCAATACAAAGCAACTTCCCTCATTTCCCACCGGAGTTTCCAATCTCTCTTTCATGCTATGCTCTTCTTGAGCCATGGGAGTTCCTTGAGTGTTCAAGCATTGGGCGGCTAATTGATTTGTTACCGCATCCAAGGTGGCCATGAAATTTTGCACATCCCTTTTCATCTCTTCTTGCCCTTGAACAAGAACACCAAGTGTTTCATCCATTAGAGGTTGGGATGGGTGGAAGGGTTCCTCATTTTGGGGGAAGGGTTCATAGTAGGAAGGTGGTTCTTCTTGGTAGAGTTGTGGTGGTTCAATATTCTCCACTCTTTCCACTTGTTGCACAACACACTCCATGGTTGCTTGAAATTGATCCAATGCTTCCTTGAGACGATCCCTTGACTCTTGTTCCTCTTGGATATCATGAGTAGGACCATAAGGCTCTTGGATTGAAAGACATGAATATTCTTCCATGGGAGGTTGTGGTGAAAGGTAGAATTCATCTTGTGGTTGAAAATTTTCATAAATTGGGGGTGGTTCATCTTGGTAATAATATGGAGGGGGTGGCTCTTGAAAATGTTGATGTTGGAATGGTGGTGGCTCTATGTGTGGTTCATATTGCTCATATGGTTGTTGGTAGGATGGATATGGATTAGGGTCATATGAAGGTGGTTGGTGAAAAAGGGCTTGTGAGTGTGGTTGGGGGCCATGTTGAGGAGGGGGTTCGTAAGCATATGATGGTGGCTCTTGAAAGTCACAAGGAGATTCACCATAGCGATTAGATTGATATGCATCCAAAAATGGCCCTTCTTCATAGTGCATTGGTGGGGGTTGTTGCCATGAAGATTGATCATATGCATATGGCTCCTCCCACCATTGATTATCCCATCCTTGATGCATCTCTTCATTGAAGTTCTCATCACCTACAACATAGTTGTAATCACACTCATAGCCAAAATGAGAACTCATGGTGAAAAGAGAAAATAAAAACAAAAACTACTAAGAAATAATGAAACAAAGTCCTAACTAGCAAGCAATCCAAAGAAAAACCAAGCTATTCACAATATTCACATATATACAATAACCAATAACATAACACTATTACAATTTCCCGGCAACGGCGCCATTTTGACGATTGGATTTTTGATGGTTTAGAATTCACAAATGAATTCTCGTTGCAAGTATAGTTTCTAAACCAATCACTAATCCTTTCATACAAAAGATTGTTTGTCACTAAAACAAACCCCTAAATTTATAAACCGAAGTATTGAAACCTCGGGTCGTTCTCCCTAGGAATTACAATAAAGTGCTTTGTTATTGGTTGTGAGTTATATTTGGGGTTTTTAGGATTTTTAAACAAGAATTATAAATGGCAAGAAAAGTAAACTAACAACTATAAAAGGCTCTTGGCAAGGTATGAGAACTAGAAGTCCTATCCTAGTTATCCTTCTCAATTGTGATGAGAATTGTTCATTGCTACCACTTATTTAACCCTTACTAAATAAAGGAAAGTCAAGTGGATGAATTGACTTGAGCCACAAGTCCTAGCCAACTCCCAAGGAAAGACTAGCTTTAGTGCACTCCAAACCAATTAGCAATCTCTCCAATTACCAATCAACAAAGGAATTAGATAACTCAAGTGTCACTAATTACTCTACCTAGGCCAAGAGGAACAAAACCTACGCTAAAATCCAACCAAGCATTTCATCAAACACTTGGAAGGCATAAAAGGAAAGCATAGTAAAATTGCAAGAAAAGTAAATCTATACTACTCAATTGCAAGGAATTAAACAACAACAAATCAAATGAACACAATTATGAATTACCTCTAATTGAATTGGAAGAATGTAGAAGGAACAATACTAGATCTACAACAAAATATAAGAACAACATAAATGAAATTACAACAAAAGAATAGAAGAAGAATGAATGTAACTACAAGAAATTGAGAAGATAGAAGTTGAAGAAGATGAATTAAAATCTAGATCTAAGAACTAAACCTAATCCTAATCCTAATTCTAGAGAGAAGAGAGAGCTTCTCTCTCTAGAAACTACTTCTAACTAATCCTAATGAGTGTGTAATGATTGGAATCCCTTTTGCTCTTCAATCCTTGGCTTTAAATAGCATCTTTGGCGCCAAAGTTGGTTGCAATTGGGCCCCACAACCCTTCAGAATTCGTTGGCCACGTTTTCATTAAAAAAATCATAAAACAGCACCGACGCGTACGCGCACAGCACGCGTACGCGTCCATGGGGTGATTCGCAGGTGCGCGCGAGCGCCAAGTGCGCGCGCGCGTCCATGGGCAAGTTCAACTTCTTTGACTTTTCATGATTTCTCCACTTTGCATACTTTCCTCTTCACTCCTTTGATCCATTCCTAGCCTTTTCAATCTGAAATCACTAACAAACATATCAAGGCATCTAGTGGAATCAAAGGTGAATTGAATTTAGCTAATTTAAGGTCTAGAAAGCATGTTTTCACATCTAAGCACAAATTAGGAGACAATCACAAAACTATGCTATTTCATTAAATAAATGTGGGTAAAAGGTCATAAAATCCCCTAAAATCAATACAAGATAAACCCTACAAATGGGGTTTGTCACCTGCTGTTAGAGGAGTCGTTGTCGCGCCCAGCCACCATCGTCGTTGTTCAACCCGCCAGACTGCCGCATGCAAGGAAATTCCCGTTTCGCCGTTGTCTTGCCGAGTCAGGGGAGAGAGCGTCGTTGAGAGAGGAGACACCGTGATAGAGAAACCGTGCCGCGAAGGATGAGACCGTTGTCGCCGAGGCTCCGCCACCGCCCAACTACCGTCGCCGAAGCTGTGATGCTGTCTCTGCGCCAGCAGGGAGAAGCAGCCTTTGAGTGTGTAAACCCCGATAACCTTTCCTTTTCCATTTTAATATCAAGTTTTTTATTATTTTTAATTTTTTGGGATGAAATTTCTTTTGTGATTTAAAGACCATAACTTTGATTTCTTCTGAACTTTTTGACTGTAAGCTCTAATTCATGCCATTATGAAGAATGAGTTTATTACTAATGATAAATACTGAACATTATTGAAGATTATTGAACTGTTATTATTATGAGTAATGATTTTTTTTAGGTTTTTCTGTTATGAGTAATTTAGATTATTTTGTTGTACAGTAATTATGGAACTGTTCTTGTTGTTCACATGTTGTATTTTTTTATTTAATTATGAAATTGTTCTTGTTGTGTTTATTCAGTATTGTGTTTATTTAATTATTCAGTGTTGTGTTTAGCTTGATCAGATTTGGCCTAGTGCATCTGTGCGTGTAGGAAGTGAGCTATTATTTTGTTGTCAGAGTTTTCTTTTTTCTTTTGTCCTAACTCTAAAGATGATCTTGAATTTCAAATTTATTATTAAGTTACTGGATAAGTAATCAGCATATATTATATATTGTTATAATTGTGAGATGATCGATTTTGTTGTCATCACATGTCAAATCTGTCTTATGAAACTTTATAGTATGATTCTGTAAAAATATGAGAAGAATCAAATTCTTTGATTCATCTTATTCTTATTTCCATTCTCATTTATGTTTCTGTCAACCATCCCACTTTGACTGCTTTGCACCAAGTGATAAAGAGCTTTTGTTTGAGGGAGGGGGATGATTTACATTATTTGTTTACCTGAAAAGACTTTGATATTGCAAACATGTTGACTTGTGTGTTTCTTAGCTTTCTTTTCCTTTATTAAGTGTGCACTATGAAGCTTTGCATCTTGTCCCTATATTATGCTGCTTTATGATAAATAATTGTTACTGAGAATAACATGTTATTTTTCTTTTGATAGTTTGTAATATTATCTTTCACATCTTTTCCCTAATTTATCTACATATTTTTAACTTTGAATAAAGTCTAGTATATATATTTTGTTTTGCATGAAAAACTCAGTACAAGAGAAAAGTTGGCTAGACTTGACATTATTTTGGAAGAGTTCTCAAATTGTGTTTTGTGTGGAGATGTCATAAAAGCTGTCCACTGTCTCTTTTTTCAGATGCAAAATTTTATAAGAGTATTTTGGGAGTAGCGTTGAAGGAGAAAAATCTGGTGTGGCTATGGTTAGGAAATGCTTTGTCATGTTTTGAAACATGGCTAGAACTAAAAATGCCAATTAACGTAAAAGAGATATGGTGCTTTGTCTTTTATGCTATAATTTGGTGTTTGGACATGAATCTCACTTTCTTTGTATGGAACTTTGTGAGTGTAAAAGCATGAAAAGCATTATTAGAGTTTACATTATGTTATTTTGCATGTTTAATCTTGTGTTCATGGTGTCATGGAGCAGAGTTTTTGTAATGTTATAATTGGATTTATCTATTTTTTTGGGGGGAAATATATTGGACTGGATTTCTTGAGGGATAAATTATTACAATATGCGGTATATGGGAGTTTATAGGGAGGGGAGTTAAAGGATAGAATATAAGCTTGATACTATATTGAATTTTCTATTGGTGCAACATAGATTGAGATTGGGGAAGTACAAATGAGATTTGCATTCTTTGCAAAAGGAAGGGAATAACTTGCAGGCTGTGTGGAGCCCTGAAGGCAAATTAATCACCATTCCTGTAAGTTAGTGGAAAAAACTTAGTGAAAAAATTATAATTAGTGTTATATCTTTTTTCTAACTTTTTTGTTTCGGTTTTTCTTATTTACAAGAGTGTTGAAATGGTGACCATATGCTACCTTGAGGGCTCAAGAATGTTTTGATGCATAGAGACACTAATCTATGTTAGAACTTTTATGTTTTGGTTGAACTTTTATGTTAAAACTTTTATATTTTGGTTGAACTAATCAATGTACTCACTAGCTAATGTTATTTTGTTTCAAGACAATTTTAGCTAAAAGGATCTTGTTTGACTTATGTATGTTTTTGCATATTATATGCATGTAAACTTGTTTATTAAAATCGTTAATATATTAGTTAATTTAAAAAATAATTTAGTAAATTATGCATGTAATTTGTAATAAAAAAAGTTACAAAATAATTAATTTGCTTTCGTAATTAAAGAAAAAATGTTACAAAATCATGTTATATTTTGTAACAAAATTTTTTGATAGGAAAAAAATTGACTGTCACGAAAAATGCCTTCAAAATCAAAATTTGTTATCACTTTTGTAACGTTTCTGGTTTTTTGTATCAGAAAAAATTGTTACAAAATATGGTATTGAATTGTAACAGTTCCATTTTTCGTTACAAAAATTTTTCGTAACGGGACTTACTGCAATGGACCCTTTTTTCGTTACAAAAAACTTTTGTTTCAAAATTTTGACGTTTTGTCGGTACCCTGGGAATTCTGGATCCTCTCCCTCTAATCCGACTACCCTGGTGATTTCACAAGTTGCAGATGCATCAGAATAGCCGTTCATCATGGTGCCTAACCCAAACTATGTCCCTGCGTCTATGGCGACGATGTCGCCTCCATCTGCTCAGTAGCCCACTATCTCAGCAATGCGATCTCCAGTGATAGACACCACGACGCCAGAATTCTCTCATGCAAGCCAGCCAGTTGAAGTCCTTTCACTACCTCCTATCGTACTGATGATGATTTTGCCTGATGGCGGAACGATGTAAGTAATGCTTTAAGTCTTTTATATGCTGAAAGTGTTTAATAATTCATGATTAGTGATTCTTGATTATTGATTCTAGCTATAGTAGATTTAGTGTTGTAGGTTTGAACTACTGAAAGTGTTTGATATATCATGATTAGTGATTTTTTATTATTGATTCTAGTTTTAGTGGATTTAGTATTGTATGTTTGAACTGCTAAAAGTGTTTGATATATCCTGATTATTGATTCTAGTTTTAGTGGATTTAGTAGATTTATAGATGTTGCTTCTTGATCATTCACTGTTGTTCATTGATTGTTGACAATTGGTGTTGTTAAAGTTAATTGTTGATGGATAGAGTTTGTGGCACATTCTAGTTATAGATGAAACTCTGCCGAAATTTCTAAAAAAATCTTTATATATTATGATTATTTGTTTCTGAAGTTTTAATTTATATTACCATATTCGTTTGTTTGTGAATTGTTGATAGGTTTGCGCTAAGCAACAACGTATGTACTCAAGAGATGACCAACATCATCAAGCTGATGTATGACCATCCATAGCCGAGCTACAAGAAAATACCCTTTGAGACCAGAGAGCGATGGTTTCAAAAGTGTACAGTAAAAACTTAATATAGTAAAACCTTGTTAGCTAATTTGTATCTCCTATTTTGTTTAATATGCTAATGGCTCTTCTACTTCAGTCGTGGATCCCAATGCGGTTTGGTGCGAGATCGCCTTGGCACCGTACAAGAACTGCATATACAGGTTGGGATCATTTTTCACCAGTAGCCTCCGTACCTCCACATCTGCCTCTGCCACCAGTCGAGGCATCGATCTCGAAGAAGGCATTGATTTGAGGTTGCAGGTGCAGGAGCTCACCCGGAGCCTTCATGAATAGGCTCAGGAGCTAAACGAGACCGGAACAGGAATCAAGAGATCCTCACACGCGTGATGGATATGGATGAGCTCAGGCTAGAGTGGAAGGAGCAGCTGGAGCGGCTTTAGCGGATGGAGTAGCAGATGACGGTGTACCATGCTCAGATGCGCGCCAGTGGCAGCAGTGTCACTTGTGGGACACAGACATTATTGCATTCTTCGCCGTCTCGGTAAGACCACGAGAATGATGACGACAACTACCAAGATCTTTAGTGATTAGGGCTTTGTTTTACTTTTTTATTGTATTTAATTTATTTGACTTTTAATTTATTTGAACATTTGATATTTAGTATTACATGATTGGTTTCTATTATTTATAATTTGACCTCTAATTTTGTGAAAAATAAATTTAAATAAAAAATAAAATTCAAAATAAAAAATTCAAAAAAATTGTTTCATAATATTTTTAAAAATTGATATCACTGTCGGATTTACCAAGGACATAATCCGATGGTAATAGTGCAAAAAATGGAATATTGTGACGCCAACGTTACCGTCGAAAAAAATCATCGGTAACCAAATGATTTTTTGGGTAGGTAATTAATCCGTCGCCGAATTTGACGGTAACTACTGTAAGAAAAAATCCAACGGTAATTGGTTACAAATGAGATTTACATTGTCGGATTCCTTTTGACGGTAAATCTGTCGATAACTAACTTACTGTCAGATTTTATTCATTTTTCCGACGATAATTCTGACGGCACTCAACATTTTTCTTGTAGTGAGAGATAGAACAAAACACAAAGAGAGAAATAGAGAAAACAAGAGCATGATGGAGAAGAAAAGCATCGTTGTTGCTGCTGCTGAAGTAGCCAGTTGTGTATAGTTGCCGCCGTTGCTGCTGCTGAAGGCCACCGCCGTGCTCCATCTTAACCCTGTTTGTCATTTGTCATCTTTCCTATATTCATTGAAGTTGCTGCAACTGCAGATTGGGATGGTGGTTGTCGACACTGACAAAATGGGATGGAGTCGCTGTCGAAAGAAAATGTCAGCGAACAGCTACACTCTTCCTTGCCGGCAACGCCTTTTCCTTCCTCTTCTTCTCTTCTTTTTCCTCTTCATTCTCCACCTCTCCGTCTATTCTTGTCTTTTTTTTCTTACTCTCTCTCCCTCTCTATTTATGCATTTGTATTTGTAGGGGTTAAGAATATTTTGGTCCAAAAATTAGACAAAGGATTATTTTAAAATAAAATTTAACGATAAAAATAGTTTTAAATGTAAAAATACTTTAGAGATGATTTTGATTTTTATTTAAGATTTTAAAGATGAAAAAATATTTAACAAGAAAAACTTAAGAAAAAATTACAAAATTTATTGAAAAAAATATAAAAATTTTACCACTATAAACATAGAAATTTATGAAGGTAAATACAACTTTTTAAAAAATAAAAAAATAAAATACACAAATTTATTAACAACAAATACAAAAGTGTTTTGAAAGTGAACACAATTTATTGAAGAAAAACAAATAATAAAAAAACACAATTTCTGTGTATTATGCAACTAAATTTTTTTTGTTTTTCAATTTTCAACAAAAATTTAAGGATTTTTTAGGATGTTATTCAACTAAAAAATTGCATGATTCAAAATAATTAATATGTTATGTGATGTAAATTTCTAAACTTTTTTGAGTTAGTAGGCAAATTCGTTCTTGAAAGATCACACATTTTTTAAATTAGTCTTCAAATGATTTTTTTAGTCATATTAGTCCCTGAAAGATAAAACGTAAGTCAAATTGGTCCTTTCGTCAGTTAGATAATGACGTAGCATGTTAATGCCACGTGTCACAAGATGATTGGTTGACGGTCAGGTTCGTAACACTTAGCACGCTACGTGACACTTGGCATGAAAAAAAGTTATTTATAATCAAAATAGTCCTTAAAATTTTAAAATTAATTATATTAGTCCTTATATAATTTTTTTTCATAATATTAAATTTAAAATATTTTTTAATACTATTAATTTTAATAAAAATATAATTGACAAACAAAAAATTAGTAATTGTATCTTTTCTTTTTAAAAATTCTTTTAATAGAATCATCTCTCTCCTTTAATTTTTTTCAAAATCTCTCTTATTTTTTGCTATTCTAAAACCTTTCTCTTATATTATTACATTTTGCTAGAATATATATAGGCTCAAAATTGAAATGTATATATTTATTAATCTAAACAAAGTTATATGTTCAAAATCAAAATTTATGTATGTTAACCTAAATAAAGTTATACTACTATTTTTTTCTACTATATCTTTTTTTTTTCATTACGATATTATTTACATATAGAATCCAATGTGATAGTGATACTTAGAGTCAAAATTTAAGAAGATCTACAGATTTTGCTCCAATTCCAAACTTTACCAAATATTAAAAATTTGTTGTTTAATTATTATTATTACTATATATGCTAAACAAATTGCTTCTTAAGCGTAATACATGCAAAGATCATAATAATTTTGTGTGTGTTTCACTCTTTCATATGTTTGAGATGGATTATACAATTTTTCTTTTTATTTCACAAATCAATGAGGTAAAATGAAATAGAAAACATTATACTTATGCATAGCATAGGTTACTCCGCACTAGTACATTATATAAATAGATATGCTTCGTATTAAAATAAAATTTCTTGTGTTTTAAATAAAATATTTAAAAAACTATATTAGAATATTAAAATAAATATAGTTGTTATTTTAAATATTTTAATTTTTCAGATCTTAGTAAATAAATATAGTAGTTATTTAAAAAAATATATTAGAATATTAAGATTCAAAAAGTGACCCCACAAATCAATTTTTTAATTATTGAATTCTACCATATAAATTAAACAATAATAAAAATTATCATTTTAAAAATTTTTAAAGATTTAAATTTTAAAATAACTACTATATTATTTAGTAAAATTTAAAATATTAAAATTTTAAATATATAATCAACAATAATTTGATAAACTCATTTGAATAAAAAAAATTCACTATAAAAAATTACAATTTGAAAATATAAAATTTTAAATACAAATGACAAAATAACCTTATAATAATTTAATTATTTTTATTATTTTATGTAAAGAGAATTTTATTTATTAAGGTTTAAAAAATAATATTAAAACTAATAGCATCAAAAAATATTTTAAATTTAACATTATGAAAAAATAAAAAAAATTATATAAGGATTAATTTGACTAATTTTTAAAATTTTAGGGATGAAAATAACTTACGTTTGAACTTTCAAGAACTATTTTGATTATAAATAACTTTTTTACATGTCAAGTGATACGTGGCGTGCTAGGTGTCACTGACATGACACGTCAACTAATAAGCTTGTGATACGTGGCATTAACCTACCACGTCATCCTGCCACGTGACACTTAACGTGATACATCATCATCTAACTGACGGAATGACTAATTTGACTTACATTATGAGTAAAAAATTATTTGAGGACCAATTTAAAGAATGAGTGATTTTTCAGGAAAGAATTTGTCTATTAACCCAAATTATTCAACTAAAAGATTTACTCAATTCAAAATAATTTGTATTATAGAATTAAAACTTTTGTATTTTTAAACTAATAATTTTCGTGTATTTCTCAAATTTCACCCTCTAAAGAAAAGGAAAAATTAAGTAAAAAAAAAAAAGAAAAATTGAAAATGCAAACAAAGTAAAAAATTTTAAAAAATACACCAACAATCATTAACAGGAAAAAGAAAAAAAAAAGAAAAAAAGTGTAATTTATGTTTTTTGGATTTAAATATTAATTAAAGACTAATAACTTACTTTTTTATACTTCAACCTATATTTTATAGGAGTAGATTATTTGATAGAGTTTTTTTAATTTTTCAACCTATATTTTATAGGAGTAGATTATTTGATAGAGTTTTTTTAATTTTGATATTGGGATAGGAGTGGTATATAGCGCGTTTATTGGAATACAGGGTGTATCACTTAGGTGTGTCGACAGCGCTGATTAATAAATCGGACAATCCAATGGGAGGGAGAATAATCGGACAGTCCGATTTCAGACATCACAAATACACAAATCGAACCACAGGTACATAAATCGGACCGTTCGATTTGTACACTGCATGCTATACGTTAAACATGCACTACTCCCCAACCCCTGTTTGTATCTCTATATTAAACAAATTAGACCATTCCTTTCACTCGTACCTCACTCACCCTAACCTCACTTTCTCTCTTTTTCTTTCATTGTTAAAGCAGCATCGGACCAGGAAGAAAAATTGGACCACCACCACCATCATCAAGTTTCATTCAACAATGCCAAGGAGATAAAAATAAAAGATGTCAATTATCAGGAGTTTCATATTACTAATTATCTTAATCATTCTAATTATTTTAATTATGTAAGTTTTTATTATTAAATATTTTGATTTAATAAAAATAATATTGATAATGTTAGAAATTAATAAAAATATTGTAATAATAATTATTAAGATTATAGGTATGATAAAATATTTAGGTTATTAATTGTTAGAAATAGTCAATAAAATAAAATAAATTTAGAAGATATTTAAAAATTATTGAATTAATTATTATTATTATGAATATATTATTGAGAAATTTAATTAAGGATTAATGGCTTGTTGTGTGATGTTAGAATAGAATAGTTATTTGAGAATGTTTGTTTATTATGTTAGAAGTGAAAACTTTAAAATTGTTTAAATACAATAATTGTTGGAAGTGAATTAATTAAGAATTAATGCCTTGTTGTTGTGTGTTGTTAGATTAGATTGGAATAATTAGTTGAAAATGTTTGTTTATTATGTTGGAAGTGAAAATTTTAAAATTGTTTAGATATAATAATGGTTGGAAGTAATAATTAAGGTATAGTATTATTATTGTTATAGTACCATGAAGAATGAAAACCAAATAAAATTAGTGTAATTTAGGTATGAATTATGTTAGTAATACTAAATTTTAAATATAAATTTAAAAAATTATTTATGAGTATTAATAAATTTGGTGATATAAAATATATATGTATAATAATAATTTAATTGAGGTGTTTAATACTTTTTAAAATTATTCTGGTTATATAAATAGAAAAAAGTGAATAAGAATTATTATTATAAAATAAATAGGTTTTAGACATGAGAAAATGTAATTTTAATGTATCTAATAATAATTAGATTTATATTTAAGATTCGTTTAAGGTTTATTGATAATTATAAGAATCTAATAAATATAAATGTAAATTTTTTGTAAAATAGATTTAGTATATTTTGAGTAGTTAATAATATAGTTATTAATATGATTATGTTTTATTGGTTATGTGATAATGAAATTTTGATTTTATTAAATTTATGTTGTTAATTAAATATGGTTATTTTTGTTTTGTTTAATGTGATGTATGACTACATTTTGTAAGGTTTACGGACAGTCCGATTAAAATTACGTCGCACCAAAAAAATTTTTATGCATGAAATTGGTGGGTCCGATTTCTTTATAAAAAAAAATTTTCTTCTGTAGACTAAAAATTGGTGGGTTCGATTTGCTTGGCCAAAAAAATTTTGTCCTGCATATATAAAAGGTGGATGCTATGGTAAAGTTGCCAATTTCATCTTTTTGTAAAGATGTTTTCCATTTTGTGGTTGTTATTGATTTAAAAGCGTATTATTAAAAGTGTTGCTTAAAGAGAAAGTGTTACCCTTAATCGTTAACTTGGCTCTGATACCAATTTTCAATTTTGACTTTTCTTTTAATTCTTTTTTTTTTTCGAAATTTCTACTAACTCTTCATATTTTGCTTCGAATAAGTTTATAATTTCTCAAATCCTTAAAAATTTCTTTTATTTCTACACTATCTCTTATTTCTAATTATCAACAGTTTTAATTCTTTTAAATTGTAATATAGTTTTTCAGGCATTTATAAATTTCCTAGATTTAATTCTAACTTGTTTATATTTATTCTTATTTCTATCATTTTTTATTATAAGATCATCAATTTCGATCTGAAGATTGTTTAATTCTCTTTTATACTCCTCTATTTTATTTTTTAATTTTTTCGCTCTTTTCCTTTTTATTTTATTTTCTGGTTTTTTAATCTTTTTATGCCTCATAAATTAGGTAATCTTATAATAGTTTTGTTTATCATTATTTATTTTAGAATTTATGTAAACTCCATCATTGATTCATCACTATTTTCCAGAGATTCTATTAATTTTTCTAGCTCTTCAACTTCTCTTTTTAACTTGTTATAGATTATTTTTAGAGCTTTAAATGCTCTTTGATTTATTTCAGAAAACTGCAAATAATTCAAACGATTTTCTCTTTCAAAGAGCTCTTGTTTCTTATCTTGATAAGTTACATATATTTCTCCCTTATTTATTATCATAATTTAGTATTTTGGGTTTCATTTAATTTTTCGACCCTTTTTGTTAATTCTTTTATTTCAGAGTTTTCTTCTTTAATTTTTAATTTAGATAAATTTAAAGGACTATTGATTTTAGATTCTCTTCTTTGAAAATTTGATGAAACCGATCTTTTTGATGGTTCTTTTAATAATAGAACTAGGTTTTCAATAGCTTTATATTTTGGTATTTCTGTTTTTACAATTTTCTGAAATAATTCATCAACATAAATTCTTTCTCTATTTTTAAATATTATACTATGATGGCTATTTGTTAAAGCATAATTTATTGCATATGTAACTGAAAATGGTTCATCATCTTGTTCCATTAAACTTTTTCTATGAAATTTATAAGTTAAACTTATAGATCTACCAAGATTTTCAGTTGATAAAGGTATGGCATATCCAAGATGGGCATTAAATTTAACATTTACATTTGTCAAATTTCCATGAGCAATTCCAATTATTTGATCTATTGGGTCATCAGTAATGCTTTTATCACAGATTGCTAAACTTATTGGTGAATTAATTCCTTTTATATATGTAGATTTAATTAAAACTTGTATGGTACTAATATGAATCCATCCAATTTTAGATCTTTTCTGTTGATCCTTAATTTTCTCAATTTGTTTACCTAATTCTTCATCATTTATCAAAGCTATTTCAAGTTCTCCATTAGCAGATTTTATTTTTACAGGGGCTTCAAGTTGAATTTTTCCATAGTATATTATATTTTTTCTATTAAAAACTTCTTTTAAAAGATTTTGTTTATTAAAATTTTCATTTGATTTGAGATTTAGTTCTGATTTTAGAACAACCTGTTTTTCATTACCTAATAAAGCAGTTAATTTATAATAATTAGATTCTTCTGTTAATTCTAAGCTTTCTAAGTAATTCATAACTAAGAGATTAGGACAAAGACATACCTTTCTGGAGAAAAACTTCCTTTATTTAGTATATTTTACATAAGGTGTTTTTATCTCCAGAAGGGAGATTGTAGATATTAACTCCAGAGGGGAGTTTAAAACTATTTTTTCCTAAGGGAATTCTTTTGTCAGACTACAGAATTGCCTCGGCAGCTTCCTCCTTGCTCTCCTAGCATATGAGTACTCTTAGCCTTCTGCTTTCTGTTTTCTGATGCCTTCTATAATTGCCTAAGCAATCTATTTATAATGGTTGGGTCTGATGGACAATTCCCATCCTTACCCTTCTTATGACGTCATTGCTTACGTTATTGTTTTATTATCTTGCACCAGCTACATTGTTGGTGCTGTATGACCTAAGCGCTTACGTCATTATACAATAATATTGAGGGATGCTTCAGATGCACTGTCCTCTTCTTTTATCATGTGGGTGGATGCACTGTCCTCTTCTTTTATGTGGGTGGATGCACTGTCTTCTTCTTTTATCATGTGGGTGGATTCCATTTCATTATTGCTTTCTTCAGATATTTCCAAGGCACATAACTGGCACTTGTGGTCTTCTCTATCTTTTATCAAATAGCAGAGATTCCTTTTTATCCCTTCAGGGAGCTTTTCTAAGAGTCCGGATAAATTGTAGAATACAGATTCAAATTTCACCAAGAGTCTCATCTCTCTTTCTTCAATTTCATTTCTTTTGCTGGACACAAGCAGAGTATTTCTGCTTTTATAATTAATTCTTGTGTGAGATTTCCTTGTTATTTTTTGAGTTCTTTCAAAGACCCTTGCTAATGTGCTGGCTAGTCTTCCTTCATGACTGTAGATTGTTAAATCTTGAATTTGATCAATTGGTTGAAAGTTTTCTGGAAAGACGGACATGAATATTACTTGGTGTGCTGGAACTAAGCATTCTTCTTCTTCACTAAAAATAGGTTGACTATTTGTAAATTTTAGAGATATATCCCTTGGATTTACATTGTCAATCATATTTTTAAATCTCTTTACTGCATCAACGAATCTTGCAGGAAACTCACTAATAATTTTTAGATCATTAAAAATTAAAATTGTATCAATTAATCCATACTGGAAAACTGATAAGTGTCAGATGGGGAAGCCTCTGAAAAAATAACCAGCTTTGTTAGCTGTTCTTTGACAATAGGATAGTATCTCAAACTTGCCCTTTTTTCTTCAGTCCAATTCAGGACTATATTAAGAATTTCTCTGAGATTTGATCTACAGACCCTTTTCTTTTCCTTGATTTCAGCCCTTGTAGGAATGTTTTTTATTATTCCTGTTCTTTGGGCTTGAATTAGAGCTTTATCTGCTCTTTTTAGGGTTTGCTCTAGATGAAGAGCTTCATAATCCCTGAAGGATTCCTTTGCCTCTTCTAGTGTTAAAAATCCTCCTTTATGAACTATCTTTGATTGATGTGTGAATGGTGCTGCTTTTTTCCAGGCATCATATACTCCTTTCATGGGGCCATTATAAATTACATAATATTTTGAGTAAAAGACATTTTCGTCCCTGACCTTTTTTTTTTGCGGACATTTTCGTCCTCAAGCAATAGAAAATATATTAAAGCCCCTGACCGTTGAAAAACGTGGACATTTGTGTCCCTCCGTTGATTTACTCCGTTTCCACTCAACGGAAAAGGCTGATGTGGCACAGTTGGCGCTGAGGTGGCACGTAACGGAGGCCACGTGGCATTGGGGAAAAAAGTTATAGGACATATAAGTCCCTGGAGACGAAAACGATGCCGTTTCGTCTCCTCCCCCAATCAACACAGTTGAATCCCCATATACAATACCCAGAAGACCAATAGTTGAGTGAGAGAATTACAGAAAACCCTAACCCAAATGATTAAACTCCTGCGTCTCTGTTTCTTCCTCCAAAACATACAACACGTAGAAGAGCAAAAGGTCAGGGGTGATCGCTGGTGGCAGAGGCTGAGGAGAAGCTTCGTCTGAGGTCGTGGCTGGTGTCATCGTCACAAGGTAAGATTGTTATGCTTAGCTAGGAATGCAATGTGTTTGCATGTTTACAGAGTAAGAAAGAAAGTGAAAAAGGGGTGTATTGCGTGCTGTGTAGGATTAGGGGGAGGGATTGTGTTCGGGAAATGTAGTGTCTTCCATATGTTGTGGTGTTTCCTTTTTTAATCCTAGTTCTGCACTGGTCAATTTCATATGGTTGACGTGTTTGTGGTTCCGGTCTTTCATCATGGAGGGAACTTCGTAAGAGGAGTTGGTGGAAAATTGGTTTATCAGAATGGAAAGGAGGAGAGGTTCCCTGAGATGGACCTAGACTTTGTGAATTTCGGAGACCTAGTGACACTATTTAAGGGTTTAGGCTACCAGTCATACAAGGAAGTATACTGGTATGATCCATCGAGCACTGAATTTGAATCCGGGATGAACATATTGACTGGGGATGTCGGGATCAATGCAATGCGAAAGAACCTAATGAAGCACCCAGGGCGAGGTGAGTTCCATATATACTTTGACCATCCTGTCGACGAGCCGGAGGTTGTTCAGGATGCTGCCCAGGACAGAGACACTGCAGGGGAGGTGGATGAAACTGCAGAGGAAGTGAATTCTTCCTCTTTATCTGATGACGGGTACGAGAGCACAGAGTACATCTTGTACAAACCTCCACCGGCTGGAATTGAGAGTGACAGCAGTGAGAGTGACAGCAATGGTGGGGTCACTGTTGGGAAGAGGAAAAGATGTGTGAAGGGTAAGAAGAAGGTAGTTACTCCTAAGAAGAAGGTAGTTACACCAAGGAAGCAAGGGAAGAAGAAAAAACAATTTCGCACAAGGGTTAATGAAAGAGGGGAAGGGAGTGGGAATGGGACTGATGCACGTGGTGAAGCAGAGGATCAAGGACCTGATGTCCAGCCAGATTATGCAGTCGGGGGCGGGTTTTATGTCAGTGAGCTCCCAACGGAGGTGGAGGAGATAATGTTTGAGTATGAGTCGAAGCCAGACCCACCTATTATCAAAAGGCCAATTGGACGGCCAAAGGTTCATAATAGGCAAAAGGATCCGGCTAAGCCACTCATGCAAGAAGAAAAACTGAAAAGGTCATTTGTTGTATCCTGCAGCAAGTGTGGTGAGAAGGGTCACAACTACAAAACATGTAAAGGAGCCCTTTCCAACCCAAACTGGAAGCCGAAGACAAGGCGCCCTAGTAAGAAATCAGCTACTGCCTCTCAGGCACTGATTGTGCTTCCACTGTCACAATCTGCTCCAGGTTCAGAGGTAAGAACCCTATAGTGATTACTCTGTCTTAGTATTAGTACTACTAATGTTAGGGATTAATCTGTCTTAGTATAGAAATAGCTAAGGACTACCATGTCTGATTACTGATATGCCTAGGGACTATTCTGTATTAGTACTGCTAAGCTTAGGGACTAATGTGTCTTCCTAATACTACTCTGTTCACATCTTACATGCATATTTGCAGGATGCATCCAGCAGCCAACCAGTCAACTCCCTAAACCCCACTATTGTGGAATCACCTGCCACAAGCAATCCACCTATGCCACAAGCTCCAACAAGGGTGACAAGATCCACACTTATCATTTCACCTCCAGGGCCAACAACTACTCAAACCAGGCCACCAACCCCAACTATAGGCCGTCCATTTAAACCTCCAGCGAAAGCCAATGACACATCTCGCCCACAACAGTCCAGGTTTAGACCAAAGCAGAAGATCTTCAGGCCGCCGGCTCCAGTCGCTGCATCCACAATCAACACTACTACACAACAGCCAACTCCACCAACCATCCCATCTACAGCTCCAAATCAAAAAGCTCGACCCCAAAGTTTGCCACATTCTCCAAAAACAAAGGACTCGAAAAAATGAAGACTACTGTCATTAGGTGCTTTTTGTGATAACTTTTTGTCTATGTAATGGTTGTTGACAAGTTGTACAAACAATTTAGGTTTCTGTCCCATACTTTTTGAACACCCTTTATGGGTCAGATAAACATGGATGTTAACTAAACAACTTTTTTGGATGACTAATGCAATGGTATGTTATGTATTAGGGAATCAATTTTAATTTCCTCCATATCTTACACAACAAGTACAGGGCAATACAATCATCAATCATATAAATAACACTGAATTCACCTATAATTGCTGCAATAATATTACACACTTTTTGATTCATTTGTCAACTCTTACAACTTAGAACAACAAAAATTAACACAATGACAATGACACAGATACACCATTTTATTGGCTTTCTTTTCATCTCTAGAGCTAATATCCTCTTCTCCAAGCAACTTATCCTCATTTTCATTTCCTGCTGCCTGTGATAATCTTCTACATCTACAGATTCTTTCTCTCCCATATACTTTGTTGCTGTCAATCCAAGTCCAGCAACGTGCTCATCAAGCCACACAAAAAATTTGCAATACGGTTGTCTTGCCTGCAGCAAATCAACCCACATAATTCAAACCCTAAAAATTAGTAACCCTAACAAATCTTCAACCAAACGTGCATCACATTTCGTTTTCATACCTTGTAAAAGGGACAGCCCAGAAACAATCTATCCGGATTGCTTCGGGTCTTCGACATGAAAAGGACTGCGTTTTCTCCACAGAAGCACTTTGGTGAGACGCCATGTTTGTTGTCTTTCTCCTTAGGACGCGAGCTCGAGGCCACCGGACCTCCCCCTCTTCTCCAGCTGGATGATACCCTTTCAGATGCCATGGAAGGAGGAATTTCCTTTCTGCCACAACTCCCCACTACACCCACTGCGCCGTCACTGTGCAGACCAAGGGTGAGGGAAGACGAATTTCAAAGATTGGGGGAGGAGACGAAACGGCGTCGTTTTCGTCTCCAGGGACTTATATGTCCTATAACTTTTTGCCCCAATACCACGTGGCCTCCGTTACGTGCCACCTCAGTGCCAACTGTGCCACCTTAGCCTTTTCCGTTGAGTGGAAACGGAGTAAATCAACGAAGGGACACAAATGTCCACATTTTTCAACGGTCAGGGGCTTTAATGTATTTTTCATTGCTTGAGAACGAAAATGTCCGCAAAAAAAAAGGTCAGGGACAAAAATGTCCTTTACTCTAATATTTTTTATCTTGTGTGGATTTTTTAATAATTTCAGCAATTATTTTATTTTCTGAAATTTTTTCTTCACCTGGTTTGTCCACCATGCTTAGCTGGCTGAACTCTGATGGTTTTGTTTGTTGTGTTGATTTCATTTCTTCAATGGCTTTCTTGAGGGATTGGATCTGTGCCCTTATTTGCAGATAATGCTTGCATTCTTCGAGTTCTTGTTGATATTTTTGAATTTCTTGATTTAATGCGTTGTAGACAAATTCCATTCTCTTGTCAATGTATCTGCAATAATATTTTTGTCACCCTTAATATATTCAATTTTTATTGGACATTGTAACAAAAATAATTGCCATCTTACCAATCTCCCATGATTATAATCAACTTTTAAATTGTATCAAATGAAACCTGTTAGGTAACTTGAATCTGTCCTTAATGTAAATTCTTTGGGTAGTAAATCAATTTTCCATTTTTTTAAGAGATTTAATTGCTGCTAGAGTTTCCTTTTCATGAGTAGTATATCTCTGTTCTGTTGGAGTAAAAGTCCCTGAAATATACCTGCAAAGTAATTCCTTTGGGGAATATTTAGAATCTAGTTATTCTTTTTCTTGTTTCAAACTTTTTATAGCTTTCTTAGCTTTTAGACATCCTGACCAGGTTATGTCTGAAGCATATGTTTCTACTATTAAGTAGTCATTTTCTACTGGAATATAAAGTTTTGGAAGCTTTTCACATAATTCTTTGATTCTTTGAATTTGCATACTATCTTTTTTCTTCCCATTTCCATTCTTTTTTAGTACTTATTTTTGGAAATAAGTTTTTAGTGTATTCTGTTATATTTTTTAAAAATCCTTGATCAGAAATATAATTTATACACCCTAAAAATTTTTGTAATTGTTTTCTATCTTCTATTTTATTAGGAAATAAATTTACCTTTTCTAAAATATTTGGTTGAAGTTTTAGCTTTCCTTGAGTGGATAAAATTAACCCAAGAAACTCTATTTCTTGTCTTGCTATTTTTGCTTTCTTTTTGCTAAGAACTAATCCTTTTTCTTTACATCTTTCTAAAACTATTAATAATTTTTGAAGATGATCTTCTTTATCTTGTTTTGTAAAAATTAATATATCATCAATGTAAACTAGAATAAATTCATTTAACTCTTTTAGATTTTCTTCCATAAATCTTTGATAGATACCTGGGGCTTGTTTTAATCCGAATGGTAAAATATTCCATTCATAGAGCAACACACTTGTTGATTCTTTTGTTGGGCAAGTAAAAGCAGTTAATTTCTTTGTTTCTTCGTCTAAACGAAGTTGCCAATATCCTGATTTTGCATCAAGAGATGAAAACCAAGTTGCTCCTTTGATTTTTTCCAAAATAGAATCTTTTCTTAAAAGTTTATGAGCATCACCAACAGTTGCTTCATTCATTTTCTTATAATTAATTACCATTCTTCGTTTTCCCCTTTTAATTTCATTATTGTTTTCGACATAAAAGGCTGGATCCGCATGAGGACTTTTGCTTAGTCTTATAATTTCTTTTTCCAAAAGATCTTTACATTCTAATGAGAACTCTTCTCTATCTCTTGCTGAATAAGAAATTTTATTTGGAACATTTATTTCTTTTGTAGGATCTTTTAATTTGATGCTTACTAATTCTTTATTTGTATTTTTAACATCTAAAGGATTTTCAACGCAAGTTTCATCCAAAAGTTCTTCTATTTTTATTTCAAGATTATTTTTTGGGATATTTATCTGAAAACATAAATTTAAATAACATGTTTCTAATATAGAAAATATTTTAAATTTTAAAATCTTATCTATAGTAGTAGTTGGTATCTTTATACGTTTTGATTTTTTATTTATTGAAGAATCGTGTGGAGCTTTTAAAACTATATATGTTAATTCTTGAATGAATGGATGATATAGCTTTAAGAAGTTATTTCTTATGATAAAATCCATCCCAGAATCTAACATATATATGGATGGAACAATGAACCTATAATTTTGAATAAATATTTCAGCCATTTCTGCTTTTTGGTCAATATTATGTATTGATTTGTCAGCTATTCTAACTCTTAATGGTTTCTTTAATTTTTTCCAATCAAGTTTTATATTTGTACTAGCAAAGCATTGTGTTGCTCCAGTATCTATGAAAGTATTTATAAACTTTTCTGTTATTTTTATAGTAATAAATATGGCATTATTGCTCAGTCTCTGAGTCTGTTTCTGAAACATATTCAAAAATATAGTCTAAATTATCATCTGATTCTTCTAATGGTTCCATGAAACAAGACTTAGCAATTTCTATTTGTTTGGTAAGGTCTTTTTTATCCTTCTTTTTTGGACATTCATTTGCATAATGTCCTTCTTCTTGGCAGTACCAACACTTACAATTTTCTTTTTTATTTGGGCAATAGTCATTTTTTGTTTTTTATTTTTATTGTTACTTCTTTTTCTAAAATACCTCTTTTTTTTTTCAATTTGGATAGTATTTTCTTTTTCTAAATTGATATTTTCTTTTTCTTTGAAAATTTTTATTAAGACCATATTTTTGAGGTATTTCTTCGTTATCTTGACAGCAAATTCTAATTATATTTTCAAATCTTTTTTGAGTTGCTTCTTGCATACAACGTTCTTTTATTTCCTCTTTTATTGCAGATGTTGCTCCTCCAAAATTATTTTCAATTGTTCCTCTATTTATTTCTCTTATAAATCTTTCCATTATAAATTCATTAGCAGGGTATGGAAGTTTTGTTATATACATACTAAGATAATGGTTTTTATCTTCTTCTTTTAATTTATAATAATGTATTCTATATTCACATATGTAAGATTCCACATTACATAAATCATATATTTGAATATTAGCTAAATGGTTTTTTGCTTCTTGATATTCTTTATCATAGACTTCTTGTCTATGATCTATAATATTTTTTCCAAAAAATTCTTTATATAGAATCATCATTATATGTAATATCTTATCGTAAACTGTTATTTTTGTTGCTAATTCTTGTATTATTTGGTTTTCTATTGATGTCATATAATCTCTTACAGTTCCTTTAGTATGAAATCCTATATAATTCCAGATATCTCCTCCAGACAATTCACTAAGTTTTGGATTAGTAAAGGCTTCTAATAAGAAGGAGTTCAACCAGTTCTCGAAAATTTCTTTTTCATTCTTTTTATAGTCTAAATCGAGCATTTTTTCTCCTTCCATTTCCTAGATTTTAGGAACGTATTTTGATGGTATTTTTGTATACTTTGAATTTTTATTTAGGAAAAACTACTAAAAGTACCCATAAAATTTACGAACGCTGACTAAAGTACCCATAAACTAAGGAAATTAATGATGTACCCATGGAAGATGGGTTTCGTATGACAAAAGTATCCAAACCCTAATTTTTTGTTCATTTTTTAATAAAATTCTCAAACTACCCCCACTCTCAATCTCAACTCACTTTTTCAACCTTGCATAACCTAACCTGCACCTTTAAAACCTTTGTCATGGAGTCTAAAACTACTTCTATAATAGACCAGGCTGAAATCAATGGTGGTGGTGGTGGTAGAGAACTTCGACCAGTTCCTAGCAAATAAATTTAGTATGGTGAATTCTTTCCCATTTTTTTCACCACATGTCTTCACACAAAGAAAGTCCTCAAATTTAAAAAAAAAAGGAGAAAACAACTGAAACGATTAAAAATTGTTCCTTTATGATTCTTTCTCTGATTCTTCATCGATATTGATTGATTCTTTTGTTAATCTTGGCGTGCAATCCTCTGTTGCGTTACTATCCAAAACTCACACTATAAATGTTCATTTCATCTGTTGTAGGAATAGTTTTGGACTCCATGGCAAGGATTTTAAAGGTGCATGTTGAGTTATGGAAGATTGAAAAAGTGAGTTGAGGTTGATGGTGGGGGTAGTTTAAAAATTTTATTAAAAAATTAACAAAAAATTAGGGTTTTGATACTTTTGTCATTCAGAACCCATCTTTCATGGGTACATCATTAATTTCCTTAGTTTATGGGTACTTTTGTCAGCGTTTGTAAACTTCATAGGTACTTTTAGTAGTTTTTCCTTTTATTTATAAATCCCTTTTTAAAAGCATAATTTTCAAACCCTGTTTCCATTTAAATTGAGATTGATTATCCTTAGATGTTTCAGCTTCATTTTTTACTTGTATTGGAATTGCTGGTTTTTCATCACTTGAATAATCTAAGATGTGTTCTTCATTTTCTATATTTTCAGAATTTACTAATTCTTCTTCTATTTGAAATTCTTGTTCTATAATATTATTTTTTTGAACCATTTTTAATTGTTTAAAAAGCATTGTAACTTCTTCTAATTTTTCTTCAATATTCATAATTTCAATGGTGGTTTTACTTTTAGTTTTGTTATGTTGGCTATATTTTGAATTTTTTCTTTTTTGGGATTCTCTTTCTGAAAGTATTTATTTAATATTTGTTTAATTTTGTTTATATTAGGTTCCTCTTTTTCCTTATTTCTTTGAAAATTTATGGATACTAATATTTCTTCAAGCATATCTACTATAGAATTTAATTGTGGGTTAAACGTATGGTAGAGATGTGGGGAATCATTTCTATGGTAGCATTTTTTAGAAATTTCATGTGAAATATAAGTTTTTTCAGGTTTTTGAAGTCCTTCAATAAAACTTATAGTAAAATAAAGATTTTGAGAAAAATTATTTTGTATTGATTTTAAGAATTCGGTATCATTACAATTAACATTAGTTAAAATCATTAGTTTTTGATCTATTAATTTTGATACTTCTCTTAATCTTCTAATTTACTTTTTTCCATTAGGTGACGCTTTTCTCATAAAATGTTATGGTTTTAAGTATTATGTAGTTAAAAATGTGACTTTAGAATATATGGTTGAGATTTTACCACATGCGTTTTTAAAAAAAATTATTTTTGGGATCTTTATTTGAGTGGTGCCTTATATAAAATTGGTGAATCTAATTTTTTTAGTCAAAATATATTTACCCAACACAAATCAAACAATTCGATTTATATTCTTCTCTCTCCTTAAAAAAATCAAACCATTCAATTTATTTTGATCAGTTAATCACCATCACAACAGTATATAATACCTCTAACGTCCATAACGCTCTAGTCATATCCAACAAAATTACCTATTTGATAACCTGTTTAAAGTCTTTTTATATCAATAAAATGCAAAGTTGAAAAAGTATCTATCATTATCTTTATCTACTCACAAACGGCTAAGTCTTACAAAACTATAATTTCTTTTGTTAGATTAAATTCCTTAGTTGACCGAGTATTAGTTAGAGACTTGGAGTATAGATGATATCTCTGACCCACACCTATATGGAGAGGAAACTTGATAAGTAAACAATTAGCTCGCCAATTAGGGAGTTAAAAATCTAAGATTTGAATCTATGATTATGACAACGTTAATAGTAGATAATTCAAATAGAAGTTTGCATTGAGAGGCTTGTTTGTTGTTTTAGTGCTTTTTGTTTAAAAATAAAAAAATAAAAAAGACACGCCAAATGCATGTCTGTCAAACTGTTATGTTTATACAATTTAACTGTCTGTATGTATAAAGTTGTACGAAAAAGAAATGAATCCCGACAAGATGCATACTGAGAGAAACAATAGTAAAAAAATGATTTTTTTTAATAAATAATAGATTAAATATTTATCTAAAAGACTATATTATTTTTTATTAATTTTTTAAGATAAATTATACATTTTTTCATTTTTTTACACAATTTTTTTTATCGTAGAATTATCCTACTAACAAACCCTGCTCACCTAAATATTTTTCATCTATTTTCATATTTTTATAGTATAGAAATATTTATTCCCATTCCAATTTTTTTTGTGAGAAAGTATAATTCTATAATCTGGGGCATTTTATTATTAATATGAAGGTTAAATATGTGTAATATTAGAAAATGAGAATTTAAGTATATAATGTATAAATATGAAATTAATAACGGTTTATATAAAAATCGTTGTATACGACTTAATTAAATAAAATTGTTAGTTATTACGATTTTATGGAAGAGAGAATGAAAAAGAAAAGTCAGATAGATTAATGATCACAGCAGAAAGTTATTTAAGAATTTGGGATTACTGATTTAATGGAGGGAGCCATGTGTCATCGAAAGAGAGAGAGAACAAGAACAGTCGAATCGCTGATCAACGGCAGAAAATTTCTCAAGAAATCGGTATTTTTCCTGAGGAGAAAATTTTGTTTTTCTTCAAATCGCTAGTTATGGTTTATGTATTTTTTTTTGTCACTTTCTCAAATCGTCACCTATGGCTTATTCTAACAGTATTCTATCCTATATTGATGTATTACACCAAATTTGTATAATGTTGCCGTATCACGTCTTTAGTTTTACAAAAACCAACAAAATTAGTCTGGATGAAAATTATTTATTCTAATAAAATCTACAAATTCTAATATAATTAAGCTAAAATAAATTTAATATTTTTTAATTTTATCATATAATAAAAATAATAAATGGTAAATCATCAAATACTAAATAAAAATATATAATATAATTTTAAAAATAAAAAATATTATAAATTCTGAACAGTGTTATACATAATTTATATCTATATTTATTAAAATTTACCCACATAAATAAATATATTCATATGTATTTTATACGTATAAATTTATAAAATTTATTTATTAAAAATAATTTAATATTTATATTTACGGTTAACCATCAAAAACGCCCCCAAATTATTCAAACGTCGACAATACCCGAATTTTACTATCGACAAAAATGCCTTCAAATAATTTAAAAACAGAACAATAATACCCAACAGTAAATATATTTTTTCAAAAAATACCTTAGAAATTGAATTTTGATGCAATTTTTTGCAAACATGATTATAAAAATAATATATTATTATACATAAAAATTGGTAATTTTTTGTTAAGTATATAATTTTTTTATAATTGTTTTTGTTAACAATCAATAATACTTTTAAAAAATTACAAAATAATATATACTTAACAAAAAATAACCAAAATTTAAGAATAATAATCTCTTATTTTTCTAATTATGTTCGCAAAAAATTGCATCAAAATTCAATCTCTAATGTATTTTTTGAGAATACATATTTAATGTTAGTTTTTTTGCAAAATTATCTAACATTAAATATGTATTTCTCAAAAAATATATTTGAGATTGAATTTTGATACAATTTTTTGCAAGCATGATTAAAAAAATGAGATATTAGTATCCTTAAAATTTGGTAATTTTTCGTTGAGTATATATTTTTTTTGTAATTTTTTGTTAACAACTAATAATACTTTTAAAAAATCACAAAAAATATATACTTAAAAAAAATTATCAAATTTTAAGAATAATAATATCTCATTTTTTTAATTATTCTTGTAAAAAATCACATCAAAATTCAATCTCTAAGACATTTTTTGAAAATATATTTACTGTTGGCTATTTTTGTTATATTTTTAAATTATTTAAATATATTTTTGTCGATACTAAAATTCGGATAAATTTCTGTCGGCATTTGAATAATTTCGGAGTGTTTTTGGTGGTTAACCCTTATATTTACGAGATTAAAATTACTAAAAATTGTTGTCCCTAAAAATACTAGGTAATCCTCGTGTAATGCGAGTCCTTATTTTAATTTCTGGTTAGGTGTGGTTAGGACTTAGGAGTAAGGTGCGTGGGTGGAGAGGCAGGAGCAGTGAGGAATGGAGGATATGACGGAAAAGGAAATAATGTGGTTGAGTTAACATGTGAAGGGAGTGAGCACTTCAAAGACAATGCTCATTAGCGACTATGCAGCTTCGCTTTTTCAATCTGGGTTCCTGTGATCCGCTTGGCAGCTGGACAGCCTAATTTCCAAACTCCCACACCCATTTCTCTCTCTGGAATTCATACTATTCATCAAAGCCACACAACCTACACCTTCAATGCCGGCACCTTACAACTACGCCAAGCCATTTCTCGTAAGCTTGCACACGAGAACGGAATCTGCTACACACCCGATTAGATTCTTGTTAGTAATGGAGCCCAGTAGAATATTGCTTAAGCTATGCTTGCACTTTGCTCCCCTAGAGATAAGGTGTACTATTACTATTAATTTTACTTCAATATGTTATTTATTGACCACTATTCATGCGAAAACCGGAAATTAACGGTTGAAAATCTTTAGACCATAATTACCAAAATATTTGATAATAAAAAAATTAATAAAAAATAATTAAAATTTATCTTATTTAATATTTATTAATTATTATAAATATTAAATAAAACAAATTTTAATATTTTTTTCTAACATTACCCCTAATTAAAAACGTGAAATTATTTAACTTCAGGTCATTATTCCAGCTCCGTACTGGGCCAGTTACCCAGATATGGCCAAGTTGGCAGATACAATACTTGTCATTCTTTCAACATCAATAGATAATCATTTCTTTTTAGATCCTAAACTCCTGCAATCCAAACTTACTCAAAGATCCAGACTTTTCATTCTGTGTTCGCCATCTAACTCTATAGGATCTTCTACCCCAAGAAATTACTTCAAGAGATGGCCCGCATTGTGGCAAACTACCCAAGACTTTTGGTACAATCCTTACTAATTTACTATGCACCTTTCAGCATCACACTACAACTCTTCTAGCTTCTTCAATTTTGATCTTCTCTCTTTTGTGCAGGTTCTTTCTGATGAAATTTATGAACACATCGTTTATGAATCGGCAACTCATACAAGCTTTTCCTCTTTACCATGAATGTGGGATAGAACATTAACTGTTAATGGATTTTCTAAGGTTGCTTTCTAACTTGATGCTTTTGATATTGGGTTTTTGGGCTCCCTTCCTATGTGGAGAAAAAGTTTAAATGCTAGTATCCAAACCCATGAATAGTTGAAGTGGCTGAGGTGAGTTAGGGTTGAGTTAGAGAGAGGTCATTTTGCAAGAAAAACACCAAACACTCGAGAGAAGAGAAGAGAGAAAGTCATTTTTGCACATACACAAAGTTGTCTCTATAAATTGGTCACTACAGATTCGTTAACTGTTGGATAGAGCTCAAATTTGGACAGTGTGTTCTACATATCTTGTTCTTTGATTTTACCGTTCGGATCTTTAATTCGATATCTGTAACTGGAGATATTGGTCACGCACAGTAACTTTATTTTTGTGGTATTTTCATCTTCTTGTTCTTGTTTTGTATGTTTTGAAGCTTGCGTTGTTTGGCTTGTTGTATGCACGTTTTGTGCAGTAATTTGTGACTCTCTTGTACCCTATTTTTCATCATAGTGAAGCTGTATCTTGGTCTTGGTGACTCGTGGTTTTTACTTCTCTCATTGAGAAGGTTTTCCACGTTAAAAATCCTGGTGTGTTAACTTGTTTCTAATTTCTGGTTTATGTGATTTTTCTACTGATATTGGGTATTATTGTGCTGGTATTAATACTTGTTGTGAGTGGATATTGTTGCTCCTCTAATTCTTGCAAGTAGAAAATTGTGTTTTATTCCTATCAATTGGCATCAGAGCTCAATTTTGGGTATTTGGTTATAACTTGCTTGAAAGATGGAGGCAAATAATTCTACTAGGATGATAAGTTTAAATGGCACTAATTACCATCTATGGAAGGGAAAAATGAAAGATTTGTTATTTGTCAAAAATTTATATTTACCCGTATTTTCTACACAAAAACCAGAATATAAAACAGATGAAGAATGGGAGTTTGAACACCAACAAGTTTGTGGTTTTATTAGGTAATGGGTAGATGATAATATTTATAATCACATTGCTAATGAGACTCATGCTAGGACTTTGTGGAATTAAATTAAATCCTTATATGCTTCCAAGTCTGGCAATAATAAATTGTACTTGTTGAATATGTTGATGAATTTGAGATACAAGGAAGGGTCACAAGTATTAGATCACTTGAATGAATTTCAAGGGGTTCTGGATCAATTGTCAAGCATGGGAATAAAGTTTGAAGATGAGGTTCAAGGATTGTGGTTGCTAAATACTCTACCAGATTCTTGGGAGACATTTCGTATCTCTCTTACTAATTCTGCTCTGAATGGCAAAGTGAGCATGCAACTTGTTAAAGGTGGCATTTTAAATGAAGAGATGAGAAGGAAGACGCAGAATTTTTCGTCGCACTCTGAAATGTTAGTCACTGAAACCAGGGGGAGAAATCAGAGTAGAGTTCAAAAGGGTAGAGGTAAAAGCATACAAATCCAAGGAAAGATACAAGAATGTTGAGTGTCACTACTGTCACAAAATGGGTCATGTTAAAAAATATTGCTATCTTTGGAAAAAGAAAAACAAAGGTAAGCAAGAAAAGAAGGATGATAGTGGTAATGATCGTGTATCTTCTATTTTAGATGATCTTCTTACTGTTGATATTGTTGATTATGAGTACAAGGTCAATCTTGTTTCTGATGATGAGTTCAGCTGGGTAATTGATAGTGGCGCCTCAATACATGTTACACCGAAGAAGGAGTTCTTCACTTCTTATACTCTAGGTAATTTTGGAGTGCTTAAGATGGGTAATGATGGCTTGGCAAAGGTTATTGGTGTAGGAGATGTTTGTCTTGAGACCAATATGGGAATGAAGCTACTACTCAAAGACGTTAGACACGGTCCAGATGTTCGCTTGAATTTGGTGTCAGTTAAAAGGCTTGATAATGAAGGCTTTGTAAACACTTTTGGCTTTGGACAATGGAAGCTTACTAAAGGCAACTGAGTGGTGGCTCAAGAAAAGGTACTTCAAATTTGTATGTGATGCATGCCATGATTGCAAAAGGTAGTGTGAATGCGATTGAAAGTAAAGAAGTTTGTAGCTTGTGGCACAGAAGACTTGGTCATATTAGTGAAAAATGACTTAGCTATTTGGCTTGAAAGGATGCTCTTTCAGGTTTAAAGAATGCAGAGTTGGAGAAATGTTCTCATTGCATGGCTAGCAAACAAAGAAGATTATCCTTCAAGAAGCATCAACCTTCAAGAAAATCAGACTTCTTGAAATTGGTGCACTCCGATATTTGTGGTCCTTTGAAGGTACGGTCTTTTAGTGGAGCTATTTACTTTATTACTTTTATTGATGATCATTCAAGAAAGCTTTGGACTTATGCTTTGAAAACAAAGAACCAAGCTTTGGAAAAGTTCAAACAATTCCAAGCTTTGGTTGAGAGGCAAACATGTAAAAAGCTTAAATGTATTCGCATTGATAATGGTGGTGAGTATTGTGGACCATTTGATGTATATTGCAAGCATCAAGGTATTAGGCATGAAAAGACACCTCCTAAAACACCTCAGTTGAATGGTTTGGGAAAAAGGATGAATAGAACACTGATTGAAAGAGTTAGGTGTATGCTTATTGAAGCTAAGCTACCTAAAGTCTTTTGGGGTAAAGCGCTACTTACATCAGCTCATGTGATTAATCTGAGTCCTACAATTGCTTTGGACAATGATGTTCCAGATCATGTTTGGTCGGGTAAAGATGTCTCGTATGGTCACTTGAGAGTCTTTGGATGCAAAGCATTTGTTCATGTTCCAAAGGATGAGAGGTCCAAGTTGGATGTGAAGACAAGACAGTGCATTTTTATTGGGTATGGTCAAGATGAGTTTGGTTACAGCCTTTATGATCTAGTTGAAAAGAAGCTTGTAAGAAGCCGTGATGTAGAGTTTGTTGAAGACCAGACAATTGAAGACATTGATAAGACATAGAAGAGTCAATCACAAGAGAGCAGTTACTTGACTGATGTAGATCCAGTTTAGCCGCCTCCTTCATCAGAACAAACAGAGAATCAAGATCAGGAGCATATGCAGCAAAATGAACCTTTGGTTCCTGATGACCAGGAGATGGGAGATCCAATTGATGCTCCAGTTGATGATGATGCTGATAATCAACCTGAGCTACCTAAAGATCCACCAGGTTTCTATCCTATGAGGTCTACTAGAGAGCGACGACCTTCAACGAGGTATCCTTCTAGTGAGTATGTAACATTTACTGATGGATATGTGACCTTGACTGATAGGGGAGAACCTGAATGTGATGCGAAAGCTATGGAAGGTGACAATAATAAGAAATGGTTTGATGCAATACAAGATGAAATGAAATTCTTGTATGATAATCAAACATTTGAGCTTGTGAAGTTGCCAAAAGAAAAGAAAGCTTTGCAAAATAGGTGGGTTTATAGGTTGAAGTATGAAGAAAATTCTCAGTGTCCAAGGTACAAGACTAGATTGGTGGTCAAGGGCTACAGGCATAAAAAGGGAGTTGACTATAATGAAATTTTTTCACCGGTTGTGAGAAGATCTTCTATTAGGACTGTTTTGAGTTTGGCTACAAGTCTTGATTTAGAGATAGAGCAAATGGATGTGAAAACTACTTTCCTTCATGGTGATCTTAAGGATGAAATTTATATGGAACAAAATGAAGATTTCATGGTAAAAGACAAAGAGGATCATGTTTGCAAACTAAAGAAAAGCTTGTATGGCTTGAAGCAAGCTCCAAGACAATGGTACAAGAAGTTTGAGTCTGTTATGGCAGAACAAGGCTACAAGAAGACTATTTCTGATCATTGTGTATTTGTTAAATAGTTTGCTAGTAATGATTTTATTATCCTTTTGATATATGTTGATGACATGCTTATTGTTGGTCAGAATGCTTCTAGGATTGATATGTTGAAAAAGCAACTTGCAATGAAGGACCTTGGGCCAGCAAAGGAGATTCTTGGTATAAGAATCGTGATAGAAAGGAGAAGAAACTTTAGTTGTCATAGGAGAAATACATAGAGACAATGTTGCACAGGTTTCAAATGGAGAAAGCAAAGGGCGTTAGTACTCCTCTTGCTACACACTTTAAATTGAGTTGCAAGCAAAGTCCATCAAGTGATGAAGAGAAGAAAGACATGAAAATGTTCCATATGCATCAGCCATGGGTATTTTAATGTATGCTATGGTGTGCACAAGATCGGATATAGCTCATGATGTTGGTTGTGTTAGCCGTTTTGTTTCAAACCCAGGAAGAGAGTATTGGAATGCTGTAAAATGGATAATGAGATATCTTCGTGGTACTTCTAACATGAAGTTGTGTTATGGAAGTGATAAGCCTATTCTAGTTGGTTACACTAACTCAAACATGGCAGGAGATATTGACTCTAGAAGGTCCATTTCTGGCTTCTTGATCAACTTTGCGGGTGGATCTGTGTCATGGCAATCAAGATTACAAAAATGTGTTGCTTTGTCTACTACCGAAGTCGAGTTTATTGCCATCACCGAAGTGTGCAAGGAGATGCTTTGGATGAAGAAATTCTTGAAGGAACTCGGGTCTACTCAAGAGAGGTATGTGTTGTTTTGTGATAGTCAAAGTGCTATACATTTTGGTAAAAACTCTACTTTTCATTCTTAATCCAAACATATTGATGTGAGGTATCATTGGATATGTGATGTTTTGGATGCTAAGTTGTTGAAACTTGAAAAGGTTCATACTGATGAGAATGGTTCTGATATGATGACCAAGGCATTACCAAGATGGAAGTTTGAAGTTTGTTGCTTAATCGCCGGATTGGCGGTTACCTCCGCATAGTCGTGAGGGGGAGATTTGTTTGGTTTTTGGGCTCCCTTCCTATGTGGAAAAAAAGCCCAAATACTAGTATCCAAGCCCATAAATAGTTGAAGTGGCTGAGGTGAGTTAGGGTTGAGTTAGAGAGAGGTCATTTTGTAAGGAAATACCAAACACTAGAGAGAAGAGAAGAGAGAAAGTCATTTTCGCACAAGACAAAGCTGTCTCTGTAAATTGGTCACTGCAGATTCGTTAACCGTTGGATCGAGCTTAAATTTGGATAGTATGTTCTACACATTTGGTTCTTTAATTTCACCGTTCAGATCTTCAATTAGATATCTGTAGCTAGAGATATTGGCCACGCACAGTAACTCTGTTTTGTGGTATTTTTATCTTTTTGTTCTTGTTTTGTAAGCTTTGAAACTTGGGTTGTTTGGCTTGTTGTATGCACGTTTTGTGCAGTAATTTGTGACTCTCTTGTACCCTATTTTTCATCATAGTGAAGCTGTATACTGGTCTTGGTAACTTGTGGTTTTTACTTCTCTCATTGAGAAGGTTTTCCAGGTTAAAAATCTTAGTGTGTTAGCTTGTTTTTAATTTCTAGTTTATGTGATTTTTTCGCTACTATTGAATATTATTGTGCTAGTGTTAATACTTGTTGTGAGTGGATATTGTTGCTCCTCTAATTCTTGCAAGTAGGGAATTGTGTTTTATTCCTATCATTTGATACATCTCAAACTAGTATAGTTGCAACTTGTGATGTGGAAGCTGGATCAGGGATTGGATTTTCACGCTTTTAATCTGTGCTCCTTAGACCTTTGCAATGACTGGTTGGCGGCTTGGATATATTGCCGGTCCAAAGCATTTTGTTGCAGCATGTGCAAAGCTCCAAAGCCTGGTATGTGCACAATTTCATATTTTCTAATCCATTAGTATATATAGATAGATTCTTAGATTTGACAAGATTCAACATTGGTGAATGAAATTTAAGAAATTTCTACTTTCTAGTTTCATTCAGAATGAGTTGGAGGATTACATATGCTATACATTTGTGCATATCTGTAAAATGGCTGCTGATGCATGTTGTTGAATTCAGCTGACTTCGTCACCCAATAGCATATCTCAGAAAGCTGGAGTTGCGGCCTTAGGACTAGGCCATGCCGGTGGGGAAATTGTGGCTGAAATGGTGAAAACCTTTAGGAAGCGACGAGATTTCTTGGTGAAAAGCTTCAGTGAAATAGAGGGTATTAAAATATCAGAACCACAGGTATGCAAACTCAATTATATTCTATTGTGATATGTTCTGTTGTATGTTTTACTTGATATATAAATATGCATGTTGCAGGGAACATTCTATCTGTTCGCTGATTTCAGCTCCTTCTATGGAAAAGAAGCGGAAGGATTTGGTAGAATTGAGGATTCAGAGTCCCTGTGTCGATATCTGCTGGATAAGGGCCTGGTAATTATTAATTAAACTCTTTTTGATGAGATAGATGTTATTTATGTTGAAATGATGAAAAAGTAACTAATTGTTTTGGTTTGTAAAGGTAGCATTGGTGCCTGGGAGTGCATTTGGAGATGATAGTTGCGTCCGCATATCATACGCTGAATCCCTTCCTATCTTGAACTCTGCTGTTGACAGAATTAAGAAAGCCCTCGCTCCTCTCAAATCTGCTGCTGAACTCCTTTAAAGTCTTGCTTTCTTCTTATCTTATGCCTCTAATTGTAAATTGTCTTTTCTGAGATAAGGGACTATGCCTATTGAAGCTGATAACAGGTGCTACTACAAGCACCTACATTATTGGAATGGAATGGTTTCATACTTTCAATTTCTTTGGCTTTTAAAATATTCATCGCGTATCTTTTTTTTTAATAGTTCACCAACTTTTTTACTATTCATCGGAGTAGAGATTGTAATTATAATATCGAGGACCCATTAGACTGATTATATATATTTAGTTAGACACTTAAAAGGTATTTATGAATTTCGTTTACTGAAATATTTTTATGGAATGACTAAATGAACAAAATGTATAAATATCCACATAACAATAATATAGTATATTGAAAAGATTCAAAAGAAATGTATTAAAAAAATTAGAAAATCAATACTTTTAATAAAAAATAAAAAATTAATTATTGTTAATTTAATACAAGACAAATAAATGAAAAAGTGAAAAACTAACATTTCTCTGAAATAAGAACTCAATATAAACATAAGTATTAGATTAGTTACTTGTTTATAAGTTAAAAAAAAATCAAGACTTTATGTAAAATTAAAAAATAAATTAAATATGTAAAATTTGAAATTATAATAAGATTTAAATCGTAATCATGACCACACGTTATCCTACAGGAATTAACAATTAAATTCATATCCTTAATTATAAATCTTTGTATATTTATTATTAAATATTTTATAATTACATTAAAAATTTTCGATTATGCAGTGTTATTGTATACTGAGTAAATTGTCATGTTGGCATTTGAAAAATTATGTGTTTGTCAAAATAGATCCGAACATTAATTTTTGACAAAATAAATTTCAAAAAATATGCATCATTTGAAAAAATAACTTCAACGTTAATTTTTCAATTTTAGACGTTAATAGAGATGTCTAGGTGATACGTTAAGTTCTTACCTGAAGAGTTAGAATGATATTTTGTGAGGTTGATTCACATTTTAACTTGAAAAAAAATCCTAAACCCCAAATTGAGGAGTTAGTAGAGCAAAAATATAAAAGAAATCTTTGTTGACTCAAAATGGCGCTTCTATCTACGAAAACCATGAGGGCTGCACCACAAGAAAGGAAAATTTATTTGATGGAACCTGCATTTGCTGTTAGGAGGTGGTGATGCTAAAATTGAATACTTAGACCACTTCTGAGCGTTGGTTTTTTCGTTATTTTTTTTTTGGTAGGTATGTTGTTTTGTATGAAATTCATTGAAATAGAATTTTTTATTTTTTTTTATTTGTTGAATCTTTTTTTTCATTTCTATTTTGACAAAAATTGAGAATGGGATGTGTTCATATCTTAGCCCAATAGTAAAGGTCCAGGTCTAGACAAAAGGTCTAATCCCACGGATTGAGCCTCACCCAGCGCCGACCTTCGTCTTACGAAGTCGGCACTCACCACGACCTATTCTAAAGAAGTCGGGAACGAGGGTTAGCTGGCAGATAAGCACCCATTCAGATGGGTAACTGCCCCTAAAATCTCTCTAACCACTTCCAGTATCCATATCTTAACCTCCCCAAGATAAAGGGACGGTTAACACCCTAAAAAGGTGGCACTACTCCAACGGTGGTTATTGGTTCACCACTATAAATACACTGACATTCTTCAGGTATCTCTAAGTTCCAATACATTCTAAACCTGCTTAACCCCACGCTGACTTAGGCATCGGAGTGTCTTTGCAGGTACCACCCCCCATTCTTTCACATACACAACTCGGAGGCAGCTCCCAGACGTAAACCAAGTCGGAGACCACGCTCCTCCAATGCTTGGGCCTCACAAACAAGCCCAACCTCCGTCCGGTTCTAGGTAAGCCCCGGAACATTGGCGCCGTTGCCGAGGACCGAGAGGTCAACCAGTGATGGCGGACAGATCACCCGAAGAGGGTCATGTGGAATCAGATTCTGAACAAGAGAATCTGGACACCGGAAACAATGACGCAGACTTGACCCTTCACCAGGAAACCAACGATCAGCACAGAGAAGGTACCTCCGGAGTCAAAAATCCGAAGGCAAATTCTTCAAAAGGGCGCGGCTCGGAGAAAGAGGGACCATCCCACGCAACTGAACTCATGGGATTAGTCCACGTCCACCAAAGTCGCTTGGAACAGTTAGAACAGGAACGGGAGCGACAAAGGGAAACTGAGAAGAACCTAAAAGAGGAGATGGAACGACGAAAAGAGTTAGAAAGAAAACTCTTGAAGTTGGAATCCTCCCTCAAAGGCCGGAACTCCCGAGACGAACGAGAAGAGCCGCCCATAGGAGGGGAGGACCCTTTCAGCGAGGACATCATGAGGGCAAAAGTTTCAAGGAACTTCAAAAGCCCCGATATGGACCTCTATGACGGAACCACGGATCCAAAGCATCACTTAAGCAATTTCAAAAGTCGGATGTACCTGGCTGATGCTTCCGACGCTACGCGATGCAAAGCTTTCCCGACTACCCTATCGAAAGCAGCGATGAAGTGGTTCGACAGCCTCCCTCCGAGGTCGGTCACCAGTTTTGAAGACCTCTCAAGGAAGTTTTTGATGAGGTTCTCTATCCAGAAAGACAAAGCAAAACATGCGCCAAGCCTCCTGGGAATAAAACAGGAGGTCGGAGAATCCTTACGAGCCTATATGGAAAGGTTCAACAAAGCATGTTTAGAGATCCAAGACCTGCCCACCGAGGCAGTCATAATGGGGTTAGTCAATGGGCTTAGAGAAGGTCCTTTCTCACAGTCCATATCCAAAAGACACCCCATCTCTTTAAGTGATGTATAGGAAAGAGCTGAAAGGTACATCAACATGGAGGAGAATGCTAAGCTGAGAGATCCGAGTTGGCGACCCGGACACCCTCCCTCAACAAAAGAGAGAGAGAGGGAGCCCAGGAAAAAGGAAGAACTCGGCCTCGATAGACCAAGGAAATATCACTCTTATACTCCTCTAAAGGTTTCTATAGTGGATGTATACAGAGAAATTTACAATACCGAAAGGCTGCCACCTCCCAGACCCATAAAAAATAAAAAAGGGGGGAGCCGCAGCGACTACTGCGAGTACCATAAAATATATGGTCACTCCACAAATGACTATTACGACCTTAAAAATGTGATAGAAAAGCTGGCTAGAGAAGGTCGGCTTGACAGATATCTCATAGAAAGGTCGGACAGTCATGGAAAGAGAAAGCGAGACGATATGGATAGAAGAGACCCACCACCGCGGACTCCGGAGAGACATATCCATATGATCTCAGGAGGGTTTGCGGGAGGGGGACTCACCAAATCCTCTCGTAAAAGGCATCTCAAGAGAATCTACCAGGTCGGAGGAGAATCATTCGACCTCCGTACCATTTCATTCACAAAAGAAGATGGGTAAGGAATAATCGCTGGACACGATGATCCAGTGGTAATAACTATGATCCTAGCAAATTCCCATCTCCACAGAACCCTAGTAGACCAAGGAAGCTCAGCGGACATCCTTTTTAAGCCCGCTTTTGACAAACTAGGGTTGGAGGAGAAAGAATTAAGAGCTTACCCCGACACCTTATACGGATTAGGCGACACGCCAATAAAGCCACTGGGATTTTTTCCCCTCCACACCACTTTTGGAAAAGGGAAAAAATCAAAAACTCTGAGTATAGCTTCATAGTCATCGATGTAGGGTCATCATATAATGCTTTAATCGGCAGAGCTACCCTTAATCGACTCGGAGCGGTGGTATCCACTCCCCACCTTTGTATGAAATTCCCGACCCCAGCGGGGATAGCAACGGTAAGGGGAGATCAGAAATTGGCAAGGAAATGCTATAATGAAAGCCTAAACCTGAGAGGAAAAGGCAGAGAGATTCACACAATAGAACTCGGTGGTGCAAGGGCTAGAGAAGAGCTGCGACCACAGCCGGGAGGAAAAACCGAGGAGATACAGGTAGGCGAAGAGGAAGGAAAAAATACTCACATAGGAGCCAACCTAGGGGAAACCCTAAAACAAGGGTTGACTAAGCTTCTAAGAGACAACTCCGATCTCTTTGCCTGGAAGGCCTCCGACATGCCCGGGATAGACCCCGAGCTCATGTCCCACAAACTCTCGGTCTACCCGGGGTCCCGACCCATGCAACAAAGAAGGCGCAAGCTCGGCCCAGAACGAGCCCTAGTAGTAGAAGAACAAGTACAGGCGCTCCTAGAAGCCGGCTTCATCAGAGAAGTCAAGTACCCAACATGGCTAGCCAATGTCGTGCTAGTCAAAAAACAAAATGGCAAATGGAGAATGTGTGTCGACTATACCGACTTAAATAAGGCCTGTCCTAAGGACCCTTATCCACTACCAAGTATTGATACCCTAGTAGACTCCAGCTCGGGGTATCAATACTTGTCATTCATGGACGCCTACTCGGGGTATAACCAAATCCCAATGTATGAGCCAGACCAGGAAAAGACATCCTTCATCACGCCTAGAGCAAATTTTTGCTATGTGGTCATGCCATTCGGATTAAAAAATGCAGGGACCACATACCAAAGGCTGATGAACAAAGTGTTTGCTCCCCACCTTGGGAGCCTAATGGAAGTATACGTCGACGACATGCTGGTGAAAACCAAGAAAGAGGCTGACCTCTTGTTAGACCTCTCGCGAGTCTTTGACACCATAAGGTTACACGGGATGAGACTAAATTCTGCAAAGTGTGCCTTCGCGGTAGAGGCGGGAAAATTTCTAGGGTTCATGCTGACACAAAGAGGGATTGAAGCCAATCCCGATAAATAGAGCTATCCTGGAAATGAAAAGCCCGACCTGTTTAAGAGAGGTCCAGCAGCTAAATGGCCGACTCGCAGCCCTCTCCAGATTCTTGGCAGGATCAGCACTAAAATCCCTTCCATTGTTCTCCTTATTGAGAAAGGGATGTCAATTCGAATGGACTCCTGAATGCGAGGAGGCATTTCAGGAGTTCAAAAGATTCTTGAGCCAACCTCCGATTCTGACCCGACCTGTAGCTGGAGAAGACCTCGTCCTATATTTATGTGTAGTAAACAAGGCTGTCGTGTCAGCCCTGATAAGAGAAGACAAGATCGGCCAGCATCCAGTGTATTTCATCAGCAAAGTTCTACAAGGACCCGAGCTAAGATATCACAAACTAGAGAAGTTTGCCTACTCCTTAGTTGTAGTCTCACGAAGGCTACGGCCTTACTTTCAAGCTCATACAGTAAGAGTCCGCACGAACCAACCCATGAAGCAAATCCTCCAAAAAACGGATGTCGCAGGGAGAATGGTTCAATGGGCAATAGAGCTCTCCGAGTTCGACTTGAGGTATGAAACTCAAACGGCGATTAAAGCCCAGTGCCTCACCGACTTCATCGCAGAATACGCAGGAGATCAAGAGGAAAAGCCAACTACATGGGAACTCTATGTAGATGGATCCTCAAATAAAACAGGAAGCGGTGCAGGCATAATATTGGTGGATGAAAGAGGAACCCAAATAGAGGTTTCCCTCAAATTTGAATTCCCAGCTTCAAATAATCAGGCCGAGTATGAAGCCCTGATTGCTGGATTGAAGCTGGCAGAGGAAGTCGGTGCTATAAAGGTGATGATATACAGCGACTCACAAGTGGTGACCTCCCAGATAAGTGGAGAGTATCAGGCAAAGGACCCAAATATGAAGAGGTACTTGGAAAAAACTCTGGAACACATTGGACGCTTTGCAAAAACCGAGGTCAAACACATAACTCGGGATCTGAATAGCAGAGCAGACGCCCTATCCAAGCTAGCAAGTACCAAGCCAGGAGGGAACAATAGAAGCCTGATCCAGGAAACTCTCCAGGAACCCTCCGTGGTAAAAGAAGACAAACAAGAGGTCCTTGAGGTAGCTGGTTCAAACCTCAAATGGATGAACCCCTTGGTCGAATACATGAAATTCGACATCCTTCCTAAAGAGGAAAAAGAGGCCAAGAAAATTCGGAGGGAAGCACAACATTACACTTTGGTGAGAAATATTCTCTACAGAAGGGGGATATCAACACCACTGTTAAAGTGTGTACCGACCTCAAGAACCACCGAGGTGTTAGAGGAAGTTCACAGTGGGATTTGCGGAAATCATCTAGGAGCAAGATCACTAGCCAAGAAAGTGATCCGAGCTGGATTCTACTGGCCGACCTTGCAGAAAGATGCCACAGAATTTGTGAAAAAGTGTCAACCATGTCAGATGCATGCAAATTTCCATGTGGCTCCCCCGGAAGAGCTAATCAGTATCACTTCTCCATGGCCCTTTGCAAAATGGAAAATGGATTTGTTAGGTCCTTTTTCCCAAGCGCCAGGACAAGTCAAATACCTGATCGTGGGAATAGATTACTTCACAAAGTGGATAGAAGTAGAACCATTAGCCACCATCACCGCTCAAAGAAGTCGGAGGTTCCTCTACAAAAATATCATCACAAGATATGGGATACCTTATTCCATTACTACAGATAATGGTACCCAGTTCACCGACTCTACCTTTAGAAGCCTAGTAGCCAGTATGAAAATCAAACATCAGTTCACCTCGGTAGAACATCCGCAAGCCAACGGACAAGCCGAGGCAGCCAACAAAATCATACTGGCAGGACTGAAAAAAAGATTACAAGATGCAAAAGGAGCCTGGGCTGAGGAGCTCCCGCAAGTGCTATGGGCCTACAGGACAACCCCCCAATCCGCCACTGGAGAAACACCCTTTCGACTAGTCTATGGCGTAGAAGCCATGATACCAATAGAAATCAATGAACAAAGCCCAAGGGTGACTCTCCATGACGAGATTGGGAACATACAGGGGCACAAAGAGGAGCTCGACCTGCTCCCCGAAGTTCGAGAGCAAGCCCAGATAATAGAAGCAGCGTTGAAGCAAAGGATGACTAGAAGATACAACAAAAAAGTCATTCGAAGAACATTCACCCCAAATGACTTAATCTTGATCAGAAACGACATTGGAGTCAACAAATCAGGAGAAGGAAAGCTCGCTGATAATTGGAAGGGACCATACAAAGTCAATGAAGCCTTAGGAAAAGGGTATTATAAAGTGACCGACTTGAACGGCACCGAGTTACCGAGGTCGTGGCATGCTTGTAACATGAAAAGGTAATACAGTTAAAAGCGAACTCTACTCCCTGGTGTACTCTTTTCCCAACTTCATGATTTTTTCCCAAAATCAAAGGGTTTTTTCTGGAGAAGGGTTTTTAACGAGGCATCATAGTAGGGGCTAAGGGAAATAAGTTGGCAAAAACCATTAGTAGCAATAAAGTACCTCCCCAATAAATAAAGATCTTTACATTTTACAAATATCTCTTATAAATTCCTTTCTGTTTTCTCTTTCTTTTCTACGAAATGCGCCGACTTAAGCTCGACAAAACGTGAAAATCCCATGAACCGACCTAGATGGTCGTCAGGATAAAACGACGAGGTACAAGTCGGTGTAAAGAGGTTATATAAGTTGATCGTAAGAAACTCGAAAACACTCCAACTCATAAGTCGAAATGAAAACCCGAGTAGAGAAGCTCGGAAACACTCCGACCCGTAAATCGAAATGAAAAACCGAGTAGAAGAAAAACGCATCGCAAAAATAACCTAAGACATAAAAGCTCAATAAACCACAAAGTTGAGTATAAAGGAATAGTGGAAAAGAGAGATCGAAAAAACCTAAGGCCAAAAGACTGTCAAGCTCATAAAGACAGACAAGCCAAAGAAAAGGTTTTTCAAGAAAAAGGCCAGAGAAAAAGTCAAGTCACCACCACCATAAACAACAAAGAGTTTAAAAAAGGGGGGACCCAAAGGCCGGGCCCCCATATAGCCAACAAACTTTTAACTATCACCTCCGGGAGTAGTAGGATCACCACCAGAATCAGGAAGAGGAGTCGGAGCGCCATCAGGACCAGGGAGAGAGGCACCTACAAGAGCTGGAAAAGAAGTCTCGGGAGTCTCGGAAGAACTCAGAGCATTGTCTGGACGGGGAGAAGACTCTATGATTCTCTGACCCCGAGTCTTCAACTCAGACTCAGATACAGGTCGGGGAGGAGACACAATGGCCCCATTAATGACAATTTTGTCAGGGTCCAAAGGAGAGAGATCCAAGTCAGGAGCAAAGACGCCGACCTGCTCCTTAAAAATCCTCCAAGCCTCCTCAGCTCCCTCAGTAATAGAGTCCTCCAACTCGGCGTAAGCAGCCAAGAATTCAACAAGTCCTTCCTCACCTCCACGAGATCCTTGAACAAGTGATGAGCGGATAATTTATACGCTTTTTGGCATTGTTTTTAGGTAGTTTTTAGTGAGTTCAAGCTACTTTTAGGGATGTTTTCATTAGTTTTTATGTTAAATTCACATTTCTAGACTTTACTATGAGTTTGTATGTTTTTCTATGATTTCAGGTAATTTCTGGCTAATTGAGGGACTTGAGCAAAACTCTGAAAAAGGCTGACAAAAGGACTGCTGATGCTGTTGGAATCTGACCTCCCTGCACTCGAAATGGATTTTCTGGAGCTACAGAACTCCAAATGGCGCATTCTCAACGGCGTTGGAAAGTAGACATCCAGAGCTTTCCAGAAATAGATAATAGTCCATACTTTATTCGGAAATTGACGACGTAACTTGGCGTTGAACGCCAAGTACATGCTGCTGTCTGGAGTTAAACGTCAGAAACACGTCATGATCCGGAGTTGAACGCCCAAAACACGTTATAACTTGGAGTTCAACTCCAAGTAAAGCCTCAGCTCGTGGATAGATCAAGCTCAGCTCAAGCATACACCAAGTGGGCCCCGGAAGTGGATTTATGCATCAATTACTTACTCATGTAAACCCTAGTAGCTAGTCTAGTATAAATAGGATAAGTTACTATTGTATTAGACATCTTTTGACAGTTTAATCTTTTGACTTTTTAGTCTTTGATCATTCGGTCTTTTGATCATGGAGAGGGCTGGCCATTCGGCCATGCCTGAACCTTTCACTTATGTATTTTCAACAGTGGAGTTTCTGCACACCATAGATTAAGGGTGTGGAGCTCTGCTGTACCTCAAGTTTTAATACAATTACTACTACTTTTTATTCAATTCTCTTTTATTCTTATTCCAAGATATACGTTGCACAACACTTTGATGAATGTGATGATCCGTGACACTCATCATCATTCTCACCTATGAACGTGCGTGACTGACAACCACTTCCGTTTTACTCTAGGCCGGGCGCATATCTTAGATTCCCTAACAGAATCTTCGTGGTATAAGCTAGATAGATGGCGGCATTCATGAGGATCCGGAAAATCTAACCTTGTCTGTGGTATTCCGAGTAGGATCCTGGGAATCCGGAAAGTCAAACCTTGTCTGTGGTATTCCGAGTAGAATTCCAGTATTGAATGACTGTGACGAGCTTCAAACTCCTGAAGGCTGGGCGTGATGACAAACACAAAAGAATCAAGGGATTATACTCCAACCTGATTGAGAACTGACAGATGATTAGCCGTGCTGTGACAGAGCATTTGGACCATTTTCACTGAGAGGATGGGATGTAGCTATCAACAAGGGTGATGCCTCCAGACGATTAGCCGTGCAGTGACAGCGCATAGGACCATTTTCCCGAGAGGATTAAAAGTAGCCATTGATGATGGTGATGCCCTACATACAGCTTGCCATGGAAAGGAGTAAGAATGATTGGATGAATGTAATAAAAAAGTAGAGATTCGAGAGGAGCACAACATCTCCATACGCCTATCTGAAATCCCCACTATTGATTTACATAAGTATTTCTATCCCTTTTTATTTTCTATTTATTATTAAGTTTCGAAACCCATGACCATTTAATCTGCCTAACTGAGATTTACAAGGTGACCATAGCTTGCTTCATACCAACAATCTCTGTGGGATCGACCCTTACTCACGTAAGGTATTACTTGGATGACCCAGTACACTTGCTGGTTAAGTTGAACGGAGTTGTGTCCACACATAGCCAAGAGCCACAATAATGATTCCATACAACAACAAAGAATACTACATTGATGTGATCACAATTTCGTCCACCAAGTTTTTGGCGCCGTTGCCGGGGATTGTTCGAGTATGGACAACTGACGGTTCATCTTGTTGCTCAGATTAGGTAATTTTCTTTTCAAAATTCTTTTTCAAAATTTTTCTTTTCTTTTTCGTTTTTCCAAACTTAATTTTCGAAAAAATTAATAAAAATAAAAAAAAATTAATAAAATCATAAAAATCAAAAATATTTTGTGTTCCTGTTTGAGTTTTGAGTCAATTTTTAAGTTTGGTGTCAATTGCATGATTTAAAAAATTTTTCTTGCATTTTTCGAAAATCTCATGCATTTATAGTGTTCTTCATGATCTTCAAGTTGTTCTTGGTAAGTCTTCTTGTTTGATCTTGATGTTTTCTTGTTTTGTGTCTTTTGTTGTTTTTCATGTGCATTTTTGCATTCATATCTTCCAAGCATTAAAAATTTCTAAGTTTGGTGTCTTGCATGTTTTCTTTGCATAAAAATTTTTTCAAAATTATGTTCTTGATGTTCATCATGATCTTCAAAGTGTTCTTGGTGTTCATCTTGACATTCATAGTGTTCTTGCATGCATTATGTGTTTTGATCCAAAATTTTCATGTTTTGGGTCATTTTTATGTTTTTCTCTCTCATCTTTAAAATTTCAAAAATAAAAAAAATATATTTTCTTTATTTCCCTCCAAATTTTCGAAATTCTGGGTTGACTTGGTCAAAAAATTTTTAAAATTAGTTGTTTCTCACAAGTCAAGTCAAATTTTTAATTTTAAAAATCTTATCTTTTTAAAATCTTTTTCAAAAATTATATCTTTTCATTTTTTTTCTATTTTTCGAAAATTTCAAAAATATTTTTCAAAATTATTTTCAAAATCCTTTTCTTATCTTTATATCATATTTTCAAAATTACACTAACAATTAATGTGATTGATTCAAAAATTTGAAGTTTGTTACTTTCTTGTTAAGAAAGGTTCAATCTTTAAGTTATAGAATCTTATCTTGAAGTTTCTTGTTAGTGAAGTAAGTAATTTTAAAATTAAAAAAATTAAATCTTTTTATCTTTTATCTTATCTTTTTCAAAAATTTTATCTTTTTCAAAATTTGATTTCAAATATCTTATCTAACCTCTTATTTTTTTATCTTTTCAAATTTGATTTTAATATCTTTTTCAACTAACTCTTTGACTTTTTGTTTGTTTCTTATCTTTTTCAAAATCACCTAACTACTTTTCCCTCTCTAATTTTCGAAAATATCTCATCTCTTTTCAAAAATTCTTTTTGTTTTAAATTTTAATTTTAATCTTATCTTATTTCTAATTTTCGAAAATTACTAACCTTTTTTTTAAATTATTTTCGAGTTTTCTATCCCTTCTCTCTTATTCTATTTAATTATTTAATTACTAACACCTCTCTTCACCTCTCTCCATCTAAATATCCGAACCCACTCTTCTTCACTCTTCTCCCATTTCTTTTTCTACTAACATAAAGGAATCTCTATACTGTAACATAGAGGATTCCTCTTCCTTTCTTGTTTTCTTCTCTTTCATATGAGCAGGAACAAGGAAAAAGGCACTCTTGTTGAAATTGATCCAGAACCTGAAAGGACTCTGAAGAGAAAATTAAGAGAAGCTAAGTTACAACAATCTAAAGGCAACCTTTCAGAAATATTCGAACAAGAGAAGGAGATGGCAGCCGAAAATAATAATAATGCAAGGAGAATGCTTGGTGACTTCACAAAGCCAACATCCAAATTTGATGGAAGAAGCATCTCCATTCCTGCCATTGGAGCCAATAATTTTGAGCTTAAGCCTCAACTAGTTGCCTTAATGCAACAAAACTGCAAATTTTATGGACTTCCATCTGAAGATCCTTATCAGTTTTTAACTGAGTTCTTGCAGATTTGTGAGACTGTAAAGACGAATGGAGTTGATCCTGAAGTCTACAGACTCATGCTTTTCCCTTTTGCTGTAAGAGACAGAGCTAGAATATGGTTGGATTCACAACCCAAGGATAGCCTGGACTCCTGGGATAAGCTGGTCACTGCCTTCTTGGATAAATTCTTTTCTCCTCAAAAGCTAAGCAAGCTGAGAGTGGATGTTCAAACCTTCAAACAAAAAGATGGTGAATCCCTCTATGAAGCTTGGGAAAGATACAAGCAGCTGACCAAAAGATGTCCATCTGACATGTTTTCAGAATGGACCATATTAGATATATTCTATTATGGTCTATCTGAATTTTCGAAAATGTCATTGGACCATTCTGCAGGTGGATCTATTCACCTAAAGAAAACGCCTGAAGAGGCTCAAGAACTCATTGATATGGTTGCAAACAACCAATTCATGTACACTTCTGAGAGGAATTCCGTGAATAATGGGATACCCAGAAGAAAGGAGTTTTTGAAATTGATGCTTTGAATGCCATATTAGCTCAGAACAAAGTGTTGACTCAATAGGTCAACATGATCTCTCAAAGTCTGAATGGATGGCAACATGCATCCAACAGTACTAAAGAGGCAGCTTCTGAAAAAGCTTATGATCCTGAGAACCCTGCCATGGCAGAGGTTAATTACATGGGTGAACTTTATGGAAACACCTATAATTCATCATGGAGAAATCATCCAAATTTCTCATGGAAGGATCAACAAAAGCCTCAACAAGGCTTTAACAATGGTGGACGCAATAGGCTGAGCAATAGCAAGCCTTATCCATCATCTTCTCAGCAACAGACAGAGAATTCTGAACAAAACACTTCTAATTTAGCCAATCTAGTCTCTGATCTGTCAAAGGCCATTTTCAGTTTCATGAGTGAAACAAGATCCTCCATCAGAAATCTGGAGGCACAAGTGGGCCAGCTGAGTAAGAAAGTCAGTGAAACTCCTCCCAGTATTCTCCCAAGCAATACAAAAGAGAATCCAAAAGGAGAGTGCAAGGCCATTGATGTAATCAATATGACCGAATGCACAAGGGAGGAGGAGGACGAAAATTCTAGTGAGGAAGACCTCCTGGGACGTCTCTCAAGCAAGAAGGAGTTTCCTATTAAGGATCCAAAGGAATCTGAGGCTCATATAGAGACCATAGAGATTCCATTAAATCTCCTTCTGCCATTCATGAGCTCTGAAGACTATTCTTCCTCTGAAGAGGATGAAGATGTGACTGGAGAGCAAGTTGCTCAATATTTAGGAGCTATCATGAAGCTAAATGCCAAGTTGTTTGGTAATGAAACTTGGGAAAGTGAACCTCCATTGCTCATCAATGAACTAGATACCTGGATTCAGCAAACTCTACCTCAAAAGAAACAAGATCCTGGCAAGTTCTTAATACCTTGTACCATAGGCACCATGACCTTTGAAAAAGCTCTATGTGATCTGGGGTCAGGGATAAATCTTATGCCACTCTCTGTAATGGAGAAGCTGGGGATCATTAAGGTATAACCTGCCTTGTTCTCATTACAACTGGCAAACAAGTCATTGAGACAAGCTTATGGAATAGTGGAGGACGTGTTAGTAAAGGTTGAAGGCCTTTACATCCCTGTTGATTTCATAATCTTAGACACTAGGAAGTAAGAGGATGAATGCATAATCCTTGGAAGACCTTTCCTAGCCACAGCAGGAGCTGTGATAGATGTCAACAGATGTGAACTAGTCCTTCAATCGAATGGGGAATACCTTGTGTTTAAGGCACATGGCCATCCCTTTGTGACAAAAGAGAGTAAGCATGAAGAGCTTCTCTCAGTTCAGAGTCAAAAAGAGCCCCCACAGTCAAACTCTAAGTTTGGTGTTGTGAGGCCACAACCAAACTCTAAGTTTGGTGTTAAGACCCCATATCCAAACTCTAAGTTTGGTGTTGGGACTATACAACATTGACCTGATCACCTTTGTGGCTTCATGAGAGCCACTGTCAAGCTATTGACATTAAAGAAGCGCTTGTTGGGAGGCAACCCAATTTTATTTATCTAATTTTTATTTTATTTTTATTTTATTGTTATTTTGTGTTTTATTAGGTACATGATCATGTGGAGTCACGAAAAAAAATATAAAAATTAAAAACAGAATCAAAAACAGCAGAAGAAAAAATCACACCCTAGAGGAAGCACAGACTGGCGTTCAACGCCAGTAAGGAGCATCTGGCTGGCGTTCAACGCCAGAACAGAGCATCAACCTGGCGCTGAACGCCAGAAACAAGCAACATTCTGGCGCTGAATGCCAGGAATGTGCCTAAGAGGAAAAGCTAGCGCTGAACGCCAGTAACAAGCATGAAACTGGCGTTCAACGCCAGAAACATGTTACATGTGGGCGTTGAACGCCCAGAATGTGCACCACTCGGCGTTTAAACGCCAGAATGGTGTGCAAAGGCATTTTACATGCCTATTTGGTGTAGGGATGGAATTCCTTGACACCTCAGGATCTGTGGACCCCACAGGATCACCTCAAGATCTGTGGACCCCACAGGATTCCCACCTACTATATTCCCACCTTACCTCCTAATCCTATTTTGTGATGAGTATTCCCCATGTCACACTTCCCAACACTCTTCACCAATCACCTCAATTCCTCTTCCCAATCACTCCCTTCACCACTTACATCCATCCACTCTTCCCCATAAACCCCACCTACCTTCAAAAATTCAAAACCATTTTCCCACCCATTCCCACCCTAAATGGCCGAACATACACTCCCCCCTCTCCCTATATATACCCTTCCATTCTACTTTATTTTTCACAAAACACAACCCCCTCTTCTTCACCTTGGCCGAACCTACATCTCTCCCTCTCTACCATATTCTCTTCTTCTTCTTCTTCTCTTCTTTCTTCTATTGCTCAAGGACGAGCAATATTTTAAGTTTGGTGTGGTCAAAGCATAATCTTTTTTGTTTTCCATTACCATCAATGGCACCTAAGACCGGAGAATCCTCTAGAAAAGGAAAAAGGAAGACAAAAGCTTCCACCTCCGAGTCATGGGAGATGAAAAGATTCATCTCCAAAAGCCATCAAGACCACTTCTATGATGTTGTGGCAAAAAAGAAGGTGATCCCTGAGGTCCCTTTCAAGCTCAAGAAAAATGAGTATCCGGAGATCCGACATGAGATCTGAAGAAGAGGTTGGGAAGTCTTAACCAACCCCATGCAACAAGTCGGAATCTTAATGGTTCAAGAGTTCTATGCCAATGCATGGATCACTAGGAACCATGATCAAAGCATGAACCCGAATCCAAAGAATTATCTCACAATGGTTCGGGGGAAATACTTAGATTTTAGTCCGAAAAATGTGAGGTTGGTGTTTCACTTGCCCATGATGCAAGGAGATGAATGCCCCTACACTAGAAGGGTCAACTTTAATCAAAGGTTGGACCAAGTCCTAATGGACATATGTGTGGAAGGAGCTCAATGGAAAAGAGACTCCAAAGGCAAGCCAGTTCAACTAAGAAGACTGGACCTCAAGCCTGTGGCTAGAGGATGGTTGGAGTTCATTCAACGCTCCATCATTCCTACTAGCAACCGATCTGAAGTTACTATGGATCGGGCCATCATGATTCATAGCATCATGATTGGAGAGGAAGTAGAAGTTCATGAGGTCATCTCTAATGAAATCTACAAAATAGCCGACAAGTCCTCCATCATGGCAAGGCTAGCTTTTCCTCACCTTATTTGCCATCTATGTTACTCAGCTGGAGTTATCATAGAAGGAGACATCTCCATTGAAGAGGATAAGCCCATCACCAAGAAGAGGATGGAGCAAGCAAGAGAGACCCCTCACGGCTCTCAAGAAATGCATGAGGAAGCTTATCATCAAGAAATCCCTGAGATGCCTCAAGGGATGCACTTTCCTCCCAACAACTATTGGGAACAACTCAATACCTCCTTAGAAGATTTGAGCCACAATGTGGAATAATTAAGGGTGGAACATCATGAGCACTCCATCATTCTCCATGAAATAAGAGAAGATCAAAGAGCAATGAGGGAGGAGCAACAAAGGCAAGGAAGGGACATAGAAGAGCTTAAGGATATTGTTGGTCCTTCAAGAAGAAGACGCCACTAAGGTGGATTCATTCCTTGTTCTTATCTCTTTCTATTTTTTGGTTTTTAATGTTGTGTTTATCTATGTTTTATGTCTCTACTTCATGATCATTAGTATGTAGTAACCATGTCTTAAAGCTATGAATAAAATCCATTAATCCTTCACCTCTCTTAAATGAAAAATGTTTTTAATTCAAAAGAACAAGAAGTACATGAATTTCGAATTTATCCTTGAATTTAGTTTAATTATATTGATGTGGTGACAATACTTTTTGTTTTCTGAATGAATGCTTGAACAGTGCATATTTTTGATCTTGTTGTTTATGAATGTTAAAACTGTTGGCTCTTGAAAGAATGATGAACAAAGAGAAATGTTATTGATGATCTGAAAAATCATGAAATTGATTCTTGAAGCAAGAAAAAGCAGTGAAAAAGAAGAAGCTTGCGAAAAAAAATAGGCGAAAAAAATAATAGAAAGAAAAAGAAAAAGCAAGCAGAAAAAGCCAATAGCCCTTAAAACCAAAAGACAAGGGTAAAAAGGATCCAAGGCTTTGAGCATCAATGGATAGGAGGGCCCAAGGAAATAAAATCCAGGCCTAAGCGGCTAAATCAAGCTGTCCCTGACCATGTGCTTGTGTCATGAAGGTCCAAGTGAAAAGCTTGAGACTGAGTGGTTAAAGTCGTGATCCAAAGTAAAAAGAGTGTGCTTAAGAGCTCTGGACACCTCTAACTGGGGACTCTAGCAAAGCTGAGTCACAATCTGAAAAGGTTCACCCAATTATGTGTTTGTGGCATTTGTGTATCCGGTGGTAATACTGGACAACAAAGTGCTTGGGGCCACAGCCAAGACTCATAAGTAGCTGTGTTCAAGAATCAACATGCTTAACTAGGAAAGTCAATAGCACTATCCAAAATTCTAAGTTCCTAGAGAAGCCAATCATTCTAAACTTCAAAGGAAAAAGTGAGATGCCAAAACTGTTCAGAAGCAAAAAGCTACAAGTCCCGCTCATCTAATTAGAATTAATATTCATTGATATTTTGGAAGTTATAGTATATTATCTTCTTTTTATCCTAATTGATTTTCAGTTGCTTGGGGACAAGCAACAATTTAAGTTTGGTGTTGTGATGAGCGGATAATTTATACGCTTTTTGGCATTGTTTTTAGGTAGTTTTTAGTGAGTTCAAGCTACTTTTAGGGATGTTTTCATTAGTTTTTATGTTAAATTCACATTTCTGGACTTTACTATGAGTTTGTGTGTTTTTCTGTGATTTCAGGTAATTCTTGGCTGAAATTGAGGGACTTGAGCAAAACTCTGAAAAAGGCTGACAAAAGGACTGCTGATGCTGTTGGAATCTGACCTCCCTGCACTCGAAATGAATTTTCTGGAGCTATAAAACTCCAAATGGCGCACTCTCAATGGCGTTGGAAAGTAGACATCCAGATATTTCCATCAATATATAATGGTTCATACTTTATTCGGAAAATGACGACGTAACTTGGCGTTGAACGCCAAGTACATGCTGCTGTCTGGAGTTAAACGCCAGAAACACGTTATGATCCGGAGTTGAACGCCCAAAACACGTTATAACTTGGAGTTCAACTCCAAGTAAAGCCTCAGCTCGTGGATAGATCAAGCTCAGCCCAAGCATACACCAAGTGGGCCCCGGAAGTGGATTTATGCATCAATTACTTACTTATGTAAACCCTAGTAGCTAGTCTAGTATAAATAGGATAAGTTACTATTGTATTAGACATCTTTTGACAGTTTAATCTTTTAACTTTTAGTCTTTGATCATTCGGTCTTTTGATCATGGAGAGGGATGGCCATTCGGCCATGCCTGAACCTTTCATTTATGTATTTTCAACAGTGGAGTTTCTGCACACCATAGATTAAGGGTGTGGAGCTCTGCTGTACCTCAAGTTTCAATACAATTACTACTACTTTTTATTCAATTCTCTTTTATTCTTATTCCAAGATATACGTTGCACAACACTTTGATGAATGTGATGATCCGTGACACTCATCATCATTCTCACCTATGAACGTGCGTGACTGACAACCACTTCCGTTCTACTCTAGGCCGGGCGCATATCTCTTAGATTCTCCAACAGAATATTCGTGGTATAAGCTAGATAGATGGCGGCATTCATGAGGATCCGGAAAGTCTAACCTTGTCTGTGGTATTCCGAGTAGGATCCTGGGAATCCAGAAAGTCTAACCTTGTCTGTGGTATTCCGAGTAGGATTCCGGTATTGAATGACTGTGACGAGCTTCAAACTCCTGAAGGCTGGGCGTGATGACAAACGCAAAAGAATCAAGGGATTCTACTCCAACCTGATTGAGAACCGACAGATGATTAGCCGTGCTGTGACAGAGCATTTGGACCATTTTCACTGAGAGGATGAGATGTAGCTATCAACAAGGGTGATGCCTCCAGACGATTAGCCATGCAGTGACAGCGCATAGGACCATTTTCCCGAGACGATTAAAAGTAGCCATTGATGATGGTGATGCCCTACATACAGCTTGCCATGGAAAGGAGTAAGAAGGATTGGATGAATGTAATAAAAAAGTAGAGATTCGAGAGGAGCACAGCATCTCCATACGCCTATCTGAAATCCCCACTATTGATTTACATAAGTATTTCTATCCCTTTTTATTTTTTTATTTATTATTAAGTTTCGAAACCCATGACCATTTAATCTGCCTAACTAAGATTTACAAGGTGACCATAGCTTGCTTCATACCAACAATATCTGTGGGATCGACCCTTACTCACGTAAGGTATTACTTGGATGACCCAGTACACTTGCTGGTTAAGTTGAACGGAGTTGTGTCCACACATAGCCAAGAGCCACAATAATGATTCCATACAACAACAAAGAATACTACATTGATGTGATCACAATTTCGTCCACCAACAAGCTTGAATAACTCTCCTGCGCCTTCTTCCTCAAGTCCTCCTCCATATTGCATTGGGCTTGTAACTTGTTCCCCTTTTCCCGAAGATCATCTCTCTCCTCCCTCAATTTAGCGACCTCCTCCTTCAACTCCTCATGTTTCTGATATATGAGAAGCCTTTCCTCTCTTCAACCCTTGAAGTTGAACCCAGAGAGCTAAGAGGAGTCTTCTCAAAAACATCAAGAAACTTGGTGCACACCGCCGCCGCCCTGACACTCTCCTGAGCCAGAATAGTGAGGTGGTTCCGGACAGAAACATCATCCATACCTATACGGATATGAGTATAGATGTGTTTCCGGACAAATGCAGGAGCATCCACCTTAGCCTCACCTTCAAAAGAAGAGGAAGACTCTAAAGTCTTACGCTTCTTCTTCTCCGGCTCAGGAGAAGGTCGGGGGGGAGGGGGCGGCTGAGAAGAAGCCGAGGAGGAAATAACAATAGGCCGAGAAGGGGTCCCCAAATTTTGAGGAGGAGGAGGAGGAAGAGAGGAGCTAGTTACCCTGGCACCGCCAGCCCTGGCGCGAGATCTTGCCCTGGCCTCCTGGACTCTCTGGTAAGATTCGCTGGAATTCTTGTTCGCCATCTCTGTAAAAGCAATTATTAGCCAAAAAATTGAGACAAGTCGGAAAAACAAGATACAAGTCGGAAACAAAGTATAAAAGACAAGGCTACCTAATTGTGCCTGGACAAAGGACGGCGACCCCTGGAGAAATTTTTTGGTATCCAGATATGGGGCCCTCCCCTACACTTCTCGGAGGAACCCCACAATGGCTGCCTCCACCTCATCCAAGTCATCCAAACCATATTTCTCACAGGGGGAGGCCTCCAACCAATACAGAGGAATGCGAGGAACAGAATTTTCATCCAGAAAAAAGGAGTGGTGACCCTCTACACATTGAACTTTGAAAAAATAATTTTTAAAGTCATGGAAGGATTCATCAAAAATGGTGAAAACTCTCCGACCTTGTATGGCTCGGAAAGACACCCATTGCTGCTTATTATTTAGCCCACTGAAGGGCTTGGTCATATGGAAAAGATAGAAGAAAATCCTCAAAGAGGTCGGAAAATCTAAGGCGTGGCTGATAAACTGGTAAATTTTCAGAAAACCCCAAGAATTGGGGTGAAGTTGGGTAGGAGCAACTCGGTAGTGACGCAAAACAGCTATTTCAAAATCAGAAAATGGAAGAAAAACACCCAAACGGGTAATCATGCTTTCATACATGTAGAAAAAATGAGGGACCTCCTCAGTATCCCTTCCAAAACAAACCCGGTCTTCCAAACCCGGGACCACCAATTCATACTTCGGCTCATCCTCCTCAGAAGTACAAATATGGTGATGAGTGCGAAGGTTGGTGATGAACTCGGCATCGACCAAGGGTTCCTCCCCCAAGACCGTAACATCAACCCACTGAGCAAGAACTTCTACAAAAGACATTTTTTCCTAGGGTATGATGAAAACCTACAAAGGAAAAAGAAAAAAGAATAAAAAACGAGAGTTCCTAAGGGACATGAAATCTAATAACCTACGACGTCACCTTCTCCCTCTCCTAAGAAAATAAAAGGCATGCAGAAGCACTTAATAAAAGGGAAGAAAGAACCAACCTTTGCCTGAAAAGAGGTAGGGAAAGATGAAAGCCTTCAACGAAAGTATCCCACGAACAGATACGAAAGTGTTCCACGAACAGATGAAAAGGGAAAAATTTTAAAAAATCGAAGAAACGAAACAACGAAGGAAGAGGGAAGCATTTATAAGCACGTTAGGGGCATAATGGTAAAAATGGAAGCGGTCATTAATGAATGCACCGTTACCAAGGTAATTAATACCTACGCACACCCCTAACGGACGCGACGTTTGATTAGATGTAACTGTGAAAATCAAAAGTCACGAAGATTCACGTCGGTTGCAAACAAATCACATCGGTTCCCTCACAAGTCAGTTACGACCCCGAATAGAATACTCGAACCCAAATCTCGAAAAGAAAATTGGGCTCGAGTAGGGGCACTGTTCATACCCTGGCCCAATAGTAAAGGCCCAGGTCCAGACAAAAGGCCTAATCCCACGGATTGAGCCTCACCCACCTTAGTCTTACGAAGTCGGCACTCACCACGACCTGTTCTAAAGAAGTCGGGAACGAGGGTTAGCTGGCAGATAAGCACCCATTCAGATGGGTAACTGCCCCTAAAATCTCTCTAACCGCTTCCAGTATCCATATCTTAACCTCCCCAAGATAAAGGGACGGTTAACACCCTAAAAAGGTGGCACTACTCCAACGGTGGTTATTGGTTCACCACTATAAATACACTAACATTCCTCAGGTATCTCTAAGTTCCAATACATTCTAAACCTGCTTAACCTCACGCTGACTTAGGCATTGGAGTGTCTTTGCAGGTACCACCCCCCATTCTTTCACATACACAACTCGGAGGCAGCTCCCAGACGTAAACCAAGTCGGAGACCACGCTCCTCCAACGCTTGGGCCTCACAAACAAGCCCAACCTCCGTCCGGTTCTAGGTAAGCCTCGGAACAAGATGTGAGTATTTTATTTGGGTTGATGAAGTGGAAGAAGAGTTTAAAAAAAATTAAACTGAATGTTGGAAGGAGTAAAAGGAAGAAAAACTTAGATAATGAGAGAATTATAAGACATATAGCTAATTAGCTATGAGGTCATCTGGGATTGAAGAATACTCGAGGATGATAGAAACTTTATTGTTGGTACTTGTAATTGAGATAGCTTTAGTTATATTTATGAATCTGTTCTCATTATTTAGGTGATGGTAGTGTCGTTGTTGCTATATGATGATAAAAGTTAATATTAAAAAATGTTATCTTTGGGTGTGTTGAATGTTAAAATTGTATCCAAAATGAATACGTACCTTGAACATGTGTTGAATGTAATAAAGGCAATCTTTTGTCGGATGAAGTTTTTGCTGTGAGGCGATGGAGATAAACTGAGTCAATGGAGTTAAACTGAAATGTGAAGGTGAAATAGAGATTTTAAGTTTAATAATCTTCGATTTTAAAAAAAATAATAATATTATAATTTCACATCTAATTCTTTAGATAAATACTTAACGTGTCACTTAAATATCTTTGTTAATATCTAAAATGAAGAGTTAATGTTTACACTATTTTGTCAAACGATACTTAATTTATTTTGTCAAAAATAAATGTTGAGATCCATTTTAATAAAAACAAAATTTTTCAAGTGTTAAAATTATTATTTATTTTTATATATTTTTAGCGTATATTTTATATATTTTAACAAATATTTTGTATTGATAAATAACTTTTTAGTAATGATTTGTATACACATTATATAATTCATTTTGTTTAAAATAGATTTTATTAAATAGTGTGAAATTATATCTAATAGTAAAAAATTACTCACTTTTTTTTATGATTAAGTACTGACAGAAAACACAAAAATTGTTAGCTCCTAGACTTTTTCATATTATTTTGTCAGATAAATATTAGAAGATAAACAAAATTTTTCTTTAATCAGTAATTAATTAATAATATCTAAAAATAGAAATTAAAAATTTATTATTAAATTATTCTACTAAAAAATAGTGGATGAATGCAATAAATTTTGCTGGTTTAACTGTTTTAGTTTTGCTTATGACGCAAGAAACACGATATCGGATTTACATTAATTACCTCCCAATTCCGATCTCTCTAGTCTCTACCTCGCCTGACGTGGTTAGTTCTGTTGTTACACGTCACTATCATTCTAGTTAGTGTTGAGTGGACAATTGCAACACTCATCTGTGGTCTTCCGCGCAATTCAAAGTGGCCAACACATGCCGTATACATTTCGTTAATTCCCATTCCACGTCCATCCAAATGGAGAAGAAGCAGAGTAGTGCAGCGGCCATGGGGGTTGATGACTCCTTGAACCCACGAGTCGACGCCGTGAAGCCTTCAAGGACTGTGGCCATAAGCGACCAAGCAAACGCACTGGTTCAAGCTGGCGTCCCCGTTATTCGCCTGGCCGCCGGGGAGCCCGATTTCGACACTCCCGCTCCCATTGCTGAGGTCACCAACTAAACTAACACTCTTTCCATCTTTCCATGTTTCCAATTCTGTGCTGACTCCTCACTCTTAATGGTTATGGTTATGGATAGGCTGGGATTAATGCAATTCGTGAAGGCCATACAAGGTACACCCCGAATGCCGGAACATTACAATTACGCCAGGCTATTTCTCATAAGCTCAAAGGTAAATCTCACCTTCTTTTTCCCTCAATAACAAAACTCGCTATCAGATTATCATAGTGTGCCACAATTGCTGTTGCAGAGGAGAACGGGATCACTTACGCCCCTGATCATATTGTGCTTAGTAATGGAGCCAAGCAGAGTCTTGCCCAGGCCGTTCTTGCAGTTTGCTCCCCGGGAGACGAGGTAACTATTTAATTTCAGCATAATTTTCTTTTTTCCTCTTTTTAATTGTTCTGAGTTTAGCCTAATGCTTGGCCTAGTAGTTCTGTTGCATAGGTTATGATGATGATACCGTGATACATGCTTTAGCAAGATGTAAAGTATTATTTAATAGTTATTAATTTATATTTTTAAATATTAGAATATTTAATTTAATTTTATGTATTTTGTTTTTTATTTATTTAGTTATTAGATCAAATTTTATATTAGTGGGTTTAATTTTTTTTTATTTAAACTAATAAGAGATTATAATTTCTGATAGGACAAGTGAAGTTGAGTGAGTCTCTTTCTTGTTACCTTAGGCTACAGTTAGTTAGTGTTTTTGAGATACATAAATACAGAGACAAATAAACAAAAATATAAAGATACACAAATTTTGTAATGTGTTTAGTAATATACATGACACACATGTATAAATTAAATGTCAATTTTACTCTCTAGGTCTTATCCATTGTGTTTTATACATTGATAATTTAAAAAATAATTAAAAATAAAAAAGTCAAATTTTGTGTCCTATGCATTATGTCTCTTTGTCTCAACTTTAAGGAATAACACTAAATACATGTCTGTACCACTGTGTTTATCCAAATCCGTGCCTCACCAAACAAATGCTATATGTGTACCACCGTGTCTAGCAATTAGTGTCCAGGTCCAACAAACAAACACAATCTTAGGGAATTAGACAGAAGATTGAGTGATTCCTTTTGATTTAATTTTTAAACTATGCTGTTGACAATTTAGGTTAAGTGAATCTCTTTTTTGTTGCATAAGAAAATGGATAAAAAGTAGAATGATTTTCTTTTTAATCTAATTTCAATTTATCTCTTTTATTTTTTTTTTATTTCAATACTTGTCCTTTTTTTTTATGCCTTATTTGGTATCATATGATGTGAAAGAATTTTTCAGGTCATTATTCCTGCTCCATATTGGGTGAGTTACCCAGAAATGGCAAGATTGGCTGATGCTGTACCTGTTATTCTTCCAACATCAATAGATAATCATTTCCTTTTGGACCCCAAACTCCTTCAATCCAAAATTACTCAAAGATCAAGGCTTCTCATTCTTTGCTCGCCATCTAACCCAACAGGATCTGTCTACCCCAAGAAATTACTTCAAGACATAGCCCCATTGTAGCAAACCACCCCAGGCTTCTGGTACACTCTTCATCATGACATCAGTGTTTCAATTTGTTTGACCTTCATAGTTTCATTCAAGATCTTACTTCACTTCATTTCTGTTTTATTCAGATTCTCTCTGATGAGATTTACGAGCATATAATTTATGCACCAGCAACTCATACAAGCTTTGCATCACTACCAGGAATGTGGGACAGAACCTTAACTGTGAACGGATTTTCCAAGGTTGGTCGGTAAATAATGTGGTGTTGTCTTTCTAGTAGAGTTGTATTTGTATCTGCAATATCCCCACCATCCTGGCTTTTTAGTGTCAGTTTTTGGTCTTTGTTTTGTTGATCTGTTGCCAGATGATGTATATTACTATATTTCATAGGCCTTTGCAATGACTGGATGGCGGCTTGGATATATTGCTGGTCCAAAACATTTTGTTGCAGCATGTGGAAAGATTCAAAGTCAGGTATGCAGCAGTTTTCTGTTAGGCCATGTTTTTCTGCACAATATCATATCTCATGATTTCCTTCTGATATGCTACATACATACAATAGATTATTGGTTTTTTATCAGATTTTCCATCTGGAAGTAAAAAATCAGGGGGATATCCTATCATTCATTTGGAATTAGTTGAGACAACTATGCTGTTTGTATTATATGCCTTATATAATGGCTGATGCATCCTATTGAATTCAGTTCACTACAGGGCCCAATAGCATAGCTCAGAAAGCTGGAGTTGCAGCGTTAGGACTAGGCTATGCTGGTGGGGAAATTGTAGCTAATATGGTGAAAGCATTTCGGGAGCGCCGAGATTTCTTGGTTAAAAGTTTTAGGGAAATGGAGGGTCTTAAAATATCAGAACCCCAGGTTTGAGAAAACTCAATTATGTATTTGTTAATTCCCTAATAGTTATTCTCTTTGTTCTGTCTCTTCCTAATATGTTTGTTGTTCTGCTTCATAAATGTGTACTCTTTCTTCCCACATGCAGGGGGCATTTTATCTATTCATTGATTTAAGCTACTACTATGGAAGAGAAGCTGAAGGATTTGGTAGAATTGATGATTCGGAGTCCCTTTGTCGATATCTTTTGGATAAGGGCCAGGTAAATTCTTTTTAATGGCCTTTATTGTTTATTTGAGGAACATATTAGCCAAGTTATAAAACTTGCATGGAGTTTCCATGTTGCCAGTGAGGTAAACATTATTTATTACGTTTTTTGGTGTTTTGGATTGCAGGTGGCCTTGGTGCCTGGGAGTGCATTTGGAGATGATACTTGTGTTCGGATATCATATGCAGAATCCCTTACTATCCTTCAAGAAGCTGTGGAGAGAATTAAGAAAGCACTCGCCCCTCTCAGCTCTGCTGCACTCCGTTAAAACCCTTGCTTTGTTGTTCTAGTGGGTTTATTTTAGTTTAAGTTCGGCATTGTATATATGTCTCTATTCTGAAAATAATACGCTACGGCTATTGAAGCTGCGGCAAACACCACCCAATAGAAGGCATTGTGCGAAATTTATTCATCTGCCTCTGAAGTTTGGACTGAAAAGTACGAGATCGAATAACAATGAATACAGTTTTACATCATTTCTAAACAAGGAGAGATAGGTGTCTTTACTAGACTTCCATATCTACTGGAGTAAAATTCTTGTTTGCTTCTTTTATTATTAATAGAAGATGGTATTTTGGCATTAACTACAATAATAACTGCTCAAACAATGCACAAGTAAGCAAGTTAAGCAACAATTAATTAAAATTTAACACGTAATGTAGCTAACATAGTAATAGTTAGTCTTTTATATATCATGTGAAGTTGGAATAATTTTTAGCTTTTGTCTAAGACTAAATTTTAGCACTTTTTTGTTTTTGCCAGGATGGGTTGGAGGACAACCTCCAACCATGGACATTATAATATCACAATACTCACGCACAGTCGCATACTACGCATTTACACACACAACATTAAGGTTCTATCCACTAAATCTTAGCTTTATTACCTTCAATATTAAAAAAAATGATTAGTAGAAATAACAGTATGGCACTTTTGTTTATTGGATCATCACTAAACAAAATAGTTCCTGACGTTATCCCGAGCAAAACCCCAATTACAAAATTAGCTGAGATTAGCTGAGTTTTCTTATAGTAGGACTTGTTAAACCAGAAGGCTTTTACGGTTTTACCCCAAAGGCTCAAGAACATGTGCTATTGGACATCATACCCCGAGAAGTACAGCCCAATTTGTGTTTCGTAAAGGCCCGTAACATGTTGTGCCGTGTTCTATTGTTTCTCTCGTTGGCGTGTAGATTAATACAGTGTTTGATAAATTGGCCCAGCTATATTTTATTCAATGGCAAAAACTTCTATTCTAGTTATATTCGTTGACCCAAAAAAATCCGGTTATATATTCCTCTAGTATTTCTTGACGTGGCTTGGGACCGGAAAAAAAAACGATACGGAAAGAAATAGAATCATCAATTAACTAATTTGGCATGTCATATTTTTCGATTAAAAATGTACTTTGCATACGATTTTCACACGCCAACAAGGTGATGATGATTATATTACTTACTAATTACCACAAATTATGTCTCACCTTATTAGATTGAATTCCGTGAATGGAGAGGGCTTGAAAGTTTTGATTGAAAGTTTCCTGCTCAGGAGGCAAAGCATGCAGCACAAGCAATAACGAAAAACAGTGTAGCAAGGAAAACGCAACCTTAACCCGTTACCCTTAATTCCCATATTCGGATATTCCTAATATACGCGCACGTTTAACCTTCTCCTTTCCCCCTTCATGCACATTGACTTTAACTTGAAGACAATCAACCTTCTTCATCCACCTTTTCTCTTCCAAAGGACTACCTTTGCTTATATATAGATGAACCCAAGTTATTGGAGCCAGAAAGAACGAAGAAGCTAGCCTTATTATTAACTAAGTGATATCGACCATCATGGATTCATTCAATGTTGAAAATGCACCCGAGATTGTGTTCTTTGATTTGGAAACCAACGTGCCCAAGAAGGGTGGAGAACGGTTCTGGGTGTTGGAGTTTGGAGCCATTGTTGTGAGCCCCCACAAGCTCACGGAGGTTGAGAGCTACAGCACCTTGATCAAACCCGAAGACCTATCCGTGGTGCCAGTGAGGTCCAGCAGAAGCCACGGAATAACTCGCGCTGCTGTGGAGAAAGCTCCCTCCTTTGAGGACGTTGCAGACAGGATATTCAGCATTCTTGATGGCAGGGTCTGGGCTGGTCACAACATCCAGAGATTCGACTGTGTTCGTATCAAAGAATCCTTTGATCAAATTAACAGGCCTGCGCCTATCCCAATTGGAATCATCGATTCTTTGGGTGTTCTAACTGACAAGTTTGGGAGAAGAGCCGGTAACATGAAGGTACATGCAAAACATGAAGCTACATTCATTCTTATCACATGTTCTTAACCAACATTATTTATATTATGGGGCAGATGGCAACGTTGGCTTCTTATTTTGGCTTGGGTCAACAAAAGCACAGGTATGCTATTTGCATTTCTACTTCTAAATATTTTGTATTAGTTCCTTTTGTGTAAAACTTGAATGATATATGGATTTGTGGTGGCTTGTTTTGAAACAGGAGCCTAGATGATGTTCGCATGAACTTGGAGGTTCTTAAGCATTGTGCTACGGTGTTGTTTCTGGTGAGTGTTTACAAAATTAGTAAATTAACTTTGAAAACAAACGCAAATATGAATTACAGGAGAATGCATGATGATGGTTCTTACACATTTAATTTGTTCATGTTTTGGGGATGTCAGGAATCAAGTCTGCCAAGCACATTGCATAGCAACTGGAATGGGTGCTCGAGTTCGACCATTATGACTCGAAGCAGAAGTTATGGGAAATCGCCCTCCAGAGAAGACACAAGCAGAAAATCTCCTCCATCTTCTTTATTAGGATATCAGAGGACAGTACCCTATGCCAGGGGAAGTTTAGGAAAGGTTTGTTTAATTTTATATTGGAATACTCAATTCATTTTGATCATATATGTATATATGCTGTAATGAGAATGAAAATGTTTTCAAATGCAGATGGCTGAGAGTGTGAAGGGCCTAGTCTCTAAAGCCCAAGGGCAACCAACTATTAACCAAATATTAAAGCATTCTCATTCACTTCTAAGATGATGGAAGCCTCTTTCAGAATGTATGTGACTCACCAGATTAGATTGACTGACTAGTGACTACCTTGTGAAAAAGGCCTCACATTGTTGGAAGGAGGTTAACTAAGGCCACCATCATGTCTTTCTAAGATGTTCAAGATCCCTAAGGGAAACCATGATGTGGCACCACACAAATTCATTTGTACATAGATTGATCATTCATTCATTTCAAAATTCTTGAAGCACCTCTCTTAAAGTGAAAGCTGCTTCCAAGTTGTAATAATGCACTTATCCGTATAAAAATCATGTTAATCCTATGAAAAAGTGCTATATCATATTGTAGACAAATATCACACAAGTCGAACTCCAAACGCTTTTTCTGTTACACAATAATAGGTATATGCTTTTATAGTACAGAACCCAAATTGCACTTATTCCGCTGTCCCACTATTATTCTACATAAAGTATGTGTGAGCAGGAATATCTATACATGACCTATGTTACAACATGGAAAGATAAGATTTTATCGTCACGAACAATGTAGAGTCACAGTGGTTGGTTCAATTTGTGGCCAATCAAACCCAACTTGTTATTAGCAATCCAGTTTGCAGTCAATAGCTTCTGCAACAGTCAAGAAGACCCTCCAATTCTCTTGATCACTTGCCACCTTGGATTGGCAATGGCTAACAGAGAAATTTATAGCAGTTGGTAACACAATATAATGAACAATGTAAAACCTGAAAGCAAATGGAATATCTGCCTTACCTGTTTCCCACTTGAAACCAGACTCTTATGAAGTTCTCTAGAGAAGCAATTCCTGAGGTGTCAATGATCACAAAATCTACCATCATAATTAAAGTGGTGTGTTGCTCATTGCCCTGTGCTGCTGCTTCATGAGTGATCCATTTCATGATCCTTAATTAAAAACAAAATTTGCTGAGATGAGTTTTAAATGCTTATTGGAAGTTGCTAAATACCTTTCTCTGACAGAGTTGGCATTAGAAAAGCAACGCAAGGGAGACTTAACACGAATGATTCCATCCCCAGGAGTGTTAAGACTTATGACCTCCAATTGATATCAATGCGATCTTTGCAAATATAATCTTCTTAATTTAGTTTCACTCATCTACTAGTAATATATTAAAAAATAACTGTTTTTTACATTGACCATGTAAATAGTCAACCAAAACAACAGATATAATTAGATAAATGTGTAAAATATTTTACTTTGTATTACATATTTTACATTGTATTAAAATTAAACTCTACTTTTTTAATTTTAACTTTTCATATTCTCTTACTCTATATTTTTATGTAGGTTACCCTATTACTTTCAATATTAATATTAATTCTTTTTAATAGGTATAAATTTAATTAAAATCTAATTCCTTCTCTTCTCTTTTTATACTTATTACCAATAACGGATCCAAAAAATTTTAACAATGGGACAAAATATATATAATATAATAATAATTTTTATAATAAAATTATTATGTGTATATAAAAGTGAACTATTAAATTATCTATTAACTATTATGTATATATATACATACATGTATTTTTTAATTTATTTTTAATGTGTATTTTGTATTTCAAATATATATTCTATACAGGAAGTTCTTTTCTACAAACAGATAGCATGATTATTATAATTATATTTTGTTATTGTAAAATATGATTAATCTTCGAAATATCTAATTTACAAATTAAAATACTAAAATAATAATTTAAAATAATAATATATAATTTAAAATTCTATTTTTTAGATTTTTATTTTAAAAAAATCAAGTAATATTTTTCTTAACAATAAATATATATATATATATCACTAAAAATTATTTAAAAATTTATTTTTCATATAATTATAAATCAACTCTTACCGATATTCATAATTAAGAAAGTTCTTTCAATTAATGTAGTTGCTACGAAAAAAAATAAAGCTAATTTTAAAAGAAGATAAATAATACTTTTTTAAGTTGATTTCTAACAAAGAACACTAATCTCATTTAAATTGATAATTGATTATTCTAATAGACATCTAATATAAAATTTTTGAATTAATTATTATGTACCAAAAGTTGAGTAAAAAATTACCGTGGGGTCTAATTTAATAATTTAATGAGGACAAATAAATATTATTATCATATACTACTTAAAAAATTTTCAAATTGTAGTGGGGCGCTTGCCCCGCACTCAATAACGTAAATCCATCTGTGCTCATCACTCATTTTATATTTATTATATAAATTAATATTCACTTCACACATTTTTTTATCTCCTTTCACATAATCTTATACATTTTTCTCTTTCTCCTTTTTCTCTCTATTCTTACTAAATTTTTTGCACAATTAGAATTTGGTTGATAACTATCATTTTTATTTTTATTTCTTTTAATTTACTAAACGTATGTATTAAGTGATTGTGTGATTGTATTTATTAATTTGTTTATTTCTTTATGTAATTATGTTCATGAGTTATATAGAGTTTTAGTCACGTATGTATCACTCCTTTTTTCTTTTAATAATTTATATTTTTTAATCTTATTTAGTTATAAAAATATTATTGAAAATACATGTTCTCATAATTCATGAAAAATAAAATTAAAAAAATTGAATATCATTTTTCATTATCAAAACATTAATAATATTTACTATATAAATCAATATTCACTTTACCCATTTTTTTTATTTTCTGTAACATAATTTTATACCTCTTTTTGTTTTTTTCTCTTCATTTTTATTAATTTTTTGCACAACTAGAATTTGATTGATGACCATAATTTTTTTTCAAATTTGTTAAATGTATGTATTAAGTAATTGTATTCATTACTTTTTCTATTTCTTTGTGTAATTATATTCATAACTCATAAGTTATATAGTGTATTTGTCGTTTATATATCACTTTTTTTTTCAATAATTTATATATATTTTTAAGGGCAATTTATCCAAATAAATAAATTGAGTGAATCCTTTACCTAAATACACAAAATGAAAACTTGTTACGTGCATGTGCATTTTTACTATTATGTAAATCATGATAGCCAACCACGGTTTCTAATTTCTACGTAAACCGTTGCTACCAGTGATGGATTATGGTTGGAACACATTAGGCATAAATCGTGGTAGCCTCCCACGGTTTATGAAGGCAGCAAAATATACATAAAACCTGGTGACCAGCAACAGTTTATGAAAGAGTTCGTATGGTCATAAACCTTAGTTGGTTGCAAAGGTTTATGAGGAGTGAAATTCTATATATATGTGTGAGAGAGATTGAAGCTGCACAAGAGATCATCGTCACAATGGCAAGTGAGGAAGAGAGTTTTCTTGCCTTAGTGCATTGTTCTGGGAAAATCCAAAAAAGAAAAAGATATGGTGTGAAGTTCACTGACAGAGAACCACTAAGTATTTTCATCAGTTCATCAAGCACTTTGTGAGATTTGAAAAACAGCATCTTGCAGAAGCTTGGGGTGTTTAGTAGCAAGTGGGTGAAGAAGCTATTCTACAAGATTCTCATCACAGTTGTCTCGACCGATGTTAAGTATGATACCTTTGTGCTAGCAGCTGATGAAGATATTAGGGTTCTATTCCATTGTGTTAGGAGTTTTCCAGAGGTCAGAATACACGAGTTGTTCGTGAAGTTGGAGGTTGGTGTCGATAGTTCTGGGGCATCAGCTCCAGCACATAGCTCGACTGCCGCGGGCGGTGCGTCTAGTTCGATGCCTACGGTGAGACCATCCGTTCCACTGGTAGCATTCCCTTCATTCGCGGCTGATTTAGATCAAACAGAGGTTGTTGGTTCTGTACCTTTGGAGAATGCAGGGGTCTTTGAGCAGGCGTATGAAGTGGGCACCGGTGGTGGCTTGCTACCTGATATGCAAGGCTTTGGAGAACCTGATCGAGTAGAGAATGCAATGTGTGACGATGACTCTGACCAGGAGCCTGTAGATATCATTGGGGACAGCGATGATGACACAGGTGCCAATCCACATGCACAACATGGGCCTTCAAGTTCTGGCACTCAGCAGTATCCTCCACACTTCTCCACACTAAACTTGGAGGCTCTGGGTCCACAGGCGGACTGTGGTCCTACAGTTGGGGGATCTTCTACATAATTTTAGATTGGGCAATCATTCCAGAATAAAGATGAGGTTGTGCTGAGTGTGAAGGACTATAGCATCCGCCGAGGTGTTGAGTACAGAGTCATCGAATCAGATCATCTTAAGTATCATAGAAAATGCAAGGAGTTTGGCAAGGGTTGTACTTGGTTGATTTGCGTAGCGTTGCGTGCACGAAAGGGCACTTGGGAGGTTAGGAGGTACAACAGGCTACACACTTGCTTGACAACCTCTATTTCCAGTGATCACCATCAGCTGGATTACCACATTATCTGTGTGATGATTCTTTCGTTGGTTAAGGCAGATGCTGTGGTGACGGTAAAGGTATTGCAACAAGCTACAGAAGCCGATTATGGTTTCAAGCCTAGTTACAGGAAGGTTTGGATGGCGAAGCAAAAGGCAGTGGCACAAATATATAGAAATTGGGAAGAGTCGTATGCGGAGTTGCCACGTTGGATGTTAGGGGTACAGTCAACCATGCCTGGGATAGTTACTGTGTTGAAGACCTCTCCTGTTTGGCTTGGGGGTGAGGTTGATGAGTCCACGGTGTACTTTCATCGACTTTTCTGGACATTTTCACCCTGTATCGAGGCATTCCGGCATTGCAAGTCCCTCGTGAGTATTGACGGTACCCACTTGTATGGCAAGTATGGAGGGACGCTACTGCTGGCGATAGCACAGGATGGAAACTCGAACATCCTCCCGATAGCCTTCGCCCTTGTGGAGGAAGAAAACGCAGAGTCATGGTCATTCTTCTTGTCCAACCTACGAGCGCATGTGACGCCACAAGAGGGTATCCTTGTTATCTCTGACAGGCATCATGGCATCAAGGCAGCACTATAGGCCCTTGAGACTGGATGACTGCCTCCACGTGTTTTTCGAGCGTACTGTATTCGTCATGTGGCTGTGAATTTTGCCCTTACCTTCAAAGGTAAGGATGCAAGGAGGATGTTGGTGAATGCTGCCTACACAAAAACTGAAGTAGAGTTTTATTATTAGTTTGACATCATGTGGACTGAGAATCCGGTAATGTGTGACTGGGCCAACCGGATGGAATACGACAAATGGACCCAACACGAGGATAGTGGTAGACGGTTCGGGCACATGACAACCAACATTAGTGAATGTGTGAACTTCGTGTTAAAGGGAACTCGCAACCTCCCGGTCACATCGTTGGTTAAGTCAACTTACAGGAGGCTTGTTGAGCTATTCGTGGTCCGCGGACAGACAGCAGAAGCACAACTCGGATCTGGGCATGAATTTTGTCAGGCGTTGGTCAAGGCTATTGATCGGAACATAAGAGACTCAAGGTGCTTCACCGTGACCTTATACGATAGGCACCAATCGGAGTACACTGTGGCCGAGACTAGGGATGGCAAGCGGGGAAACCCGCCCCGTCCCGCCCCGCCCTGCCAGAAGCCCGCCCCGCCCTGCCTAGTGAGGCGGTCTTAGAATCCTAGCCCGCCCCACCTAACTGCAGGCTGGCGGGCTAAGCCCGCCAAAGCTCCTCTTTTTTTTTATTATTAACTACTAAGTAATATATATAATTTCACAACCATATTAATAAATTTATAATTTCTAATGGCATAAAAAATTATATTTTTTATATTAACAAACATTAAAGTCTTTGTAATTATGAATATCTAATAAACATAATTATAAACCAAATTTTCATTCAAAATATAAGTATAAATATTCTCTCTAAAGCAAAATAAACATAATCCAAAACATAATTATAAATATTGTCTCTAAAATAACATAAACATAATTCAAAACACTCAATTTTTATCTTCATACTCTTGTAAGTTAGGTTGGAGGAAATTAGGTTTTGGCAAAAAATTACAAAAATACCCCCTAACTAAAAAAAACCTTAGCCCGGTGGGGAAGCCCGTCCCGCCCCGCCAAAACTCGTGGTTTAAGCGGTGCGGGTTAGGCGGACTTTTGCTATTTGGCGGTCCCAATTTTCCAGCCCAGCCCGCCTTTTTTGGCGGATTATGCGGGCCGGCCCGACGGGTTTAGGCCCGTTTGCCACCCCTAGCCGAGACAACACTGACCGGGAACTTCTCGCTGGGTAGCTACAGAGTTTTTCTTAAGGATCACACCTGCGACTGTGGCCACTTTCAGGCGCTCCATTATCCTTGTTGCCACACCATTGCATGTTGCGCCTACTCGCGCCTTAATTGGGCGTCATATGTTCACGAGGTGTATCGTATACTGGGCCAACTATCATTCCTGATCCTAACATGAGACGTACAAAGGAAGGTCGTCCGAAGGCAACCAGGATCCGTGGTAGTATGGATCAGTCTGTGGAGAACCAGCCGAAGCGCTATGGGCTATACCGTCAGCCTGGGCATACGTAGAGGAACTGTGACTAGCGAAGACATGCTACTGGAGGGGATGCTTAGATCTCATTACGTTTATTGGGTCGTCGTTGTTGTTTAAGTTGTATTAGGCACTCTTAATTTGAGTAATGTAAGGTTGGTTAAGTCAATGAATGTCGACATGTTTGTTTAGTGTACTAAATTCATCTGAGTAAGTCCGTTTATTATATATGTTTAATTAAATCACTTTTATATGTTTGTTTATGTATTTATACTACTTAACATGTAAACCTTGGGAAGCTAAGGGGTTTAGTTGAAGCCATTCTCTTCATAAACCGTGGGAGGCTACCACGGTTTATGCCTAATGTGTTCCAATCATAATCCGTCTCTGGTAGCAACGGTTTATGTAGAAATTAAAAACCGTAGTTGGTTACCACGGTTTACATAATAGTAAAAATACACATGCATGTAACAAGTTTTCATTTTGTGTATTTAGGTAAAAGATTCATTCAATTTATTTAATTGGGTAAATTGCCCTATTTTTAATGTTATTTATTTGTAATAAACTAATAATATTATTAAAAATACATATGGTCATGATTCATAAAAAATAAAATAAAAAAATTAAATATTATTTTTAATTATTAAAAAATTAGCATTTTTAAATTTTTTTTAGTTTTTATCTCTCAATCTTAGTCTTTTTATCTTTGTTTCCCTTTCAAACGCTATCTAATAGAGTTTGATTATTGCATTTGTTGCCCACTTTTTAGACATCTTGACTATTTCAACCTCAAAAAACAGCAGTAGCACCGACGGATGCTGCCACTGCCACCCAAATACATGGACCAAACTTTAAAAAGTTCAAAAAAAAAATGAAAAGTATTCCTTTCTAACACCGTGTTAATATCGGATCTTAACTCTGTAATTCGGCTCTAAACAAGACTAAACTAAACTCATTTATTTTTATATCCTTGAATTTTACTCCTATATAAGAAGGTGCCTTCTATGGTACCTATCATCTTATTGTACCTATGGTGACTACAAAGAAGTTTACCAATTAGTTGTGGACATTTGGTAACTGAAAGCGTATCACTAAAAGTGTTGCTTAAAGAGAAAGTGTTACCCTTAATCGTTAACTTGGCTCTGATACCAAATTTTTAATTTGGATTTTTCTTTTAATTTCTTTTTCGAAATTTCTATTTGTATAGGTGCTTTATAAAAAGTATTGACCATAATTTTTCAATCTTGTTTTAGTTTATAATATTCTTTTTTGCATGGATTATTGTATATAAAATCTTTTATCTGTTTATCTTTTTCTTTAATATAATTTCTCAAATCCTCAATAACTTCTTTTATTTCTTTACTTTCTCCTGTTTCTAAGTATCTGTTTAATTTTTCAATTTCCTTCTCCATTTTTTCTTTTAACAGCTTTAATTTTTTTAAATCATAATATGGTGTTCCAGGCAGTGGTGGAGCTTAGTTCAGACAAGGGGTGGCCATGGCCCCCCCAAACTTTTATTAAAAAAATTAGTAATACTTTTTTAAAAAATAAAAAATAGTTCAGTTGGCTCAAATATTTTATTATGACTTAAAATACCTAAGTTTAATCTTCATCTCTTGCTTTTATTGCACAATAATTTTTAGTTTTAAACATTCAAAATATATTGGATTTGGAATGAATTGAGTGTATTCGCATTTCGCAGCTCTCTATTCAATAAGCAACACTCCCTTTACCTTTGAGTTCAAATATAAAAAATTAGGTATTTTTTATTTATGTAATTTAATATTATTTTATATTTTACCATTTATTTAATTTAATTTTTTATATGATAAAAAATATTAGAATATTCAATAAGTATTAATATTATTGTATGCGTATAAATTGATAAAAAAATTTAATAAATATTATAAATTTTAATATTTGTTCTTCTAATTTCTTTTTTACATATTTTACTGGATATATATTCAAATTTTTATATAAAATAGTCATAAAAAATCAAAGAGTTAATGATGCATTTTTTAAGAGGAAGGCTAATATTCAAAAAGGAAAACATATAACTTTTATAATATCAACATTTGTAGATAGTTCTTCTACTTTATTGAATCACGAAAAAAGTAAGATACAACCTTCAAAAGTTTAAAGAGTTACGTCTGATGAGTTTGGCCTTAATTCTTTAGAACGATACCCTGAAAAATGGTTTTAAATTTGGCAATATTACCCAAATCAGAAAGATGAGGTTAGACGAGCTTAGTTTAAATGAGATTCATATCAAAAGCATCTTGACAATTATCTTCTATCTGGCCCCCCCAAAATTTCGTTTCAAGCTCCGCCACTGGTTCCAGGCATTTATAAATTTTTTAAGTTTAGCTCCAGCTTGTTTATATTTGTTCTTATTTCTATCCTTTTTATTATAAGGTCATTAATTTCGAATTGAAGATTATTTAATTCTCTTTTATATTCCTTTATTTTACTTTTTAATTTTTTCGCCCTTTTTCTTTTTATTTTATTTTCTGGTCTTTCAATCTTTGTATACTTCATTAGTTATCTTAGAATTTCTGCAAATTCTATCATCGATTCATCATTATTTTCTAGAGATTCTATTAATTTTTCTAACACTTCAACTTCTCCTTTCAATTTGTCATAGATTATTTTTAGAGTTTCAAATGCTCTTTGATTTATTTCAGAAAACTGTAAATAATTCAACCGATTTTTTCTTTCAAAGAGCTCTTGTTTCTTGTCTTGATAGGTTACATATATTTTCTCTTTATTTATTGTCATAACTTAGTGTTTAGGGTTTCATTTAATTTTTCGACCTTTTTTGTTAATTCTTTTATTTCAGAATTTTCTTCTTTAATCTTTAACTTAGATAAACTTAAAGGGCTATTAATTTTGGATTCTCTTATTTGAAAATTCGATGAAACTAATTTTCCTGATGGTTCTTTTAGTAAAAGAACTGGGTTTTCAATAGCTTTATATTTTGGTATTTCTGTTTTTACAATTTTCTGAAATAATTCATCGACATAAATTCTTTCTCTGTTTTTAAATATTATACTATGATGGCTATTTGTTAAAGCATAATTTATTGCATATGTAATTAAAAATGGTTCATCGTCTTGTTCCATTAGATTCTTTCTGTGAAATTTATAAGCCAAACTTATAGATCTTCCAAGATTTTCAGTTGATAAAGGTATAGCATATCCAAGATGGGCATTGAATTTAACATTTACGTTTGCCAAGTTTCCATGAACAATTCCAATTATTTGATCTATTGGGTCATCAGTAATTCTTTTGTCACAGATTGCTAAGCTTATTGGTGAATTAATTCCTTTCATGTATGTAGATTTGATTAAGACTTGTATAGTACTAATATGAATCCATCCAATTTTAGATCTTTTTTGTTGATCCTTAATTTTCTCAATCTGTTTACTCAATTCTTCATCATTTATCAGAGCTATTTCAAGTTCTCCATTAGTAGATTTTATCTTTATAGGGGCTTCAAGTTGAATTTTTCCATAGTATATTATATTTTTTCTATTAAAAACTTCTTTTAAAAGATTTTGTTTATTAAAATTTTCATTTGATTTGAGATTTAATTCTGTTTTTAGAACAGCTTGTTTTTCATTATCTAATAAGGCAGATAGTCTATAATAATCAGATTCTTCCGTTAATTCTAGACTTTCTAAATAATTCATAACTATGAGATTAAGATAAAGGCGTACCTTTCTGGAGAAAAACTTCCTTTATTTAGAATATTTTACATAAGATGTTTTTATCTCCAGAGGGGAGATTGTAGATACTAACTCCAGAGGGGAGTTTAGAATTGGTTTTTCCTAAGGGAATTCTTCTTCAAACTATAGAATCGCCTCGGCCGCTTCCTCCTTGCTCTTCCTAGCATATGAGTACTCTTAGCCTTCTGCTTTCTATTGTTTGATGCCTTCTACAATTGCCTAAGCAACCTATTTATAATGGTTGGGTCTGATAGACAATTCCCATCCTTACCCTTCTTATGACGTCATTGCTTACGTCATTGTTTATTATCTTGCACCAGCTACATTGTTGGTGCTCTATGACCTAAGCGCTTACGTCACTATGCAATAATGTTGAGAGATGCTTCAGATGTGCTGCCCTCCTCTTTCATCATGTGACCTTCAGATGCGTTGTCTTCTTCCTTTATCATGTGGATTGATTCCGTTTTATTATTGCTTTCTTCAGATAACTCTGAGACACATAGCTGGCACTTGTGGTCTTCTCTGTCTTTTATCAAATAGCAGAGATTCCTCTTTATCCCTTCGGGGAGCTTTTCTAAGAGTCCAGATAAGTTGTAGAATGCTGATTCAAATTCCACTAAGAGTCTCATCTCTCTTTCTTCAATTTCATTCCTTTTACTGGACACAAGCAAAGTATTTCTGCTTTTATAATTGATTCTTGTGTGAGATTCCCTTGTTATCTTTTGAGTTCTTTCGAAGACCCTTGCTAGTGTGCTGGCTAGCTTCCTTCATGACTGTAGATTGTTAAATCTTGAACTTGATCAATTGGTTGAAAATTTCCTGGGAAGACGGACATGAAGATCACTTGATGTGCTGGAACCAAGCATTCTTCTTCTTCATTAAAAATAGGTTGACTATTCGTAAATTTTAGGGATATATCCCTTGGATTTACGTTGTCAATCATATTTTTAAATCTTTTTACTGCATCAATAAATCCTGCAGGAAACTCACTAATAATTTTCAAATCATTAAAAATTAAGATTGTATCAATTAATCCATACTGGAAAAACTGATAGGTGTCAGATGGGGAAGCCTCTGGAAATATAACCAGCTTTGTTAGCTGTTCTTTGGCAATAGGATAATATCCCAAGATCGCCCTCTTTTCTGCAGTCCAATTCAAGACTATGTTAAGGGTTTCTCTGAGATTTGATCTACAAACCCTTTTCTTTTCCTTGATTTCAGCCCTTGTAGGAATGTTTCTTATTATCCCTGTTCTCTGGGTTTGAATTGGAGCTTTATCTGCTCTTTTTAGGGTTTGCTCTGGATGAAGAGCTTCATATTCTCTAAATGATTCCTTTGCCTCTTCCAGTGTTAAAAACCCTCCTTTATGAATTATCCTTGATTGCTGTGTAAATGGTGCTGCTTTTTCCCAGGCATCATATACTCCTTTCATGGGGCCATTATAAATTACATAATATTTTTTATCTTGGGTGGATTTTTTGATAATTTCAGCAATTGTTTTATTTTCTAGAATTTTTTCCTCACCTGATTTGTCCACCACGCTTAGCTGGCTGAACTCTGATGGTTTTGGTTGTTGTGTTGATTTCATTGCTTCGATGGCCTTCTTGAGGGATTGGATCTGTGTCCTTATTTGCTGACAATACTTGCATTTTTCGAGTTCTTGTTCGTATTTTTGAATTTCTTGATTTAATGTGTTGTAGACGAACTCCATTCTCTTGTTAATGTATCTACAATAACATTTTTGTCACCCTTAATATATTCAATTTTTATTGGATATTGTAACAAAAATAATTGCCATCTTACCAATCGTCCATGATTATAATCAACTTTCAAATTATATCGTATGAAACCTGTTAAATAACTTGAATCTGTCCTTAATGTAAATTCTTTGGGTAGTAAATCAATTTTCCATTTCTTAAGAGATTTAATTGCTGCTAGAGTTTCCCTTTCATGAGTAGTATATCTCTGTTCTGTTGGAGTAAAAGTTCCTGAAATATACCTGCAAAGTAATTCCTTTGGGGGATATTTAGAATCTAGTGATTCTTTTTCTTGTTCCAAACTTTTTATAGCTTTCTTAGCTTTTAGACATCCTGACCAGGTTATGTCTGAAGCATCTGTTTCTACTATTAAGTAGTCATTTTCTTCTGGAATATAAAATTCTGGAAGTTTTTCACATAATTCTTTAATTCTTTGAATTTGTATGCTATCTTTTTCATCCCATTTCCATACTTTTTTAGTACTTATTTTTGGAAATAAGCTTTTAGTGTATTCTGTTATATTCTTTAAAAATCCCTGATCAGAAATATAATTTATACACCCTAAAAATCTTTGTAATTGTTTTCTATCTTCTATTTTATTAGGAAATAAATTTACCTTTTCTAGAACATTTGGTTGAAGTTTTAGCTTTCCTTGAGTAGATAGAATTAATCAAAGGAACTCTATTTCTTGATTTGCTATTCTTGCTTTCTTTTTACTAAGAACTAATCCTTTTTCCTTGCATCTTTCTAAAACTATTAATAATTTTTGAAGATGATCTTCTTTATCCTGTTTTGTAAAAATTAGTATATCATCAATGTATACTAAAACAAATTCATTTAACTCTTTTAGATTTTCTTCCATAAATATTTGATAAATACCTGGGGCTTGCTTTAATCCGAATGGTAATACATTCCATTCATAAAGCAACACACTTGTTGATTCCTTTGTTGGGCAAGTAAAAGCAGTTAATTTCTTTGTTTCTTCGTCTAAACGAAGTTGCCAATATCCTGATTTTGCATCAAGAGATGAAAACCAAGTTGCTCCTTTGATTTTTTCTAAAATAGAATCTTTTCTTGGAAATTTATGAGCATCACCAATAGTTGCTTCATTCATTTTCTTATAGTTTATTACCATTCTTCGTTTTCCCCTTTTAATTTCATTATTGTTTTCAACGTAAAAAGCTGGAGTCGCATGAGGACTTTTACTTAATCTTATAATTCCTTTTTCCAAAAGGTCTTTACACTCTAATGAGAACTCTTCTCTATCTCTCGCGGAATAAGGAATTTTATTTGGGACATTTATCTCTTTTGTGGGATCTTTTAATTTAATGCTTACTAATTCGTTATTTGTATTTTTAATATCTAAAGGATTTTCAGCACAAATTTCATCCAAGAGTTCTTCTATCTTTATTTCAAGATTATTTTTTGGAATATTTATCTGAAAGTATAGATTTAAATAACATGTTTCTAATATAGAAAATATTTTAAACTTTAAGATCTTATCTATAGTAGTAGTTGGTATTTTTATACGTTTTGATTTTTGATTTATTAAAGAATCGTGTGGAGCTTTTAAAACTATATATGTTAATTCTTGAATGAATGGATGATATAGCTTTAAAAAGTTATTTCCTATGATAAAATCCATTCCAGAATCTAACATATATATAGATGGAACAATGAACCTATAATTTTGAATAAAAATTTCAACCATCTCTGCTTTTTGGTCAATTTTATGTATTGATTTGTCAGCTATTCTAACTTTTAATGGTTTCTTTAATTTTTTCCAATCAAGTTTTATACTTGAACTAGCAAAGTATTGTGTTGCCCCAGAATCTATGAAAGCATTTATAAACTTTTCTGTTATTTTTATAGTAATAAATGTAGCATTATTACTCAGTCTCTGAGTCTGTTTCCGAGACATATTCAAAAATATAGTCTAAGTTATCATCAGATTCTTCTAATGGTTCCATGAAACAAGACTTAGTAATTTCTATTTGTTTAGTAAGATCCTTTTTATCCTTCTTTTTCGGGCATTCATTTGCGTAGTGTCCTTCTTCTTGGCAATACCAACATTTACAATTTTCTTTTTTATTCGGGCAATAGTTATTTCTTTGTCTTTTGTTTTTATTGTTATTTTCTTTTCTAAAATATCTCTTTTTTCTCCAGTTTGGATAGTATTTTCTTCTTCTAAATTGATATTTTCTTTTTCTTTGAAGATTTTTATTAAGACCATATTTTTGAGGTATCTCCTCATTATCCTGACAGCAAATTCTGATTATATTTGCAAATCTCTTTTGAGTTGCTTCTTGCATACAACGTTCTTTTATTTTCTCTCTTATAGCAGAGGTTGCTCCACCAAAATTATTTTCAATTGTTCCTCTATTTATTTCTCTTATAAATCTTCCCATTATAAATTCATTAGCAAGATATGGTAGTTTTGTTATGTACATACTAAGATAATGATTTTTATCTTCTTTTTTTAATTTGTAATAATGTATTCTATATTCACATATATAGGACTCCACATTACATAAATCATATATCTGAATATTAGCTAAATGGTTTTTTGCTTCTTGATATTCTTTATTATAGACTTCTTGTCTATGATCTATAATATTTTTTCCAAAAAATTCTTTATATAGAATCATCATTATATATAATATCTTATCATAAGCTGTTGTTTTTGTTTCTAATTCTTCTATTATTTGGTTTTCTATTGATGTCATATAATCTCTTATTGTTCCTTTAGTATGAAACCCTATGTAATTCCAAATGTCCCTTCCAGACAATTCACCAAGTTTTGCATTAGTAAAGGCTTCTAATAAGAAGGAATTCAACCAGTTTTTGAAAATCTCTTTTTCGTTCTTTTTGCAGTCTAAATCGAGCATTCTTTCTCCTTCCATTTCCTGGATTTTAGGAACGTATTTTGATGGTATTTTTGCATATTTTGAATCTTTATTTATAAACCCTTTTTTAAGAGCATAATTATCAAAACCTGTTTCCCATTTAAATTGAGATTGATTATCCTTAGATGCTCCAGCTTCATTCTTTACTTGTATTGGAATAGCTGGTTCTTCGTCACTTGAATAATCTAGAATGTGTTCTTCATTTTCTATATTTTCAGAATTTACTAATTCTTCCTCTATTTGAAAATCATGTTCCATAATATTATTTTCTTGAGCCATTTTTAATTGTTTAAAAAGCATTATAACTTCTTCTAATTTTTCTTCAATATTCATAATTTTAGTGATGATTTTACTTTTAAATCTGTTATGTTAATTATGTTTTGAAATTTTTCTTCCTTGGGATTCTCTTTTTCCTTATTTCTTTGAAATTTTATGGATGTTAATATTTCTTCAAGCATATCTACTATAGAATTTAATTGTGGGTTAAAAGTATGATATAGATGTGGGGAATCATTTCCATGGTAACATTTTTTAGAAATTCCGTGTGAAAAATAAGTTTTTTCAGGTTTTTGAAGTCCTTCAATAAAACTTATAGTAAAATAAAGATTTTGAGAAAAATCATTTTGTATTGATTTTAAGAATTCGGTGTCATTACAGTTGACATTAGTTAAAATCATTAATTTTTGATCTATTAATTTTGATAACTTAATTATTTCTTCTCTTAAATCTTCTAATTTACTTTTTTCCATTAGGTGACGCTTTTCTTTGTGAAAGGTTACACTTTTAAGTTAAAAGTGTAACCTTAGCCACCACTAGTTACCATGGACATAGCCAGCAGAGACTTGGCTATATAAGAATCATCACTTTATTTTAATTAATGTGGAGAAGTTTATAGGTACTTTGGTAAATTAAAAATTTTACTAAAAAAATATTAAAAAATTATTAAAATTTATTATTTTTATCACTAATAAATCATCAATATTTAAAAATATAGAATTTATTATATTACTAAATTAAAGAAATTAGACTAAATAAACTAAATTTATGATTAAATAATAATTTTCTAATATTTTTCTTTCTACTCTGTTCAATTTATGTTGTAATATATCCATAGGTTATTTTAATTTTTAAAAATAAATTTTCGAAATTAGAAAAAAATTGTACTTTCTTTAAATGGACTATTCTCTCCTTCCAAAATTGTTAATATATGTCACGACATAAATAGAATAAAGCAAATATGATCTTTTTACTCTTAGGGCACCTAAAAGGGTTTCATTATCGTGCACCTATATATTGATGCTTTAGGATTGTGAACATTTTCATGTAAAAAAGTTGCGCTACCCCTACCTCAATGGCAATATATACAGAACGCTGGCTCTTTTATTGATTTAAAAAAATTATAAGTTAAAATTCAGTTGCAGTGACTTTACGTGAAGTTGATACTTGAGAGTCATTAGATGATTTGACTGAGTTGACTAAATTTTCATCCAACTGACTCTTAGATATCAACTTCACGTAAAGTCGACTTCACCTGAGTTTTTTACAAAAAATTATACCTTTTATTGTTAAAAATTTAGTTTATATATATATATATATATATATATATATATATATATATATATATATATATATATATATATATATATATATATATGCTTAGTTCAAAGTTCTTGAAACCACTAAAAACGAGATAAATTAACTATCACTACTTGATTAATATGGTATTGGTAAAAAAATCACAAAATGCTTTAACTGGTCCTTTTTTTTTTTCAAAAAGAAAAGTAACTAATATATTTGGATCTATTTATATTGTAAAATAATGGAATGTATCAGAAATTCCAGATTACATGAAACATCGTCAAAGTCTGTGATGAGTTATCACATATAGTTTGGTGCGAAGCTTAACTTGAATGTTGGTGTTGCCAGATATGGTGAAGAACATGCAACAATCATATAAGATTAATAACAGATGAGAGGCAGCTACCGAAATGATAGTATATTATAATTAATAATTATAGAGATTGAGATGGCGTCACTTGGAAGATGATTTCTTGCGAGGAATGCATTTGTGGATGAGTCCCCCTCCTTCTCCTCCCTCGTTTTCTTCCATTCTCAGCCTGCTGCTTCGTCTGCATAAAAACGCTTGATCATCACTATTCACTCGTCTCACTTTTTCACTTAATGAGAGTCATAAATGTAACTACCTTTGTTCGTCGTAGGAATTAGATCTGGTGAGTTGTGGCTCCAATGGGGATGGGGCTTGGGCTTGGGCTTGGGCTTTCATGGATTCGAGGAGGCTGCCACTGAAGTATTCCTTATCTTCACATTGCAACTTCCCCACAGTCTCCCTTTTCTTGGTGGTCCCCACATTGCTCTCCAAAGCGGAGCTACCGCACGCTATCAGCTGCAGCAGAACCGAGTGACGACTCGGTGTTGCTCCTTCATCTTCTAACACTCTCCGCTCATTACCTTGGTGGTTCAGCTTTTCAGCCAGAGTAGCAGCACCTGGAACAGGGGCAGCGCCAAGTGCTTCCGAAACTGTACTTGTGTTGATGTGAAGGAGTTCTTCGGTGGATACACCTCTGGAGCAGCGAGAATGGGGTGTGGTTGTGGAACTCGTTTTATCTCCCTGCTCCTCCTCATCGTCATCAACATCATCATATGCATATCCTTGGCGTTCTGAATTGGAATTGATGCGTCTTAATGGTAGAGAGAGATTGAAAAAAGATTAGATGAGAAGAGGGAATGAAGTAGCGTACCGGTGGAAGGTTGAAGAAGCTGAGATCCTTTGAGTACATATTCTTCTTCTCCTCCTTGAGAGGGGTGTAGTATATCCTTGGGTGCCAAGTCATGCCAGACGTAACCGCTCTTATACTTCCTTTTACTAGACCATGAGTATTGCAAGGGCATGGCAGTGCCTCTGAGAGCCATGAGGCGATCAAACACGTGCTTCAAGCGAAGAGGTAGTTGCGAGGGCAGAAGGGTAAGTTCCATCAAGTGTGGATGCTCTAAGAGCCCGTTTCGGGAGAGGTAGTAAACAACTTGAACCTTCCTGCTACCTGAACAACGAGGACTGGGACCGGGACCGGGACCCTTCAACCTCCACGTTTTTACACGCTCAGGGCTCGTCTCTCTCTTGCTCCTCCATAATCTTTCCCTTTCTGAACCAACTTCCATCTTCCTATAACAACATACAGCACCACAAGAGAAATTAATATGGAGAAAAGGAAACACACTTGTTGCATTGCATGGCAAGCAGAGTACAGTGGACCTTAAAACAAGCGCAAAATCAGGATTCCTTTTAGAAAGCGAAACACATCACGTATTATATCACTCTCTTATAACTCATTCCATGTGTTATTGATTGAATAGAGGGTTGAGACAGAAGTGACCTTTGCCTGAGATTGCTTGCAGAATCAGATACTGGTCACAAGTTTGTCTTCTCTGAATTCTCTCTATCCAGTATCCAGGGGCTGTTCCCCACGGGTCAATACAGTCTCATCTTAAACAGTTCGTTAACACTTGATATATTAGTATCATTATATTTTAAATGTGATATTAGAACATCGTAGTGCAGTGAACACAGTAGAAAGCAGAGGATCACTTAAGAGCTGAGTAGGGGCCTAGGGGGACCTCGTCTCCGCTCCTCTTGTCCCATCCTATGCCATAGAGCCTACTCTCTTCCTTAATGGAGGAACCAGCTTTATCTGCACCATTCCCTCGATGCCCCCACAATATTTCCCACTTCTGGAAATACATAATGCAATATTGTCAACTTTCTCTACTCCCAGCTTCACATGATTCCATAATCGATATCTGCAATTTAACTCCAGTTACTTTTATGCCACAGTTGACTTCCCTCCTTCACATGCTTCCAATTCTCTGTTTAGCTTTAGTCCTCAAAAGTAATTGAACAACCTTGTTCACATTAATAATTTACTTTTTTTTTTCAAATAATAATATTAGGATATCTTTTTTGTCAAGTTATTTCCTAACATACACATACCTTCTCCTCCCCCAAGGGTTTTATACTTTTATGAAACTACTACCTAATCAAATAAGGCATATATAAATGTCATTAGACCTAGCTTTTTTTTTTTTGGTAAAAAAGAGGCCCTAAGGCCGAAATGGCAATCTTATGTATACATGTTTTTAGCAATGAATACGGCCTATGCGGGCTAGCACTAACTCATAAAACCCCTATTGGGCTTATAGCACATTGCCCTTACTAAGGCCCAAATATAGAATGTCAGCTAGTTCTGGTGTTGGGCCTTTATGACTCCTAATTCTTAGGCCTACAATATTTACAGATCAACGCGTGCTAGCAGAAACAATTAAAGCCCGGATCAAATAAAAGCCCTGTCCAATATGAAACAGTTTTGGTCCCTAGTCCTACTCATTTGCACTTTAAGCTGGCATATACAGTAGGTAGTAGTAATCTGTCTTTTAATGAGAAGTCAAATTGATGAAGACATAGCAACAAACAGCGGTTGTATCTGCCAAGGATGCTATGGCTAACCCCTGCCTACTCTATTACTCTGTTAATGGCATTAGGAATCACTTATTGGATTAAGAAACAAGCAAGTAAAGTATCATATATGTTTGCATTGACACTTTTCTATTTCCAGTTTTAATTAATTATAGCCATTACGGTATTACACATTCTTGTATGAGAGATTCAGTGTGAAGAGCGTGTTGCTGTTTTAATCTAAACAGAAAGTTTTACATTAAACAACTAAAACTAAAAAGAAAATATTCCGCCTCATAGTAAAAAATTTTAAAGTACTATATTAGAATTTAATTATGTACTGTGATATTAGCAAATACGATATGTTTTTATAACTAGACATATATTCAAAGGGCTTTTGATATAATATATCTTACAAAAATTTAAAGAAATGAGTATATAATTAGCATTACTGTAAAAGCATATTTTAACGAAACTCTTTCTACTTTGGCATAATTGAGGCAAGACTTTTTATGGGAATGTAATGTATGAGAATGACGCATACATAATAAAGTGGTAGGGGTTGAGAGTCATGACTCATGAGAGCTACCTGTTTTGTCTTTAGAAAGAAAGTTATTTCTAGAATCAATCCTTCGTATAAGCTGTTGCCTGCAAGAAGCTGCACGCTAAGCACTCATGGAGTCATAGTCATCATTCAATGATCAATCGCATATATTTAGTTTATTTTATTCTTTTTTATAATAAATACCCTATGGACGTATCGCTTAGTGACTACGTTTTCTTTGTAAATGATATTTAATGAGTAATTCATGTTCTCACTTCTCAGTATAAAGTACCCGAGAATCGAACAATACTTTTCAACAACCAAGGCTTTACTAAGAAAATAGTAATCTTAATTTGAATATATGATCTAAGTATAAAAAGTGTAGTTATATCACATCAAAATCCAAAATAATATAGTGGGTGTCATGCATATTACAATTAATTAAATGCCGACGATCAATGCTTGGAATCTAGTGTTGCAAAAAGACATGAAAAATAATTTCCGGTGATGTGGCATTTTCAGCATACTCCAGTATACGTAGGACAATTAATGTAGAAATAGAACAAGATGATCAACCACTACATAAAAGTAGCAATGCACCCAGCTAGGTTTCAAGAATAATAATCTCATGTACACCAAGATAATAATTAACTAACCAAGCATGCACTTTTACAGAGATATCTCTAAACATTGAAACCATTATTATTTATATGCTATATCCTCGTGCGTAACGCTCACTCCACACACACAAACACAAGCAATAGTGGAGTAAAATGAACAACCGATTCTTGTTCTTGAGCCTTGTGGTTGCTCTCTCTCACTATGTTGCTGTTGCTGAAGAATCTGGAAACAGTAGTTCCTCTTTGACGCTTAGAGCTGTGAACCTTGGAAATTGGCTCCTTATTGAAGGATGGATGAAACCTTCTCTCTTTGATGGGATTCCCAATAAAGATCTTTTAGTATGTTGTTGATTTGAAATGTATCACGTCCTGTTTATCATTTTCTTTCCTGTTACAAGATTAGCAATAATTTGGAAAATTTCAGGATGGAACTCAAGTTCAGTTCATGTCAACCAAGCTGCAGACATATCTCAGTGCAGAACATGGAGGAGGAAGCATTGTAGTTGCCAACCGTACCACCGCCAGGGGGTGGGAGACTTTCAGGGTTAGTTTAGTTTACTTGATACAATGTTTTTATTTGATTCTTTAGTTTCTAGGCAGCAACATAGGTATTTATAAAAAATAAATTGATATTTTTGTGTGTACAATTGTCAACAAAGTTGTGGAGAGTGAATGAAACATTCTTCAACTTTAGAGTGGCCAACAAGCAATTTATGGGATTGGAGAGTGAAGGTGAAGGAGGAAACAATGTAGTGGCAAATTCGGATTCAGCAAGCAGCAGCATGGAAATATTTCAGATTGTGAGGAATGATGGTGACCCAAACAGGGTTCGCATTAGAGCACCAAATGGCCTCTTTTTACAGGTAGGTGATCATGTTAAGTGTTAATGTTGTATAATATAATGTATGTAATGTAATAATAGTATTACTCTATGTAGGCTATATCGGAGACAAAGGTAAGCGCAGATTATGAAGGGTCAAGTTGGGAGGATAGTGATCCGTCTGTGTTCAAAATGATAATTTTGACAGAGAGCACGATAAGAGGGGAATACCAAATTACAAATGGCTATGGTCCTGAGAAAGCTCCTCAAATCATGAGGGTATAAAGTATAATACACATATGTTTGATTAACAACTCTTAACAAGGACTTTCTACTCTCTAATTGATTTTGATGGAGCTATGCAGGATCACTGGAATACGTATATCACAGAAGATGATTTCAAGTTCATGTCAGAGAATGGGGTAAATGCTGTGAGAGTTCCCGTTGGGTGGTGGATAGCTCAAGATCCAACACCACCAAAGCCATTTGTAGGGGGGTCATCCAAGATATTAGACAAGGCCTTCACATGGGCACAGTAAGACAAATTCAATTCAATTCAATTCAATTCTCACTATCATCAATGACAATGATGCTTGTGTTAATGTGATTGCAGAAAGTATGGGATGAAGGTAATTGTGGATCTGCATGCATGTCCAGGTTCACAAAATGGTAACCCCCACAGTGCCACCAGAGATGGATACCAGGAATGGGGAGATTCATACATACCTCACACTCTGGCTACCATAGACTTCCTAGCTCAAAGGTTTAAATTACATAAATGTCCATGCATTTTGTAGCATTCAATTGGTCTTACTTGTGCTGTGCATGCAGGTATGGAGATAGACCAAATCTAGCAGCAATAGAGTTGATGAATGAGCCTCGAAGGATGGATCTCGGAACCTTAAAGAAGTATTACCAAGCAGGCTATGATGTCGTACGGAAACACACTTCCACTGCTTATGTCATCATGTCTAACCCTCTTGATAGAGATTCAAAATCTCTTCTTTCCTTTGCCGGAGGTTTCAATAGAGTAGTCATTGATGTGCACTATTACAACCTGTTTGATCCCAAATTCAACAGCATGAATGTCAAACAGAATATAGATTATATTAGAAATCAAAGAGCCTCTGATCTTAGCTCTCTCACTGCATCCAATGGACCCCTCATCTTTGTTGGTAAGAGTCCTCTTTTAATTTATTGGATCATTGTAAATGTTGTTATTTTGACATACTAGTTTCATTTGGCAGGGGAGTGGAGTGGGGATTGGAGCGTGCATGATGCCTCAAAGGAAGATCACCGACAGTTTCTAAAGGCCCAAGTGGATGTATATTCTCGTGCCACATTTGGATGGGCTTATTGGTCCTACAAATGTGACTCTAACAATTGGAGCCTCAAGTGGATGATTGACAACAACTATGTCAGCTTCTAGATTCTCTCATTCACCATCTCCTCACCTCAATTCCACTTTTAAGTGTAAATTACACAAAGCAACATATTCTCACTATATAAAGTTTATAATTACATACAGAAATAAGATTATAAATGTACCAAATGTTTTAAAATTACATGCATGGGACTTGAGATATACAATACAACTGAAAACAATTTCTCTGGGCAATTTGAAATAGCTGAGCAAAAACTCCTTCAAGTTGTTATTGTCTGCTTTCTGATATTTGGTATATGACTTGACTTGATTGAATGGAACTTAACTACTTTTCCACCCACCGCTACTTATAAAGCAATGAGATTGCTCTCATAATCATGACGAGTGAACTGAAGCCTTCAACCTTTGTTAAGAAAAAATGAACTATTTTGTTTTCGGTTCTCTCTTTTCGAAGAGAATTGTAAAGTAGGCCAAGCCCAAATTGTGTTTTGTATGGCTTAAGCCCAAAATGTGCCCTTCTGCTTCTTATGGATAGGCTATCATCAGATGAATTAATTGGTACTTAATTATGTCAATTAAACGGGTAAACAGCTAGCCACAAAAAAAAAAAAAACTAGTAAACAGGAAATGACAATTATATTTGTGTCGCCACTAGCCTTCCCAAAATTATATATATATTTCGTAGCCCAAAAATTATTAGACATAACTAAAAATAAACGAGCTCCCCCTCAATGGGCCTAATAAGGAGATTAGGCCGAAAGCCACACGGACTAACATGTTCGACCCACTCAAAACATGGGTACTCGATGTATGCGTCTAACCCGATTTAGAAAGCAAGTCATTATTCCCTCCACTACAATTATTATCCACATGCGAATATCTCAATAATGTAGGTTAATTTTCCATGTTATTGCAAGAGAATAAACCACTCATTATCTATATACAAGTAAGTGGTCGTCACTTTCTTTTATAAATACTCTATTAAACTCGAATATTTTTCAATTTTATTTCTAACAAACATGCTTTAATTTTTCCTCATGTATACATTAAAATATTTTGCAAGTACTTCTAATTATCATCATAGAACTGACGTGATGGTATCTTAAGCATCTTTACCATCATCTCCAACCTTATTTCACAAATTCCAATTATTTATAATTCGTTTTTAAGTATATATATGAATCAATCATTCAAGAAACATAATAATAAAAAATTGAGGAGGAAAAAACCCAAAAAGAGCGACAAGGAGTCAAGGACCAATGAGCTACTAGAAAATAAAAGTTGTAAATTATAATTGAGGGAAATAATGTTGATGGGTCCTTCTCGAGAGAATACGACACCACGTACCCTAGCTTAGGTGTTTCCTTTAGCTCTGTGTACAATTGCCATTTCCTTCCTATTCCATATATACTACAATTATTGAGAACACGATGCAATAATTTTTGTCCAGATTAAGAAAGAAAGGAAAACATTTTCAATGCACAACATGTACACCAACTCTTTACTTATTCAAATTCAATCTTGTTGAAAGAAATTAAACAAAACTAGATGGTAGGAAAGAAGACTAATGTACACTTCATCCCCGGATCAGGAAGGACGGATCATGGTTCATGGACGTACCATATCAAATTCCATATTAACATGTATAAATACTTATACAATAAATAAAAATTATTCATCTCTTTTATCTAATTTAATCTTATAATGAGTTGATATAAAAACGAGAGCAGGGTTAAAAACCTTAATCACTTGAAAAATTAAGTAAAGCTTAATTATAGCTCAGTAAACTCCATTTTCTTTTCACTTGTTGCGACGGGGGAGTGGCCGAGTGGAGGACTGGAGGTGATTTTTTCTTAAAAAGAAAAAAGAAAAAGAAAGCAAAAAAAATTGTGATGTTTATTTGTATTAGGAAATGGAGAAATTTGGAGAGTGATTATGACGGGACGGGTGGGGTGTCGTGGTGTGCGATGTGATATAAAAAGGAGAGGGAAAATGCTAAGTGTAGGGTAAAGAGCACCATAGCCGTAGGTGTCTATTTATTGTTTGGTCGTGGCTGCCATTGCCCATTGAAACAGTTCAGTTGTGATTTGTATTTTAGAGAACCATTCACTTATTGTTATTCACACAATTATTATGATAGTGGTACCCGGACCGGACGTATATTTTGTATGTTATCCACTTAATTATCAGTGGGTTACATATTTGTGGACCCAAAAGATGGGTTAGCTGGACCCTTTCACTCTGATCAGACCTATTATGGCCCCAAATTTAGTTTGTAAAACACTATGAGGAAGAAAAAAAAGTAACAAGAAGAAAGGAGATAGGTGTAAAATTGAAACAAATGGAGATGCGGGGTATCGATCCCCGTACCTCTCGCATGCTAAGCGAGCGCTCTACCATCTGAGCTACATCCCCATGGATGCTCTCGGTTTATATAATTTTATTTGATATAATCTGAAAATAATGACTATTGGGAAACCTCCATTAGGAGATTATCACCTGAGGGTCTTAGGCATAAAATACTACAATTCGAATAATAATGAACGAAATATCAGGATTATGACCTCCTGAACTCGCTGGTGTATATATATATATATATTTCAATCGGAAACTATAGAAACTCATCAGGATTAGAGTTGCCTAAGAAACACTAAATCAATTACTGTATCTATCCAAAATAGTAGGATTTTTCTTTCTGTTTGGTGTCAAAATAATAATTTAAACAAAAATACTATTTTTACACCAAAATTAGTTATTAAAATTAGTTATTAATATATTTGTGTATAAATATATGTATAATTTAATTTATTTTTAATGTGTATTTATATTTCAACATATATTTTATATTGATAGTTGACTTTGATGACTAATTTTAATGTAAATGTAACATTACTCTAATTTAAATTACTTATACGAAAAAGCTATACAATCAAACAAAATTTATAAACAAGTCAAACTGAATTAGAATAACCTATTTTATATTCATAGGTCACTTATCTCTTGGCTAAACGAAATCTATATAACTGAGTTTAATATAAACGATTTTTTTTAAAAAACTAATGTGAAAGTACAAAAATTTTAAGTCATTTTTAAATACGGCTTGTTCTTGTGTACTCCTAGAGACGATGATAATAATTATCATTAACGTTAACTATGTTAAAAAAATCATGTTTGTTGACTGTCCAATATTCAACTCTCTAATTTTCTTTCTCATCCTAATTAAATAAAACTATATTTTTTTCAAAATTAAGAGTTTGGATCATAATATATATTTTTCCAAATTAGAAGCACATATATGACTTCAAAGTTTAGGAATTTGAAATTTGTCAAGGAAACGGCGAATTTGCCGTCACCCAAAAAAAGTTGAATTCTAGAATATAATCACAGAATAATTTTCTTGTGAAAATAAAGTTTTTTTTATTCCAAAAAAATCTATGTTTGGATTATTCTAAAGGTTATTTTGACTCATTTGTATCTGAATCAAATAAATATGCTTAAACAACCCAAACAGCTAAGCATGTATGTAAGTCGTACAATTGAGAATAATAACGAAGTTAGTATTAGACAAAGTAAGACATATCAATTATTTGTTGCAGTAGTTAGGAATTATCGAGAAATAAGATTTATTGAAAAAGATGTTAAAAATTACATTATGAAAAAAATTCGTAAAATTTTTGAACAAAATGTTGCCGGAAAAATTGAAAAATACTTCATGAAAATGAAAAAATCATAGCTTTTTTTATGAACTTGAACTTGAGATTGCTCATTCAATTAAAAATACTTTTTGGACTAATGCAAAAAGCATTTAACCATGACACCAAACAAACTCACAATAAAATAAGTTGATGAACATAACTCAATCAAGTATAAAAACACATGGATCTCAATATACATTAGATGACACCAAACTAGCATAGTTATCACAAAACCAACACGGTGAGAATAAAGGAAGGACAAGAGTAATTTTAGAAAGTAAAATAAATGAGTTTTAATAGGAGAAAACTCAAAATGTCTAGTAAAAAATTTTTTGTCGGAGAATTTTATTCTTATTCGTTGACGTTATAACATAGAGATACTATATATACGTCTCTAGAATTGTAATTGAAGCCAATAATAATAACAATATCCTTATTCACATAATCTTATATAGTTAGTTAGAAGAAATCTTTCATATTATTTTTCCTCTTTACAAAATATATAGCGAGTGCATTATTGTGAGTAGTGTTCAATTTCATATTACTTTGTATCTATTAGAAGTCAAAATTCCGTTGTAGACTCAACAATTGGTATCAAGAGCTAATGTTATATTATTCATTATTTGTGTGGTAAAATTCAATTTTGAATATAATGGCTTCTACTAGTGGTAATGTCAAAGTAGGCAAATATGAAATCGAAAAATTTAATGAAAAAAAATATTTTTCTTATTAGAGGATACAGATAAAAAATCTGCTTATATCATAAAAATTATACAAGGCACTGGCAGAAAAGGAGTAAAAGCCAGAGAAAATGAAAGATGAGGATTGGGAAGAATTAGATCTTGAGGCACAGGCTACAATAATCTTATGCCTTGAGAGGAATGTTGCTTTTTTGGTAAATGAAGAAGCAACTGCAGTAGGCGTTTGGGGAAAGTTAGAGAGTAACTTCATGACGAAGACTCTAACTAACATGATCTACTTAAAATCTAAATTGTATACATGCAAGATGGAAGAAGGTACCTCAATCTGAGAATATATCAATAAGTTTGATAGGATTATATCAAACTTAAAGGATAAGATGTGAAGGTTGATGATGAGGATCATGCACTCATATTATTACTTTCATTACCGAATTCCTATGAAAATCTAGTGCAGACATTGGTGCTGGTGGGTGACACTCTGACTATGGATGAGACGAGAGCATCACTTTTAGCGGATGATCTACATAAAATTGCTACAAGTGTAATGTCATCTCTAAATAGAAGAGAGTATAATGATCAAGCACAAGGATTGTTTGCGGCTAGAGGAAGGACTAATGAAAGAGAAAAAGGTAATAAGCATGAAAATTTTAGGCCAAAATCTAAACCTCATGCGGAGAGAACATGCTTTAAATATGGAGAGTCTGGACATTTCAAAGCAAATTGTCCAAATAAGAAGATAACTTTCAAGAAATAGAACAATGACAACCCAAAAAAAAGCAAGAAGCAAGCTACGTCTCAAATGATAAGGAGGACTATTACTCTGTGACAGAACAATCTTATGAAATCTTCGATAAGTGGATTCTTGATTTAGGAACATCTCACCATATGTGCCCAAATAGGAAGTGGTTTACTACCTATCAAAACATAAATGGTGGCACAGTTTTAACGGGCAATGATCATGCTTGTAAAACTGTGGGTTTGGGTACTATAAGAATCAAGATATAAATCAAGATATATGATGGAATAGTAAGAACCTTAAAGGATGTGAGACATATTCCATACTTGCAGAAAAATCTTATCTCCATAGGTTTATTGGAGAAAAATAGTTGCAAAATAGTTACGAAAAATAGGGTACTAAAAGTTGTTCGTGGTTCTTTGGTAGTGATAAAGGAAGTTCATCACAGTAATCTTTATTCTCTTTTGGGGACAACAATCACAGGTGAGTTAGCAGTTGAAATCGGTAGAAGTAGAGATCAAGCAAATTGCACAAGAATATGGCACTTGCGGCTTGGACATATGTCAGAGAAGGTCTAGCATTGCTTTGTCAACAAGGTTTGCTGAAGAATATGAAGAAACCACAAATGAAATTTTGTGAGCATTGCTTGTATAAAAAGGCACACATGGTGAATTTTTCTACAAGCAAGCACAAAAGCAGAGGGTTGTTAGACTACGTGCATACTGATGTTTGAGCCCCGTCTAAAGTTATTCCAAGGGTGCAGGTATGTTTGGGTTAATACTTCCTCAAGTATAAGAATGAGGTATTCTACACTTTTAAACGATGGAGAGCAATGGTTAAAAACTGAACAGGTAGGAAGCTAAAAACTCTACGATCAGATAATGTCACAGAGTACATGGATGGGGCTTTCAAGGAGTTCTGTGATCGAGAAGGCATTGTGAGACACTAGACAGTTAGAGAAACACCACAACAGAATGGAGTCGTTGAACGACTGAATCGTACGCTACTTGAGAAGGTACAGTGTATGTGTTCTAATTCTGGGTTAGGCAGAGAGTGGTGGGCGGAGTCGATTGCTACAGCTTGCTACATAGTGACCCGATCCCCACATTCTTCTCTAGATGGAGACACACCTTATAAGGTATGGTCAGGGAAATATGCAGATTACGAGAAACTCAGAGTTTTTGGATGCATAGCCTATTATCATGTCAAAGATAATAAGCTTGATGATAGAGGTAAAAAGACCATCTTTTTGGGGTATCCAAGAGGGATTCAAGGGTATCGTCTTTGGAGCGTAAATGATTCTAAGTTTGTAATTAGCAGGGATGTTACCTTTCATGAACGATCTATGGTAGCTTTGTCTAAAGATACGATGCCAGATGATGGTGATGTTAAAAAAACTTTAAATACTCAAGTGGTGGAGTTAGAGTCTAAATACCAATAAATAGATTCTAATAATGTTCAGGTGGAGCATCCTAATGCTACTCGAGATGATGCAGAGGATGAACTTGATCATGAGGAGATTCAGTGAGAAAATGCACATGCATTACAACAGCAGCAACAAGATTCTTTGGCATCCACTAGGCCAAAGAGAAATTATAAATTCGTTCAGAAGTTTGAGTCAGACAAGCCTCTGAGACATTATAGGTAGGTAAAATTGGTAGATTATGCACTCTCGGTAGAGGATGATAAGTCGATCACCTTCAAACTTGCTATCAAAGACAAAGATAGAGAAAGTTAGTTGGTCGCCATGGAAGAAGAGATGCAATCTCTCCATAAGAACAAGACATGAGAGGTGGTCTTGTTGCCCGTGAAAAAGACTGCAATTGGTTGTAAATGGGTGTATAAAAGAAAAGAAGATTCTATTAAGTCAGATGGTACAAGATTCAAAACTAGGTTAGTAGCAAAGGAATTTGCACAAAAAAAAGTGTTGATTACAACAAGATATTTTCTCCTGTGGTGAAGCACACTTCCATAAGGGTGCTTTTGAGTCTTGTTGTTCAGGGTGATCTTGAGTTGGAACAGCTAGATGTAAAGATAACTTTCTTGCATGGTGACTTAGAGGAAGCAATTTACATGTATCAACTTGAGGGTTTCAAGGTTGAGGGTAAAAAAATTAGGTATGTCGCTTAAAGAAATCGCTATATGGATTGAAACAATCTCCTCGACAGTAGTATAAGCGATTTGACTCCTTTATGTTAAAACAAGATTTTTCCGGAAGTAATTATGATTGTTCTGTATACATTCATAAGCTTTCTGGAAGTGATTATGTCTATTTTCTATTGTATGTGGATGACATGCTTATTGCTTGTAAGAGCAAGGTGGAGATAGATAGGTTAAAGGTTCAACTTGGTAAAGAATTTGAAATAAAAGATTTGAGTGTTGCACGAAAAATATTAGGTATGGAAATTAAAAGAGAGAGATCAAGCCGAAAATTGTTCTTGAGCCAGAAAGGGTACATTGAGCGCGTTATTGAAAGATTCAAAATGAAAAATGCTAAGCCAGCAGTAACATCGTTGGCTCCACATTTCAAACTCTCTAGTAAACAATCTCTCACAACAGCAGAAGATAAGGCTTACATGAAAAATGTACCTTATGCTAGTGCTGTTGGTAGCCTAATGTATGCTATGGTGTGTACACGCCCAGATATTTCACAGGCAGTCAGTATTGTTAGCAGGTTCATTGCAAATCTGGGTAAGACACACTGGGAAGCATTCAAGTGGATATTAAAGTACTTGAAGGGTACCATGATTGACATAGGTTTATGCTTTAGTGGAAAATCATGTCAAATCAGCGGCTTTGTTGATTTTGATTATGCTAGTGATCTAGACAAAAAACGTTCTACGACCGATTATGTATATAAAATACAAGGTGTTCCAGTTAGTTGGCAATCAATGTTACAAGATACAGTGGCACTATCTACTACAAAGACTGAGTATATAGCAGTAGTAGAAGGGGTGAAAGAAGCATTGTGGCTAAGGAGTCTTCTAGATGATTTAGAGTTTCAGCAAGATTGTGTGAATCTGAGTTGTGATAGTCAAAGTGCAATTCATTTGGCTAAAAAATCAGGTTCATCATGCTCATACCAAGCATATTGATGTAAGATATCACTTCGTGCATGATGTTATAGAGAAATGCAATATTTCTCTTGTAAAAGTACACATAGATGAAAATTTCGCAGACATCCTGACTAAGGTAGTGTCAGGAAGCAAGTTCCAACACTGTTTGGAATTGCTCATTGTTGTTCCATGTTAGGCATAGGATACGAATACTATACTTTGATCGTCCAAAATTTGAGTAGATTTCAAATTGTGACCGAGGTGGAGAATTGTAAGAAGAAAGGAAGGATAAGAGTAATTTTAGGAAGTAAAATAAATGAGTTTTAATAGGAGAAAACTCAAAATGTTTAGTAAGGAGTTTTTTGTCGGAGAATTTTATTCTTATTCGTTGAAGTTATATCATAGAGATACTACATATACCTCTTTAGAATTGTAATTGAAGCCAATAACAAGAACAATATCCTTATTCACATCATCTTATAGAGTTAGAAGAAATCTTTTATATTATTTTTCCTCTTTACAAAATATATAGCAAGTACATTATTGTGAGTAGTGTTCAATTTCATATTACTTTGTATCTATTAGAAGTCAAAATTCCGTTGTAGACTCAACAAAAACTATAAAAAAGAGTTATCGTAATTTCTATTTTATTGCAAGAATAGAAACTTAATCTACTAAATACATAAAATATGATAATTTAGTATTTCAAGAAAGAGAATGCGAGAGAAAAAGCAAAAAAAAAGAAAAAGAAATGGACGATTTAAATTCTCATTACCTTTTCTATGATGCTTCTTCTTTACGTTTCGATGTTTGTCGTTGAAGATCAGAACCATAGCACAGAGAGTTTTTGCGAGTTTTGGTTGAGATTTTGAGAAATTTACTAGAAATTTTGAAGTTTTTTAATTGGAGCGAGTGATTTTAGAAATTATTTTTTTAGAATGTATTCATATTAAAAAACGCGCGATAAATGTTTGCGTTTGTAGAGAATTGGAACGTGTTTAACACGTACTCACTAAAAAAATTAGTTTTATTGAGTTTGGGCCAATTTAATTGAATTTTATTACTAAAAAATTAGATGTATAACGAGACTATTACTTCATTTGCGTGTATATATATTGGACAATAAATCAGTATTCTAGTATTCTATTCTCACAGACCTGGTGGGAGTTAGTATTAAATCAGAACATAATATTTGATCATTGTCAAATGAGTTTAAGAAATAAGAATCACAATTTGATTACAGGTTTTGCTAAAATCAATTTTTTGTAACTAACAAGCAATCAATAAAATAGTGCATCTACAAAAATTTAAAAAAAGGGGCAAAATGCTAATTAATTATTAATAAAAAAATTAATTTTCAATTTTTTTTTTACAAATAACTATAAAATTATTTTTTAACTTGATAATAATTAAGTACTTTTTTATCCACCAAGAGATATAAGAATCCATCCAGAGTTCTGGATCGGATTCGAGTTGAGTTCTAAGAGTTTTCTGCAAAGTTCCCTAGAAGACTAAGAGTTCTAAGAGTCAGTTGAAGGTTATGTAAATTCAAATCTTTCATTGTTTGCTTTTTGACACGAAAGTTTTTTTTTTCTTTTTTTGGAATTTTTTCTTGCTATTAATGAATGAAGTGGTGAGATATTTTCTCATACTAAACCATGAACAAATATAGTATGAAAGTAATAAATTTGGAAATATATGTGTAGAGTAAGATATTAAAAACTATGGCATGAAATATCTCAAAAGAAGAAATCGTGAATAAGTGAAGTATTACTATCGATCACACATCACTGAAAGGTTATCCATGTGATGGCTTGATAAAAACGGGCCAAATGGTCCAATTATGGACTTGTACAATAAAGTTAACAAAGATTATGGATCACTTATTATCTCCCATGTTTCGGATTTTGTGGTAATGATATTGAAACATGACAACTAAACCATTATGGTGTCTCCATGTATTATTGTCCTTGGCTCCTTGCTAATGCTGCATAGTGCATACGCCCAAACACATAGAATCTTTAATTTCGACTCTGAATATCTCTGATTGCGATGTGGCTGTTTCCGTTATCCTTACAAGTTACGACAATTAACGGAAAACCATAAATCGTCCCTACACTAACCGTCTAACGGTATGTGTATCGTGTCACACCTTTGATGAAGCCAGCGCAACAATTAAAAACTTATAATCCAGACAAACCCATTTTATACTTCTTTTTTTTGGACAGAGATTTGATACTTGGATGATTTAATTAACTAATTAAATTGCTGATGCATTTTTTCATTTTTTATTTTTTTATGGATGGAAGCTCTGCCATAACAATGGGAAACATTGTAAAGTTAGGTTCTCTTGCAATAAAATATAAATAAAGATGAATCTCTTTTCTTTCTTTTTATTTATTCTTAGAAAGAATTGCTTAATTATCACTATATTTAGCAGGAACAGCAACGTCACTGACAGTCCTTGCATGGTAATTATTCAATGTTTGGCACTAGCTTTGTGAAGAAGGACGTAGTCTTATTATATTATTTTGTATTTGGTTTCTCAATCTCTAATTTCCTTATTGTTACGACTGTAGCTTCTTAAGAAATTAGGGGAGGGTAGGGAGATAGAGAAAGAGAAGAAGAGTTATTAGGCAGAAAACAGTAGGATGACTGAGATTTTTATTTCACATGCATATTTAATTGACCTGCTCTCAAATAACTTAGCAGGAGCAAATTAAAAAGAGACACACATGATGAATATTGTACATTTGTGAAATGATATACACGCAGGCTGCGAGAAGCGTGTATGTAGAAAGCAGTGGTTGATTGGATTCACTTGTACTCGAGAATCATATTGTTCTCAGGAGCCAAGCCAACGCAAGCTCTGAGGATGTTTTCCAGCATGGCTCTCTGCTTTGACAGTGCATTCACTACTGGTGTACCAGGTGGAACCTGCATGCACCATTTAATTTGAATATTAATTTGATTTAATGAATGAGCATAGCAAGCAGCTAGATTACTAGACTTCTTACAAGAGGGGCCTTGGTGAGGTAACTCAGGATAGTGGCAACCGGGTGGAACGAGTGAAACTTGCCCTGTAAAACATTAATTAATTAATTAACTAATTAGGAGCATCGATCGTCGTTATTAATTGATTGATTCAAGAAATGAAGATGTATAGATACCTCATTTTCAGCTTTGAACTGAATACGGGTGCTGAGCTCAGCAAGGAGGACCAAGTCCAAGATAATAGGTGCGGCTAAGAGGGAATCCTCGCAGGTGTTGTGCAACACGATTGTGTTCTTGCCACCCATGAATATCTCCGAAGTGTATTCATCCATGGCTCTCTTGCTGTCCCCCACATATGGCACATACTGATCATCATCATGAATGAATATATAGTTAGCCATCAATCACCAAATAATTAAATGAAATCAAATCAAAGAGGGGCATACCTTAATAACGACTACATGGTCAGGGTGCTCGCCAGGCTCGTAGAGGATGCCATTGCTGTTGACCATATCATCAACAACGTTGCTCTTGGAGATTTCCTTGGAGCGGAAAGTTTGTGGGGCTGATAGGTTCATTCCATCGTTATTCCCAAGATGGTTGTAGCTCACTATTGATGTTGGCTATCACCAAATAATGAAAAACATTTTAATTAATGTAGCTAGTAGATTATTGATGGGAATTAGTGAAGTAGATACCTTGATGCCAGCCCCGACAAGGAAATCGACCAAGACGGATTTCATTTTGGTCTGGCCACTCTTAAAGTCATCGCCGCCAATCAAGCTGTTCCTGTTGATGGAGAGATCAATGAGGCCAGGGACAAAAGTGTTCTGGGGGCTTCCATTGATGAAAGGAACATTCTCCAAGATACAGGCCAAGGCATACAAGGTGGAGGGAGAGATCTCGGACTCGTTCCTGTCCAAGGCACTTAAGAGGTTTTCCATCGTGTCATTCAGTCCCACAACCACGTTACTGTACCTCTCTGTATTCGCAGTCCATAGAACAACCACCTTCTCCACTTTGTTAGCTTCCTTAAACGCCCTAAATTAAATCAAAATTAATTAGCCATTGTTTCCTCTTAGTCTTAATTAGCTTAGTTAACTAGCTTATTATTACTTAATGTCTTTGATGATCTGTTGAACTTGTTCTTTCTTAGTGCCCTTAATCACGTTGTTGGCGCGTTCTTCTTGGTTGGCAGCGATGAAGTCAGGGTCGTAGATACCGGGAAGTGGAACCATGGATTCCATGTAAGGCCTCAACTGTTTCTGGAGATCAATGTCGAAAACCTTCGCCCTCCCCATCGCATCAGCCAGGTTCATGTTGCTGATATCCCATCCCCCGAACACAATCTCATCCGGGTTTACCTGCATATAATTAATTCCATCTTTCTATTATATTTTAAACTCAAATTATTACAAGTGTAAAAAAAGATACAAATAACCTTTCCTTTTTGGGTTCAGTCTCTGTAAGTATATACTAGTACCCATAAAGTTTAGTTTTCTTTTTCTTTTTTTTTTTTAAAAAGAGAAAACAATTATTAAAAGAGTCATTTAGTATAATTATATTATAATTATAATATTTTAAAAAAATATGGATAAAATTAAAATAATATTTTTTATTATTAAACAATATTTTTTTAAAATTTTTGTTTAAAAAATATTATTAAAATATAGAAAAAATATAATTTTAATTTTAATAACACTTACATTATTATTATAGCCACCATATTATAATCATACTAAAATTCACCTTATTAACATTGATTTTGCTAAGAAACCAACTAAGAAGGTAGCCTAGTTAAAAAACAGATTTATTAGAAAAAAAAATAATCACCTACTATCCTAATTTTTAGAATTTTAAAATTAAAAATAAAAAGAAATTAGTTGAAGTTAGTTTATATTGGTAGATTTTTTTATATTAAAATATATATATGTATTTTGGTGATTGGTCGAAAAGAAAAGCTAAATTACAATGTTTCTCCCGTAACTGAATGAGAAAACGCCAGACCCCGTAGGCCCACAAGTGGTGCTTTACGTTTGTACAAAAACGTTCACATCATTGTTTATTTATTTATTTCTCCTTTTCAATTTATGTCCCGTGTCCCGCACTTGAACAATTAGTGTTTAATTAATCGAATTTTAAAACAAAAAAGGGGGGTTTGTGGGGCTGGGAATGGTTGATCAAAAGGCAATATACCATTGGAAGGAGGCTCTTGAAAGGGGCATAGATTTCCTCCCCTTGATAAGACCCCACTCTGATGGCTGATGCCTGGGTCAAGGACCCAAAATAATTGGCTTGTTGAATCTTGTCCTTTGTTGCCCATGAGATACCCCTGCATTCAATTCATACCTACAATTGTTACGTATCTTTCTTTTCCTTTCTCTCCACCACAAAAGTTTATTATTTCATTCCATAACTCAATTTTTGTATTTTATATTTCAGATTCATTATTCTGTCACTACTTTATAGTGACCAGAGTAATAAGTCTCCAGAACTGAAAATACAAAAATGAGTTATTCAAATACATTTAATGTAATTATAATAACCAAAAAAAGATGGGAGAAAAGGATGGTTAGGTAGAAACTGACTCTCTGTTAGCAATAACACCACCAGTGAGGGTTGAACCGTTGTTTCCACCCCACCCCACAAGCATTACCCTAAAAGAAATAGCAACAAAAACCATGCATGTCAACAATAATACAAACCATCACAAATGAAGTTATAGCCTTTTTACAAAAATTAAAAGGAAATGAAAGACTTGACAATATAGAATGGTGTAGCAAAGAAAAAATATATTGAGGGATAACTAAAGTAATTACCCTAGTTTAGGGACATGGGTGTTAGTTTTAAATTCATATTTGACGGTTTTGGGCTTGACAACCCATTGATAAGTGCCATTCTTGTTCTCGTGAACAAGTTCAGTGGTTTCATAGTTGTACACGGACTGAATCTCAGTCTCTGTGTACTTCACGTTAGGGCTCTCAACCTTAAAACTCTCGATAAACATCTTTCTTAATTACTTTCTTCCTAAAGAAAGTAGCTAATAGTCAGGAGAAGCTGACCAAGGAGACTAACTAGGGAAGCAAATTAAACACTTTGGAGAGGAAGTTAGGGGTGGTTGTGTGCAGCTTCAGTTTGCTTAAGCACCCCCTATATATAGAGAAATTCTTCCATTATGCTACTACACGTGTCGCTAAATCACTGGTTGCGGGTCTCTGCTAAAAAAAATAATTTAATAAATATTTACTAATTTTATTTATGCAAAAAAGTATTTGTCACCTCTAAAATTAATAAATGCTATTATTGTTACATTATTTTTTTAAAATTAATTACCATTCATCATTATTGTTCTATTTATAAATTTTTTATTAAAAATAATTTAAAATAAAATATAATAAATAAATGACATTATCAATTAATAGTGCCAAAATCATTTCTTTACTAAATGCTACTAATATATATCAAATAAGGAAAACTATAAATGACAACTTTTTCTAAAACATAATAAATTAATATATTATTTAAAAAAATATATTTTCTTTTCTAAAATAAAAATATATACGTTTAATCCTTATTTATCTATTAATTTATTAAATCAGTATTGACTAAAATGAATTTGATCCTATAACATATTACATATATAATAGTGTTGGACTAAATATAGTAATTTTGAATACAACAATAATAACAAATTTTTATTTTATTAAATAAAATTGACTGTACATATCAAATGACATTATTATATCTTATTATATATTATATTTACAAAAGAATTATTGATACATAAGTTTTTTTAACTATTTTATGTGTGGACAATAACTCTAAATATGGTTGATAAATCTCAAGAACAAAAATTACTACATTAACTTGAAATTTGACTTAAATAATACCTAGTTACAGTATCAAAAGAAAAAAAATGTTATTTATATATGCATAAGAAATAAATTAAAATATTAGTTAATATGTGTTCTAATAATATAAGACATATGTTAAAGCTATCATTAATAAAAGATTTAAATTATTTATTTTATAAATACATAATAAATATATTACAATTTTAATTTTATAATCTTTATAAAAATTATTTTAATTAATAACTTTAATATTTGTAATAATTTATGTGATGAATGGAAATACAATTCGTCGTGGCAAACGCCGAGAGGTGCCAAGTGTGGACGCTTTTTTCTTGCTGGGATATGTGGGTCCCAATATTGAAAGGAAGACACTCGAAGGTTAATGGGACGAAAACACCGATTGTGACTATGGAGTGGACTCAGTAACGTGACCCAGGATAGATCGGTTGTAAGGAAAATGTATCTTTTCAATATTTTTTAATTAAAGGAGTAAAATATGATTTTTAATTTTTTAATATTTTTTAATTTTATTTATAAAATTAGTAATAAAAAATATATATTTTTATTTTTTAAATAAAAAATTGAAAAAATTCATTCTCTTGTCCTACTATGCTCCACGCGCATATCATGGCCGCGTTTCTCAACGCTCGAATTTTATTAGTTGGTGGCAACCGACAGGTGTTCAATAGGGACACGTGGTACGATGTGAGGAGGACTCTGTGAAATGCACATGGATTGTGACTGTTTTGGAAAATTGCAAGGTAGCCTAGACCGTTGTAGGCGGTTCCCTGTATTTGTTCGGTTTCCTCTTTTTTTTTTTTTTTTTTTTTTTTTTTTTTTTTATTAAAAGGTCCTCTATCTTCTTCAGCAGTGCAGTACGTAGGACCATTCGTTCCACTCGCGTCATGAATTTTGGGAATCTATTAGTTCCTGTTCCAGAAATTTCTTTCATAAATTAAATCGGTGTTCCAGAAATTTCCTCACTGCCTCATTCTCTCTCTCCCATATTACTCAAATATATAATTTTTTTTCATTTTAAGTGTTAGCTAATACTTTTTTATCGCATGATTATCATATAAAAAAAGAGGGTTTGGATTCCCTCGTGGACGTGGTCAGAGAGGAATCTTCACTCTTTTTTACCTTTTAGTTATAGACGATCACGTTCACGTACGACTTAAGAGTTTGGCATGTGTAGAGCATGCAAGCAAGCCAATTTTCACATTATTTGGTTCAAGGGAAAAAAAAAGGTAGGGAAAGAAAATGGATAAAAAATCAAAATTTTTATTGTTTGAATAACCATAAAAAATTGAGAGAAAAAAAGATGTGGAGTTCATTCAAAACTATTTTTCTTCTATCATGAGATGAAAATTTATAGAAAAAGAGTAAATAATAGTGCACTTACAAATATTATCTATTGTTATATTATTATTAATAATTATTAATATAAATTTATTTTTAATAATTTTAATATGTTATTATAATAAAAATTTATATTTAAACACTATATGTATTAAATAAATAATTTAAATTAAATACATAAAATTATAATATTTATAAAATATAATAAAATATAAATAAATAAAAATATTTATATTTTATTTTATTATAAAAATATTAATGTAATTTTATATTATTATAATTTTTTATTTTTTTATCTAAACAAATTTTTTTTATTTTTTTTCATCCAAAATTTCAAACAACATACAAATAATTTCTTTTTTTTTTTATTTTTTATTTTATTTTCTTTCTTATATCCCAACAAAGTGTTAAAGTCTCACATTTAAATAGTATAGAAAGAAGGGGAAAATGTACTCCCAAGCCATTCACAAATTAAAAGTGAGTATATATTAAAGTAAGTAACTAAAATTTGGTTTTTATATATTAAAGTAACTAACCTCACGTAAAATTGATAGTTAAAAATAGTTAAATAATTTATCTAATTTGATTAAATTTTTATCTAATAACTCTTTCAGTTAACAAACTTTAATTTACATTTGATTATGTATTTATGAATGTTTTCTTCATATTTTTTAATGGGTTATACACTTAAACTTTAACATAAATTTCATTAAGACATAAATAAAAATGTATACCTATATAATGTCATTGTGTGATTTCCTTTTTTAACAAATTCAAATTTTGTATATATATTTATATCGTATTTTATGAGATACATTAAATATAAAAGTTCTTTTGAATTTTGGTAAATCCAAAGTATAATTTATAAAATAAAATTAAAAAGACACTGAAGCATAAATATTCTCTAGTATATATAATTCTATCTTATTCATGAAAAAGGCATTCTAATTCCAAACAAGTGTACACTATCTCAAGCTGATACCACGTTATCCTACTAGGGTTTATGTTTTTGTTGTTTTTGAAAAGTATCTATTTTAGTCTCTATTCAAACATGTTTTACATTTGCATTTATTCTTCCATATTAGTACTAAAAAGAACAAGCCTATCATAAAACTAAAATAAAAACTTAAATTTTATAGAGACAAATAAAAAGCGAACAAAAATTAGGTTTTTTTAGGAGTATACGCGGATCGGATTAGATCGGATATGGCCGAAAATTTGATCCGATCCACACAATTTCTATCGGATCAGATTGAATATAATATCCACATTTTTTAATGTCAGACCCGATCCGATCCGCAAATGTGCAGATCGGATATCGGATATATCCGCATAATTGAACATTTTTTTTAATCATATTTCTATGTAAAAAGTTTAATAAAAATATTTCTTTCACATTTTTAAATTATTTATTCCTAAAATATTTTTAATCAAAATTTTCTAAATAATAAAAATAAAATAATAAAATATATAAATAATAATTACTAACTAAAACATACAAACAAGTAAATATAATACCAAACATATATATATATAAATGCTACCCAACCTCCTCTAAAATAACATGTAAGTTACCCTTCATTATGTGTCACATTGTAATTGGTCCTTATCTTAACCATAGTTGGGTGATTTTATAATTTATTATTCTTAAAATATCAAAACTCCATTTCCGTTCATTGAAGCACATTCCACTCATCCATTCTTTGTTTATTACTTCATCACCTAGATTTGGTCCTTCCAAGCACCGTCGCATTCGTGACAAGAAGCGCTAACGTCATCGCCATGCCCTCCTACACAACCTCTCTTCCCAGTATAGTATAGCCAGTGCCTCTTTTTCGCGTGAATCACTTTTTACCCACATAATTAATGGTTAATTTGGTTATTAAATTTTTTTATTAAAAAAAACATATCTTTATTTAATTACGTGATGGAACATATATTTATATGTAAAATATAGTATAATAAAATAAATATATTCCAAGTATTTAAAAGTATAATTAAAATCATGAACATACAAATATAATAATAAAATTTGTACTCCGAAAAAATAAACATATTTTTTTTATCATACATATATTATTTAAAAATAAATATATTATTAAAATTAATAACAGAAATTTAAAATGATAAAATTCAACTTTTTTACCGTATTTTTTATAGTATTTTTATTTTTTAATTTTTAATTTATTAGTACTTTATTATTTAATTAATAATTAAACAAATTATTTTTATGAAAAATTATTTTTTATATTATATTAGAGAAGAGACCAATATAACAGTTTAAAAAATAAATTGTATAAATATTTAAGAGATAAATATGAAATACATACCTAAGTAATGTTTAGTTTGGTTATTAAATTTTTTTATTAAAATAAATATTTATTTAATTACACGATAGAACATATATTCATATATAAAATATAATATAATAACTCTATTTAGAGTACTTAAAAGTATAATTAAAATCAGAAAAAATATATTTTTTATTGTACATAAATTATTTTAAAAAATAATAAATTGTTAAATTAATAACACAACTTTAAAATGATAAAATCTAACTTTCTTACAAGTATTTTTTATAGTATTTTTATTCTTTTAATTTTTAATTTATTCATACTTTATTATTTAATTAATGATTAAATAAATTATCTTCATGATAAATTATTTTTTGTATTATCTTAAAAAAGAGACCAATATAACAGTCTAAAAAATAATGTAAAAATGATTTTTAAATAAAAAATAGATAATATTAAAATTTTTAAATACAAAAGTAAATTATATAGATAGATATTTAAGAGATAAATATGAAATACATGCCTAAAATAAATAAAACAGACAAAAATAATTCTCCATTTCTCAATAGTACTCCCATTTTGTCTGTTTTATTTATTTTAGGTATGTATTTCATATTTATCTCTTAAATATTTATACAATTTATTTTTTAAACTGCTATATTGGTCTCTTCTCTAATATAATACAAAAAACAATTTTTCATAAAAATAATTTGTTTAATTTTTAATTAAATAATAAAGTACTAATAAATTAAAAATTAAAAAAATAAAAATACTATAAAAAATACGGTAAGAAAGTTAAATTTTATTATTTTAAATTTCTATTATTAATTTTAATAATATATTTATTTTTTAAATAATATATGTATGATAAAAAAAATATGTTTATTTGTTTGAAGTATAAATTTTATTATTATATTTGTATGTTCATAATTTTAATTATACTTTTAAATACTTTGAATAGATTTAATTTATTATATTATATTTTACATATAAATATATGTTCCGTCACGTAATTAAATAAAGATATATTTTTTTAATAAAAAAATTTAATAACTAAAATTAACCATTAATTATATGGATAAGCAATGATACATGGCAAAAAGAAGCGCTGGCTATACTGGGAAGGACAAGTTATGGGCGACGGAATTCAACGACGTGATTAAGGGATGATGCACTATGGCGATGACGTTGGTGCTTCTTGTCACGAACGCAATGATGAAGTGAACGTTGGTGCTTCTTGTCACGAACGCAATGATGAAGTGATGAACAAAAAATGGAGGAGTGGAATGTGCTTCAATTAACGGGAGTGGAGCTTTGATGTTTTAAGAATAATAAATTATAAAATAACCTAACTATGGTTAAGATAAGGACCAATTACAATGTGACACATAATGAAGGATAACTTACATGTTATTTTAGAGGGGTTGGATAGCATTCACCATATATATATATATATATATTTTAATTATTATTGTGCGAATCTACGGATTTACGGATCGAATATGCGGATGTAGAGTAGGTATCCACGATCCAATCTGATCAATGTGCAAATCGGATAGTATCCGCAATTTTCAGATCGGATATAAATATTTACTACGGACTTACGAATACGATCCGATGCATAAACACCCTTATTATTCTTTAACAGAAAAATATTCCTAATATTATTGTTAATAAATAAGATTAAATTTGGTACGTGATTATTTTTGTCTAATCATTCATAAAATAAAATTTTAATTATATCCAAAAATTAAAAATATACAAAATATTGGAGAAATAATAGTTTTAAGATTGAAAAAGTACAAATCGATCTTCTTTATTATTAATTATGTATTCATTAAAATTATTTATTATTATAAAATATAAAAATAAATTAAAATATATATATTTATATATAAATATATTAATAATTAATTTTAGTGTATAAATAATATTTTTTATTATATATAGTTGTTAAAATGATAAAGGTGGAGGTGGGGCCACTAATAAGATACTGGTGGGTCATAGTATATCGGTTGGATGAAGATGTGTTGAATGAATAATTGCAAATGTGTGTATAGCAATAGCAGTAACAGGGAAAGTTACCAAACTTCACGTGATGGTTATGCTTTAACGCCTCTTATGTCTGCACTCTGCACTCTGCACCAAACTGCCAACCTCACTAACTTCTAGCATCGACGACATTTTTTTTTTTTGCAGAAAAAATTAACTTTCATCAAGAAAATAGTAGAACGAGTCATTTATAAATTGCAAATAAAACACTTAAAAGATCTATAACTATGATAGAAAATAAATAGGTTTTAGACTTTTAGTTGAACTGGTATGAGAGGACACACTTCCTAGCATCAACCACATCAATCTCCAACTAACCAATACTAACATGACCCAAACTTCTAAAAGCATTTTTGAAGCTCATCAAACCGAAAACACCACAATATTTTTTTCTTTTATTTTATTCTTTCGTTAATTAGCAAAGAAGACGGACTTTATTAAAAGGATAAGATAACTTGGAAATGATTTTATATATATATTTTTTAAATTTTTATTAAAAAATACATTTTTTATTTTCATCTGACTGAGAGACTAATTTTTTACCGCAGTAATGATAAGAAAAGTTCGAACAGATGTAAGACGTGTAATAGGAGCAAAAGTCTCTTTATGGTTAATACCATACTCTTGTGTACAACCCTGAGCAATCAATCATGTCTTATAATGGTCAATAGAACCATCAGAACGAGTCTTTATCTTGTATACCTATCTACTATCCATAACTTCCTGATCAGAAGGAAGATCAACCAAATTTTCAAGTGTGTGCTTTTTCAAGTGTTTGGATTTCTTCATGCATTGCATGCTGTCAGTTTGGATCTATGGAAGCTTCTCTGAATGACTTAAGTTCATGCTGATGAAGAATAGTAGAAAAACAATGATAATCAGCAAGATGAGAAGGTGGATGTCTTACCCTAGAAGAACGAGTGGAAGGAGGAGGCATGACGATATGAGCAGGATCATCGTCTGGTTTGAAATAATCGAAAGATGGAGAAGGCGGAAGAATATGAGGCTATAGAGGTTGACTCGAGATAAAACCTGTAGAATCATCACTAGAAAAAGATCAACATTGGGATTAGTGAAAAAGGGTGACTGGGTAAGAGGAATGGATTCAAAGGAGGAGAAATGAGAAAACATGTGATGCTCGCAGAATACATGACGAGATATACAAATACATCTAGAGAGAGGATCCCAATAATGATAACCCTTGTGTTCAGTGTCATAACTAAAGAAACAACACATGCGAGCCCGAGGTTTAAGTTTACTATGTTCATGAGGCTGAAGAAGGACAAAACAAACACAACAAAAACTCAAATAGAACTTTAATCTAGAGAAATATGATAAAGACGCTCAAAGGGAGTAATGTTACCAAGGACAGAAGAAGAAAGTCTATTGATAACATGAACAACAGTAAGAACAACTTTATCTCAAGTACGCTCAGAACATGAAAAAGAAAAAAGCATTGCACGAATAGAATCAAGAATGTGACGATGTTTGCGTTCAACTCGTCCATTTAGTTTAGACGCACCAGGGCAAAAAAATTAAGATAAAGTACCATGTTCTGCAAGAAATGTTAAAAGTTTAGAATCACGGTATTCCATAGCATTATCGCGTTGAAAAACATTAATGACCTTGGAAAATTGAGTGTTAATCATAGTGACAAAGTTAATATAAATCTGAGGTAGCTCATGACGATTAGTTATCAAATAAATCCAAGTAAAGCATGAATAATCATCAATGAAAATGACAAAATATCGAGCTCCTCCCATAGAAACGGTGGGAGCGGGGTCCCAAACATTAGAGTGGATAAGATCAAAAGGAGAGCAAGTAAGAGATGAATTATGAAAAGATAAAGCAGGTTATTTGGCAATTTGACAAGAAATACAACCAAAAGACTCATTTTTAACCTAACCCAAAACACCCTAAGACATAAGAGGATGCAATTTTTCTAAGGAGTTTTAGGTAAGATGGTGATGCCACAAGTGAAGAGTAGATGGAGAAGAAGTAGCACAGAGATTTGGCACATGAAGAATATGAAGATTCTCAAGTTCAAACAACCTTCCGACCTTACGTCCAATTCCGATGATTTGTCCCTTCCGACGATCTTGTACATGACAACCAGAAAGGAATAAAGTAACATCAAAACCGAGACCAACAAGTTGACCAACAGAAATAAGATTGAAGTTCAATTTTGAAATATAATATGTATTAGGGAGATTAAGAGTTGAATGGGAGATAGAACCCTTGTGTGTCGTGTGCAAGAGGAAACCATTAGTAGTATTGATAGAAGGTGCATTATTGTGGTAGACAAAGACGAGAAAAAATTACGCAAAGGAGACATGTGATTAAAGCAACTAGAGTCAAAATACCATTTAGAATTATCTGGAGGAGTCGAAAAAACAGCAGGAGTATTACTAAAAAGGGAGAGAATTAAGATGCTTAAGAAGAGAAGCAATATCAGAGAGAGAGAGAGAGAGAGAGAGAGAGAGAGAGAGGGAGAGAGAGAGAGAGGGGAGCAAAGGTGGTAGATTCAGTAATAGCAGCAACAGCAAAAGTAGACACATTCTTAGAGAAGTTAGGATGAGAATGATACTCGATGTGACTAGGATGTGGTGGGAGAATAGGAGAGGTAGTAATAAAATATCTCGAGAGCTTGCAGTAACGGCAGAACAGTTGTGGACAATTGTAGCTAATGTGACCTTTTTGTTGACATTTGAGATATTCAACAGAAGGACAGTCTGAGAAGAGGTGCCCAGAACGGTTACAGTTTTGACAGAATTTATTCTTTGTCTCTGGTGTAGAGACAAAAATCAAAGAGAGAAGAGAAAAACTACAAATTCGGGACCAAAAATGAGAACAAATACGGCACTATCGAAAAGAGCGAACCAAAAAATCTTAGGGAGGATCCACTGTCTATCATGTCAGATGCCATGTCATCAGAAAAGGCCTCATGGCAACGCGTGATTAGAGAAGGGAGATACGTCAGCGCTGACGTGAACAGAGAGCTGGCACGCGAGTCGGAGAGGTGGGCCAGGTTGGGTTCGAGGCAGGATGGAGCGGATCCGCGGGTATTGGAGGCTTCGACACGTGGCGTTGTCTGGTGCCATTAATCCTGTGTGTGGATCCAACGGTGCCGGATGGCGTCTGGAGAGAGGAGAACCTGATCGAATACCGGTCTTCAGGCGGTGACTCTAAAGGCGTTGGAATCTTGATGACGAGATTAATACGATGGTAGTGGCGGTGATGAACCAAAGCGTCTGGAAAAGATAAAAAAAAAACGAAGGCAAAGAGCATTGTCGAAAGAGAAAAAAAACAAAAGGGCTATGATAGAATTTTCATGGAAAAAAAAGGAACTTATGCTCTTGATACATACCATATTAGAAACAAGAGACTAAACTGAAAAAATAATGATATATTATTGAGTGTCTCACAAAAAATACAATACATAAGAATATATATAAGTTCTAGAAGAATCTAAGTAATAAAAGCATATAATCATATAATTAATATACATATATTTTATATAAATATAAATAATAATAATTGATCTAAATTGATTCTAATTATTCTCTAACAAATTATATTATTACTTTTTCAATTTCTTTCCGTCTTCAAAGTTACATAAACCATAGGTAAATACAACAACATTATATTTTAGCTTACAAAAGAAATGAATTTTTACCAAATAATTAACACAGAACATAAATGAATTTGGTCATTGTGTACAATTATGACTAAAAAAAATTAATATCTCCTATTCTTATTGTAAATAATTCCTTATTTGAAAAGTCTAAAATAAATATATAAAGTAATGATATGGTGAAGAAGAAGATTTTAGTAAAATAAAAAAATTATCATATGTAATACACACATTTTTTATAAGTTTAATAAAAAAAAGTTATGCTTTATTTAATTCTATTCTTCAAAAAAAAATCCAAATATATGATATATTTTATAAAAGGGATGGTGTTGTACTTACTATTTAGGTTTATTTGGCTTTAAAATGTTGTATTTTCTTTTTCACAAGCAGCCGAGTTAATTAACTATTTTAAAAAGAGAAAATTACTAATTTCATTTCTGATTTTTGGAGATGATAATAAAAATAATATTTATTTTTGCTAATAATAAAAAATATTTTTTGTATATTTAAAAATACTATAAAAATATTCTATTATAAAGAAAAAGTCTTATCGGTTAACAAAATTAAATAGATAACAAACACAAATGCCAATGTGAAATCTGTTATATGTTGACTTCTTTAGACTTAGTTTATCCCAAATATAAAATTCTAATTTTTCTAGATTTTCAAATATTCACCCATATCTTCGTTCATTTACAGGGAGGGAAAACAGAATGAACAAGAAAAAGCAAGACACTAAACACAAAGACGAATAGATGAGAATGAAGCTGGAGATTGAGCAAAGGAAGGAAAGAGGAGTATACAACAGCTGTAACCAAGGGACGAATTACTGCCGATGTCGTTGAGTAGAGTGAGACAAAAATGAGGAGAGACAGGGAGAGAAAATAACCGAAGAATGAGAAAAAGGTTGAGTAAGATGATGCTAGCAATGACAAGACCACCATCATTGCTATCATCAAATAGAGAGAGAGAGAGAGAGAGAGAGAGAGAGAGAGAGAGAGAGAGAGAGAGAGAGAGAGAGAGAGAGAGAGAGAGAGAGAGAGAGAGAGAGAGAGAGAGGAAAAAATAGAAGGTGAAGAAGTGCGGTCAAGACATCATACGAAAAACGCTGAATATCGTCGGAATTATCTTCAAAAAAACGAATCTGACGGTAAGTTAATTACTAACGAATTTACCGTAAGAAGAAATCCGATAGTGTAAACCTCACCGATAACCAGTTTACATTAGATTTTACGACGAATTACCTATTCGAAAAATTATTTTATTACCGGAGAATTTTTTCGACGGTAACTTAGGGTCACAATATCCTATTTTCCTCACTATTACCGTCAGATTATACCCTCCATCACGTTTGAGATTGCAACAAAATCTATATCAAAAGACAAGCCTACTTTTACCAATTTATCTTTCAATATTTTTTCTCTATTAAGAGCATTTAGCAAATTTATCATTAATATGTTTGAAACCAAAGTTTTAACATCTTTAAAGGCCTCCTAATCACCCAAATATGCATGAACAAATAAATAAATAAAGACGATAACAACAAGAATAAAAAAGAAAATAAGGGAATAGAAAAAAAAATTAAGTGCATGAGCTGAACATGCCATTCCCTTTGTGGCAGCCTCTTTACGAGTTATGACAATATCATCCTATGATGCACGAATATCGACACCAATACAAAACACGACACGTCATGAAATACGCACACACAAATTTAACATTTTTATAAGATATAGAGACACGACATATATATAAAATGTACAGAGTGATAGTCACAATAGCTACGAAAGATATTTTCCTAGTTCTTGTACACTACAAAGGCACGATTAAGAAAAAAAACACGAATGGCAATAAAATTTACTGATAAAGATCCGTTGAGTGTCTTTATCAGAGCTTCTATGAGCTTTGTTAATTTTCAAAATACCGTACTACAGAATTTGGGACTGCATGGAATGAAACGAATAGAGAAGTTATATTATAGAATATCAATTTTTGTTATTCGCGATGGGGTGAAGTACAACTCGTTTGGGATAGACAGTGATGAGAATTTACCAGTTTTATTTCACTGTCGGTACCAATTTTTCGAGTTGAGAATCCCTTAACTATTGGCCAAGCTTGTGGATGTGGTCTCTAGTTCCGGAAGATTGAACCAGAATCATCAATTAGTATGATGGCAGCAGCATCTAGTTCAACCTCTGTTGTTGTGTATTCATCTCTGCCTGTAATGATATCTGCGGGAGATTTGGTGGCATCTCTATCTTTTGCAGCTGATTTACATCGCGATTAGATTCCAGAAATAGGTGATAACATGAATACTCCTATTATGATCCTGATTTCTAGGGAGATTGGAGAACTAGATATCATGGAAGATTTACTAGGAGATGACGATGATGTGGAGCCCGCCATGATTGTTGCTGATAACGATGATGATATAGAGAGGAGTATTCCTGTTGAGGCTGGTGGAGCATCGAGCTTGGGAACTCAGCAGTACCTGCCTCATTTTTTGACTTTAGACTTAGATTCCATGAGACAGCAGGAGTTCCTAGATGTAGAATCCGATTTTGGGGCCGGAGATTCACAGGACACCGCAGGTCTAGCTGAGTTTCAAGTCGGTCAGTAGTTTCAGAATAAAGAAAAAGACGTGTTATGTGTGAAGACTTACAGCATCCGCCATTAGGTTGAGTACAAAGTGTTGGAATCGGACCATACCAAGTACTACGAAAAGTGAAAGGAGTTCGGAAATAGTTACAGATGGTTGATTTGGATCACTCTACAACAGCAGAAGGGTATCTGAGAGGCCAAATGGCATAATGGATCTTACACAAGTTTGGCCACCTCGATCTCCAGTGATCACAAGAAGTTTGATTATCAAGTGATATGTAAAACCCAAAACTTTTAGAAAATCTAATTACGAGTCAATTTCAAATTATTTATTCATTAAGGATTTTAATTTCAGAAATTATTTTATTAAGCCTAATTAAATCAAGTGTTGATAATTAAATTTGGATTTTTATCTAATTTCATAATTATTGGATAATTTCTATATTTAAATTATAAAGTTTAGTAATGGTAAAATAATAAAGATTTTATGATTTACTTTAAATAATTGAGATTTTAGAATTTAATATTTTAATTCTTATAAATAAAGAAAATTAATTATACTATCTCCAATTATTGAATTAGAGCATTTCCTTGAAATTAACTTGTAATTTATGATCAAATAATATTTTCTTTAAAGAAAATTTTGTTGAATTAAAATTTGTATTCAATTACTCTATTACCCTTTAATTTTATTAAAAATGACCTAAACTACCCCTAGCCTAACCCTAACCCTAATTTAAAAAAAAAACAAACCCGAATCCCCCGAATTCCTAACCCTAACAGATGCAACCTCCTTTCCTCCTTCAACGTATCAAACACACACCACACAGAGAAAAAACACAGAGATGGAGAGGAAGAAGAGAGAGCTCGGAATCAGAGGGGAAGGGCCGCACTCAACGCCATCCACCTGCGCCACCGTCGCGCCCAACTCACCGCCATCCTCCACGTCGTTGCCGCCACTATTCGCAGAGAGGAGAGAGAGAGATGTGGAGACAGAGAGCAACGCCGAGAGAAAGCCGCTGCCACCGGCTATCACCGCTGTTACGCGTCCGAGAGGAGGGAAGTCGTGTTGGAGGGCTGACCACCAGGGGGCGCTGCTGTTGCGAGCTCGCCGCCGCCAAAGGCCCGTTGCCGTCGTCCGCACTCGCTGATGCTGCGAGAAAATGTTGCTGACTCGTCATCGCTGAAGGAGACGTCGTGGCCAAGCTACTGCGCTGCCGCTGTCGCCGTTGGGGTTGCCAGGAAGAGGAGCTCGAGCGTGAGAGAGAAGACGCGGAGGTTGCCGCCATGGGTGTCGCTACCGGAGAAGGGAGCTGCGTCTCTGTGTTTCTGACCGCTGGGAGTGGTTCTGTGACTTTTGAGACCACTGCCGAAGCTTCTGGCTGAGCCTATATCGCCAGGAAAGCCTCCACTACCACTGAGATCCACTGTCGGTAAAAGTTTTAAGTATTGGATTTCGTTTCTCTTGAGTTTTTAGAAACGTTACAATCACTACATGTTGGTTTTAGTCGCTGTCGCCGAAGTTTGGTCACTGCTGCTGCCTGGGATGGCTTTCAGGGGCTGCCGCCGAGCCAGTTCAGAGACCGCTGTTGCTTCATTTTCTCATTACAGTAAGTATTTATGCTTTAAAGACCCCTGCATTAGTGTTCGGTTATGTTTGGTTAAGGACCTTGAGGTTTGTTAACGTAGGTTTGAGTCTTGATGTTGCATGTTGCGTAAGTGTTGCTGTGGCTTCTGCGCCGTTCCTTCTATTTCAGTGAGTGTCTCTATCTCAAAATCCTTGGCATTAGTTTTCCCGTTATGTGTTTTAAGATTTCCACAATATAAATGTTTTTAGGAATTAGAAAACGAGTTTGCATGTTGCGACTGAGGCTGTTTCTGCTATTGAGAAAGCAAGCGGAGCTCAGGTTTCGGTTGCGGTTAATTTCGAGCTGAGCGAAGAGAGTTCAGCTGTCACGTTGAGTTATGGTTTCGCTTATCGAGGTAGGGGTTTTTCTAAAAAGCCATTTTTATATTTTGGAATTTTTATAAATAGATACTGATGTGAGAATTATATACTTTTCAGTGATTGTATAAGTTTTTTGTATTGATTAGCTGGCTTGGATGAATATGATTATATGTTTGATTGGATTATTTTTTTGGTTTTGATAAATGGATTATTGCTGAACTGTTTCTTTAAAGTTTTGGAAATGAGTTTAATCGGTTGATAATGAGTTGATGTTGAAATTGTTTCCTTGAGATATAAAAATGAGATGACTGTGGATTTAACTTGCTTTTGAACTGATTTTGGGTTTCAAACTGTTGAAAAGGATTGTGGAATGGTTTGGTTGGGACCCGAACCGGGTGACAAAGTCCAAATTTTAGGGGAGGTGCTGCCGAAATTTCTATAAAAATCTTAGACTTTGTTTGAAAAGTTATTTAGAAAGGTTTAGATTTGAGAAATTGTATTATTTGATTTATCAAGAAAATATTTATGTTTTTTTAGTTTAATTTATTTAAGTAAACTATATGTCTTGAGTTCGATTTATTTAGAAAAGAATTATTTTACCATTTTGAATCACTGGAGGAAAGTATTATGTTCAAATATTAATTTTTAATATAAAAAGGACTTTTGCTTTTGGTTAGACTTAAGGATTTTGTTCAGAGGAACTTTTAGTGATTTTAAAGGAAATTAGACTTTTGATTCCATAATTGCGTTTGTGACATTTTGGGAGAAGTCAGAGAATTGGTTTTAAGAAAGAACCTGAAAGTGGTTTTGATTTAAATGGATTGGCTCCGTTACAAGTAGATTGGTTTTGGATTGGGTTGGGACTTATGACTTTATATGATTCGGTTTTGTAATAAATTATGTTTCTATTTACTTAAACCAATAATCTATGATTTTAAGAGTTTCAATAAATTTTTAAGAAATTGAGATAGGATGTCCTTTGCTAAAGTCTTAAGACTCTGCATAGACATTTCTGTTACCAAACTCTATTTTTGGATGACTGATTTTTGGGTCTTTCAAAAGAGATTTTTGATTTGGCCAAGTTGCTGAATCGTCTGGAAGTTTTAGAAGGATGTTGTGGAGATATGGCTTTTGAAAGAGGAAGTTTCTTATGAGAAAGATAGCTTATAAGCTATAAGTGATTTGAGAAATGTGGATTTTTGAAGTTAAGACTGGAATGAATTGAATCCGATTTCAAAGAAAAGTGATTTGAGAAAAGTGATTTATGGCATGAATGATAATTTTATGAGTTTTATGATGTTGAATGGTGGAAGTGCTATATGTTATGAGCCGAAATGGCTGTATATGATAATGAATCATGGCTGACTATGAATCATGAATTTAAGCCGGATGGCTGAGAATAAATGCATATATGCTGAGTTATTGATATTGTGATTGTTGCACTTCACCTATCGGAGATACGAGTTTTCCTGGGTGAAAGCAGTGGCTAGCCACCACGTGCTCTAGGTAGAGACTCGATACTCTGCTGACCCTATGTCGTAAGTGTGGTCGGACACTGTGAAAGTTTTGGATGAGCTCACCCCCGTGAATATACACCAGTGAGGGTGTTGGATGTGAATTATGATTATGATTGTGAATAACTCGAGTTGCGGATACACGACAGAGGGACAGTCCAATGGTTAGCTACTAGGACTTGTCGGGTTGGCTTAATAATCGACAGATGATATCATCAGCCACTAGGGCAAGCATTCATCATATGAATCTATGTGACATTGTTTAGGTGTGCATATTGTACATGGGTTGCCTTTGTGATTAATTGTGGTTAACTGTTAATTGTTCTACTTGAAGTAATTGTTTGCTTGTGCTTGAACTTTCCTACTTATGTTTGTGACTGGGATTTTGTTGGACTGTGGTGACTGGTTGTTGTTTGGATTGTTTGGGTCTAGAGCTGTGGTTGATCATGAGGTGGGCCGAAGGCCATATCTGGTTGATGTTTCTGGCTTAGAAAAGTATGAAAAACTAATCTGGTTCAGCGTAGATAAACCTTTTGAAAGGCTTTTGAATTTTTGAGAAATGAACAGTTTCTTCTTTCAGAAAAGATTTCATTTTTTTAGTAAACCTTTGCTTTTGAAAAGATGCATAAGGCGGTTATTAATCACTGTAACGATTTTATCTTGCGTATCCTATTATAGTAATTATGCAACCCTATAGTGAGAACCCTTTCGAGGATTATGTTCTCACTCTCTTACAGGAGTTTTCTTTTTCAGGTTACGGATGACGAAGTTCGGAAGAGCTTATTTCTTTTATGTTAGACAATATTTCTATATTGTTTTAGTATTTATGTTTTCCTCGCCTTTAACTTTGCAAGTTTTGTAAGAGGGATAGGATTTTGATATGAGATGCTTGTAAATTAATATGTATGTATATGTATATACATATATATGTATTTCCTGTGAGTATTGTAATTTATATTGTAAGTATGAATGTATGTTTTTGAAAAATTCGGTTTAAGTTTTTAAACAGACTCATTAGTATTAAATATTATAAGAGTCGTCGTAATACCCGAGCTATCAGGGTGGCGTAGCTGGAAGCGTGACATTTTGATAGTTAGGGTGTCACATTATGTTATCAGAGCAGTCTTTCCTGTAGAGCCTGAGGAATGGACTGACTATGCTTCAATTGCATACTCTGAGTGTCTGTCATGCAAAAATCTTGTTGGATGACGAGAATTAGAGCTTTATGCACATGACGGTCTATTGATTAACGCTGTTATTCTTGCATTGCATACTTCTTGGTATTAACTTTGGCCGGCTTAATACTAGCAAATTATGTATATGAAAGCACTAATGGGTTATCATAGATGATATACGAGTTTTGGGTAAAGCGAATCGCACGTTTTGGGAACGTTAGAAACTACTTCTAGAGGTTATTCAGTTATGTGTCTTGAATTCTATTCGAGTCGACTTGTTTTTTTATAGCCTAACTTAAAGTTCTTGTTTGCTAATTCTTTTGAAAAGTAGTTTGATTTTTCAACCCTATTCCTCTACTCAGATGGATTCTTGTTTGATCCTAATTGCATATGTTTGTTTGAAATCCTTGTTTTCTCTATCTTTCTCTGTTTAAATTCTTCTTCTTGATTCATGTATTATTTGATATAGCTTTGAACTTGTCTTGATGCGTTTTGCTGATGAGCGGATAATTTATACGCTTTTTGGCATTGTTTTTAGATAGTTTTTAGTAAGTTTGAGCTACTTTTAGGGATGTTTTCATTAGTTTTTATGTTAAATTCACATTTCTGGACTTTACTATGAGTTTGTGTGTTTTTCTGTGATTTCAGGTAAATTCTGGCTGAAATTGAGGGATTTGAGCAAAACTCTGAAGAAGGCTGACAAAAGGACTGCTGATGCTGTTGGAATCTGACCTCCCTGCACTCGAAATGGATTTTCTGGAGCTACAGAACTCCAATTGGCACGCTCTCAATGGCGTTGGAAAGTAGACATCCAGGGCTTTCCAGCAATATATAATAGTCCATACTTTATTCGAAGAATGACGACGTAACTTGGCGTTGAACGCCAAGTTCATGCTGCTGTCTGGAGTTAAACGCCAGAAAAACGTCATGATCTAGAGTTGAACGCCCAAAACACGTCATAACTCGGAGTTCAACTCCAAGAGAAGCCTCAGCTCGTGGATTGATCAAGCTCAGCCCAAACATACACCAAGTGGGCCCCGGAAGTGGATTTATGCATCAATTACTTACTCATGTAAACCCTAGAAGCTAGTCTAGTATATATAGGACATTTATCTATTGTATTAGACATCTTTTGATCACTTTAAGTCTTTAGACTATTCGGTCACTTGATCATGGAGAGGGCTGGCCATTCGGCCATGCCTGAACCTTTTGCTTATGTAATTTCAACGGTGGAGTTTCTGCACACCATAGATTAAGGGTGTGGAGCTCTGCTGTACCTCAAGTATTAATGCAGTTCTATTTTCTTTTATTCAAATCTCTCTTATTCTTATTCCAAGATATTCATTCGTACCCAAGAACATGATGAATGTAATGATGAAAGTGACGATCATTATCATTCTCACTTATGAACGCACGTGATTGACAACCACTTCCGTTCTACATGCAACCGAGCTTGAATGTATATCTCTTAGATTCCCCAACAGAATCTTTGTGGTATAAGCTAGATAGATGGCGGCATTTATGAGGATCCGGAAAGTCTCACCTTGTCTGTGGTATTCCGAGTAGGATCCTGGGAATCCGGAAAGTCTAACCTTGTCTGTGGTATTCCAAGTAGGATTCCGGTAATGAATGACTGTGACGTGCTTCAAACTTGCAAGTGCTGGGCGTTAGTGACAGACGCAAAAGAATCAAGGGATTCTATTCCAGTAGGCGCAGGAACCAACCAGTGATTAGCCGTGCTGTGACAGAGTGCGTGAGCGTAGTTTTCACTGCGAGGATGGGATGTAGCCATCAACCATGGGTGATGCCTCCAGACGATTAGCCGTGCGAGTGACAGCCACATAGGATCATTTTCCCGAGAGGATTGAAAGTAGCCACCGCTGATGGTGAACCCCTATACACAGCTTGCCATGGAAAGGAGTAAGAAGGATTGAGTTGAAGCAGGAGAATAGCAGGCGTCCTTGAGCATATAGTATCTCCATTCGCTTATCTGAAATTCCCACCAATGAGTCTGCATAAGTATTCTATCCCTTTTATTATTTATTTTCTTATTTCTATTTTCGAAACCATAAATCAATTTAATCTGCCTAACTGAGATTTACAAGGTAACCATAGCTTGTTTCATACCAACAATCTCTGTGGGATCGACCCTTACTCACGTAAGGTTTATTACTTGGACGACCCAGTACACTTGCTGGTTAGTTGAACGGAGTTGTGAATTCAAATAAAGACAATTATTGAATAAATCCATACAAGTACAAAGAATAGTGATCACAATTTCGTCCACCAAGTTTTTGGCGCCGTTGCCGGGGATTGTTCGAGTATGGACAACTGACGGTTCGTCTTGTTGCTCAGATTAGGTAATTTTCTTTTCAAAAACTTTTTCAAAAATTTTTCTTTTCTTTTTCATTTTTCCAAAAATCTTTTTCGAAAAAAATTAATAAAAATACAAAAAAAATTAGAAAATCATAAAAACCAAAAATATTTTGTGTTTCTTGTTTGAGTCTTGTGTTAATTTTTAAGTTTGGTGTCAATTGCATGCTTTTAAAATTTTTCTTGCATTTTTTTTTCGAAAATCTCATGCATTCATAGTGTTCTTCATGATCTTCAAGTTGTTCTTGATAAGTCTTCTTGTTTGATCTTGATGATTTCTTGTTTTGTGTTGTTTGTTGTTTTTCATGTGCACTTTTGCATTCATATTTTCCATGCATTAAAAATTTCTGAGTTTGGTGTCTTGCATGTTTTCTTTGCATCAAAAATTTTTCAAAAATATGTTCTTGATGTTCATCATGATCTTCAAAGTGTTCTTGGTGTTCATCTTGACATTCATAGCATTCTTGCATGCATTCATTGTTTTGATCTAAAAATTTCATGCATTGAGTATTTTTGTTGTTTTTCTCTCTCATAATTAAATATTCAAAAAATCAAAAAATATCTTTTCCTTATTTTCCTCCAAATTTTCAAAATTTTGGGTTGACTTGGTCAAAAATTTTCAAAATTAGTTGTTTCTTACAAGTCAAATCAAAATTTCAATTTTAAAAATCTTATCTTTTCAAAATCTTTTTCAAAAATCATATCTTTTTCATTTTTTTTATAATTTTCGAAAATTTTAAAAATCTTTTTCAAAATATTTTCAAAATATTTTTCTTATCTTTATATCATATTTTCGAAAATTAGCTAACAATTAATGTGATTGGTTCAAAAATTTGAAGTTTGTTACTTTCTTGTTAAGAAAGGTTCAATCTTTAAGTTCTAGAATCTTATCTTGTAGTTTCTTGTTAGTTAAGTCAATTTTAAAATTAAATCTTTTATCTTTTATCTTATCTTTTTCAAAATTTGATTTCAAAATATCTTATCTAACTTCTTATCTTCCTATCTTTTTCAAAATTTGATTTCAAATCTTTTTCAATCAACTAACTAACTTTTTGTTTATTTCTTATCTTTTTCAAAACCAACTAACTACCTATCCCTCTCTAATTTTCGAAAATTCTCCCTCTCTTTTTCAAAAATTCTTTTTGTTTTAAATTTTAATTTTAATTTTGTCTTTGATTTTCGAAAATTACTAACCTCTTTTTTAAAAATTATTTTCGAAATTTCTCTTCTCTTTTCTTATTCTATTTAATTATTTAATTACTAACACTTCTCTTCACCTCCCTTCATCCAAAAATCCGAGTTCTTCTTCACTCTTCTACCCCTTTCTTCTTTTACTAACATAAAGGAATCTCTATACTGTGACATAGAGGATTCCTCTTTCTTTTCTTGTTTTCTTCTCTTTTATATGAGCAGGAACAGGGAAAAGGGCACTCTTGTTGAAGTTGATCCAGAACCTGAAAGGACTCTGAAGAGAAAATTAAGAGAAGCTAAATTACAACAATCCAGAAAAAACCTTTCAGAAATTTTCGAACAAGAGAAGGAGATGGCAGCCGAAAATAATAATAATAATAATGCAAGGAGAATGCTTGGTGACTTCACAAAGGCAACGTCCAAGTTTGATGGAAGAAGCATCTCCATTCCTGCCATTGGAGCCAATAACTTTGAGCTGAAACCTCAGTTAGTTGCCTTGATGCAACAAAACTGCAAGTTTTATGGACTTCCGTCTGAAGATCCTTATCAGTTTTTAACTGAGTTCTTGCAGATCTGTGAGACTGTAAAGACGAATGGAGTTGATCCTGAAGTCTACAGACTCATGCTTTTCCCTTTTGCTGTAAGAGACAGAGCTAGAATATGGTTGGATTCACAACCTAAGGATAGCCTGGACTCCTGGGATAAGCTGGTCACTGCCTTCTTGGATAAATTCTTTCCTCCTCAAAAGCTGAGCAAGCTGAGAGTGGATGTTCAAACCTTCAAGCAAAAAGATGGTGAATCCCTCTATGAAGCTTGGGAAAGATACAAGCAGCTGACCAAAAGATGTCCATCTGACATGTTTTCAGAATGGACCCTATTAGATATATTCTATTATGGTTTCTCTGAATTTTCGAAAATGTCATTGGACCATTCTGCAGGTGGATCTATTCACCTGAAGAAAACGCCTGAAGAGGCTCAAGAACTCATTGACATGGTTGCAAACAACCAATTCATGTATACCTCTGAGAGGAATTCCGTGAATAATGGGATACCTCAGAAGAAAGGAGTTCTTGAAATTGATGCTCTGAATGCCATATTGGCTCAGAACAAAATGTTGACTCAACAGGTCAACATAATCTCTCAAAATCTGAACGGATTGCAACATGCATCCAACAGCACTAGAGAGGTAGCTTCTGAAGAGGCTTATGATCCTGAGAACCCTGCCATGGCAGAGGTTAATTATATGGGTGAACCTTATGGAAACACCTATAATCCATCATGGAGAAATCATCCAAATTTCTCCTGGAAGGATCAACAAAAGCCTCAACAAGGCTTTAACAATGGTGGACGTAATAGGCTGAGCAATAGTAAGCCATATCCATCATCTTCTCAGCAACAGACAGAGAATTCAGAACAAAACACTTCTAATTTAGCCAATATTGTCTCTGACTTGTCAAAGGCCACTTTCAGTTTCATGAATGAAACAAGATCCTCCATTAGAAATTTGGAGGCACAAGTGGGCCAGCTGAGTAAGAAAGTTATTGAAACTCCTCCCAGTATTCTCCCAAGCAATACAGAAGAGAATCCAAAAGGAGAGTGCAAGGCCATTGATGTGATCAATGTGGCCGAATGCACAAGGGAGGAGGAGGACGAAAATCCTAGTGAGGAAGACCTCCTGGGACGTCCTTCAAGCAAGAAGGAGTTTCCTATTAAGGATCCAAAGGAATCTGAGGCCCATACAGAGACCATAGAGATTCCATTAAATCTCCTTCTGCCATTCATGAGCTCTGAAGACTATTCTTCCTCTGAAGAGGATGAAGATGTGACTGGAGAGCAAGTTGCTCAATACTTAAGAGCTATCATGAAGCTGAATGCCAAGTTGTTTGGTAACGAGACTTGGGAAAGTGAACTTCCCTTGCTCATTAGTGAACTAGATACTTGGATTCAGAAAACTCTACCTCAAAAGAAACAAGATCCTGGCAAGTTCTTAATACCTTGTACCATTGGCACCATGAACTTTGAAAAAGCTCTATGTGATCTGGGGTCAGGGATAAATCTTATGCCACTCTTTGTAATGGAGAAGCTGGGGATCATTGAGGTACAACCTGCCTTGTTCTCATTACAATTGGCAGATAAGTCATTGAGACAAGCTTATGGAATAGTAGGGGACGTACTAGTAAAGGTTGAAGGCCTTTACATCCCTGCTGATTTCATAATCTTAGACACTAGGAAGGAAGAGGATGATTGCATCATCCTTGGAAGACCTTTCCTAGCCACAGTAGGAGCTGTGATAGATGTCAATAGAGGTGAGTTAGTCCTTCAATTGAATGGGGACTACCTTGTGTTTAAGGCACATGGCCATCCCTCTGTGATAAAAGAGAATAAGCATGAAGAGCTTCTCTCAGTTCAGAGTCAAGAAGAGCCCACACAGTCAAACTCTAAGTTTGGTGTTGTGAGGCCACAACCAAACTCTAAGTTTGGTGTTAAGACCCCATATCCAAACTCTAAGTTTGGTGTTGGGACTACACTAACATTGACCTGATCACCTTGTGGCTCTATGAGAGCCACTGTCAAGCTATTGACATTAAAGAAGCGCTTGTTGGGAGGCAACCCAATTTTATTTATCTAATTTATATTTTATTGTTATTTTGTGTTTTATTAGGTACATGATCATGAGGAGTCACGAAAAAATTCAAAAAAATTAAAAACAGAGTCAAAAACAAAAGAAAAAAATTTTTCACCCTGGAGGACGCACGGGCTGGCGTTCAACGCCAGTAAGGTGCATCTGGCCGGCGTTCAACGCCAGAACAGAGCACCATTCTGGTGCTGAACGCCAGAAACAAGCAACATCCTGGTGCTGAACGCCAGGAATGTGCCCAGAGAGGACAAACTGGCGCTGAACGCCAGTAACAAGCATGAAACTGGCGTTCAACGCCAGAAACATGCATTACATGGGCGTTGAACGCCCAGAACGTGCACCAATGGGCGTTTAAACGCCAGAATGATGCACGAAGGCATTTTACATGCCTATATGGTGAAGGAATGGTATTTCTTTTCACCTCAGGATCTGTGGACCCCACAGGATCCCCACCTACCTCGCCCTCTCTCTTTCCATTTATGGTCATCCCTTCTATTTTTCATTCACCACCTACATCTATCCACTCTTCCCCATACACTCCTCCTACCTTTACAATTCAACTTCTCTTTCCCACCCAATCCCACCCATATAGCCGAATCCATCTCCCCTCACTCACCTCCATTCTCTTCTTCTTCTCTTCTTTTCTTTCTTGCTCGAGGGCGAGCAATATTTTAAGTTTGGTGTGGTAAAAGCATAGCTTTTTTTTGCTTTCCCATTACCATTAATGGCACCTAAGGCCAGAGAAACCTCAAAGGGAAGACAAAAGCTTCCACCTCTGAGTCTTGGGAGATGGAAAAAAATATAAGCCGTCATAGCTCAGTGGTAGAACATATGGCTGCAAATCAAGAGATCCCTGAGATACCTCAGGGAATAAGTTATCCTCCACACAAATATTGGAAGCAACTAAGGGAAGAAACACCAAAATTACTAGGAATCATTCAACAGAAGCAAGGAAGAGACATAGAGGAGCTCAAAAAGCACCATTGGACCTTCAAGAAGGCGCCACCCTCACTCAGGTGGATCCATTCCTTGTTCTTTATTTCTTCCTGTTTTCGGTTTTCAATATTGTGTTTATCTATGTTTTGTGTCTCTACTTCATGATCATTAGTATGTAACCATGCCTTAAAGCTATGAATAAAACCCATTAATCCTTCACATCTCTTAAACGAAAAATGTTTTAATTCAAAAGAACAAGAAGTACATGAATTTCGAATTTATCCTTGAATTTAATTTAATTATATTGATGTGGTGACAATACTTTTTGTTTTCTGAATGAATGCTTGAACAGTGCATATTTTTGATCTTGTTGTTTATGAGTGTTAAAATTGTTGGCTCTTGAAAGAATGATGAACAAAGAGAAATGTTATTGATGATTTGAAAAAAAATCATGAAATTGATTCTTGAAGCAAGAGAAAGCAGTATTCAAAAAAAAAGTGGCGAAAAAAAAATAGAAAGAAAAAGAAGGAGCAGTAGAAAAAGCCAATAGCCCTTAAAACCAAAAGGCAAGGGTAAAAAGGATCCAAGGCTTTGAGCATCAATGGATAGGAGGGCCCAAGGAAATAAAATCCAGGCCTAAGCGGCTAAATCAAGCTGTCCCTAACCATGTGCTTGTGTCATGAAGGTCCAAGTGAAAAGCTTGAGACTAAGTGGTTAAAGTCGTGATCCAAGGCAAAAGAGTGTGCTTAAGAGCTCTGGACACCACTAACTGGGGACTCTAGCAAAGCTAAGTCACAATCTGAAAAGGTTCACCCAGTTATGTGTCTGTGGCATTTGTGTATCCGGTGGTAATACTGGAAAACAAAGTGCTTAGGGCCACGGCCAAGACTCATAAGTAGCTGTGTTCAAGAATCAACATGCTTAACTAGGAGAGTCAATAACACTATCCCAAATTCTAAGTTCCTAGAGAAGCCAATCACTCTAAACTTCAAAGGAAAAAGTGAGATGCCAAAACTGTTCAGAAGCAAAAAGCTACAAGTCCCGCTCATCTAATTAAATTAATATTCATTGATATTCGGAGATTTATAGTATATTCTCTTCTTTTATCCTATTTGATTTTCAGTTGCTTGGGGACAAGCAACAATTTAAGTTTGGTGTTGTGATGAGCGGATAATTTATACGCTTTTTGGCATTGTTTTTAGATAGTTTTTAGTAAGTTTGAGCTACTTTTAGGGATGTTTTCATTAGTTTTTATGTTAAATTCACATTTCTGGACTTTACTATGAGTTTGTGTATTTTTCTGTGATTTCAGGTAAATTCTGGCTGAAATTGAGGGATTTGAGCAAAACTCTGAAGAAGGCTGACAAAAGGACTGCTGATGCTGTTGGAATCTGACCTCCTTGCACTCAAAATGGATTTTCTGGAGCTACAGAACTCCAATTGGCACGCTCTCAACGGCGTTGGAAAGTAGACATCCAGGGCTTTCCAGCAATATATAATAATCCATACTTTATTCGAATAATGACGACGTAACTTGGCGTTGAACGCCAAGTTCATGCTGCTGTCTGGAGTTAAACGCCAGAAAAACGTCATGATCCAGAGTTGAACGCCCAAAACACGTCATAACTCGGAGTTCAACTCCAAGAGAAGCCTCAGCTCGTGGATTGATCAAGCTCAGCCCAAACATACACCAAGTGGGCCCCGGAAGTGGATTTATGCATCAATTACTTACTCATGTAAACCATAGAAGCTAGTCTAGTATATATAGGACATTTATCTATTGTATTAGACATCTTTTGACACTTTGAATCTTTTGATCACTTTAAGTCTTTAGACTATTCGGTCACTTGATCATGGAGAGGGCTGGCCATTCGGCCATGCCTGAACCTTTTGCTTATGTAATTTCAACGGTGGAGTTTCTGCACACCATAGATTAAGGGTGTGGAGCTCTGCTGTACCTCAAGTATTAATGCAGTTCTATTTTCTTTTATTCAAATCTCTCTTATTCTTATTCCAAGATATTCATTCGTACCCAAGAACATGATGAATGTAATGATGAAAGTGACGATCATTATCATTCTCACTTATGAACGCACGTGATTGACAACCACTTCCGTTCTACATGCAACCGAGCTTGAATGTATATCTCTTAGATTCCCCAACAGAATCTTTGTGGTATAAGCTAGATAGATGGCGGCATTTATGAGGATCCGGAAAGTCTCACCTTGTCTGTGGTATTCCGAGTAGGATCCTGGGAATCCGGAAAGTCTAACCTTGTCTGTGGTATTCCGAGTAGGATTCCGGTAATGAATGACTGTGACGTGCTTCAAACTTGCAAGTGCTGGGCGTTAGTGACAGACGCAAAAGAATCAAGGGATTCTATTCCAGTAGGCGCAGGAACCAACCAGTGATTAGCCGTGCTGTGACAGAGTGCGTGAGCGTAGTTTTCACTGTGAGGATGGGATGTAGCCATCAACCATGGGTGATGCCTCCAGACGATTAGCCGTGCGAGTGACAGCCGCATAGGATTATTTTCCCGAGAGGATTGAAAGTAGCCACCGCTGATGGTGAACCCCTATACACAGCTTGCCATGGAAAGGAGTAAGAAGGATTGAGTTGAAGCAGGAGAATAGCAGGCGTCCTTGAGCATACAGTATCTCCATTCGCTTATCTGAAATTCCCACCAATGAATCTGCATAAGTATTCTATCCCTTTTATTATTCCTTCTTTAATTTTCGAAACCATAAATCAATTTAATCTGCCTAACTGAGATTTACAAGGTAACCATAGCTTGCTTCATACCAACAATCTCTGTGGGATCGACCCTTACTCACGTAAGGTTTATTACTTGGACGACCCAGTACACTTGCTGGTTAGTTGAACGGAGTTGTGAATTCAAATAAAGACAATTATTGAATAAATCCATACAAGTACAAAGAATAGTGATCACAATTTCGTCCACCATTTGCCTTTTAGGTCCTTATTCCGAGTACATTCTTAAAGAAATTGCGATTCAATTTTTCTCTTATTTAACAGTAATTACAACCAATTTTGAATTTTTTATAAAATTGCTGTTAATTCGATATACACTTATCTATATAAAACTTTGAAAATTTCTTATACAGTTTAACAACTATTTATTTCTAATACCTCGTCTGTACTCTTACTGATTTACAAAATTACACTTACTTTAAGTACAATTTGACTTTCTAATAATTCTACGACAGTTCCAAGGCATATCTTTATTTGATTATGCCTTTAGGTATTTTTCAAAATTCTTGAAATAAAAGATTTTTCACTTTTATTCCGGTTGATTTTCGTTTGATAAACTTCACCTAATTTATTTTTTATTTGAGTTTGGTTTAGCATACTACATTGTTGTTCCTTTCAAAATGTTGGACTCATATCTTTCTTCTTATGAACAGACTCTTTCTTTCTTAAGTTTTTCATCTCTATGAATGTTATACTTGATTTTGTTTTTAATCATTCTTCTACCTCTTGTGAGCACTACCATCAATCTCAGCTTCCCTTCTCTTGTGAATCTCATCCTTATATGAGTTAGCATGATTTGTTTCAATTTTGTGCATCGTTTATCCCCTCATTGTTTTTTTCAGAGTTCTTAGTCAAAGATTCTTTCTCGAGAATTGCTATTGATGAGTGGATTCCCTTTTTGTACGTCCTAAACTTCTTGGATGTTCTTGTGAGGTAGTGATTTTAAGTATACTCTTGGAGTTTTGTTTTGAACTTTTTTAAAGACGTTTTTTTATTCCTCTTTAAGGATATTGGAAGTCCAATTCTTTTTGTTGCTTGATTGTAATTGAAACCTGATGAGCGGATAATTTATATGCTTTTTGGCATTATTTTTAGATAGTTTTTAGTAGGATCTAGCTACTTTTTAGTATAATTTTATTAGTTTTTAAGAAAAATTCACATTTCTGAACTTTACTATGAGTTTGTGTGTTTTTCTGTAATTTCAGGTATTTTCTGACTGAAATTGAGGGACCTGAGCAAAAATTTGATTCAGAGGCTGACAAAGGATTGCTGATGCTGTTGGATTCTGACCTCTCTGCACTCGAAATGAATTTTTTGGAGCTACAGAGACCCAAATGGTACGCTCTCAATTGTGTTGGAAAGTAGACATCCAGCGCTTTCCAGCAATATATAATAGTTCATACTTTGCCTGAGTTTAGACGACGCAAACTGGCGTTCAACGCCAGCTTTCTGCCCTATTCTGGCCTTAAACGCCAGAAATAAGTTGCAAGCTAGAGTCAAACACCAGAAACAAGTTACAAACTGGCGTTTAACTCCAAGAAAGACCTCTACATGTGAAAGCTTCAATGCTCAGTCCAAGCACACACCAAGTGGGCCCGTAAGTGAATTTCTGCATCATTTACTTATTTCTGTAAACCTAGTAACTAGTTTAGTATAAATAGAACTTTTTACTATTGTACTAGAGAGCTTTTGGAACATCTTTGAACCATTGTTCATGTTTTGGGAGGCTGGCCATTTGGCCATGCCTACCCTATTTTCACTTATGTATTTTCAACGGTGGAGTTTCTACACACCATAGATTAAGGTGTGGAGCTCTACTGTTCCTCGAGTATTATTGCAAAGTACTATTGTTCTTCTATTCAATTCATGCTTATTCTTATTCTAACATATTCATTCACACACAAGAACATGATGAATGTGATGATTATGTGACACTCATCACCATTCTCACTTATAAACGCGTGATTGACAATCACTTCCATTCTACATGAAAACAAGCTTGAATGTATATCTCTTTGGTTTCTAATCAACGATTCACATCGACTCCCTTCTGACAATGGGGCATCTGAATATGAGATTGGAACCTCCGTGGTATAGGCTAGAATCCATTGGCAACATTCCTGAGATCTGAAAAGTCTAGACCTTGTTTGTAGTATTCCGAGTAGGATCTGGAAAGGGATGACTGTGACGAGTTTCAAACTCGCGACTGTAGAGCGTGGTGACAGACGCAAAAGGATAGTAAATCCTATTCCTACACGATTGAGAACCAACAGCTGATTAGCCATACGATATCTGTGCATGGTATTTTTCATCTGAGACGAGCAATCCGACAGTTGATTAGCCGTACAGAAACCATAGAGGACCATTTTCACTGAGAGGACGGGAAGTAGCCATTGACAACGGTGACACCCAATATACATCTTGCCATAGAAAGGAGTATGAATGATTGGATGAAGGCAATAGGAAAGCAGAGATTCAGAAGGAACAACGCATCTCCATATGCTTATCTGAAATTCCCACCAATGAATTACATAAGTATCTCTATCTTTATTTTATGTTTTATTTATCTTTTAATTATTAAAACTCCATAACCATTTGAATCCGCCTGACTGAGATTTACAAGATGACCATAGCTTGCTTCAAGCCGACAATCTCCGTGGGATCGACCCTTACTCACGTAAGGTTTATTACTTGGACGACCCAGTGCACTTGCTGGTTAGTTGTGCAAAGTTGTGAAAAAGAGTTGAGATTACAATTGTGCGTACCAAGTTGTTGGCGCCATTGAGATCACAATTTCGTGCACCAAGTTTTTGGCGCCGTTGCCAGGGATTGTTCAAGTTTGGACAACTGAGAGTTCATCTTGTTGCTTAGATTAGGTAATTTTCTTCTTCTTTTATTTTCAAAAAGTTTTCAAAAATCTTTCAAAAATTTTTTTCTCTTTTTCGGTTTTCCAAAATTAATTTTCGAAAAATCCAAAAAAGTTTATAAAATAATAAAAACCAAAAAGAAAATTTTTGTGTTTCTTGTTTGAGTCTAAAGTCAATTTTTAAGTTTGGTGTCATTTGCATTTTTTTATTTTTCTCAAAAAATTTTTTTCAAAAACTCATGCATGGTGTTCTTCATGATCTTCAAGTTGTTCTTGATGATTTTCTCTGTTTGATCTTTGCATTTTCATGTTGAGTCTTTTCTTGTTTTTCATATGCATTCTTGTTTTATTAGTGTCTAAAACTTAAAAATATCTAAGTTTGGTGTCTTGCATGTTTCTCTTTTCTTGAAAATTTTTTAAAAATAAGTTCTTGATGTTCATCTTGATCTTCAAAGTGTTCTTGGTGTTCATCTTGATATTCAAAGTGTTCTTGCATGCATTATGTGTTTTGATCTTAAGTTTTCATGTCTTGAGTCATTTTGTGGTTTTTCTCTCTCCTCATTAAAAATTCAAAAAATCAAAAAAATATATTTTCCTTATTTTACTCATAAATTTCGAAATCTTTGGGTTGACTTAGTAAAATTTTTTTTTTGAAAATAAGTTGTTTCTTGTTAGTCAAGTCAAGATTTCAATTTCAAAAAAAAATTATCTTTTCAAAATCTTTTTCAAAATCAAATCTTTTCTTTTTCTTTTTATTATTTTCGAAAATTCTTCAAAATTAATTTTTCAAAATATTTTTCTTAATTTCACTTCATAATTTTCGAAAACTTTTCTAACAACTAATGTGATTAATTCAAAAATTTGAAGTTTGTTACTTTCTTTTTAAGAAATGTTCAATCTTTAAATTCTAGAATCATATCTTTTAGTTTCTTGTTAGTCAAGTAATCAATTTTAATTTTAAAAATCAAATCTTTTTAATTTCCTTTTCAAATCTTTTCAAAATAAATTTCGATCATATATTTTCAATTATATCTTTTCAAACATATCTTTTTCAAATCATATCTTTTTCAAACTTTAATTTCAAAATCTTTTCTAAACTTTACAAAATTGATTTTCAAATCTTTTTCAACTAACTAATTGACTTTTTGTTTGTTTTACTATTTCTTATCTTTTTCAAAACCACCTAACTACTTTTCTCTCTCTAATTTTCGAAAATCATTAACTTCTTTTTCAAAAATCTTTTCAAATCAACTAATTGTTTTAAATTTTAATTTTATTCTTTTTTTTATAAATTCGAATTTTAACTTTAAATTAAAATAAAAACAAAAATATTTTCCTTTTCTTTTTAATTATTTTCGAAAACTCCTCTCTCTCATCTCCTTCTATTTACTTATTTAATCACTAACACTCTTCTCTTCTAATAATTCGAACCCTCTCTCCCTTTCTGTGTTCGAATTTTTCCTCTTATATTCTTCTTCTCTTCTATTCACATAAAAGAATCTTTATACTGTGACATAGAGGATTCCTCTTCTTTTCTGTTCTCTTCTTTTTCATATGAGTAGGAGCAAGGACAAGAACATTCTTGTTGAAGCAGATCCTGGACCTGAAAGGACTCTGAAGAAGAAGCTAAGAGAAGCTAAAGCACAACAATCCAGAGAAAACCTTACAGAGAATCTCGAAAAAGAAGGAGACATGGCCGAACCCAACAACAATGCAGGAAGATGCTTGGTGACTTCACTGCACCAAATTCCAACTTCCATGGAAGAAGCATCTCAATCCCTGCCATTGGAGCAAACAATTTTGAGCTAAAGCCTCAATTAGTTTCTTTGATGCAACAGAATTGCAAGTTTCATGGACTTCCATCAGAAGATCCTTTTCAATTCTTAACTGAGTTTTTGCAGATCTGTGATACTGTTAAGACCAATGGAGTTGATCCTGAGGTCTATAAGCTTATGCTTTTTCCTTTTGCTGTAAGAGACAAAGCTAGAATATGGTTGGACTTTCAACCTAAAGATAGCCTGAACTCTTGAGATAAGCTGGTCACGGCTTTCTTAGCCAAGTTCTTTCCTCCTCAAAAGCTGAGCAAGCTTAGAGTGGATGTTCAAACCTTCAGACAGAAAGAAGGTGAATCCCTCTATGAAGCTTGGAAAAGATACAAGCAATTGACTAAAAAGTGTCCTTCTGACATGCTCTCAGAATGGACCATCTTGGATATATTCTATGATGGTCTGTCTAAATTGTCTAAGATGTCATTAGACCATTTTGCAAGTGGATCTATTCACCTAAAGAAAATACCTGCAGAAGCTCAGGAACTCATTGAAATGGTTGCAAATAACCAGTTCATGTATACCTCTGAAAGGAATCTAGTGAATAATGGACGCCTCAGAGGAAGGGAGTTCTTGAAATTGATGCTCTGAATGCCATATTGGATCAGAACAAAATGTTGACTCAGCAAGTCAATATGATTTCTCAGAGTCTGAATGGATTGCAAAATGCATCCAACAGTACTAAAGAAGCATCTTTTGAAGAAGAAGCTTATGATCCTGAGAACCCTGCAATGGTAGAGGTGAATTACATGGGTGAAGCCTATGGAAACACCTATAATCCTTCATGGAGAAATCATCCAAATTTCTCATGGAAGGATCAATAAAAGCCTCAACAAGGCCTTAATAATGGTGAAAGAAACAGGTTTATCAATAGCAAGCCTTTTCCATCATCCTCTCAGTAACAGACAGAGAATTTTGAGCAGAACCTATCTAGCTTAGCAAACATAGTCTCTGATTTATCTAAGGCCACTCTCAGTTTTATGAATGAAACAAAGTCCTCCATTAGAAATTTGGAGGCACAAGTGGGCCAGCTGAGTAAAAGAGTCACTGAAACTCCTCCTAGTACTCTCCCAAGCAATACAAAAGAGAATCCAAAAAGAGAGTGCAAGGCCATCAATATAACCAAAGTGGCCGAAATGCACAGAGGAGGAGGAAGACGTGAATCCCAGTGAGGAAGACCTCATGGGACGTCCTCTGGACAAAAAGGAGTTCCCATTTGAGGAACCTAAGGAATCTGAGGCTCACCTAGAGACCATAGAGATTTCATTGAACCTACTTTTGCCATTCATGAGCTCTGATGACTATTCCTCCTCTGAAGAGGATGAAGATATTACTGAAGACAAGTTGCTAAGTACCTTGGAGCAATCATGAAGCTGAATGCCAAGTTGTTTGGTAATGAGACTTGGGTGGATGAACCCTCCTTGCTCACCAATGAACTGAATAACTTGGTTAGGCAGACATTACCTCAAAAGAAACATGATCCCGGTAAATTCTTAATTCCCTGTACCATAGGCACCATGACCTTTGAGAAAGCTCTGTGTGACTTGGGGTCAGGCATAAACTTAATGCCACTCTCTGTAATGGAGAAACTGGGAATCTTTGAGGTACAGGGTGCCAAATTCTCATTAGAGATGGCAGATAAATCCATGAAAAAGGCTTAGGGACAGGTAGAGGACGTGCTAGTAAAGGTCAAAGGCCTTTACATCCCTGTTGATTTCATAATCCTAGATACTGGGAAGGATAAGGATAAATCCATCATCCTTGGAAGACCTTTCCTAGCCACAGGAAAAGCTGTGATTGATGTGGACAGAGGAAAGTTGATCCTTCAATTGAATGAGGACTACTGGTGCGCGAAATTGTGAACAATACTTTTCACAACTCTCATAATCCCCGGTCATGAACCCCAAAAACTTGGTGGCTCAATACCATGGCATTACACAACTTCGCAAAACTAACCAGCAAGTGCACTGGGTCGTCCAAGTAATAAACCTTACGCAAGTAAGGGTCGATCTCACGGAGATTGTTAGTATTGAAGCAAGCTATGGTCATCTTGTAAATCTTAGTCAGGCAAACTCAAATGGTAATGGTGATGAACAAAAATAACACAAAGGTAAAGATAGAGATACTTATGTAATTCATTGGTAGGAACTTCAGATAAGCGCATGAAGATGCCTTCCCTTCCGTCTCTCTGCTTTCCTACTGTCTTCATCCAATCCTTCTTACTCCTTTCCATGGCAAGCTTAAGCAAGGGTTTCACCGTTGTCAGTGGCTACCTCCCATCCTCTCAGTGAAAGCGATTGCATATGCTCTGTCACAGCATAGCGGAATTCATCTGTCGGTTCTCAATCAGGCCGGAATAGAATCCAGTGATTCTTTTGCGTCTGTCACTAACGCCCCGCCTTCAGGAGTTTGAAGCACGTCACAGTCATTCAATCATTGAATCCTACTCAGAATACCACAGACAAGGTTAGACCTTCCGGATTCTCTTGAATGCTGCCATCAGTTCTCGCCTATACCACGAAGACTCTGATCTCACGGAATGGTTGGCTCGTTTGTCAGACGAGCACTCGGTTGTCAGGCGATCAACCATGCATCGTGCAATCAGGAATCCAAGAGATATTCACTAGAGCCTTGATCGCTTGTAGAACAAGAGTGGTTGTCAGTCACCTTGTTCATGGGTGAGAATGATGATGAGTGTCACGGATCATCACATTCATCAAGTTGAAGAACAAGTGATATCTTGGATAAAGAACAAGCGGAATTGAATGGAAGAACAATAGTAATTGCATTAATACTCTAGGTACAGCAGAGCTCCACACCTTAATCTATGGTGTGTAGAAACTCCACCGTTGAAAATACATAAGCATAAGGTCTAGGCATGGCCGAATGGCCAGCCTCCCAATAATCTAAGAACTAAATGTCCAAAGATGATCAAAGGATCTAAAACAATCCCCCGATATGAAAATACAATAGTAAAAGGTCCTACTTATAGAAAACTAGTAGCCTAAGGTGTACAGAAATGAGTAAATGACATAAAAATCCACTTCCGGGCCCACTTGGTGTGTGCTTGGGCTGAGCAATGAAGCATTTTTCGTGCAGAGACTTCTCTTGGAGTTAAACGCCAGCTTTTATGCCAGTTTGGGCGTTTAACTCCCATTTGGGTGCCAGTTCCGGCGTTTAACGCTGGGATTTCTGAGGGTGACTTTGAACGCCGGTTTGGGCCATCAAATCTTGGGCAAAGTATGGACTATCATATATTGCTGGAAAGCCCAGGATGTCTACTTTCCAACGCCGTTGAGAGCGCGCCAATTGGGCTTCTGTAGCTCCAGAAAATATACTTCGAGTGCAGGGAGGTCAGAATCCAACAACATCTGCAGTCCTTTTCCGTCTCTGAATCAGATTTTTGCTCAGGTCCCTCAATTTCAGCCAGAAAATACCTGAAATCACAGAAAAACACACAAACTCATAGTAAAGTCCAGAAAAGTGAATTTTAACTAAAAACTAATAAAAATATACTAAAAACTAACTATATCATATCAAAAACATACTAAAAACAATGCCAAAAAGTATACAAATTATCCGCTCATCACAACACCAAACTTAAATTGTTGCTTGTCCCCAAGCAACTGAAAATCAAATAAGATAAAAAGAAGAGAATATGCAATGAATCTCAAAAACATCTGTGAAGATCAGTATTAATTAGATGAGCGGGGCTTTTAGCTTTTTGCCTCTGAACAGTTTTGGCATCTCACTCTATCCTTTGAAATTCAGAATGGTTGGCTTCTTTAGGAACTTAGAATCCAGATAGTGTTAATGATTCTCCTAGTAAAGAATAATGATTCTTGAACAATGCTTTCTTATTGAGTCTTGGCTGTGGCCCAAAGCACTCTGTCTTCCAGTATTACCACCGGATACATACATGCCACAGACACATAATTGGGTGAACCTTTTCAGATTGTGACTCAGCTTTGCTAAAGTCCCCAATTAGAGGTGTCCAGGGTTCTTAAGCACACTCTTATTTGCCTTGGATCACAACTCTTATTTCTCTATAATTTTTTCGTTTTCTTTTCTTTCTTTTTTTTTTTCGAAATTTTTTTTTTTGAATAGAAATGCTTTTTTCTTGCTTCAAGAATCATTTTAATGATTTTTCAGATCCTCAGTAACATGTCTCCTTTTTCATCATTCTTTCAAGAGCCAACATTCATGAACCACAAATTCAAAAGACATATGCACTGTTTAAGCATACATTCAGAGAACAAAAATATTGCCACCACATCAAAATAATTAAATTGTTATAAAATTCAAAATTCATGCAATTCTTTTTCTTTTTTTCAATTAAGCACATTTTTATTTAAGAAAGGTGATGGATTCATAGGACATTCATAACTTTAAGGCATAGACACTAAGACACTAATGATCACTAGACACAAACATGGATAAACATAAGCATAAAATTCGAAAAACAGAAGAATAAAGAACAAGGAAATCAAAGAACGGGTCCACCTTAGTGATGGCGGCTCTTCCTTCCTCTTGAAGATCCTATGGAGTGCTTGAGCTCCTCAATGTCTCTTCCTTGTCTTTGTTGCTCCTCCCTCATGATTCTTTGATCTTCTCTAATTTCATGGAGGATGATGGAGTGTTCTTGATGCTCCACCCTTAGTTGTCCCATGTTGGAACTTAACTCTCCTAGGGAGGTGTTTAATTGCTCCCAATAGTTTTGTGGAGGAAAGTGCATCCCTTGAGGAATCTCAGGGATCTCATGATGAGTGGGATCTCTTGTGTGCTCCATCCTCTTCTTAGTGATGGGCTTGTCCTCCTCAATGGGGGTGTCTCCCTCTATGTCAACTCCAACTGAATAACAGAGGTGACAAATGAGATGAGGAAAGGCTAACCTTGCCAAGGTAGAGGACTTGTCCGCCACCTTATAGAGTTCTTGGGCTATAACCTCATGAACCTCTATTTCTTCTCCAATCATGATGCTATGGATCATGATAGCCCGGTCTATGGTAACTTCGGATCGGTTGCTAGTGGGAATGATTGAGCGTTGTATAAACTCTAACCATCCTCTAGCCACGGGTTTGAGGTCATGCCTTCTCAATTGAACCGGCTTTCCTCTTGAATCTCTCTTCCATTGGGCGCCCTCTTCACATATGATTGTGAGGACTTGGTCCAACCTTTGATCAAAGTTAACCCTTCTAGTGTAAGGATGCTCATCTCCTTGCATCATAGGCAAGTTGAACGCCACCCTCACACTTTCCGGACTAAAATCCAAGTATTTCCCCCGAACCATAGTGAGATAATTCTTGGGATTCGGGTTCACACTTTGGTCATGGTTCTTGGTGATCCATGCATTGGCATAAAACTCTTGAACCATCAAGATTCCGACTTGTTGAATGGGGTTGGTGAGAACTTCCCAACCTCTTCTTCGGATCTCATGTCGGATCTCCGGATATTCACCCTTTTTGAGTGAAAAAGGGACCTCGGGGATCACCTTCTTCAAGGCCACAACTTCATAGAAATGGTCTTGATGCACCCTTGAGATGAATCTCTCCATCTCCCATGACTCGGAGGTGGAAGCCTTTGCCTTCCCTTTCCTCTTTCTAGAGGTTTCTCCGGCCTTGGATGCCATAAATGGTTATGGAAAAACAAAAAGCAATGCTTTTACCACACCAAACTTAAAATGTTTGCTCGTCCTCGAGCAAAAGAAGAAAGAAGAGAGTAGAAGAAGAAGAAATGAGGAGAAAGGGAATGGCTATGTGTTCGGCCAAAAGGGGGAAGAAGTAGTGTTTAAGGTGTGTGAAAATGAAGGAGTGAAGGAGGGTTTATATAGGAGAGGGGGAGAGAGAGGTTCGGCCATTTGAGGGTGGGATTGGGTGGGAAAGTGGTTTGAATTTGAATGGTGAGGTAGGTGGGGTTTTATGAAGGATGGATGTGAGTGGTGAAGAGAAAGATGGGATTTGATAGGTGAGGGGTTTTTGGGGAAGAGGTGTGGAGGTGATTGGTGAAGAAGAGAGAGAGTGGTAGGGTATGTGGGGATCCTGTGGGGTCCACAGATCCTTAGGTGTCAAGGAAAAGTCATCCCTGCACCAAATGGCACTCAAAAACACGTTTTGAGCCATTTCTGGCGTTAAACGCCGGGCTGGTGCCCATTTCTGGCATTTAACGCCAGCATCTTGCCCCTTTCTGGCGTTTAACGCCAGTCTGGTGCCCCTTTCTGGCGTTAAACGCCTAGAATGGTGCCAGACTGGGCGTTAAACGCCCACCAGCTAACCTCACTGGCGTTTAAACGCCAGTGGGTGTGTCCTCCAGGGTGTGCTGTTTTTCTTCTGTTTTTCATTCTGTTTTTGCTTTTTTCATTGTTTTTGTGACTTCTTATGATCATCAACCTACAAAAAGGAGAAAATAACAAAAGAAAATGGTTAATTATAAAACATTGGGTTGCCTCCCAACAAGCGCTTCTTTACTGTCATTAGCTTGACAGAGGACTCTCATGGAGCCTCACAGATACTCAGAACCGTGTTGGAACCTCCCAACACCAAACTTAGAGTTTGAATGTGGGGGTTCAACACCAAACTTAGAGTTTGGCTGTGGCCTCCCAACACCAAACTTAGAGTTTGACTGTGGGGGCTCTGTTTGGCTCTGTTTGGAGAGAAGCTCTTCATGCTTCCTCTCCATGATGACAGAGGGATATCCTTGGGCCTTAAACATCAAGGATTCTTCATTCACTTGAATGATCAACTCTCCTCTATCAACATCAATCACAGCCCTTGCAGTGGCTAGGAAGGGTCTGCCAAGGATGATGGACTCATCCATGCTCTTCCCAGTCTCTAGGACTATAAAATCAGTAGGAATGTAATGGTCTTCAACCCTTACCAGAACATCCTCTACAAGTCCATAGGCTTATTTTCTTGAGTTGTCTGCCATCTCTAGTGAGATTTTTGCAGCTTGCACCTCAAAGATCCCTAATTTCTCCATTACAGAGAGGGGCATGAGGTTTACACTTGACCCTAAGTCACACAAGGCCTTCTTGAAGGTCATGGTGCCTATGGTACAAGGTATAGAAAACTTCCCAGGATCCTGCTTCTTTTGAGGCAGTTTCTGCCTAGACAAGTCATCCAGTTCTTTGGTGAGCAAAGGGGGTTCATCCTCCCAAGTCTCATTTCCAAATAACTTGTCATTTAGCTTCATGATTGCTCCAAGGTATTTAGCAACTTGCTCCTCAGTTACATACTCATCCTCTTCAGAGGAGGAATACTCATCAGAGCTCATGAATGGCAGAAGTAAGTCCAATGGAATCTCTATGGTCTCATTTTAAGCCTCAGATTCCCATGGTTCCTCATTGGGGAACTCATTGGAGGCCAGTGGACGCCCAGTGAGGTCTTCCTTAGTGGCGTTCACTGCCTCTTCTTCCTCCCAAATTCGGCCATGTTGATGGCCTTGCACTCTCCTTTTGGATTTTCTTCTGTATTGCTTGGAAGAGTACTAGGAGGGAGTTCAGTAATTTTCTTGCTCAGCTGACCCACTTGTCCTTCCAAATTTCTAATGGAGGACCTAGTTTCAGTCATGAAACTTTGAGTGGTTTTGATTAGATCAGAGACCATGGTTGCTAAGTCAGAGGTATTCTGCTTAGAACTCTCTGTCTGTTGCTGAGAAGATGATGGAAAAGGCTTGCTATTGCTAAACCTGTTTCTTCCACCATTATTGTTATTGAAACCTTGTTGAGGTCTCTGTTGATCCTTCCATGAAAGATTTGGATGATTCCTCCATGAAGGATTATAGGTGTTTCCATAGGGTTCTCCCATGTAATTCACCTCTTCCATTGAAGGGTTCTCAGGATCATAAGCTTCTTCCTCAGATGAAGCTTCCTTAGTACTGCTTGGTGCATTTTGCATTCCAGACAGACTTTGAGAAATCATATTGACCTGTTGAGTCAATATTTTGTTCTGAGCCAATATGGCATTCAGAGTATCAATCTCAAGAACTCCTTTCTTCTGACTAGTCCCATTGTTCATAGTATTTCTTTCAGAAGTGTACATGAATTGGTTATTTGCAACCATTTCAATCAGTTCTTGAGCTTCAGTAGGCGTCTTCTTCAGATGAAGAGATCCTCCAGAAGAGCTATCCAAAGACATCTTGGACAGTTCAGAGAGACCATCATAGAAAATACCTATGATGCTCCATTCAGAAAGCATATCTGTGGGACACTTTCTGATCAATTGTTTGTATCTTTCCCAAGCTTCATAGAGGGATTCTCCTTCCTTCTGTCTGAAGGTTTGGACTTCCACTCTAAGCTTACTCAATTTTTGAGGTGGAAAGAACTTTGCCAAGAAGGCATTGACTAGCTTTTCCCAAGAGTCCAGGCTTTCTTTAGGTTGAGAGTCCAACCATGTTCTAGCTCTGTCTCTTACAGCAAAAGGGAATAGCATCAGTCTGTAGACCTCAGGGTCAACCCCATTAGTCTTGACTGTGTCACAGATTTGCAAGAACTCAGCTAAAAACTGATGAGGATCTTCCAATGGAAGTCCATGGAACTTGCAATTCTGTTGCATTAGAGAAACTAATTGAGGCTTTAGCTCAAATTTGTTTGCTCCAATGGCAGGGATAGAGATGCTTCTCCCATAGAAGTCGGGAGTAGGTGCAGTAAAGTCACCCAACACCTTCCTTGCATTGTTGGCATTGTTGTTGTTTTCGGCTGCCATGAGTTCTTCTTCCTTGAAGAATTCGTTCAGGTGCTCTAAAGAGAGTTGTGCTTTGGCTTCTCTTAGCTTTCTCTTCAAGGTCCTTTCAGGTTCAGGATCAGCCTCAACAAGAATGCCTTTGTCTTTGCTTCTGCTCATAAGAAAGAGAAGAGAACAAGAAATGTGGAATCCTCTATGTCACAGTATAGAGATTCCTTGGAGTGTCAGAGGAAAAGAAGAGTAGAAGACAGTAGTAGAAAATTCGAACTTATCAAAGAAAATGGAGTTCGAATTTTGCATTAAGGGATAGTGTTAGTCCATAAATAGAAGGATGTGAGAAGGAGGGAAGTGATTTTCGAAAATTAAGTAGGAAATTTGAAAACATTTTTGAAAAACATTACTTAATTTTCGAAAATGAAAGTGGGAAAGAAGTAAAGTGATTTTTGAAAAAGATTTTGAAATTAGAAATCAAAGAGAATTGATTGAAAATGATGTGGTTAAGAAGATATGATTGGTTTTAAAAAGATGTGATTGAGAAGATATGATTTGAAAAACTTTTTTTAAAAAGATTTGATTTTGAAAATTAAAAACTTGACTAACAAGAAAAGATATGATTCAAACATTAAACCTTTCTCAACAGAAAAGGTAACATACTTGAAATGTTGAATCAAATCATCAATTGATAGTAAGTATCTTTAAGAATGGAAAGAAATTGATTTTTGAAAAAGATTTGATTGAAAAATTGATTTGAAAAAGATTTGATTTTGAAAAGATTTTGAAAACTTAGAAAAAATTTGATTTGAAAACAAAATCTTCCCTTCTAGCCATCCTGGCGTTAAACGCCCAGAATGGTGCACATTCTGGCGTTTAACACCCAAAATGCTACCCTTTTGGGCGTTAAACGCCCAACCAGGTATCCTGGCTGGCGTTTAAACGCCAGTCTGTCCTTCTTCACTGGGCGTTTTGAACGCCCAGCTTTTTCTGTGCAATTCCTCTGCTGTATGTTCTGAATCTTCAATTCTCTGTATTATTGACTTGAAAAGACACAAATTAAAAATATTTTTGGATTTTTAATAGTAGGGAAAAATCAAAATACAACAAGAATCAAATAACAATGCATGCAAGACACCAAACTTAGCAATTTGTATACTACTGACACTAACAAAATGAGAATGCATATGAGACACACAAGACACTCAAGTCAATAGAACTCAAAGATTAGAGCACGAAAATCATCAAGAATTACTTGAAGATCCTTGAGACACATGAATGAATGCATGCAATTGACACCAAACTTAGAATGAAACATTAGACCCAAACAAGAAAATTTTGGATTTTTTTGATTTTGTAATTTTTTTGTGTTTTTCGAAAATTAAGTGGAAAAAGATATCAAAATTCTTAATGAGAATTCCAGGAATCAGTGCAATGCTAGTCTAAGACTCCGGTCCAGGAATTAGACATGGCTTCACAGCCAGCCAAGCTTCCAAAGAAAGCTTCGGTCCAAAACACTAGACATGGCCAGAGGCCAGCCAAGCCTTAGCAGATCACTGCTCCAAAAGCAAGATTGATGAAAATCAACAAGCTCTTGTGGTGATAAGTTGAAACCTCGGTCCAATGAGATTAGACATGGCTTCTCAGCCAGCCAGACTTCAACAAATCATCATGAAACTCTAGAACTCATCTTTAAGAATTTCGAAAAAAAATAAATACCTAATCTAAGCAACAAGATGAACCTTCAGTTGTCCAAACTGAACAATCCCCGGCAATAACGCCAAAAATTTGGTGTTGTTGCCGGATCTTGGCACTGATGTTACCAAAAGCTTGCTCAAAACTTGAACAATCCCCGGCAACGGCGCCAAAAACTTGGTGCGCGAAATTGTGAACAATACTTTTCACAACTCTCATAATCCCCGGTCATGAACCCCAAAAACTTGGTGGCTCAATACCATGGCATTACACAACTTCGCACAACTAACCAGCAAGTGCACTGGGTCGTCCAAGTAATAAACCTTACGCGAGTAAGGGTCGATCCCACGGAGATTGTTAGTATTGAAGCAAGCTATGGTCATCTTGTAAATCTTAGTCAGGCAAACTCAAATGGTAATGGTGATGAACGAAAATAACACAAAGGTAAAGATAGAGATACTTATGTAATTCATTGGTAGGAACTTCAGATAAGCGCATGAAGATGCCTTCCCTTCCGTCTCTCTGCTTTCCTACTGTCTTCATCCAATCCTTCTTACTCCTTTCCATGGCAAGCTTAAGCAAGGGTTTCACCGTTGTCAGTGGCTACCTCCCATCCTCTCAGTGAAAGCGATTGCATATGCTCTGTCACAGCATAGCGGAATTCATCTGTCGGTTCTCAATCAGGCCGGAATAGAATCCAGTGATTCTTTTGCGTCTGTCACTAACGCCCCGCCTTCAGGAGTTTGAAGCACGTCACAGTCATTCAATCATTGAATCCTACTCAGAATACCACAGACAAGGTTAGACCTTCCGGATTCTCTTGAATGCTGCCATCAGTTCTCGCCTATACCACGAAGACTCTGATCTCACGGAATGGTTGGCTCGTTTGTCAGACGAGCACTCGGTTGTCAGGCGATCAACCATGCATCGTGCAATCAGGAATCCAAGAGATATTCACTAGAGCCTTGATCGCTTGTAGAACAAGAGTGGTTGTCAGTCACCTTGTTCATGGGTGAGAATGATGATGAGTGTCACGGATCATCACATTCATCAAGTTGAAGAACAAGTGATATCTTGGATAAAGAACAAGCGGAATTGAATGGAAGAACAATAGTAATTGCATTAATACTCGAGGTACAGCAGAGCTCCACACCTTAATCTATGGTGTGTAGAAACTCCACCGTTGAAAATACATAAGCATAAGGTCTAGGCATGGCCGAATGGCCAGCCTCCCAATAATCTAAGAACTAAATGTCCAAAGATGATCAAAGGATCTAAAACAATCCCCCGATATGAAAATACAATAGTAAAAGGTCCTACTTATAGAAAACTAGTAGCCTAAGGTGTACAGAAATGAGTAAATGACATAAAAATCCACTTCCGGGCCCACTTGGTGTGTGCTTGGGCTGAGCAATGAAGCATTTTTCGTGCAGAGACTTCTCTTGGAGTTAAACGCCAGCTTTTATGCCAGTTTGGGCGTTTAACTCCCATTTGGGTGCCAGTTCCGGCGTTTAACGCTGGGATTTCTGAGGGTGACTTTGAACGCCGGTTTGGGCCATCAAATCTTGGGCAAAGTATGGACTATCATATATTGCTGGAAAGCCCAGGATGTCTACTTTCCAACGCCGTTGAGAGCGCGCCAATTGGGCTTCTGTAGCTCCAGAAAATCCACTTCAAGTGCAGGGAGGTCAGAATCCAACAGCATCTGCAGTCCTTTTCCGTCTCTGAATCAGATTTTTGCTCAGGTCCCTCAATTTCAGCCAGAAAATACCTGAAATCACAGAAAAACACACAAACTCATAGTAAAGTCCAGAAAAGTGAATTTTAACTAAAAACTAATAAAAATATACTAAAAACTAGCTATATCATATCAAAAACATACTAAAAACAATGCCAAAAAGTATACAAATTATCCGCTCATCAACTACCTTGTGTTTAAAACTCAAGGATCTCCCTCTGTAACTATGGAGAGGAAGCAAGAAAAGCTTCTCTCAATGCAGAGTCAAACAAAGCCCCCACAGTCAAACTCTAAGTTTGGTGTTGGGAGGCCACAACCAAACTCTAAGTTTGGTGTTGAACCCCCACATTCAAACTCTAAGTTTGGTGTTGGAAAGTCCCAACAATGCTCTGAACATCTGTGAAGCTCCATGAGAGCTCACTGTCAAGCTATTGACATTAAAGAAGAGCTTATTGGGAGGCAACCCAATTTTATTTATCTATGTTATTTTCTTTTTTTAGGGTTGATGATCATGTGGAGTCACAAAAACAACTGCAAAAATTAAAGAAAAATAAAAAGCAGCATTAAAAACAGCACACCCTAGAAGAGAAACTTACTGGCGTTTAAACGCCAGTAAGGATAGCAGAATGGGCATTTAACGCCCAGTCTGGCACCATTCTGGGCGTTAAACGCCAGAAAGAAGCACCAGACTAGCGTTAAACGCCAAAAAGAAGCAATAAACTGGTGTTAAACACCAGAAACAGGTTGCAGCTTGGTGTTTAACACCAGGATTGCACAATAAGGGCGTTTTGCACGCCTAAAAGGAGCAAGGATGAGAAATCCTTGACCCCTCAAGATCTGTGGACCCCGCTCACCAATCAAATCATGCCATCTTCCCTATATTCTCTTCACCAATCACCTCCATACCTCTTTCCCAAAAACCCCACCCACCTCACTTTAAAATTCAAACACTTTTCTCTTCCAAACCCACCAAATTCCATTCGCCTACTCCCCTTCTCTTTCCCTATAAATACCCCTTTTCACTCCTTCATTTTAACACATCACAAACACTCTGCCACCCCTTGGCCGAACCACTATCTCCCTCCATCTCCTCCATTTTCTTCTTATCCCCTTTCTTTCTTTCTTCTTTTGCTCGGGGACGAGCAAACCTTTTAAGTTTGGTGTGGTAAAAGCATTACTTTTTTGTTTTTCCATAACCATTTATGGCACCTAAGGCCAGATAAACCTCTAGAAAGAGGAAAGGGAAGGCAAAAGCTTCCACCTTCGAGTCATGGGAGATGGAGAGATTCATCTCAAAGGTCCATCAAGACCACTTCTATGAAATTGTGGCCAAGAAGAAAGTGATCCCTATGCAATTCAGCTGGAATTGTCATAGAGAAAGACATCCTCATTAAAAAGGACAAGTCCATCACTAAGAAAAGGATGGAGCAAACAAGAGAGCCCACTCATGGACCTCAACAAGAGCATGAGGAAATTCCTCATGAAATCCGTGAGATGCCTCAAGGGATGCATTTTCCTCCACACAACTATTGGGAGCAACTAAGGATAGGAGCACCAAAAGCACTAAGGATGGAGCAACAAAGGCAAGGAAGAGACATAGAGGAGCTTAGACGCTCCATTGGATCTTCAAAAGGAAGAACTAGCCGCCATCACTAAGGTGGAACCGTTTTTTAATCTCATTGTCTTATTTTTTTCTGTTTTTTGAAAATTATGCTTTATGTGCTATCTGTGTTTGTGTCTTCACTACATGATCATTAGTGTCTAGTGTCTATGTCTTAAAGCTATGAATAACTCCATGAATCCTTCACCTCTCTTAAATTAAAAATGTGCCTAATTACAAAAGAACAAGAAGTACTTGGATTTCAAATTTTATCTTGAAATTAGTTTAATTATTTTGATGTGGTGGCAATACTTTTTGTTTTCTGAACGAATGCTTGAACAATGCATAATTTTGATCTTGTTGTTTATGAATGTTAAAATTGTTGGCTCTTGAAAGAATGATGAACAAAGAGAATGTTATTGATGATCTGAAAAATCATGAAATTGATTCTTGAAGCAAGAAAAAGCAGTGAATAAGAAAGCTTGCGAAAAAAAATGGCGAAAAAAAAGAGAAAAAGAAAGAAAAAGAAAAAGCAAGCAGAAAAAGCCAATAGCCCTTTAAACCAAAAGGCAAGGGTAAAAAGGATCCAAGGCTTTGAGCATTAATGGATAGGAGGGCCCAAGGAAAATAAAATCCAGGCCTAAACGGCTAAATCAAGTTGTCCCTAACCATATGCTTGTGTCATGAAGGTCCAAGTGAAAAGCTTGAGACTGAGTGGTTAAAGTCATGATCCAAAGAAAAAATAGTGTGCTTAAGAACTCTGGACACCTCTAATTGGGGACTTTAGCAAAGCTGAGTCAGAATCTGAAAAGGTTCACCCAGTTATGTGTCTGTGGCATTTATGCATTCGGTGGTAATACGGGAAAACAAAGTGCTTAGAGCCACGACCAAGACTCTTTAAGTAGTTATGTTCAAGAATCAACATACTGAACTAGGAGAATCAATAACACTATCTAAAATTCTGAGTTCCTATAGATGCCAATCATTCTGAATTTAAAAGGATAAAGTGAGATGCCAAAATTGTTCATAAGCAAAAAGCTACTAGCCCCGCTCATCTAATTTGGACTAAGTTTCATTGATATTGTGAGATTCATTGTATATTCTTTTTTTTATCTTATTTTGTTTTCAGTTGCTTGGGAACAAGCAATAATTTAAGTTTGGTGTCGTGATGAGCGGATAATTTATACGCTTTTTGGCATTATTTTTATATAGTTTTTAGTAGGATCTAGCTACTTTTTAGTATATTTTTATTAGTTTTTAAGCAAAATTCACATTTCTGGACTTTACTATTAGTTTTTGTATTTTTCTGTAATTTCAGGTATTTTCTGGCTGAAATTGAGGGACCTGAGCAAAAATCTGATTCAGAGGCTGACAAAGGATTGCTGATGCTGATGGATTCTGACCTTCCTGCACTCGAAATGGATTTTTTGGAGCTATAGAAACCCAAATGGCACGTTCTCAATTGCGTTGGAAAGTAGAATTACATAAGTATCTCTATCGTTATTTTATGTTTTATTTATCTTTTAATTATTAAAACTCCATAACCATTTGAATCCGCCTGACTGAGATTTACAAGATGACCATAGCTTACTTCAAGCCGACAATCTCCATGGGATCGACCCTTACTCACATAAGGTTTATTACTTGGACGACCCATTGCACTTGCTGGTTAGTTATGCGAAGTTGTGAAAAAGAGTTGAGATTACAATTGTGTGTACCAAGTTGTTGGCGCCATTGAGATCACAATTTCGTGCACCAAAACCATTCTTTAATTTTTGACGAAGTTGTTTTAAAGTTGGCATGCGCTATTTTAAATGAAGTTTTGAAAAGTTTCCTTATTTAGTAGAAACCTGTCCGTTTGTAACGCACTACTTATTTCCTTTGCCAACTTATAAGCAAATTTTCTACCTCGGATTTTCTTTTCTAAATAGAGTTTAACTTTCCCTTTCGTCCTTGCTATAATCTTTATACACGCTTGTTTGAATATGAACTTTGGGAATTTTTGAACAAGCATTTGATTTTCTTCTGAGTTTTATGAACTACCTTTGGTTAAGTTGTGTACCTAACTATCTTTCTAAAATATTTGAGGAAATATTTTAGCTCTTAGCCAAACCCGTATTCACTTTGTTTTAAAACTCTACATAATCTACTTCAACATGAAATTGTATTAAAGTAATGCCACGTTTATACTTTTGTTATTCTTTTACAAAGTGGTTGTTGCATGCCTTTTCCTTGAAAACGTGAGATAGTTTTTGAAAAATTTTTCATTCCTTATGAGCAACGCATTCGAAAGTATTTTTAATCCTACTTTTGAGTCTTGTAAGTTTTGTTTTAGATTTAGACATTTTCCTTTTATAGATCATATGCTTCTTTAACTCAGCTTGATTTTGTTCGAACTACTGCACTACCTTTTCTTTCATCGTCCCTATCGGACTTCTTTGATTCGGGTGTTATTCTTGAGGTTGACAAAAGTGATTTTCTTCCCAGTACCCTTTATTGCTTGTACATCCTTGGTTACTTGTAGTCCATCAGTTCTTTAAAAACTCTTGCGGAGACTATATTGTTGACTATTCTCTTTTTTTTTAAAAGTCTTGTATCCTTCTGAATAAAGTCGAGGGTTGCTTTAGAGTCACGTATGACCGTTAAGCGTAGCAAGCGAAACGCTAGTCTCGTTAGGATGTTGTTCATGAACGTGAAAGGGTGAAGCGGTAAGTGTACAATGTTATGAGAAGTTGTGGGAGTTTTGTTCCTTGTGAAAGAGTTTGCAGGTGTTAGACTTGTGGCCGGTTGTGGAGTTGTAACGTGACTGATAGAGTTAGAAAGTTGAAGTTCTGAAATAGGTATGAGATCTATGAGTGAACGTTATGTCCGCTGTATAAATACCAGCATGCCTTGTAGCCTTTTACCACATTAACTTGCTTTGTGAACGCCTATCTTGATTTGCACCCTATCTTGTTACTTCAAGTTTCTGTGAAGTTTTGAGACCATATGACCTTTTGCATCGAGTCTATCTGGTACGTTCTGCCTTACGCCATACTTTACTGCTATATTTAAATCTTATGGTTATCCAGTATTTGAACTTTTATACATAAATATGTGCTAAGGTTTCTTACTTTTCTAAAAGATATTTAAAAAGTAAAGTGCTAAGACTATGTATTACCTTATTTGCACCTTTAACTTTCGGGGACGAAAATTTTTATAATGTGGCTGGAATATAAAACCCAAAACTTTTGGAAAATCTCATTACGAGTCAATTTTGAATTATTTATTCAATAAGGATTTTAATTTTAGAAATTATTTTGTTAAGGCTAATTAAATCAAGTGTTGATAATTAAATTTCAATTTTTATCTAATTTCATAATTATTGGATAATTTTCATATTTAAATTATAAAGTTTAGTAATGGTAAAGTAATAAAGATTTTATGATTTATTTTAAATAATTGATATTTTATAATTTAATACTTTAATTCTTTTGAATAAAGAAAATTAATTATACTATCTCTAATTATTGAATTAGAGCATTTCCTTGAAATTAATTTGTAATTTATGATCAAATAATATTTTCTTTAAAGGTAATTTTGTTGAATTGAACTTTGTTTTCAATTACTCTATTATCCCCTAATTTTATTAAAAATTACCTAAACTACCCCTAGCCTAACCATAACCCTAATTTTAAAAAAAAAAACAAAAAAAGAAACCCGAATCCCCCCAATTCCTAACCTTAACAGATGCAGCCTCCCTTCTTCCTTCAACGTATCAAACACATACTACACAAAGAAGAAATGCAGAGATGGAGAAGAAGAAGAGAGAGCTCGGAATCGAAGGGGAAGGGCCACACTCGATGCCGTCCAGCCGCGCCACCATTGCGCCCAACTCGCTGCCATCCTCCACGTCGTTGCCGCCACTATTCGCAAAGAGGAGAGAGAGAGACGTGGAGGCGGAGGCAGAGAGCAACGCCGAGAGGAAGCCGATGCCGCCGGCTGTGACCGCTGTGATGCGTCCGAGAGGATGGAAGTTGTGCTGGAGGGATGACCACCAGGGGGCGTTGCTGCTGCGAGCTCGCCACCGCGTTGCCGTCGTCTGCACTCGCTGCTGCTGCGAGAAACTGTTGTTGACCCGTCATCGCTAAAGGAGACGTCGTGGCCGAGCTATTGCGCCGCCGCTGTCGCCATTGGGGTTGCCAGGAAAAAGAGCTACTATTGCCAAAGTTTCTATAAAAATCTTAGACTTTGTTTGAAAAGTTATTTAGAAAGGTTTGAATTTGAGAAATTGTATTATTTGATTTATCAAAAAAATAGTTATGTTTTCGAGTTTAATTTATTTAAGTAAACTATATGTCTTGAGTTTAATTTATTTAGAAAAGAATTATTTTACCATTTTGAATCACTGGAGGAAAGTATTATGTTCTAATATTGATTTTTAATATAAAAGGAATTTTGCTTTTGGTTAGACTTAAGGATTTCGTTCAGAGGAGCTTTTAGTGATGATTTTAAAGGAAATTGGACTTTTGATTGCATAATTACGTTTTTGACATATTGGGAGAAGTCAGGGAATTGGTTTTAAGAAGGAACCTGAAAGTGGTTTTGATTTAAATGGATTGTCGGGTTGGCTTAATAACCGACAGATGATATCATCAGCCACTAGGACAGGAATTCATTATATGAATTTATGTGATGTTATTTGGGTGTGCATATTGTACTTGGTTTGCCTTTGTGATTAATTGTGGTTAACTGTTAATTGTTATATTTGAAGTAATTGTTTGTTTGTGCTTGAACTGTCCTAGTTGTGTTTGTGATTGGGATTCTGTTGGATTGTGGTGACTGGTTGTTGTTTGGATTGTTTGGGCCTAGAGCCGTGGTTGATCATGAGGCGGGCCGAAGGCCATCTCTGGTTGATGTTTCTGGTTTAGAAAAGTATGAAAAACTAATCTGGTTCAGCGTAGATAAACCTTTTGAAAGGCTTTTGAATTTTTGAGAAATGAACAGTTTCCTCTTTCAGAAAGGATTTCAGTTTTTTTAGTAAATCTTTGCTTTTGAAAAGATGCATAAGGCGGTTATTAATCACTGTAACAATTTTATCTCGTGTATCCTATTATAGTAATTCTACAACCTTATATTGAGAACCCTTTCGAGGATGATGTTCTCACTCCCCTACAGGACTTTTCTTTTTCAGGTTACGGATGACAAAGTTTGAAAGAGCTTATTTCTTTTATGTTAGACAATATTTCTGTATTATTTTAGTATTTATGTTTTCCTCACCTTTAACTTTGCAAGTTTTGTAAGAGGGATAGGATTTTAATGAGATACTTGTAAATTAATATGTATGTATATGTATATACATATATATGTATTTGCTGTGAGTATTGTAATTTATATTGTAAGTATGAATGTATGTTTTTGAAAAATTTGGTTTAAGTTTTTAAACAGACTCATATTTTAGTATTAAATATTATAAGAGTCGTCGTAATACTTGAGCTATCAGGGTGGCGCAGCCGGAAGCGTGACATTTTGTTAGTTAGGGTGTAACATGATATCTGCTTTCATCCTTCCTATGATCAGAGCTGAAACGGCTGTGTCCATCAAGGTACTGCAGAATACGACGGAGGCACATTTTGGATTTAGATCTAAGTACATGAGGGTTTGGTTGGTTAAGCAGAAGGTAGTCGCACAGATATATGGGGATTAGGAGAAGTCCTATAATGAGTTGCCAAGATGGGTATTAGGTGTGCAGATAACGATGCCAGGTAGTATTACAGATTTGAACACGAGTCCTATGCGAGTTGAAGGCCAGATTGATGGGTCATTAGTGTTTTTCCACCGACTTTTTTGGTTATTTCTATCGTGCATCAAGGTATTCAAGTATTGTAAGCTGTTTGTCAGCATTGATGGGACCTACTTGTACGGAGAGTAAGGGAGAACTTTGCTAGTTGCCGATTACTCAGGATAGGAATTCTAATATCATTCCTATTTCTTTTTCCCTTGTGGTGGGTGAAAATGCGAAATCACGTGACTTTTCAGCCGGACATTCTCGTGATATCAGTTAGGCACAATAGTATTAAGGCCGCCTTGGAGGCACCTGATAGTGGAGGGGTTTCGCCTGCTGCTTATCGTGCATTTTGTGTTAGGAATGTTGCTGCAAATTTCGCGTTGAGTTTCAAGGGAAAGGATGTAAGGAGATTTCTAGTCAATGCTACTTATGCGAAGATTGAGGTCGTGTTTGATTATTGGTTTGACATCCTCCGGATTGAAGACCCGACAATGTGTGACTGGGCCAATAGGATAGAGTATGACAAGTGGATTCAGCACTAAGATGAGGGTCGTAGATTTAGCCATATGACTACAAATATTTCTGAGTACGTTAATTCGATACTTAAAGGTGTCAGGAACCTTCCAGTTTATTCCTTAGTGAAGTCCACTTATGGGAGATTGGCGGAGCTCTTTGTTTGCAAGGGAAGAGAGGCTTAGGCACAGTTGGGGACATGTCAGCAATTTAGTTAGTCACTGGAGAAGGCAATGGAGGAAAATTTAAAGGCGTCGAGATGTTTCACGGTGACACTATATGATAGGGATAATTCAGAGTTTAAGTGGCTGAGACTACTCTGACAGATAACTTCTCATTTGGTACTTACAGAATTTCGTTGAGAGATCGAACTTGCAATTGCTGGTACTTTCAGACACTTCATTACCCATGTCGCCATGCAGTCGCTTGCTGTGCATATTCCCATCTGAGTTGAGCCACTTATGTCCATGAGGTATATCACCTTAGCATGGTATTTAATGTCTACAAGATGGGATCCAATCCTTCGATTCCAGAAGGCTTCTGGCCACCATATGATGGTTTAATAGTTATTCATGATCCCATTAATAAATGTGCATCTGAAGATGGTTTGAGGAGCACTAGAATTCGTACTAGAATGGATGAGGTGGATCCAAATAGACCAAAGTGGTATGGTCTATACAGATAGCTTGGTCATACTCTGCGGAGTTGTCCACATGGAGGAGTCATCCGGGGGTTCTGGAGCAGCTAGCGATGTTTAATGTTTTCTTTGTTGTGTTGCCTATTCTTATGTCCACTGTAGTACACTTTTTTGTTGTTTTGCAATATTTGTTGCATTCTGTGTTGTCTTTTCCATGTTTATAGTTGTCTTTATTGTTTTTTTGTGTGTTTATAGTCGTCTTTATTGTTGTCTTGTCCGACGAACTGTTGTTATTAATATTGTTGTGTTTTCTTTTTTAAGTGTTACCTTCATTTTTTTTACCGTGAAATTTCAACAGACATCAATGAAGATCATCTTTAATATATAGTTTCCAAACTCATTCAAGTATTGTATAACATGATAACATAGTTGACACAAGCAATACTAAATACAACTCCACAATAACAACTATATAACATGATAAAATAATAATGTATAACATATATGTGACCCTATGAAGCAGCGGCATGGGCGCCTGATCCTCTGTGCTTTCTGAGCGAGAGGTACATCATCCTCGTCTCCGGTAGGTCCGGGTGGCCTAGAAGGACCAGCATGCTCGGGTGGGGCTGCTGCAACTGCCGATGGAAGAGTGCCACCCAATGCAAATGTCTCGCCCAAAGGCCCTGACCGAGGCTCGTTTAGATCCATATCAAGGTGTGTCTGGTGTCTGGCGAACTGCGGTCCATGTCGGGCTGCCTCATCCTCCTGGATAATGAAGTTAATTTTCTCCAAAAAGCGTGATCCTCTGAACTCACTGTCGAGGTCATCGCTATCTAGCAAATCCGAAAGAAGCTCACCTGGGCTCATGAACGTCTGACTCTCATGCAGGGCCCTATCACTACTAAGGACACTAACAAAATAATCACCAAACCCCCTGTCAGCTGCAAACCCTCCACCATCCCCTAACCCTAAAGCACCACCATCACCTTCACCACCTCCATGTATACCTCTACCATCTCCACCTCCATCAGCACCTCCACCTCCAACACCAACACCATTATCATCTCTACCTCCACCATCTCCACCACCACAACCAGTTTCACCATCATCCTCATCTCCACCACTATCATCTCCACTGTTGAATGTGGAAAGTATGCGTCTCAGAACGCCATTGCTCGACAAATGCATTGACCAGTGGCTCATCCAACCTAAATCAGTGGTGGTTGAGCCTCGCGAAATGGGCTAAGCCATCCATCTGCAGATACAATATGATTTTCTCGTCTAGGGGCATACCTACTGCCTTCTCCTGCTGGTGATACATCGATGGGGCTGCATAACAATGAAAAAATTCTTTAAGAACCATAATAATTAATAAAATAATTCACTAAATGACCATTAAGTAATGCAGACCATTTTCAAGAAAATCATATCCAAGCTATATCAAAAATTACCTAAAGCGGATAACTCTATTAAAAATAAATTTTAATGTAAATGATATTTCAACCCTAGATATAGATAACCTAAAATTTAAGAATTAAATTAAGTTATATTAAACCAAATTAAATTAAATTCTAACAGTACATAAGTAATCTAAAATTTAAGACGTAAATTATAAAATTAAACTAAATTAAATTAAATTAATTTAAACTCTAACTAAACTTTTAGTATCTCGTTAATCTAATATTTAAGAATTAAATTAAATTTAGATAAATTAAACTAAATTAAATCCTAGCTAAACTTCACTGCCTAGTTAATCTAACATTTGAAACATAAATTAAATTAAGTTGAACTCCAACAAAACTTCTAACCCAGTTAATCACTACTTTAACTAACCATTCTTTATCACTCTTCCAACTTGCATTTAGACTTTTAAAATTCAAACAAACTACTAAATCATTATTCTAACTACCATTTGTAGTTTAAAAATTCTAATAACGCATATAATAAAATTTTAAGCAACTTAATATCACAAATAATTATTAATTTCTTAAAGAAAATAAATTTCATCACTAACCTCTTTATGGATGGAACCAGTAATATGGACAACGCCGTCTAACCGATAAATACGATTCGAATCGTCTTCCATTTTCGCAGTTTGAATGTTGTGGTCTTTTTGGCTCTTTTCTCTGGATTCAGCGTTGGGGGTGGGAATTTAGTGAAATATAATTTGAAATAAGTAAATTTGAATTATTTATATAGGTGTATATATATATATACTAAATCGAAGTTAGTAAATTCAAATCATCACTAGTATACGCTGCATGTAAATCAAATTCAGTCAATTCGATTTACTATGAGCCTAATTCGAATTCAATCAATTTGAATTACTAGGGGTATAAACCATGGGCCTAAATCGAAGCATCTAGTTTTGATTTACTATGGATAGTTCCATTTAAATTTCACACACTAGTAAATTGAAGCTACTTGATCCGATTTACATATAACCTAGTAGTTCGAATCTAATTGATTTGATTTAACACTAGATTGGCGGCTTTTTTTATATAAATAAATATTAAAAATATTTTATTTCCCGATAAACACACCGTTAAAATGGTTACTGACATGGCCAATCTTGGGGCGCCCATAAATTGGGTTTACGCTCCAAATCAAAGGGGGAGACTACGAAATGGCACTGGCAGCAGCAGGTCGAAAAGCTGCACACCTATTGCGCAACTGGCATACACGAAATGGCGCACATCACTGCTGGCGCCTGCGAATTGGGGGACATCAAGGACGGCAGCAGCAAATTGGGGCCAATGCGCAGGAGACGTCCACGAAATGGTCATGTCGTGTCTGGAGGCCACGAAGTGGGGTCAAAAGCAGTAACCTCTGAGGACAACTTATGAACAAGATGAATGGTTGATTCCATTTGCCTCCTTGTCTCCCTTTCTTTAGCCTCAATAAGTGTTAGTGCATCTTGTTGGTCTTTCGTAACAAGGCGAAGCACCCTTTTTTTTCATCACTTTCTCTGTGCTCATTCATGATCTGTTCATAATTCTCATGTAACTTGCATATTTGCTTCTTGTATAGTTCAATTTCCTTGGATGCTGCATCCAGGTGACCCTTAGTGACACTCAACTCTTTATTGTTCTCCGCAATTGTTTTCTGTTGTCGAGCTGTCTTATCTCTCAAAATCTTAAGATGTTCAGTGACCAACTCCATATTTTGCTTCTCTTGTATCAATGCATATGCTGCCTCAAGTTTGGCTGGCGCCAGCCACAAGTTTGACTACCTACCATTTTGTGTTCGTCGAGCAAGAAATGGCTTCTGCTCTTGTCATTACCATTTTGTGGCCTCCCCTCTTGATTTGGAGTGTAAATCCAATTCGTGAATACTCCAGGATTGGTCATGCGTATTTCGGTAATCATTTCTAACGGTGTGTATATCGAAAAATAAAGTATTTTTAATATTTATTTATATAAAAAAGTCTTAGATTGACTAAATCGAATTTAGTGAATTCAATTTATATATAATTATGATTCAACACATGCATGTAACATTTTTTCTTTTAGGGGATTCATGTAAAATTGAATGTGAATTAGTTTTTTTTTATGTAATTTGTCTTAAAATTTATATAATTGTCAAAGTAGTTTTAAAATATACAAACGATAAATAAATTTTTAAATAATTTAAAAAGTGATAAAAATAAAAAAAATATATAAGTGATAAAACACTTTTGTATGTAATAGAAAGCTTATGCATTTTGATATGAAGTTTTAAAAAAATATTTGTATAACTATTTACAAGATTCACGCAAAGAATTAAGAAAAAAAATCGATTTTTAGAATTTTATTTTTTAAAACATATTTATCATTTAGAAAAAATTCTCTTTGATGTAAAATTATTAAATTTTTAAAAATAAAAATATTTTATTTTTAAACCATACTTGAAATAAACACATCAAAATTTGATTTCCAAAATTGATTAGTAAATATCTATTTAATATTTAGTTATTTTTTATAATTTGACATCGTTTGACCACTTATTTGTCGTAATATTTTTAATTATTTTTATTTGATATAAAACTTTTCGTTCACATCATAAATTATCCATTCGTAAAATGATGTAAAAGTGACATTATTTTTCATTTTTTGATTTTTTTTTTTTTTGGGTATACAGAGGAGCTGAAAGCCCAGAAGTTTACATCAAAGATGTGACTCGGGGCAAAAGGACCCCTCTCATGTCATCGGATAAAATCATTCTCAAAAGTACTGCCTGAGAAATGTTTTCTTAGTTTCTTTTGTTTAGACAGGATACAACAAAGGTTTGGAATGGGCTATCTAGGACCGTTTAGAAATCCGAGTCCAAAGGTAACCCCAAATCCTGATCCACTTTTGTGACCCAAAAGAAGAATCCTGTTTCTGTTTTAAAAAAAATGCAATTAACAATAACATCTAATTATTCCCTAAAACCTCATTTCAAAAGAAGGTTTAAAAGATAAATTTGATAATGAGTGAATCTTTTATATTTGATATGCATGTATTTTTTAAAATAACCTTATTTTTTGACAAACAAAAAACCTTAATTTTCCTGGTGATTAAAACAACTTTATTTGAAATTACATTTATTTTTTATACTTAAAGTAAAGTTAAAAAAAAAATAAGTCAATGACTCAAATAATATAGTCTTTCTATACTCATCTAGAAAGTCACGGGTTCGAGTTTTCCTATCTTCAATAAAAAAACAACTACTACTAATAAAATGTCATTGTGAAAAAGTATCTAAAGAACTAGATTGATGTCATACTAATTTAATCAGTCAAAGAAGATTGAGTAATTTTACACTGTTGGATAAAATCTCATACTATTAAAAACACTAATAATAACTAATTGATTGCTACAAATTACAAAATTTACTAACCCCTAACACTCTTCTTAATAATAATAGAAATTAATGATACTAAGTGTATAAAAAAAAGTAATTAAATTAACCATAATATATATATATATATATATATATATATATATATATATATATAGTGATTTAATTTTTTATAGACTTTTTATTTAAATAAAATAAAAAGAAATTAATATTACCTGATTTTCCTAAGCCAATTTTTAAAACATGAATATCCTATTCCTAAATAAATTATTCTAGAACGATGTGTTTTGAATTATATGTTAGCCGTTACATCTTAGAATGATGTATATTTTGTAGTGCTCTAAAGAAATAAACATAAATCGTCCTAGGGTATTAAACTTTTAAAATTAATGTAAAGTATTTCAAGGTGTGATGATTTATACGTTTTAGGCCTAAAATATATTAGAGTAGGATAATTTATGTGCAAAAGTTAATACTCACTAGCATAAAGCGATTTATGTGCAACTTTCAAATAGTTCAAAATCTAAAAGTTTTCTAGAAAACTTTATAAAATTCGTTGGGAGTATGATAAACTTGCTACCACAAAAAAAAAATTGAATCTTAAAAATTAAAATTTTAATAATTATTTTTGTCAAATATTTTTTATATCTTATAATAAAAAAATTCCAATAAAATTAGAATTAAAGATATTATTATCTAATAAAAATGATGACCATTGGAATTTCACACCTAATGTTTGTTATAAAGAAATTTAAAAAAAATAAAAAATTTGGTAAGTGGATTACCAACAGAATTCTTTGTTCGATAAATTAAGATCTGTTTTGAGAGTATAAGTTATATTTAATGTTTATGAAAATATTTTGGAACAACTTTAGTTATGTTTTAGAAATAAAAATTATGTACACTTTAAAAAAATATTATTTAAAAATAATAGACGGTATCTTTTGAATAATTGTTGTTCCTACTTAAATAGATTAAAGGTCGGTGATTTTTAAATTTATGTTATGCTCTCTTTTGTTTTTTATATTTGTAAATTAATATTTTTTTTAAATAATAATAATAATAATAATAATAATAATAATAATAATAATAATTTACTCAAATTTTGTTAATATTTAAAAAAAATATGAGTATCTCAATGTCGCAATTGTATCGTCAATAAGAATTAAAAAGGATTGAAAGTAACAAATAAATAAAGAAATGCAGGACACCGGAGATAAAGTAAATTACAAAAATTAAACAAACAAAAAATTAAAGAGAAGATGAAGAAAGAAACATGAACGTAAAAAGGAAAGAACAAGTAAAAGTAGAGAAATTTTATTAATAGAAACGAAAAGAAAACAAATTACAAGTGTTTGAGTTCAGAGGAATTATTCAAGATTTCCAATTTTACTCTGTGATGCCAAGAGATTGAGAACGTTTTAGGTTTTTAAGTATTTTCCAGAACTGAACTCCTTACAACATGTACCTAATTATTTAAATTGCACCTGTAACTGTAACTGTTCCCGCACTTTTTGCTTGAGGTCAATTTTCAAAATCAAATAAATAACCAAATTGTTAAATGATCTAATTTAATTAAAATAATATAAATATTATATATGAAGATATCATCATGTAACTAATTATTTTTTTTTATAATTTTCTTATAAAAATTATATTTTGTCTAACATAATGTCTCCAAAATTTTTTACGTGAAGTCGTACCGTGATTGAAAACAACAAATTTTTGTTGTTCATAATAATAAAAAGAGTATATACAAACGTATATTTACTATTATTATTATTTTTTATTTTTTATTTTATATATATATAAATAATAAAAACACGTGTTGACAAGAATGACATTTTGAAATCACTTATGTACTCTTTCTCTTTTCTTTGTTATTTATTTATTTATTTATTTATTTATCTATTTTTATTTTGGTTAAACAAAAATAAACAGCCCGATACCCTATTGTCATGTAATACTTGTGATAGAGAATACGTTAGTGTTTGAATGTTCAAAGACTTCTTTTTAATTCTGTGTCTCCTATTCTTCCAAATTTTATTTATTATGATGGGCTTCCTCCATTCACAAAGATTCAACTAGACTTAGCTCTTTCTGATATTTTAAGTAAGATTAAATTGCTAGTTTCATTTTTATCTTTCTTTTTTCTATTGTTGATTTAGAGGAACTCTAACCCCAAAAAATAGTATGCAAAATATCTCTTGTGTTATCTATCAATACCAGAATCTTACTCTAAAGAGCATTTTCTTTTTTTTTAATTCTTTGACTCAAATTACGATTTGACTGTTGGATTCCTATTCTTCAATTCTGCTAGGCTGGAAAAAAGAAGAATATTTCTGTCAATTTTGTTTTCAAAAACAGGATAAAAGAGATGGTTTATTTTCTTGGCACAAACATGTCAAAATTTCATCCTTTTTTTCTTTTTTTTTTGTTGGTAATATATATTATTATATCTACAGATATAACCTGATGTTCCCTAATTGAAAATTATGTGTTGCTCCAGAACCTATCTCACAACGTGTTGAGAATCAAGGTCTTGAATTTTTTCAGTTTACTTTCCACTGGTTCGACTGTCTTCTAATCCTCGAGGTCTTGTTGAAAAAGATGCTTTACCAGACTTCTTTGTGTATGTATTTGCCAGTTTCTTTCTAATAGTAAGTAAACTTGTTTTGTCCCCTTCACTAATATGATATATTTTAATTTAACTAAACTTTTATTAATGTAAATAAAAACAATTGCTATCTTGTGGCCCTACTTATTAGGAATAATTTAGCTTATGCAACATTTTTGTCATTGGATTTCTTAATGAAAAATACAATTCTAGGATTCCTGGCAATACTCTGAAGCACGTTACACAAATGCAATAGAAAATAAAAGGATGCATACTTATATTATACGATTCTATCTTGCTTATATTATATACACATTCTTCTTACTTTTAGCAATGATCAATATAGTAGATAATGAATTTTTTCATATGCTTCATTTATGGAATTTTTTTTCTAATATTCATGTGTGTTGACAAGCAGTATTAAATCTTGTTTCATGTTAAATCCTTGCTTACTGCTTCAACTAAATTAAAGCCATATAAGTTCAATTTTTATTCATTTTTCTTTTTATTTTCTACCTTTTTATTTTCTATCCAATACTTGAATTTTTTCAATCTACAATTTTTTAGCAACCTCAAACCACCGTCGGTCAACAAGTCCCCCTTCTTCATTTAAAGTAGCCATTTATGATAAGCCTATTGTCAAAAACGGCAAAGATTTTGCTCCTGAACCAGAGGTCTCAAAATAAAAAATATGAAAATCTCAGGTGCTACTCTCTTTCACCATTGACGGTGTAGACTCAGCTTTCGTCGGCCCTATTATCTCTCCCAAAGTCGCCAACAAGATAAAAAATTCTTTTCCTAGTCACCCTCAAAGAAAACTCATTGCTTTTCAAGACTCCATTCCTATTGGATACTTCGACTCCAATAACAAACTATTCAAAACTTTTTCAAAGACCAACATTGGACGTTACCGTACTTGATTGGATAGGGTTAAAAATTAGAAAGATGACCCTGTGGAAAGAGATTGAAATATACGATCTAATTCAACTTAGTAAAAGCTCTTACATTGTCAATTCAGGATTAATGGGAGGTGCTTTGTATTTCTGGGATAAGACTTCTCACACTTTTCACACCCCATATGGTATGATTACACCTGCTCTTCTGGATATAGCTACTATAACTAGACTACTTCCTTTGGGAGAGAAAATTTTAACTACCACCAAATCGACCACAAGAGTTAAGTATGCCATTGATGTCTCTTCCACCATTTATCCGAGCTTCATTCTCAATAACAGAACTCAAGATGAAGCACCTGTTTTTTATAATGAGCACATAGCCTTTCTTCTCTATTGGTTGAGCGGTGTTGTTTTCTGTGCTCAGAATATTCAAGTTAAAGTCACTTATCTCCCATTGGCCATTATATTAGTCGAAGGTAAGAAGTTGTGTTTAGCCAAATTATTTCTAATTCGACTATACCTCACTCTGGATTGGATCACGGACCTTATAAGGGAGAAGAAGAGAATCACTAATGTTGACGGTCCTGTTTGGTTCTTTCATTTATGGCTGTCTGCCATTTTTAAGTCTGAACTACAACCGCGTTTGACCCAAAAAGGTCTTACAGATTCTGTGATTGTAGGACACCATCTGCTCAACTTAGTTTTTCCTATTATTTTCCAGAAAAAGGCCACAACATCAATTTAACTCCTTTTGCTAATTGTTGAACTGGCCTGGAATGGTTGACGTGATCTCTTACCCCAGCTAAGATTTCACAAAAGGAAAGTATCACTATTTGGTCACAATTCTTGACTCCCCAACTACTTTTTGCTGGATTTCCAGGTGAAGATGACATAAGAATCGTAGTCTACATGCCAAATGCTGTTTCTAGAGAATTTGGGTTAGCTCAAACCATTCCTTCCCCTTACCATCTTTAAGGGTCTCAATCTTTGTACATCAAAGCTACTTCACCAGAAGATCTGTTGAACTTTCAAAATGACAATGTTTCGCGGAGAAATAAATTCCACCTATTCACTTTTAAACCTTGTCTGTTAACCACATGCTCATTATTCTCTTGGTGAAAAATCTTTTACTCTTTCATGAAGGTCACTTTTAGTACCTGTTGTCAAAGGATGACTACTACTCTTATAATGCAACAAATAAAAAGAGCATCAACCGTCAAAAAAGGTAATTACAACCAAATTATTTGTCTATTTGAATTCATAAATTTATATTTTTCTCTGTGCTGTTTAATGTTATTTTCTTCATGCATAATGCCTTCTAAGAATGGCACCTATTTTAATTATTTTGTTATTATTATTATTATATTTTTTTTCATAGAGAAAAAGACCACCTCACTTGCTGCCAATCCTCCTTTGAGAAAAACTTCTGGTAGGCTTGTAGGAAAAAATAAACTCAATTTTAATTATTCGAGCCACCGGATAAAGAGAAGACTTGAACTAATTGCAGTGTCAACATCTTCAAATAGTGATAACAAGGATGACACATCAAATGCATCTGATGGCAACCTTGACGGACCGGTAGTCTCTCACAAAAATGAAAAAGAAAACGAGAGCAACACGTTTAGTGATAAAGCAGTAAGTAAATCCTCTTCGGAAGATAATGATGTCGACGCCCTTAGTCTCAGTGGTCAACTTGCCTCTCAGATATTTTTATATGTTCTCATATCCTCCATATTAAAAATAGCATTATCTTGAAGACCTTAAATGATGATGATGTCTCTCATACTGATTTTTACTCTCATTAATTACCTTTGTCATCATTTCACTTCTTGTTTAGGTCACTGTGGCTCCTATCATTTTCTTGATTGTGTCTAACACTGAAAATCTGACGGCTGCCACATCTGACCACCCTATACCTAACGCCAACGCTGATAAGGTATGACATGTCATTTAGCCTGATTATTAGTATCTCTTCCTTGTATCTTTTATTTTATTATTATTATGTTGACACCTTCTTTGCATTTTTGTCTAGCTTCAAAATTCTGAAGTCCCCCCGAGTGAGTGGTCGAAAATACAAATGCCAATCACTTCCATTCATGCTCAGACCCCTAATGTGATGGATGATTTGTTGGCTGACTTAGGAAGTTTGAATGAAGCATATGCATGTAGTATGGATACACAGAAGGCCATAGTTGCATCTTGTTCTACCATTCAAAGCCACCTTCCAACAGAGCAGCTTCATACTATACCCCACAACCAAGACTAGCGACAAATCCATCATACTTCCATTGGCCCAATAACTCGGTGCTGTTATATCCAAACTTATTTTGACACTTGCCACCGATCTGAACTTTAAGGCTTAGCTTTCTGATATTATTCAAACCTTTTCAATTACACCACATCCTGTGACTATTGATCATTTGTTGGCTCACTTGCAAAAGGTTTAAGATGACCTTTACGTCAAATTTCTGGACTCTCAAGCGGTATCTCATCCTATCAACAATCAACTGAAACTCTTTTTAAGTTGAAATAAGACACCTCATCTTTTGAGACTTCCAAAACTACCCTGACTGCCCATATTGCAAAAGTTAAAGATCGGGCTTATGAGTTATCTGCGGAGATTTGAGACTTAGAACAACAGTTAACTGTCAAGAGAGAAGTAAAAAATAGGCTGGATGCTGCTTTGATAAAGAATGAGGGTCAATTTTCCAAAGCAAGCAGCATGCTTAACAGTAGCAATGCATCCTTATAGTCACTTGAAGAGAAGATGCTTTTCTCACATGAAGCCGCAAAAGAAGCCAGGAACTTCCAAACCGCTTTCCAAACTGAAATTACTCGCTTGAAGGAGATCTTTGAAGCTTAGTATTGTATTTCTTATGTGAACTTCTGTCATTTTAATATGTTCCTACAATCTTCACTTTTTGAACTTTTAGATTTTTTTATTATTTCTCTTTGTATGCACCTTATCTTAATTTTGTAGACTGGTTGACACTTGTTATCTTTGTGAAGTTATTACACTATTTCACACTGAACCAATTATTAATATCATAGTGACCTCTTTTATATTTTATTTGAGATGACCTCCATATCTTTTTATTTCAGGTTGCACTGGTGTATGCCATCTCGTGTGCATTCACCTCAAGTGCTGTCAAAGTATGTCAACTATGCATTTGTTGACATGCCTCTAGCTTTACACAGGTTTATTCACTAAACCTTTTATTTCTATATGTTGCCATGTACTGTACTGCACTTAAGGAATGATAAGTTATTTTGTGTATTGACTTCTATTTTAAATTAATGCCTTGGACACTTATCTGCCTTATAATCTTTAATGCTTTACACTATCATTGCAACTTGGTAGACGAAATTGTGATTCGTACTCTTTGTACTTGTATGAAATTTAATTCGAGATAATAGCTCTTTACTATGTGTGGTCACAACTCCGTTCAACTAACCAGCAAGTGTACTGGGTCGTCTAAGTAATAAACCTTACGTGAGTAAGGGTCGATCCCACAGAGATTGTTGGTATGAAGCAAGCTATGGTCATCTTGTAAATCTCAGTCAGGCGGATTTAAATAAATTATGGAATTTGGAAAATCAAATAGTAGTAAATAAACATAAAATAAAGATAAAGTTACTCATGTATTTCCATGGTGGAAATTTCAGACAGGTGTATGGAGATGCTGTGCTCCTCCTGAATTTCTGCTTTCCTACTGCTTCATCCAATCCTTCTTACTCCTTTCCATGGCAAGCTGTATGTAGGGCATCACCGTTGTCCATGGCTACATCCCATCCTCTCAGTGAAAAAGGTCCAAATGCTCTGTCACAGCACGGCTAATCATCTGTCGGTTCTCAATCAGGTTGGAATAGAATCCCTTGATTCTTTTGCGTCTGTCACTAACGCCCAGCCTTCAGGAGTTTGAAGCTCGTCACAGTCATTCAATCCCGGAATCCTACTCGGAATACCACAGACAAGGTTTAGACTTTCCGGATTCTCATGAATGCCGCCATCAATTCTAGCTTATACCACGAAGATTCTGTTTAAGGAATCCAAGAGATATGCGCCCGGCCTAAGGTAGAACAGAAGTGGTTGTCAGTCACGCGCGTTCATAGGTGAGAATGATGATGAGTGTCACGGATCATCACATTCATCAAGTTGAAGTGCAACGAATATCTTAGAACAGGAATAAATCGAATTGGATAGAAAATAATAGTAATTGCATTGAAACTTGAGGTACAGCAGAGCTCCACACCCTTAATCTATGGTGTGTAGAAACTCCACCGTTGAAAATACATAAGTGAAAGGTTCAGGCATGGCCGAATGGCCAGCCCCCCAAAACGTGATCAATAGTCTCCTCATATGAAGAATAAAATAAAACTGAGACCAAAGATGTCTAATACAATAGTAAATTATCCTATTTATACTAGACTAGCTACTAGGGTTTACATGAGTAAGTAATTGATGCATAAATCCACTTCCGGGGCCCACTTGGTGTATGCTTGGGCTGAGCTTGATCTATCCACGAGCTGAGGCTTCTTTTGGAGTTGAACGCCAAGTTGTGACGTGTTTTGGGCGTTCAACTCTGGGTCATGACGTGTTTCTGGCGTTTTACTCCAGACAGCAACATGAAACTGGCGTTGAGCGCCAGTTTACGTCATCAATTCCCAAATAAAGTATGAACTATTATATATTGTTGGAAAGCTCTAGATGTCTAATTTCCAACGCCATTGAGAGCGCGCCATTTGGAGTTCTGTAGCTCCAGAAAATTCATTTCGAGTGCAGGGAGGTCAGATTCCAACAGCATTAGCAGTCCTTTGTCAGCCTCCTATCAGAGTTTTGCTCAAGTCCCTCAATTTCAGCCAGAAATTACCTGAAATCACAGAAAAATACACAAACTCATAGTAAAGTCCAGAAATATGAATTTAACATAAAAACTAATGAAAACATCCCTAAAAGTAGCTTGAACTTACTAAAAACTACCTAAAAACAATGCCAAAAAGCGTATAAATTATCCGCTCATCACAACTCATAGAAATCACATGGATATGTTAGCTTTTACAAACTAAATTGCAAATATTAGTTAGCTCTTTATTCCTTGACACTTCAATTGGATATTTTTGTATCCTTAAACATGTAAAATATTTATCTCGTGAATACCTGGCCTATATATTTTTAAATAGTTGCCATTTATTGAAGGAATTCTTCTTCCTGATCCAACTTTAATAATCTGATAGGCATTTCCAGAATAAATCTTGTCAACCACATACGATCATTTCTAAGTTGGAGACCACTTACCATAAGTTTTTGACTTTTTTTTCCATAGGCAAAATTGTTTTTCACACTAAATCTCCAACCGCAAATGTCTTTGCTGTAACACGACGGTTGTATGATTTTGACATAACCTCTTTTTATCGAATCACCCGCTCTAAAGCTCTCAACTTTTCGTCATCTAGTTCATTGAGCTCATCATACAAAGAATTTCAATAATATACTACTGGTATCTCATCTTGTCTAGCCACCCTTATACTTTGCAAATTAATATCAATTGGCAATATCGCATTATGACTGTAAACTCACTTATACGGGGTGCTTCCAGTTGAACCTCTTGGAGAATTTTGGTAAGCCCAAAGAACTTGACTGAAAGTTTGGTGCCAATTTCTTGGATGCCTTCCAATGCATTTTTTAATTAATGCAATCAAAATTTTATTCGCTGCCTCCACTTGTCCATTGACTTGGGCATAAGGGTGTAGAAAAAATCATTTTTATATGCCTAGACTTGGCATATTCTATGACCTTTTTCCCAATAAACATGGTTCCTTGATCAGTGATAATAGACTGAGGAATTCTAAACCTATGCACAATATGCTCCTCAATGAAATCAATTATTTCATTGTGAGTCACTTCCCTTAAAGGGACAGTCTCTACCTAGTTAGAAAAATAATCAACACCAACCAAAATGAACTTATGACCTTTAGAAAAAGGTGGGTGAATCTTTCTGATCAGATCTAAAACCCAACCTCTAAACGACCATGATTTAATTATAACATGTAATTCTGACACTAGAATATGTTGAAGGCTTTCATGTTTTTGGCATTCCTCACAGGACCTAGCATAATTTGTACAATCTCTTTGTATAGTTGGCCAATACAATCTTCTCCTATTTATCACTCATTTCCTTTTTTCTCTTGACTGATGGGCACCACAGATTCCCTCGTGCACTTCAGCGAGAGCCAAATATGCTTCTTTTTCTTCCAAACATGTCAAGAAATTTCCATCAACAGATTTCTTAAAGAAGACATTATTCATTAGAACATAACTTTGAGCCCTGTATTTAAGTTTTCTATCGACACTAAAACTTGAATTTTCTAAATATTCTACAATTGGTACTCTCCAATCTTTTGGGTATAGTTTTTCTAATAACAACACTTCTTTTTCTCGCAAAGGCACAAATATGTCCTTTATCCTTACCAATTTTTCTAGTGTTGAGGACTTGATCTTATATCTTGAAGCAATTTGAGCTAATTCATTTGCTTCTTGATTTAACTCCCTTAGAACATGCCTTACAATGACATTGTCAAACTCGCTCAACAGCTTTGTAGCCACATTGAAATACTTTCTTAAATTTTCACTAACACACCTATACTCAAGTGATACTTGACGAACTACAAGTTGTGAATCTCCAAAAATTTTTATATTTTTTACTCCTCTTTCTAATAATAATTCTAGTCCCATTATTAACGCTTCATATTCTGTCTCATTATTGGAACATGAATAATTCAATTCAAAGAGGAATTTACTTGGTTGGCCACTTGGAGAAATAATTAAAATACTTATACCAATACCACCCTTATGATATGAATCATCAAAATATAATTTTCAAGGCATCAAACCAACAAAATCCAGTAAACTCTCATCAATGTCAATATAAGGATGATCAACCAGAAAAATCAGCTAGAACATGACCCTTATCGGCTCTCGCAGGAATAAAATGTAAAGAAAATTTCGTTAAAGCCAACATCCATTTTTCTAGTCTACCATGCAATATTGGAGAAGACAACATATATTTAAGAACATCAAACTTAGAAATTACATAAACATTTCTAGGAATTAAATAGTACTTAAGTTTTAAACAAGAAAAATATAAAGCTAAACAAAGTTTTTCAATTGGAGAATAACGTCTCTCAACATCATTTAGCACACGACTTAGGTAATAAATTACTCTTTCGTTGCCGTCCTCATCTTCTTGAGCCAATATTCCACCAATTGTTACTTCAGAAGCTGACACATAAAGTTTTAAAGGTGGTCCGTGCCTTGGAGGTGTTATAACAGGAGGATTAGTCAAGTACTGCTTGATGTTGTCAAAAGCTTCTTGGTGCTCTACCTTCCACTGGAATGTTTCCTCTTTTTTCAACTTGATCAGAGGGACAAAAACCTTAGTTTTTCTTGACAAATTGGAAATGAACTTTCTAAGGTAATTGATCTTCCCTAAAAATGCTTGTAATTGTTTTTTGTTAGCTGGAGGAAGAGCCTCTAAGATAGCCTTTGTCTTGTTCTTGTCATTTTCAATCCCCTTTTTCTGCACCAAGAAAATTCCTTGCACTCACACCAAAAGCACGTTTTAAGGGATTCATTTTCAATTTATGCTTTCTCATTCTTTCAAATGCTTTTTTTTTTAAATTTTTTATGCTCTTTTTTAGCATTTGATTTGACAACCACATCGTCAACATAAATTTCCATAAAATTTTCAATAAAGTCATGAAAAATTTTATTCATTGCCCTTTGATAAGTTGCACCAGCATTTTTGAGCCCAAATGGCATTACAACCCATTCAAAAGTTTCCAAAGTACCTGGACGCCTAAATGCAGTTTTTGACACATCTTCTTCAGCGATATATATTTGATTATAACCTGATTATCCATCTATAAAACTTAAAATTTCATGGCCAGTAGTAGAATCTATCAACATATCAGCTATAGGCATTGGATATTCATCTTTTGGTGTTGCAGAATTTAAATCTCTAAAATTAATGCAAACCCTTAATTTTCTATTCTTTTTCATGACAGAAACAACATTAGAAATCCAGTTGACATGCCTTGCTGTTCTTATGAACTTAGCCTTAAGAAGTCTTTCAATCTTTTCTTTAATCTTCTGCATGACTTCAGGAGCAAATCTCCTTGGTGGCTGCTTTATAGGTTTGACATTGGCCTTCAGTAACAATTGATGCTCTACTAATTCATAATTCAAACCTGGCATTTCTTCATAATCCTATGCAAAACAGTCTTAAAACTCCTTTAATATCTCCACCATTTCTTTTTTGAAATTAGCAGGCAACATCTTGCTCACATATGTTGGTCTAAGATGATCACCATTACCAGTATCTACCTCCTCCAAAGGATCCTGCACTTCAACCTTTTTCACATTGTCAGTATTATTTTTTTAAAACCTAAAGAACCATCATCATATATACAATCATAAGGTACGTTGTCAATGCACCCTTCTTTATCTGCTATATAGGCTGACAACCAAGCTAGTTGGCTCTTCAAACTCATCATCTAAGTCTGTCCTGAGGCCGTATCCATCCCGGCCTTCGGGACCAAAATAAAACCATTCATATCTATCTTTTTGCACATCTCAATATTTTTAGGATTAAATGCCTTGGTGTCAATTGTCAGCGGCTTGACTCTAGGATTATACATCCTGAACTCCACATGCATCTCATCATAGTAATAGGTACTATTGTCAGCAAGAACTTCTTCCACTCCTCAATCTTCATTCTAGAAAATTAATTTTTGATGTAAAGTGGATGGAATAGCACATATTCCATGAATTCAATCACATACCAAAAGCAAGTTAAAACCAGTTTTAGATAGAACAACAACAAACAGAGTTGGCCTATTGACAGAACCAACCTCAATTGACAGTTGAACCACACATTTAATAGAAGAAATCCTTCCATTAAAATCTGTCACCCCAATGCTACTTTTGATCAAACTTTTTCAATCTTTCCAAGCCTTCCTATCATTCTTTGAGGCATGAGATTGACAGCAGTTCCCCTGTCAATCAAAATCTTATTGACTATCCTTCCATCAACACGAGCCTTGATATGTAGTGGACACAAATGTTCCTTATCATTTTCAGTAGGTTTCTCAAATAATCCTCCACCACACATATTATCATCTAGCAATAAGCATTCGCTTCCAAGAAAGACATCATAACAATCATCTTCTAATGATTTCACTTCTTGGACTTGACTATACTCCTCAGGTAGTACTGACACCACAGCTATAGGTTGCTTAACACCAAATATCGCTTCTAAGTTGTCATCAAAACCAGTGTCAAAATTGTCAGTAATTAAATCTTCATTTTTTCTCCTTTGTTTTCAACCATTACCTTCTTTCCAGCAAGATTCTTCTTTACATTTTTATTGCATTTAGGGTGATTAGAAGAATTACCTATTTCTGCAAACTTAGCCATGGTTGGCAAAAGAGGAAAATCTACACCGTGTCCCTTGTATGGATCTAAAGGAACATACTCAGGTATATTCTCTTTTCTCTCAAAGGTTGTAAAAAGAGAATACTTTGGAATATTTTGACAATTTGGCCAAGGAGAATAGTTAGGAACCTGCTGCATGTTAGGATTATAATAAGAATAAATTGGCTTTGAGGGAATAGGTATATTTTTTGGAATATATACACTACCTCCATCTTGTGCATGATTCATGTTCCATAACTGGGACTCGTAGTACCTGGGCTTAAAAGGTCTAGGCCTCACCCACTTATTTTTTCCTCTTGAAAAAGCGGTAGGTTGATTCTGCACATTCTTCACATTCTGGACCCATTTATTGTTTGAAATTGTGGTGAGAGGAACCTTTGTCTGTTGAGAAAATTCATCGAGTTTTCCATCAATTATGACTACAGTCTTCATCTTCTGGTTGACGGGTTGTATCCCACCATTGTTGACACATTTGTTCAAAGAAGTCTGACCGCCCAACTTTTGTTTTCCCTCAGCTATCTTTCATTTTAGCTCATTGGTTTCGTTCTCTTTTTTAGCAATCTTCTTTTTCAACTCAGCTTTTTCTTTCTCTTTAACTTTGTACTTTTCAAACTTCTTTACAGCTTCCTTGTCAAAAATAGCACTGCACTTTGGGCACATAGCGATAGTGCTGTCAGATTATTTAATTCTCAATAAAAAATCTAGCAAATCCTCACCAGGATGAGGATAAACTGGATTTTTGTCTTGCTAAAAAAATTTTTAGGTCTTTATTTTCATCTTGAGCACTAGTCACTGTAGCATCAATTCCTACCATGTTGACTGACAAATTGAATGACTCAAAATAATTTGAATTAGTAGCAAATGGTTCAGTGTCCACCTTCATAGCAGTTTTATCCTCAAACTTCAACTTTCCCTCCTCAATGGCTTTTTGTATCAAATCCCTGAAACAGACGAAATTATTAGTGGTGTGTGAGAATACCTGATGAAACTTACAAAATTTTTTATTCTTTATTTCATCAGTTAAAGGCATCTTTTTTTCTTCTGGTAAAATAAGCTGCTTATCTTTTAATAAAACTCAAATATTTGATCTGTCTTAGAAATATCAAAAGAATAGGCCTTATTTTCAATTTTGGAATATGAAGAAACTTTTTCTTTTTCTTTAATAGGCTTCAAAGATTTGCATACATAAGGAGTACCCCACGTAATTTAGCAATATAAATTTCTTTCTCATCTGAATCATTGCTATCGGAAAAACAATCAACATATGCAACCTTTTTAGAACCCTTTTTAAAATTTTCTTTCTCTTTCTTAATTTGCTCTATTTGTCTTACTTTCTCAGCTAACTGGAAAAGATCTAAAGTATGTTATTGACAAGTTTCTTCCTAACTCCAAATTCTAACCCATTAGTAGCCATTTTGACAACTTCAGTTTCTGGAATTAGAGTAAAACACTTATTTCTCATGTTTCTAAACCGTGCCAAATAAGTGTCAATGGATTCTCCCTCTGCACGTTTGACAGAGAATAAATTCGTAAGGCTAACTTTCAATTCACCTCGAAAAAATTGATCATGAAAATTTCTTTGTAACTGCGCCCAAGAATGAATAGAATTTGGTCTCAAGTTGGAGAACCATGCAAATGCATTTTTTGTTAAAGAAGAAGGAAAATATCTCATCTTGAGATATTCATTAGAAGCTGCTTCCCCAATTTCAATAGTATATCGAGTAATATGCTCTACTGTTGGTGGACGAAATTGTGATCACATCAATGTAGTATTCTTTGTTGTTGTATGGAATCATTATTATGGCACCTATGTGTGGACACAACTCCGTTCAACTAACCAGCAAGTGTACTGGGTCGTCCAAGTAATACCTTACGTGAGTAAGGGTCGATCCCACAGAGATTGTTGGTATGAAGCAAGCTATGGTCACCTTGTAAATCTCAGTTAAGCAGATTAAATGGTTATGGGTTTCGAAAATTAATAATAAATAGAAAATAAAAGGGATAAAAATACTTACGTAAATCAATAGTGGGAATTTCAGATAGGCGTATGGAGATGCTGTGCTCCTCTTGAATCTCTACTTTCTTATTGCATTCGTCCAATCCTTCTTACTCCTTTCCATGGCAAGCTGTATGTAGGGCATCACCGTTGTCAATGGCTACATCCCATCCTCTCAGTGAAAACGTTCCTATGCTCTGTCACAGCACGGCTAATCATCTGTCGGTTCTCAATCAGGTTGGAATAGAATCCCTTGATTCTTTTGCGCTTGTCATCACGCCCAGCCTTCAGGAGTTTGAAGCTCGTCACAGTCATTCAATCCCAGAATCCTACTCGGAATACCATAGACAAGGTTTAGACTTTCCGGATCCTCATGAATGCCGCCATCTATCTAGCTTATACCACGAAGATTTTGTTGGGGAATCTAAGAGATATGCGCCCGGCCTAAGGTAGAACGGAAGTGGTTGTCAGTCACGCGCGTTCATAGGTGAGAATGATGATGAGTGTCACGGATCATCACATTCATCAAAGTTAAGTGTAACGTATATCTTGGAATAAGGATAGAAGAGAATTGAATAAAAAGTAATAATAATTGTATTGAAACTTGAGGTATAGCAGAGCTCCACACCCTTAATCTATGGTGTGCAGAAACTCCACTGTTGAAAATACATAAGTAAAAGGTTCAGGCATGGCCGAATGGCCAGCCCCCTGAATGATCAAGAGACCGAATGATCTAAGACTACAAAGTCAAAAGATTACTAATACACTAGTAAAAAGTCTTATTTATACTAAACTAGCTACTAGGGTTTACATGAGTAAGTAATTGATGCATAAATCCACTTTCGGGGCCTACTTGGTGTATGCTTGGGCTGAGCTTGATCTATCCACGAGCTGAGGCTTTTATTGGAGTTGAACGCCAAGTTATAACGTGTTTTGGGCGTTCAACTCCGGATCATGACGTGTTTCTGGCGTTTAACTCCAGACAGCAGCATGTACTTGGCGTTCAACGCCAAGTTACGTCGTCAATTTCCGAATAAAGTATGGACTATTATATATTGCTGGAAAGCTCTGGATGTCTACTTTCCAACACCGTTGAGAGCGCGCTATTTGGAGTTCTGTAGCTCCAGAAAATCCATTTCGAGTGCAGGGAGGTCAGATTCCAACAGCATCAGCAGTCCTTTTGTCAGCCTTTTTCAGAGTTTTGCTCAAATCCCTCAATTTCAGCCAGAAATTACCTAAATCACAGAAAAACACACAAACTCATAGTAAAGTCCAGAAATGTGAATTTAACATAAAAACTAATGAAAACATCCCTAAAAGTAGCTTGAACTTACTAAAAACTACCTAAAAACAATGCCAAAAAGCGTATAAATTATCCGCTCATCACAACACCAAACTTAAATTGTTGCTTGTCTCCAAGCAACTGAAAATCAATTAGGATAAAAAGAAGAGAATATACTATAAATCCCAAAATATCAATGAATATTAATTCTAATTAGATGAGCGGGACTTGTAGCTTTTGCCTCTGAACAGTTTTGGCATCTCACTTTTTCCTTTGAAGTTTAGAATGATTGGCTTCTCTAGGAACTTAGAATTTCGGATAGTGTTATTGACTTTCCTAGTTAAGCATGTTGATTCTTGAACACAGCTACTTATGAGTCTTGGCCGTGGCCCTAAGCATTTTGTTTTCCAGTATTACCACCGGATACACAAATGCCACAGACACATAACTGGGTGAACCTTTTCAGATTGTGACTCAGTTTTGCTAGAGTCCCCAGTTAGTGGTGTCCAGAGCTCTTAAGCACACTCTTTTTGCTTTGGATCATGAGTTTAACCACTCAGTCTCAAGCTTTTCACTTGGACCTTTATGACACAAGCACATGGTTAGGGACAGCTTGATTTAGCCGCTTAGGCCTGGATTTTATTTCCTTGGGCCCTCCTATCCATTGATACTCAAAGCCTTGGATCCTTTTTACCCTTGCCTTTTGGTTTTAAGGGCTATTGGCTTTTTCTGCTTGCTTTTTCTTTTTCTTTCTATTTTTTTTGCCATTTTTTTCGCAAGCTTTTTACTTTTCACTGCTTTTTCTTGCTTCAAGAATCAATTTCATGATTTTTCAGGTCATCAATAACATTTCTCTTTGTTCATCATTCTTTCAAGAGCCAAAAATTTTAACATTCATAAACAGCAAGATCAAAAATATGCACTGTTCAATCATTCATTCAGAAAACAAAAAGTATTGTCACCACATCAATATAATTAAATTAAATTCAAGGACAATTTTCGAAATTCATGTACTTCTTGTTCTTTTGAATTAAAACATTTTTCATTTAAGAGAGGTGAAGGATTAATGGATTTTATTCATAGCTTTAAGACATAGTTACTACATACTAATGATCATGAAGTAGAGACACGAAACATAGATAAACACAACATTCAAAACCGAAAACAGAAAGAAATAAAGAACAAGGAATGAATCCACCTTTAGTGGCGTCTTCTTCTTGAAGGACCAACAATGTCCTTAAGCTCTTCTATGTCCATTCCTTGTCTTTGTTGCTCCTCCCTCATTGCTCTTTGATCTTCTCTTATTTCATGGAGAATGATGGAGTGCTCTTGATGTTCCACCCTTAATTGTTCAATATTATGGCTCAAATCCTCCAAGGAAGTGTTGAGTTGTTCCCAATAGTTATTGGGAGGAAGGTGCATCCCTTGAGGCATCTCAGGGATTTCTTGATGATGAGCTTCCTCATGCATCTCTTGAGAACCGTGAGGGGTCTCTCTTGCTTGCTCCATCCTCTTCTTGGTGATGGGCTTATCCTCCTCAATGGAGATGTCTCCTTCTATGATAACTCCAGCTGAGTAACATAGATGGCAAATAAGGTGCGGAAAAGCTAGCCGTGCCATTGTGGAGGACTTGTCGGCTATTTTGTAGATTTCATTGGAGATGACTCATGAACTTCTACTTCCTCTCCAATCATGATGCTATGAATCATGATGGCCCGATCCACAGTAACTTCAGATCGGTTGCTAGTAGGAATGATGGAGCGTTGAATGAACTCTGGTGGACGAAATTGCAATCACTACAACTTCGCACAACTAACCAGCAAGTGTACTGGGTCGTCCAAGTAATAACCTTACGCGAGTAAGGGTCGATCCCACAGAGATTGTTGGTATGAAGCAAGCTATGGTCACCTTGTAAATCTTAGTCAGGCAAACTCAAATGATTATGAATGATGAATAAAACATAAAGGTAAAGATAGAGATACTTATGTAATTCATTGGTGGGAATTTCAGATAAGCGTATGAAGATGCTTGTCCCTTCCGTCTCTCTGCTTTCCTACTGTCTTCATCCAATCCTTCTTACTCCTTTCCATGGCAAGCTTATGCAAGGGTTTCACCGTTGTTAGTGGCTACCTCCCATCCTCTCAGTGGAAATGTTCAACGCACCCTGTCACGGCACGGCTATCCATCTGTCGGTTCTCAATCAGGCCGGAATAGAATCCAGTGATTCTTTTGCGTCTGTCACTAACGCCCCGCCTTCAGGAGTTTGAAGCTCGTCACAGTCATTCAATCATTGAATCCTACTCAGAATACCACAGACAAGGTTAGACCTTCCGGATTCTCTTGAATGCCGCCATCAGTTCTAGCCTATACCACGAAGACTCTGATCTCACGGAATGGCTGGCTCGGTTGTCAGGCGATCAACCATGCATCGTGTATCAGGAATCCAAGAGATATCCACCCAATCTAAGGTAGAACGGAGGTGGTTGTCAGGCATACGTTCATAGGTGAGAATGATGATGAGTGTCATGAATCATCACATTCATCAAGTTGAAGAACAAGTGGTATCTTAGAACAAGAACAAGCGGAATTGAATAGAAGAACAATAGTAATTACATTAATACTCGAGGTATAGCAGAGCTCCACACCTTAATCTATGGTGTGTAGAAACTCCACCGTTGAAAATACATAAGTGATAGTGTGATCATTGGCCTCGGCCCCAGAGAGGGAACCAGAAGAACCAAGATTTGATCTAAGAACTAGATGTCCAAAGATGAAAATACAATAGTAAAAGGTCCTATTTATAGAAAACCAGTAGCCTAGGGTTTACAGAGATGAGTAAATGACATAAAAATCCACTTCCAGGCCCACTTGGTGTGTGCTTGGGTTGAGCATTGAAGCATTTTCGTGTAGAGACTCTTCTTGGAGTTAAACGCCAGCTTTTATGCCAGTTTGGGCGTTTAACTCCCATTCTTGTGCCAGTTCCGGCGTTTAACGCTGGGAATTCTGAGGGTGACTTTGAATGCCGGTTTGGGCCATCAAATCTTGGGAAAAGTATGGACTATCATATATTGCTGGAAAGCCCAGGATGTCTACTTTCCAACGCCGTTGAGAGCGCGCCAATTGGGCTTCTGTAGCTCCAAAAAATCCGCTTCGAGTGCAGGGAGGTCAGAATCCAACAGCATCTGCAGTCCTTTTTAGTCTCTGAATCAGATTTTTGCTCAGGTCCCTCAATTTCAGCCAGAAAATACCTGAAATCACAGAAAAACACACAAACTCATAGTAAAGTCCAGAAAAGTGAATTTTAACTAAAAACTAATAAAAATATACTAAAAACTAACTAGATCATACTAAAAACATACTAAAAACAATGCCAAAAAGCGTACAAATTATCCGCTCATCACAACACCAAACTTAAATTGTTGCTTGTCCTCAAGCAACTGAAAATCAAATAAGATAAAAAGAAGAGAATATGCAATGAATTCCAAAAACATCTATGAAGATCAGTATTAATTAGATGAGCGGGGCTTTTAGCTTTTTGCCTCTGAATAGTTTTGGCATCTCACTCTATCCTTTGAAATTCAGAATGATTGGCTTCTTTAGGAACTCAGAATCCAGATAGTGTCATTGATTCTCCTAGTTAAGTATGATGATTCTTGAGCACAGCTACTTATTGAGTCTTGGCCGTGGCCCAAAGCACTCTGTCTTCCAGTATTACCACCGGATACATACATGCCACAGACACATAATTGGGTGAACCTTTTCAGATTGTGACTCAGCTTTGCTAGAGTCCCCAATTAGAGGTGTCCAGGGTTCTTAGGCACACTCTTTTTGCCTTGGATCACAACTTTATTTCTTTCTTTTTCTTTCTTTTTCTTTTTTCTTTTTCTTTCTCTCTTTTTTTTTCGAATTTTTTTCTTTTTTCTTTTTTTTTTTGTATTCACTGCTTTTTCTTGCTTCAAGAATCATTTTTATGATTTTTCAGATCCTCAGTAACATGTCTCCTTTTTCATCATTCTTTCAAGAGCCAACATTCATGAACCACAAATTCAAAAGACATATGCACTGTTTAAGCATACATTCAGAGAACAAAAGTATTGCCACCACATCAAAATAATTAAACTGTTATAAAATTCAAAATTCATGCAATTCTTTTCTTTTTCAATTAAGAACATTTTTCATTTAAGAAAGGTGATGGATTCATAGGACATTCATAACTTTAAGGCATAGACACTAAGACACTAATGATCACAAGATACAAACATAGATAAACATAAGCACTAAAATTCGAAAAACAGGAAAATAGAGAACAAGGAAATTAAAGAACGGGTCCACCTTAGTGATGGCGGCTTGTTCTTCCTCTTGAAGATCCTATGGAGTGCTTGAGCTCCTCAATGTCTCTTCCTTGTCTTTGTTGCTCCTCTCTCATGATTCTTTGATCTTCTCTAATTTCATGGAGGAGAATGGAATGTTCTTGGTGCTCCACCCTTAGTTGTCCCATGTTGGAACTCAATTCTCCTAGGGAGGTGTTTAGTTGCTCCCAATAGTTTTGTGGAGGAAAGTGCATCCCTTGAGGCATCTCAGGGATTTGATGATGAGAGGGGTCTCTTGTTTGCTCCATCCTCTTCTTAGTGATGGGCTTGTCCTCATCAATGGGGATGTCTCCCTCTATGTCAACTCCAACTGAATAACAGAGGTGACAAATGAGATGAGGAAAGGCTAACCTTGCCAAGGTAGAGGACTTGTCCGCCACCTTATAAAGTTCTTGGGATATCACCTCATGAACTTCTATTTCTTCTCCAATCATGATGCTATGAATCATGATAGCCCGGTCTATAGTAACTTCGGACCGGTTGCTAGTGGGAATGATTGAGCGTTGGATAAACTCCAACCATCCTCTAGCCACGGGTTTGAGGTCATGCCTTCTCAGTTGAACTGGCTTCCCTCTTGAATCTCTCTTCCATTGGGCGCCCTCTTCACATATAACTGTGAGGACTTGGTCCAACCTTTGATCAAAGTTGACCCTTCTAGTGTAAGGATGTTCATCTCCTTGCATCATGGGCAAGTTGAATGCCAACCTTACATTTTCCGGACTAAAATCCAAGTATTTCCCCCGAACCATAGTAAGCCAATTCTTTGGATCCGGGTTAACACTTTGGTCATGGTTCTTGGTGATCCATGCATTGGCATAGAACTCTTGAACCATTAAGATTCCGACTTGTTGAATGGGGTTGGTAAGAATTTCCCAACCTCTTCTTCGGATCTCATGTCGGATCTCCGGATATTCACTCTTTTTGAGTGAAAAAGGGACCTCGGGGATCACCTTCTTCAAGGCCACAACTTCATAGAAGTGGTCTTGATGCACCCTTGAGATGAATCTTTCCATCTCCCATGACTCGGAGGTGGAAGCTTTTGCCTTCCCTTTCCTCTTTCTAGAGGTTTCTCCGGCCTTGGATGCCATAAATGGTTATGGAAAAACAAAAAGCAATGCTTTTACCACACCAAACTTAAAAGGTTTGCTCGTCCTCGAGCAAAAGAAGGAAGAAGAGAGTAGAAGAAGAAGAAATGAGGAAGAAGGGAATGGCTTTGTGTTCGGCCAAAAAGGGGGAGAAGTGGTGGTTTGGTTGTGTGAAAATGAAGGAGTAAAGATGGGTTTATATAGGAGTGGGGGGGCTCATGGTTCGGTCATGTATGGGTGGGTTTGGGAGGGAAAGTGGTTTGAATTTGAAGGGTGAGGTAGGTGGGGTTTTATGAAGGATGGATGTGAGTGGTGAAGAGAAAGATGGGATTTGATAGGTGAAGGGTTTTTGGGGAAGAGGTGTTGAGGTGATTGGTGAATGGGTGAAGAAGAGAAAGAGTGGTAGGGTAGGTGGGGATCCTGTGGGGTCCACAGATCCTGAGGTGTCAAGGAAAAGTCATCCCTGCACCAAATGGCATGCAAAAATGCGTTTTGAGCCAATTTTGGCGTTAAACGCCGGGCTGGTGCCCATTTCTGGCGTTTAACGCCGAATGCTTGCCCTTTTCTGGCGTTTAACGCCAGTCTGGTGCCCATTTCTGGCGTTAAACACCTAGAATGGTGCCAGACTGGGCGTTTAAACGCCCAACAGCTAGCCTTACTGGCGTTTAAACGCCAGCACGCTCTCCTCCAGGGTGTGCTATTTTTCTTTCTGTTTTTCATTCTGTTTTTACTTTTCAATTGATTTTGTGACTTTTCATGATCATCAACCTACAAAAGAACATAAAATAGCAAAGGAAAATAGATAAAATATAACATTGGGTTGCCTCCTAACAAGCGCTTCTTTAATGTCAGTAGCTTGACAGAGGGCTCTCATGGAGCCTCAGAAATACTCAGAGCAATGTTGGAACCTCCCAACACCAAACTTAGAGTTTGAATGTGGGGGTTCAACACCAAACTTAGAAGTTGGTTGTGGCCTCCCAACACCAAACTTAGAGTTTGACTGTGGGGGCTCTGTGTGGCTCTGTTTTGAGAGAAGCTCTTCATGCTTCCTCTCCATGATGACAGAGGGATATCCTTGAGCCTTAAACACAAAGGATTCTTCATTCACTTGAATGATCAATTCTCCTCTATCAACATCAATCACAGCCCTTGCTGTGGCTAGGAAGGGTCTGCTAAGGATGATGGATTCATCCATGCACTTTCCAGTCTCTAGGACTATGAAATCAGCAGGGATGTAATGGTTTTCAACTTTTACCAGAACATCCTCTACAAGTCCATAGGCTTGTTTTCTTGAATTGTCTGCCATCTCTAGTGAGATTTTTGCAGCTTGCACCTCAAAGATCCCTAACTTCTCTATTACAGAGAGAGGCATGAGGTTTACACTTGACCCTAAGTCACACAAGGCCTTTTTGAAGGTCATGGTGCCTATGGTACAATGTATTGAAAACTTCCCAGGATCCTGTCTCTTTTGAGGTAATTTCTGCCTAGACAAGTCATCCAGTTCTTTGGTGAGCAAAGGGGGTTCATCCTCCCAAGTCTCATTTCCAAATAACTTGTCATTCAGCTTCATGATTGCTCCAAGGTATTTAGCAACTTGCTCTTCAGTGACATACTCATCCTCTTCAGAGGAAGAATACTCATCAGAGCTCATGAATGGCAGAAGTAAGTCCAATGGAATCTCTATGGTCTCATTTTGAGCCTCAGATTCCCATGGTTCCTCATTGGGGAACTCATTGGAGGCCAGTAGACGTCCATTGAGGTCTTCGTCAGTGGCGTTCACTGCCTCTTCCTCCTCTCTTAATTCGGCCATGTTGATGGCTTTGCACTCTCCTTTTGGGTTTTCTTCTGTATTGCTTGGAAGAGTACTAGGAGGGAGTTCAGTAATTTTCTTGCTCAGATGACCCACTTGTCCTTCCAAGTTTCTAATGGAGGACCTTGTTTCAGTCATGAAACTTTGAGTGGTTTTGATTAGATCAGAGACCATGGTTTCTAAGTCAGAGGTGTTCTGCTTAGAACTCTCTGTCTGTTGCTGAGAAGATGATGGAAAAGGCTTGCTATTGCTAAACCTGTTTCTTCCACCATTATTATTGTTAAAACCTTGTTGAGGTCTCTGTTGATCCTTCCATGAGAGATTTGGATGATTTCTCCATGAAGGATTATAGGTGTTTCCATAGGGTTCTCCCATGTAATTCACCTCTTCTATTGAAGGGTTTTCAGGATCATAAGCTTCTTCTTCAGATGAAGCTTCCTTAGTACTGCTTGGTGCATTTTGCATACCAGACAGACTTTGAGAAATCATATTGACTTGTTGAGTCAATATTTTATTCTGAGCCAGTATGGCATTCAGAGTGTCAATCTCAAGAACTCCTTTCTTCTGATTGGTCCCATTGTTCACAGGATTCCTTTCAGAAGTGTACATGAATTGGTTATTTGCAACCATTTCAATCAGCTCTTGAGCTTCTGTAGGTGTCTTCTTCAGATGAAGAGATCCTCCAGCAGAGTTATCCAAAGACATCTTGGATAGTTCAGAGAGACCATCATAGAAAATGCCAATGATGCTCCATTCAGAAAGCATATCAGTGGGACACTTTCTGATTAATTGTTTGTATCTTTCCCAAGCTTCATAGAGGGACTCTCCTTCCTTCTGTCTGAAGGTTTGGACTTCCACTCTAAGCTTACTCAATTTTTGAGGTGGAAAGAACTTTTCCAAGAAGGCATTGACTAGCTTTTCCCAAGAGTTCAGGCTTTCTTTAGGTTGTGAGTCCAACCATATTCTAGCTCTGTCTCTTACAGCAAAAGGGAATAGCATAAGTCTGTAGACCTCAGGGTCAACCCCATTAGTCTTGATAGTGTCACAGATTTGCAAGAACTCAGCTAAAAACTGATGAGGATCTTCCAATGGAAGTCCATGGAACTTGCAATTCTGTTGCATTAGAGAAACTAATTGAGGCTTAAGCTCAAAGTTGTTTGCTCCAATGGCAGGGATAGAGATGCTTCTCCCATAGAAGTCGGGAGTAGGTGCAGTAAAGTCACCCAGCACCTTCCTTGCATTGTTGGCATTGTTGTTGTTTTCGGCTGCCATGTGTTCTTCTTCTTTGAAGATTTTTGTTAGGTCCTCTACAGAGAATTGTGCCTTAGCTTCTCTTAGCTTTCGCTTCAAGGTCCTTTTAGGTTCAGGATCAGCCTCAACAAGAATGCTTTTGTCCTTGCTCCTGCTCATAAGAAAGAGAAGAGAACAAGAAAATGTGGAATCCTCTATGTCACAGTATAGAGATTCCTTGAGGTGTCAGAGGAAAAGAAAATTAGAAGGCAGAAGTAGAAAATTCGAACTTGTCAAAGAAGATGGAGTTCGAATTTTGCATTAAAGAATAGTGTTAGTCCATAAATAGAAGGGTGTGAGAAGGGGAGAAGTAATTTTCGAAAATTAAGTAAAAGATTTTGAAAACATTTTGAAAAACTTTAATTGATTTTCGAAAACCATGATTGAGAAAGAAGTGAAGTGATTTTTGAAAAAGATTTTGAAATTAGAAATCAAAAAGATTTGATTGAAAGTTATTTTGAAAAAGATGTGGTTAAGAAGATATGATTGGTTTTAAAAAAAAGATGTGATTGAGAAGATATGATTTGAAAAACATTTTAAAAAAAGATTTGATTTTGAAAATTAATGACTTGGCTATCAAGAAAAGATTCAAACATTAAACCTTTCTCAACAGAAAAGGCAACATACTTGAAATGTTGAATCAAATCATTAATTGATAGCAAGTATCTTTGAAAATAGAAAGAAATTGAATTTGAAAAAGATTTGATTGAAAAGATATGATTTGAAAAAGATTTGATTTTGAAAAGATTTTGAAAACTTGAAAAAAATTTGCATTGAAAACAAAATCTTCCCTCTTGTGCCATCCTGGCGTTAAACGCCCAGAATGGTGCACATTCTGGCGTTTAACGCCCAAAACTATACCCTTTTGGGCGTTAAACACCCAACCAGGTACCCTGGCTGGCGTTTAAACGCCAGTTTGCCTTCCTCACTGGGCGTTTTGAATGCCCAGCTTTTTCTGTATAATTCCTCTGCTGTATGTTCTGAATCTTCAATTCTCTGTATTATTGACTTGAAAAGACACAAATTAAAAATATTTTTGGATTTTTAATAATAAGGAATAATCAAAATGCAACTAGAATCAAATAACAATGCATGCAAGACACCAAACTTAGCAGTTTGTATACTACTGACACTAACAAAATGAGAATGCATATGAGATACAAAAACACTCAAGTCAATAGAATTCAAAGATCACAGTAAGAAATCATCAAGAATTACTTGAAGATCCTTAAGATACATGAATGAAAGCATGCAATTGACACCAAACTTAAAATGAGATACTAGACTCAAACAAGAAATTTTTGGATTTTATGATTTTGTAAATTTTTTTTTGTGCTTTTTTCGAAAATTAAGTGGAAAAAGAAAATAAAGATATCAAAATTCTTAATGAGAATTCCAGGAATCATGCAATGTTTAGTCTAAGACTCCAGTCCAGGAATTAGACATGGCTTCACAGCCAGCCAAGCTTTCAAAGAAAGCTTCGGTCCAAAACACTAGACATGGCCAAAGGCCAGCCAAGCCTTAGCAGATCACTGCTCCAATAGCAAAATTGATAGAAATCAACAAGCTCTTATGATGATAAGTTGAAACCTCGGTCCAATGAAATTAGACATGGCTTCACAGCCAGCCAGATTTCAACAGATCATCATGAAACTCTAGAATTCATTCTTAAGAACTCTGAAGAAAAAATACCTAATCTAAGCAACAAGATGAACCGTCAGTTGTCCAAACTCAACAATCCCCGGCAACGGCGCCAAAAACTTGGTGGACGAAATTGCAATCACTACAACTTCGCACAACTAACCAGCAAGTGTACTGGGTCGTCCAAGTAATAACCTTACGCGAGTAAGGGTCGATCCCACAGAGATTGTTGGTATGAAGCAAGCTATGGTCACCTTGTAAATCTTAGTCAGGCAAACTCAAATGATTATGAATGATGAATAAAACATAAAGGTAAAGATAGAGATACTTATGTAATTCATTGGTGGGAATTTCAGATAAGCGTATGAAGATGCTTGTCCCTTCCGTCTCTCTGCTTTCCTACTGTCTTCATCCAATCCTTCTTACTCCTTTCCATGGCAAGCTTATGCAAGGGTTTCACCGTTGTCAGTGGCTACCTCCCATCCTCTCAGTGGAAATGTTCAACGCACCCTGTCACGGCACGGCTATCCATCTGTCGGTTCTCAATCAGGCCGGAATAGAATCCAGTGATTCTTTTGCGTCTGTCACTAACGCCCCGCCTTTAGGAGTTTGAAGCTCGTCACAGTCATTCAATCATTGAATCCTACTCAGAATACCACAGACAAGGTTAGACCTTTCGGATTCTCTTGAATGCCGCCATCAGTTCTAGCCTATACCACGAAGACTTTGATCTCACGGAATGGCTGGCTCGGTTGTCAGGCGAGCACTCGGTTGTCAGGCGATCAACCATGCATCGTGTATCAGGAATCCAAGAGATATCCACCCAATCTAAGGTAGAACGGAGGTGGTTGTCAGGCACACGTTCATAGGTGAGAATGATGATGAGTGTCACGGATCATCACATTCATCAAGTTGAAGAACAAGTGGTATCTTAGAACAAGAACAAGCGGAATTGAATAGAAGAACAATAGTAATTGCATTAATACTCGAGGTATAGCAGAGCTCCACACCTTAATCTATGGTGTGTAGAAACTCCACCGTTGAAAATACATAAGTGATAGTGTGATCATTGGCCTCGGCCCCAGAGAGGGAACCAGAAGAACCAAGATTTGATCTAAGAACTAGATGTCCAAAGATGAAAATACAATAGTAAATGGTCCTATTTATAGAAAACTAGTAGCCTAGGGTTTACAGAGATGAGTAAATGACATAAAAATCCACTTCCGGGCCCACTTGGTGTGTGCTTGGGCTGAGCATTGAAGCATTTTTGTGTAGAGACTCTTCTTGGAGTTAAACGCCAGCTTTTATGCCAGTTTGGGCGTTTAACTCCCATTCTTGTGCCAGTTCCGGCGTTTAACGCTGGGAATTCTGAGGGTGACTTTGAACGCCGGTTTGGGCCATCAAATCTTGGGCAAAGTATGGACTATCATATATTGCTGGAAAGCCCAGGATGTCTACTTTCCAACGTCGTTGAGAGCGCGCCAATGGGGCTTCTGTAGCTCCAAAAAATCCGCTTCGAGTGCAGGGAGGTCAGAATCCAACAGCATCTGCAGTCCTTTTTAGTCTCTGAATCAGATTTTTGCTCAGGTCCCTCAATTTTAGCCATAAAATACCTGAAATCACAGAAAAACATACAAACTCATAGTAAAGTCCAGAAAATTGAATTTTAACTAAAAACTAATAAAAATATACTAAAAACTAACTAGATCATACTAAAAACATACTAAAAACAATGCCAAAAAGCGTACAAATTATCCGCTCATCAAACTCCAACCATCCTCTAGCTACAGGCTTGAGGTCCAGTCTTCTTAGTTGAACTGGCTTGCCTTTGGAGTCTCTCTTCCATTGAGCTCCTTCCACACATATGTCCATTAGGACTTGGTCCAACCTTTGATTAAAGTTGGCCCTTCTAGTGTAGGGGCGTTCATCTCCTTGCATCATGGGCAAGTGAAACGCCAACCTCACATTTTCCGGACTAAAATCTAAGTATTTTTCCCGAACCATTGTGAGATAATTCTTTGGATTCGGGTTCATACTTTGATCATGGTTCCTAGTGATCCATGCATTGGCATAGAACTCTTGAACCATTAAGATTCCGACTTGTTGCATGGGGTTGGTTAGGACTTCCCAACCTCTTCTTCGGATTTCATGTCGGATCTCCGGATACTCATTTTTCTTGAGCTTGAAAGGGACCTCAGGGATCACCTTCTTCTTTGCCACAACATCATAGAAGTGGTCTTGATGGCTCTTGGAGATGAATCTTTCCATCTCCCATGACTCAGAGGTGGAAGCTTTTGTCTTCCCTTTTTCTTTTCTAGAGGATTCTCCGGCCTTAGGTGCCATTGATGGTAATGGAAAAACAAAAAGCTTATGCTTTTACCACACCAAACTTAAAAGATTGCTCGCCCTCGAGCAATAGAAGAAAGAAGATAAGAAGAAGAAGAAGAACAAGAAGAAGAGAATATGGTGGAGAGGGGGAGATGTAGGTTCGGCCAAGGTGAAGAAGAGGAGGTTGTGTTGTGTGAAAATGAAGTAGAATGGAATGGTATATATAGAGAGAGGGGGTAGTGTGTGTTCGACCATTTAGGGTAGGAATGGGTGGGAAAATGGTTTTGAATTTTTGAAGGTAGGTGGGGTGTATGGGGAAGAGTGGATGGATGTGAGTGGTGAAGGGGGTGATTGGAAAGAGGAATTGAGGTGATTGGTGAAGAGTGTTGGGAAGTGTGACATGGGGAATAGTCATCACAAAAATAGGATTAGGAGGTAAGGTAGGAATATAGTAGGTGGGGATCCTGTGGGGTCCACAGATCCTGAGGTGTCAAGGAATTCCATCCCTGCACCAAATAGGCATGTAAATTGCCTTTGCACACCATTCTGGCGTTTAAACGCCGTGTGGTGCACATTCTGGGCGTTCAACGCCCATGTAAAGCATGTTTCTGGCGTTGAACGCCAGTTTGATGCTTGTTACTGGCGTTCAGCGCCAGCTCGTCCTCTTAGGCACATTCCTGGCGTTCAGCGCCAGAATGTTACTTGTTTCTGGCGTTCAGCACCAGAATGATGCTCTGTTCTGGCGTTGAACGCCGGCCAGATGCATCTTACTGGCGTTGAACGCCAGTCTGTGCTTCCTCTAGGGTGTGATTTTTTTCTTCTGCTGTTTTTTATTCTGTTTTTAATTTTTATGATTTTTTCGTGACTCCTCATGATCATGTACCTAATAAAACATAAAAATAAAAATAAAATAATATCAAATAAAAATTAGATAAAATTAGGTTGCCTCCCAACAAGCGCTTCTTTAATGTCAATAGCTTGACAGTGGCTCTCATAGAGCCACAAGGTGATCAGGTCAATGTTGTATAGTCCCAACACCAAACTTAGAGTTTGGATATGGGATCTTAACACCAAAATTAGAGTTTGGTTGTGGCCTCACAACACCAAACTTAGAGTTTGACTGTGGGGACTCTTCTTGACTCTGAACTGAGAGAAGCTCTTCATGCTTACTCTCTTTTGTCACAGAGGGATGGCCTTGTGCCTTAAACACAAGGTAGTCCCCATTCAATTGAAGGACTATTTCACCTCTGTTGACATCTATCACAGCTCCTGCTGTGGCTAGGAAAGGTCTTCCAAGGATGATGCATTCATCCTCTTCCTTCCTAGTGTCTAAGATTATGAAATCAGCAGGGATGTAAAGGCCTTCAACCTTTACTAACACGTCCTCCACTATTCCATAAGCTTGTCTCAATGACTTGTCTGCCAATTGTAATGAGAACAAGGCATGTTGTACCTCAATGACCCCCATCTTCTCCATTACAGAGAGTGGCATAAGATTTATCCCTGACCCCAGATCACATAGAGCCTTTTCAAAGGTCATGGTGCCTATGGTACAATGTATTAAAAACTTGCCAGGATCTTGTTTCTTTTGAGGTAGAGTTTGCTGAATCCAGGTATCTAGTTCATTAATGAGCAAGGGAGGTTCACTTTCCCAAGTCTCATTACCAAACAACTTGGCATTCAGCTTCATGATAGCTCCTAAATATTGAGCAACTTGCTCTCCAGTCACATCTTCATCCTCTTCAGAGGAAGAATAGTCTTCAGAGCTCATGAATGGTAGAAGGAGATTTAATGGAATCTCTATGGTCTCTGTATGAGCCTCAGATTCTTTTGGATCCTTAATAGGAAACTCCTTCTTGCTTGAAGGACGTCCCAGGTGGTCTTCCTCACTAGGATTTTCGTCCTCCTCCTCCCTTGTGCATTCGGCCTCATTGATCACATCAATGGCCTTGCACTCTCCTTTTGGATTCTCTTCTGTATTGCTTGGGAGAATACTGGGAGGAGTTTCAATGACTTTCTTACTCAGCTGGCCCACTTGTGCCTCCAGATTTCTAATGGAGGACCTTGTTTCACTCATGAAACTGAAAGTGGCCTTTGACAGATCAGAGACTAGATTGGCTAAATTAGAAGTGTTTTGTTCAGAATTCTCTATCTGCTGCTGAGAAGATGATGGAAAAGGCTTGCTATTGCTCAGCCTATTACGTCCACCATTGTTAAAGCCTTGTTGAGGCTTTTGTTGATCCTTCCATGAGAAATTTGGATGATTTCTCCATGATGAGTTATAGGTGTTTCCATAAGGTTCACCCATGTAATTAACCTCTGCCATGGTAGGGTTCTCAGGATCATAGGCTTCTTCAGAAGCTGCCTCTTTAGTACTGTTGGATGCATGTTGCCATCCATTCAGACTTTGAGAGATCATGTTGACCTGTTGAGTCAACACTTTGTTCTGAGCCAATATGGCATTCAGAGCATCAATTTCAAGAACTCCTTTCTTCTGAGGTATCCCATTATTCACGAAATTCCTCTCAGAGGTGTACATGAATTGGTTGTTTGCAACCATGTCAATGAGTCTTGAGCCTCTTCAGGCGTTTTCTTTAGGTGAATAGATCCACCTGCAGAATGGTCCAATGACATTTTCAAAAATTTAGACAGGCCATAATAGAATATATCTAATATGGTCCATTCTAAAAACATGTCAGATGGACATCTTTTGGTCAGCTGCTTGTATCTTTCCCAAGCTTCATAGAGGAATTCACCATCTTTTTGTTTGAAGGTTTGAACATCCACTCTCAGCTTGCTCAGCTTTTGAGGAGGAAAGAATTTATCCAAGAAGGCAGTGACCAGCTTATCCCAGGAGTCCAGGCTATCCTTAGGTTGTGAATCCAACCATATTCTAGCTCTGTCTCTTACAGCAAAAGGGAAAAGCATGAGTCTGTAGACTTCAGGATCAACTCCATTTGTCTTTACAGTCTCACAGATCTGCAAGAACTCAGTTAAAAACTGATAAGGATCTTCAGATGAAAGTCCATAAAACTTGCAGTTTTGTTGCATTAAGGCAACTAGCTGAGGTTTCAGCTCAAAGTTATTGGCTCCAATGGCAGGAATGGAGATGCTTCTTCCATCAAACTTGGACGTTGGCTTTGTGAAGTCACCAAGCATTCTCCTTGCATTATTATTATTTTCGGCTGCCATCTCCTTCTCTTGTTCTAATATTTCTGAAAGGTTACCTTTAGATTGTTGTAACTTAGCTTCTCTTAATTTTCTCTTCAGAGTCCTTTCAGGTTCTGGATCAATTTCAACAAGAGTGCCTTTATCCTTGTTCCTGCTCATATGAAAGAGAAGAAAACAAGAAAAGAAAGAGGAATTCTCTATGTCAAAGTATAGAGATTCCTTTATGTTAGTAAAAAAAGAAAGGGGAGAAGAATGTAGAAGAGGGGATTCGGATATTAGGTGGAGAGGGGTGAAGAGAAGTGTTAGTAATTAAATAAATAAATAGAATAAGAAAAGAGAGGGAGAATTTCGAAAACAATTTTGAAAAAGGGGTTAGTAATTTTCGAAAATTAGAGATAAGATAAGATTAAAATTAAAATTTAAAACAATTAAAAAGAATTTTTGAAAAAGAGAGAAGTATTTTCGAAAATTAGAGAGGGAAGAATAGTTAGTTGGTTTTGAAAAAGATAGGAAACAAACAAAAAGTTAGTTAGTTGATTGAAAAAGATATTAAAATCAAATTTGAAAAAGATAAGAAGATAAGAAGTTAGATGAGATATTTTGAAATCAGATTTTGAAAAAGATAAAATTTTTGAAAAAGATAAGATAAAAGATAAAAAGATTTAATTTTTAAATTTAAAATTACTTACTTCACTAACAAGAAACTACAAGATAAGATTCTAGAACTTAAAGATTGAACCTTTCTTAACAAGAAAGTAACAAACTTCAAATTTTTGAATCATTCACATTAATTGTTAATGAGTTTTCGAAAATTAGATATAAAGATAAGAAAAATATTTTGAAAAATATTTTGAAAAAGATTTTTAAAATTTTCGAAAAATGGGAAAAAATGAAAAGATATAATTTTTGAAAAAAGATTTTGAAAAGATAAGATTTTTAAAATTGAAAATTTGACTTGACTTGTAAGAAACAACTAATTTTAAAAATTTTTTGACCAAGTCAACCCAAAATTTCGAAATTTTGGAGGAAAATAAGGAAAAGATATTTTTTTGATTTTTTGAATTTTTAATTATGAGAGAGAAAAACACAAACATGACTCAAAACATGAAAATTTTAGATCAAAACACAAGATGCATGCAAGAACACTATGAATGTCAAGATGAACACCAAGAACACTTTGAAGATCATGATGAACATCAAGAACATAATTTTGAAAAATTTTTTATGCAAAGAAAACATGCAAGACACCAAACTTAGAAATCTTTAATGCATGGACTCTAACAAACGAAAAATGCATATGAAAAACAACAAACAACACAAAACAAGAAATCATCAAGATTAAACAAGAAGACTTGTCAAGAACAACTTGAAGATCATGAAGAACACTATGAATGCATGTATTTTTTTCGAAAAATACAAGAAAAATTTTTAAAGCATGCAATTGACACCAAACTTAAAAGTTGACTAAAGACTCAAACAAGAAACACAAGATATTTTTTATTTTTATGATTTTATGATTTTTTTTGTATTTTTATTAATTTTTTTCGAAAATAAAGTTTGGAAAAACGAAAAAGAAAAAGAAAAATTTTGAAAAAGATTTTTGAAAAGAAAATTACCTAATCTGAGCAACAAGATGAACCGTCAGTTGTTCAAACTCAACAATCCCCGGCAACGGCGCCAAAAACTTGGTGGACGAAATTGTGATCACATCAATGTAGTATTCTTTGTTGTTGTATGGAATCATTATTATGGCACCTATGTGTGGACACAACTCCGTTCAACTAACCAGCAAGTGTACTGGGTCGTCCAAGTAATACCTTACGTGAGTAAGGGTCGATCCCACAGAGATTGTTGGTATGAAGCAAGCTATGGTCACCTTGTAAATCTCAGTTAAGCAGATTAAATGGTTATGGGTTTCGAAAATTAATAATAAATAGAAAATAAAAGGGATAAAAATACTTATGTAAATCAATAGTGGGAATTTCAGATAGGCGTATGGAGATGCTGTGCTCCTCTTGAATCTCTACTTTCTTATTACATTCATCTAATCCTTCTTACTCCTTTCCATGGCAAGCTGTATGTAGGGCATCACCGTTGTCAATGGCTACATCCCATCCTCTCAGTGAAAACGTTCCTATGCTCTGTCATAGCACGGCTAATCATCTGTCGGTTCTCAATCAGGTTGGAATAGAATCCCTTGATTCTTTTGCGCTTGTCATCACGCCCAGCCTTCAGGAGTTTGAAGCTCGTCACAGTCATTCAATCCCAGAATCCTACTCAGAATACCATAGGCAAGGTTTAGACTTTCCGGATCCTCATGAATGCCGCCATCTATCTAGCTTATACCATGAAGATTCTGTTGGGGAATCTAAGAGATATGCGCCCGGCCTAAGGTAGAACGGAAGTGGTTGTCAGTCACGCGCGTTTATAGGTGAGAATGATGATGAGTGTCACGGATCATCACATTCATCAAAGTTAAGTGTAACGTATATCTTGGAATAAGGATAGAAGAGAATTAAATAGAAAGTAATAATAATTGTATTGAAACTTGAGGTACAACAGAGCTCCACACCCTTAATCTATGGTGTGCAGAAACTCCACTGTTGAAAATACATAAGTAAAAGGTTCAGGCATGGCCGAATGGCCAGCCCCCTGAATGATCAAGAGACCGAATGATCTAAGACTACAAAGTCAAAAGATTAAACTATCAAAAGATTACTAATACACTAGTAAAAAGTCTTATTTATACTAAACTAGCTACTAGGGTTTACATGAGTAAGTAATTGATGCATAAATCCACTTCCGGGGCCCACTTGGTGTATGCTTGGGCTGAGCTTGATCTATCCACGAGCTGAGGCTTTTATTGGAGTTGAACGCCAAGTTATAACGTGTTTTGGGCGTTCAACTCCGGATCATGACGTGTTTCTGGCGTTTAACTCCAGACAGCAGCATGTACTTGGCGTTCAACGCCAAGTTACGTCGTCAATTTCCGAATAAAGTATGGACTATTATATATTGCTGGAAAGCTCTGGATATCTACTTTCCAACGCCATTGAGAGCGTGCCATTTGGAGTTCTGTAGCTCCAGAAAATCCATTTCGAGTGCAGGGAGGTCAGATTCCAACAGCATCAGCAGTCCTTTTGTCAGCCTTTTTCAGAGTTTTGCTCAAATCCCTCAATTTCAGCCAGAAATTACCTGAAATCACAGAAAAACACACAAACTCATAGTAAAGTCCAAAAATGTGAATTTAACATAAAAACTAATGAAAACTTCCCTAAAAGTAGCTTGAACTTACTAAAAACTACCTAAAAACAATGCCAAAAAGCGTATAAATTATCCGCTCATCAACTGTAAACTCATTTTCTTCTCTAGAAAATTTTGTAAGGGATTTTAGAATTTTCCAATATCTTGGAAGCTCTGTTTGTTGGACACATTCAGGAAAGGCAGACACGAAATATAGCCTATTTAAACAACCAACATTAAATTCCAAACGATTTAAAACTTGTTCGACATTCCTAGCTAGATTATAATGCTACCCTAAGTTATTTTGCCTTAGTCTTTCCAACATGTCATCAGCATTTTGACCATGTCTAGGCATATGAACGTCATAATTAGGAATTTCTCTACCATTTTAGTTAACATTATCAAGCCCTAAACCATGGTTATCATTTTCTTCTAAATTTACCACAGTAACAATTCTATTAACTTGCATGTTTAATTATTCAGTTCTAGTGTTTGTGTTTGCTAAAAAAGGATTCAAAATCGTCACCATTTGATGAGTTAACATGTTTACTAGATCATGGTAGCTTTTATCCATCTGTTGTCTAATATTTACTAAAGATCTAATAGTTTGACTTAGTTGATTAACAGGTATTGCTCTTGACATGTCAGGAAACACAGGCCTGGAATTTTCTACCCGAGTAACAGTGAGTGTAGTAGAATTAGATGCACTGTTATTTCCTGTGTTAATAGCATGAACAAAATTTTGCTGTGATATATATGAACCTGACACCCCAAAAATAGGTACATCTAATATGCCATATGCATTCTGGTAAAGAAAATTTTGAAAAGTTGAGTAGAGAGACACAGGCAATCCTTGTGTCACCATGGAGGGGACATACCCTGGTGGCAAGCCATAAGGTGGCCACCCCATGGTATTTATGTGAGTTGCATTTAACTCTAGATGGGCATGGCCAACGCTATCATGCTTCACTGACAGCAAGGTTGGCTCTGCATTTGAACTCACGGAAGAATTTTTGGACTCATTTCCTCTAGTCTCATCGCTGGAAGTAGAAGATGCTGTAGATGTATTTGACATGTCAAATGACGCTGATTTCTTGGTCTCTAGAAACACAATCTTCCCACTAGGTAATCACGTGCAAATTCAAAACTTCTGATTTTTTCTTTTGACAAAATACATTCTATTGACAAGGTCCCGTTGGGCGTGTGATGAATCTACATTTTATGATATTTATTTACTCTATTTGGGTGAATTTCATCAACTTTTCTTGCATTTATCCATTGAAATAGCATAGTTTCATGAATTCTCTCTAAATTGTGCTTAAAAGTAAAAACATATTTTTTAAGCTTTATAATTGCTAAATTTTATTCACTTTAATTCTATTTGATGTCTTGATGTGTTTGTTGAGTAATTTCAGGCTTACAAGGCAAGTATGGATTGAAGAAGTGGAAGGAAAGCATGCAAAATGGGAGAATTCAAGAAATGAAGGATTTGGAAAGCTGTCAATCCTGACATCTCTTTATTAAATTGGTCATAACTTGAGCTACAGAGGTCCAAATGAGGCGGTTTCAGCGAAATTGGAAAGCTAACGTCCGGGGCTTCAAAATGATATGCAATTTGCTATAGTGGACATAAGTCTAAATCAGGATTCAGCATGTGTGTGGATGCACACATCTGTGCATCCGCACAGATCCCTACACATGACCTCATTAATTGAAAACCGCTGGGGACGATTTTTGGACCCCAAAACCCAATCCAACTCATTTCTAAAGCTATTTCATGCCAAATTAAAGAGGAATGAAGGGGGGAGCACTTATGTTTAGGTTTTTACATGTTTTTGTTAGTTTTCTAGAGAGAGAAGCTCCCCCTTCTCTCTAGAACCTAGGGCTTTTAGTTTAATTTTCTTGTAATTGCTACCTTTAATTCTTGTTTTAATCTAGTTTCTTCTACCTTTATTTGTTCTATTGCCTTAATTTCCTTGTTTATTGGTGCACGAAATTGCAATAACACTTTTTGCAATCCGCACAACTAACCAGCAAGTGCACTGGGTCGTCCAAGTAATACCTTACGTGAGTAAGGGTCGATCCCACGGAGATTATTGGTTTGAAGCAGACTATGTTTATTTTATTAATCTTAGTCAGGATGTCAATAAGATTAATTGGATTTAATTGTAAGAAGTCAAAGCATTTGGAATAAGAAATTGTTACTTTATTAATGGAGAATCTGTTGGAGTTTTGGAGATGCTTTGTCCTCTGAATTCCTGCAATGTAATATTCAACTCAATTGCTTGTAAAGTTCCATCCATGGCAAGCTGTATGTAGGGTGTCACCATTGTCAGTGGCTACTTCCCATCCTCTTAGTGAAAACGTTCCAGATGCTCTGTCACAGCACGGCTAATTAGCTGTCGGTTCTCGATCATGTTGGAATAGGATCCATTGATCCTTTTGCGTTTGTCATCACGCCCAGCAATCACGAGTTTGAAGCTCATCACAGCCATTTAATCCTTGAATCCTACTCGGAATACCACAGACAACGTTTAGACTTTCCGGATCCTCAAGAATGGCCGCCATCAGTTCTAGCTTATACCACGAAGATTCTGATTAAGGAAGCTAAGAGATGCTCATCCAATATGATGTAGAACGGAGGTGTTTGTCAGGCACACGTTCATGGATTGAGGAAGGTGATGAGTGTCACGGATCATCACCTCCTTCACAATTAAGCGCGAATGAACATCTTAGATAGGAACACACACACGTTGAATGAAATAGAAACAATTGCATTAATTCATTGAGACGCTGCAGAGCTCCTCACCCCCAACAATGGAGTTTAGAGACTCATTCTGCCAAAAGGTACAATTTTCAGATCTAAAAATGTCATGAGATCCAAGATAAGTCTCTAAAAGTTGTTTAAATAGTAAACTCCTAGGTTTACAGAATACGAGTAAACTAAGATAATTGGTGCAGAAATCCACTTCTGGGGCCCACTTGGTGTGTGCTGGGGCTGAGACTAAAGCTATCCACGTGCTGAGGCTTTTCTTGGAGTTGAACTCCAAGTTATAACGTGTTTTGGGCGTTCAACTCCGGATCATGACGTGTTTCTGGCGTTTAACTCCAGACAACAGCATGTACTTGGCGTTCAACGCCAAGTTACGTCATCTATTTTCGCGCAAAGTATGGACTATTATATATTGCTGGAAAGCCCTGGATGTCTACTTTCCAACGCCGTTAAGAGCGCGTCAATTGGACTCCTGTAGCTCCAAAAAATCCATTTCGAGTGCAAGGAGGTCAGGATCCAACAACATCAGCAGTCCTTTTTCAGCCTAACTCAGATTTTTGTTCAGCTCCCTCAATTCAGCCAGAAAATACCTGAAATCACAGAAAAACACACAAACTCATAGTAAAGTCCAGAAATATGATTTTTTCCTAAAAACTAATAATATTCTACTAAAAACTAACTAAAACATGCTAAAATCTACATGAAATTACCCCTAAAAAGCGTATAAAATATCCGCTCATCACAACACCAAACTTAAACTGTTGCTTGTCCCCAAGCAACTAGATTAATAAAATAGGATAAAAAGAATTTAAGGAGTAATAAAATCTCCGAGTTTTAAGTGAAGCTCAGATTCTAATTTAGATGAGCGGGGCTAGTAGCTTTTTGTTTCTGAACAGTTTTGGCATCTCCCTTTATCTTTTGAAATTCAGAATGATTGGCATCCATAGGAACTCAGAATTCAGATAGTATTATTGATTCTCCTAGTGTAGTATGTTGATTCTTGAACACAGTTACTTTATGAGTCTTGGCCGTGGCCCTAAGCACTTTGTTTTCCAGTATTACCACCGGATACATAAATGCCACAAACACATGACTGGGTGAACCTTTTCAGATTGTGACTCAGCTTTGCTAGAGTCCCCAGTTAGAGGTGTCCAGAGCTCTTAAGCACACTCTTTTTGCTTTTGGATCACGACTTTAACCACTCAGTCTCAAGCTTTTCACTTGGACCTGCATGCCACAAGCACATGGTTAGGGACAGCTTGATTTAGCCGCTTAGGCCTGGAATTACTTCCTTGGGCCCTCCTATCCACTGATGCTCAAAGCCTTGGATCCTTTTCACCCTTGCCTTTTGGTTTTAAGGGCTATTGGCTTTTTCTTTTTCTTGATCCAATGATTTCTTGCAAAAGTTTTTTTTTTGTTTTTTTCACTGCTTTTTCTTGCTTCAAGAATCAAATTCATGATTTTTCAGATCATCAATAACATTTCTCTTTTTCATCATTCTTTCAAGATCCAACAGTTTTAACATTCATAAACAACAAGATCAAAAATATGCATTGTTCAAGCATTCATTCAGAAGACAAAAAGTATTGCCACCACATATAAATAATTAGAATTTTTCTTATTAAGAACTCGAAAAAAATTATTGCCTCTTTATTCTAAAAATCTACTATTTTATTCATGTTTGATGATGATGAGAAAAATAAATTATAAGTTAATTGAAAATAAAATCAAATATGCTAATTACTACTACTCCTATATAACTTCTAAGGTAAAATCCTATAATAATACTATCACAGAGTTAAAGCTTAAAATTAGAACTTAACAACCTGTATTTTGGGAAGTGGATGTTCCTCTAGTCTGTGGGGTGCTTGGTCCTTCAAGGAATAGCTTCTGACGCTTTAGTTCCTTCAATTCACATCCTTGCTCTTCCTGTTCCCTTAGGTGCCATGATCTTGATGAGTTTTAGCTCAGTGATCATGGCAAATCACACCAAACTTAGAGGTTTGCTTGTCCTCAAGCAAAAGAAAGGAAAAGAGAGGAATAGAGGGAGAGGCAAATTCGAAATCCAAAAGATATGATAAGTTGAAAAAGATTTGAAAAAGATTTGGATTAGAAAAAGATTTGTGTTTATGAATTAAGATACATTTGATATTTTTGAAAAAGGGATTTTAGAAATTAGGATTAAAATTTTTGGAATTGAAGGATGATATTTTGAAACATGTTTATGCAAGAAATCATGAATTGAAACATAAAAATTAGAAAATTTGTGAAGAAAGACGAATTTTACCTCCTCCTCACCATCCTGGCGTTAAACGCCCATCTGCTGCATGTTTTGGGCGTTTAACGCCCAATTGTTGCTTTTCCTGGGCGTTCAACGCCCAGCTGTTGCTTCTTTCTGGCGTTGAACGCCAGGAAGTCCTTTGTCACTGGGCGTTTTTCTGAACGCCCAGGACGCTGTCAATCTGGCGTTTAACGCCCAGATGGCTACCCTTACTGGCGTTGAACGCCCAGTGGGTGCTTCTTTTGGGCGTTCAACGCCCAAAACGTTTCTTACTGGCTTTTTCACGCCAGTGAGCTTCCAAATTTCCCTGTAACTCTATGAATTCAATCAATTGCTATTTTACCTTTGAAGATACTTTGACATATACCTGTAAAAATCAATTAATTAGCAGAAACAAATAAAATAAAATTAAATTTTGTGAATGGCTGGGTTGCCTCCCAGCAAGCGCTTCTTTATTGTCTTTAGCTGGACCATTACTGAGCTCTAATCAAGTCTCAATTTTGAGCATTCTTGCTCAAAATTACTTTCAAGATAATGTTTAATTCTCTGTCCATTAACAATGAACTTTTTGTTAGAGTCATTATCCTGAAGCTCTACGTATCCATATGGTGATACACTTGTAATCACATACGGACCTCTCCACCGGGATTTTAATTTCCCAGGGAATAATTTGAGCCTAGAATTAAATAGCAGAACTTTTTGCCTCGGCTCAAAGACTCTGGATGACAATTTCTTATCATGCCATCTTTTCGCTTTCTCTTTGTATATTTTTGCATTCTCGAAAGCATTGAGTCTAAATTCCTCTAGCTCATTTAACTGGAGCAATCGTTTTTCTCCAGCTAACTTGGCATCAAGGTTCAGAAATCTGGTTGCCCAGTAGGCCTTGTGTTCCAGTTCCACTGGCAAGTGACATGCCTTTCCATACACAAGCTGGTATGGAGAGGTCCCTATAGGGGTCTTGAATGCTGTTCTGTATGCCCACAGAGCATCATCCAAGCTTCTTGCCCAATCCCTTCTACGGTTAATTACAGTCCGTTCCAAGATTCTTTTGAGTTCTCTATTTGAGACTTCAGCTTGCCCATTAGTCTGTGGATGGTATGGAATGGCTACCCTGTGGCTTATTCCATAACGAACCAAAGCAGAGTAAAGCTGTTTATTGCAGAAATGAGTGCCCCCATCACTGATTAATACTCTAGGGGTACCAAATCTGCTGAAGATGTGTTTCTGGAGGAATTTTAACACGGTTTTAGTGTCATTAGTGGGTGTTGCAATAGCCTCCACCCATTTGGATACATAATCCACTGCCACCAGAATATAAGTGTTTGAGTATGATGGTGGGAAAGGTCCCATAAAGTCAATACCCCATACATCAAACAACTCAATCTCCAAGATCCCTTGTTGAGGCATGGCATAACTGTGAGGCAGATTGCCATATCTTTGGCAACTGTCACAATTAAGTACAAACGCTCGGGAATCTTTATAGAGAGTAGGCCAGTAGAAGCCACATTGGAGGACTCTTGTGGCTGTTCGCTCACTTCCAAAATGTCCTCCATACTGTGATCCATAGCAGTGCCATAGAATTTTCTGTACTTCTTCCTTAGGCACACATCTACGGATTACTCCGTCTGCACATATCTTGAAGAGATATGGTTCATCCCAGAGATAGTACTTTGCATCTGTGATCAATTTCTTTGATTGCAGCCTACTGTACTCTTTGGGTATGAATCTCACTGCCTTGTAGTTTGCAATATCTGCAAACCATGGCACTTCCTGGATGGCAAAGAGTTGCTCATCCGGAAAGGTTTCAGAGATCTCAGTGAGAGGGGGGACACCCCTTTTACTGGTTCTATTCGGGACAGGTGATCTGCTACTTAATTCTCTGTCCCTTTTCTGTCTCTTATTTCTATATCAAACTCTTGCAGAAGCAACACCCATCTGATGAGTCTGGGTTTTGAATCCTGCTTTGTGAGTAGATATTTAAGAGCAGCATGATCAGTGTACACAATCACTTTTGATCCTACCAAATAGGATCTGAACTTGTCAATGGCGTAAACCACTGCAAGCAGCTCTTTTTCTGTGGTTGTGTAATTCTTCTGTGCGTCATTTAAAACACGACTGGCATAGTAAATGACGTGCAGAAGCTTGTCATGCCTCTGTCCCAATACTGCACCAATGGCATGGTCACTGGCATCACACATCAATTCAAATGGTAATGTCCAGTCTGGTGCAGAGATGATTGGTGCTGTGACCAATTTAGCTTTCAGAGTCTCAAATGCCTGCAGACACTCTTTATCAAAGATAAATGGCGTGTCAGCAGCTAGCAGGTTGCTCAGAGGTTTGGCGATTTTTGAAAAATCCTTTATAAACCTCCTATAGAATCCTGCATGCCCCAGAAAGCTTCTGATTGCCTTAACATTGGCAGGTGGTGGTAATTTTTCAATTACCTCTACCTTAGCTTGATCCACCTCTATTCCCTTGTTCGAGATTTTGTGCCCAAGGACAATTCCTTCAGTAACCATAAAGTGACATTTTTCCCAGTTTAAAACCAGGTTAGTCTCTTGGCATCTCTTTAGAACAAGTGCTAGATGGTCAAGACAGGAGCTGAATGAGTCTCCAAATACTGAAAAGTCATCCATGAAGACTTCCAGAAATTTTTCCACCATATCAGAGAAAATTGAGAGCATGCACCTCTGAAAGGTTGCAGGTGCATTGCACAGGCCAAATGGCATCCTTCTGTATGCAAATACTCCAGATGGACATGTGAATGTCGTTTTCTCTTGATCTTTTGGATCTACTGCAATTTGATTATAACCTGAATATCCATCCAGGAAGTAGTAGTATTCATGACCTGCCAGTCGTTCTAGCATCTGGTCTATGAATGGTAAAGGAAAATGATCCTTTCTGGTGGCTGTATTGAGCCTTCTATAATCAATATACATACGCCACCCAGTAACTGTTCTTGTAGGAACCAGTTCATTTTTTTCATTATGAACCACTGTCACGCCACCTTTCTTAGGGACAACTTGGACAGGGCTCACCCAGGGGCTGTCAGAAATAGGATAAATAATCCCAGCCTCTAGTAATTTAGTGACCTCTTTCTGCACCACTTCTTTCATGGCTGGATTCAGCCGCCTTTGTGGTTGAACCACTGGGTTGGCGTCATCCTCCAATAAGATCTTGTGCATGCATCTGGCTGGGCTAATGCCCTTGAGATCACTGATGGACCACCCAAGAGCTGTCTTGTGTGTCCTTAGCACTTGAATTAGTGCTTCCTCTTCCTGTGGCTCTAAGGTAGAGCTTATGATTACAGGGAAGGTATCACCTTCTCCCAGAAATGCATATTTCAGGGATGGTGGTAATGGTTTGGGTTCGGGTTTTGGAGGTTTCTCCTCTTCCTGAGGGATTTTCAGAGGTTCTATTATTCTCTCTGATTCCTCCAGATCAGGCTGAACATCTTTAAAGATGTCCTCTAGCTCTGATTCGAGACTCTCAGCCATATTGACCTCTCTTACCAGAGAGTCAATAATATCAACACTCATGCAGTCATTTGGGGTGTCTGGATGTTGCATGGCTTTGACAACATTCAACTTGAACTCCTCCTCATTGACTCTCAAGGTTACTTCCCCTTTTTGGACGTCAATGAGGGTTCGGCCAGTTGCTAGGAAAGGTCTTCCTAGAATGAGAGTTGCACTCTTGTGCTCCTCCATTTCCAGCACCACAAAGTCAGTAGGAAAGGCAAATGGCCCAACCTTGACAATCATGTCTTCAATCACGCTTGATGGGTATTTAATGGAGCCATCAGCAAGTTGAAGACATATCCTGGTTGGTTTGATTTCTTCAGTCAAACCAAGCTTTCTGATAGTAAATGCAGGTATTAGGTTGATACTTGCCCCAAGATCACATAAAGCTTGCTTGGTACAAGTACCCTCTAATGTGCATGGTATCATAAAGCTCCCAGGATCTTTAAGCTTCTCAAGTAAGCTTTTCAGAATGACTGCACTGCATTCTTCAGTGAGGTAAACTTTTTCAGTCTCCCTCCAATCCTTCTTATGACTTAAGATCTCTTTCATGAACTTAGCATAAGAGGGTATTTGCTCAAGTGTTTCTGCAAACGGAATCTTTATTTCAAGAGTCCTGAGATAGTCTGCAAAGCGAACAAATTGCTTATCCTGTTCCGCTTGGCGGAGTTTTTGAGGATAAGGCATTTTAGCTTTATATTCTTCAACCTTAGTTGCTGCAGGTTTATTACCTACAGAAGTGGGTTGGGAAGCCTTTTTAGAAGGGTTGTTATCAGCACTTGTATGTGACTGATCCCCCACTGGCGTTTGAATGCCAGGGGTGGAAGCTGGAGTGGCGTTAGACGCCAACTTCTTATTTGTTACTGGCATCTGAACGCCAGAACTGTGCTCCCTTTGGGCGTTCAACGCCGGATTCATGCTTGTTTCTGGCATTGAACGCCAGAAATGAGCATGGTCTGGGCGTTCAGCGCCAGCCTTATTCCTCTCTGGGCTCTGATTGTCCTCAGAGGGATTTTGAGTAGCCATTTGTTCATTTCTTGGCTTCCTGCTGCTTTGAAGTGAGGTATTTAATGTTTTCCCACTTCTTAATTGAATTGCTTGGCATTCTTCTGTGATTTGTTTTGACAGTTGCTTTTCTGTTTACTTTAACTGTACTTCCATATTCCTGTTAGCCATTCTTGTTTCCTGTAGTATTTCCTTGAATTTGGCTAGCTGCTGAGTTAGAAAGTCTAATTGCTGATTGAATTCATTAGCCTGGTCTACAGGACTGAGTTCAGCAGTTACTGTTTTAGCTTCTTCTTTCATGGAAGATTCACTGCTTAGGTACATATGCTGATTTCTGGCAACTATATCAATAAGCTCTTGAGCTTCTTCAATTGTTTTTCTCATATGTATAGATCCACCAGCTGAGTGGTCTAGAGAAATCTGAGCTTTTTCTGTAAGCCCATAGTAGAAGATGTCTAATTGCACCCACTCTGAAAATATTTCAGAGGGGCATTTTCTTAGCATCTCTCTGTATCTCTCCCAAGCATCATAAAGGGATTCATTATCTCCTTGTTTGAAGCCTTGGATGCTTAGCCTTAGCTGTGTCATCCGTTTTGGAGGGAAATAGTGATTCAGGAATTTTTTTGACAGCTGTTTCCATGTTTTTATGTTGTTCTTAGGCTGGTTATTTAACCACCTCTTAGCTTGATCTTTTACAGCAAATGGAAATAGTAATAATCTGTAGACATCCTGATCTACTTCCTTATCATGTACTGTGTCAGCAATTTGTAAAAATTGTGTCAGAAACTCTGTAGGTTCTTCCTGTGGAAGACCGGAATACTGGCAGTTTTGCTGCACCATGATAATGAGCTGAAGATTCAACTCAAAGCTACTAACTCCAATGGAGGGTATACAGATACTACTCCCATATGAAGCAGTAGTGGCGTTAGCATATGACCCCAGAGTCCTCCTGGACTGTTCATTCCCACTTAGTTCCATGATGGAATAAAGGAGATGATATGTATGTTGATATTATTTATTTTATAAAAATTTATTTTATAAAATAAAATAAAAACGAAATAAATAAAAGAAATTGAAAATATTTTGAAATTGAAATCTGAATTTTTATATAAAATTTTCGAAAATGTAGTTCAAAATTAGTTAGAAAAGATATTTTTTTTTGAATTTTGAATTTTTTTGATGAAAGAGAAAAACACACAAAAGACACAAGACTTAAAATTTTTAGATCCAATGCTCCTTATTTTCGAAAATTTTTGGAGGGAAAACACCAAGGAACACCAAACTTAAGAATTTTAAGATTAAAACGCCAAAAAGACTCAAGAACACCTTGAAGATTCACAAGAACACCAAGAACAAAAGAAAGAACACCAAACTTAAAATTTTTTAGAAAACCAAGATAGATTTTCGAAAATTAAAGAAAAATTAACAAGGAAACACCAAACTTAGAGTTTGGCACAAGATTCAATCAAGGAAAAATTATTTTTGAAAAAGATTCCAAAGAAGATACCCAATTATCAAGAACAACTACTAAAGCTCCAGCCAATTGGGCAGTAACTTCAGTGTTGATTTTAAAGATGTATTATATTTATGGATAAAAGTATAAAATTTTTGAAAGTTAATGTTTTGAAAAAGTACAAGAAAAACAAGAAAGGACACAAAACAAGAAAAAAAACTCAAGATCAAACAAGCAAGATAAACAAGAACAACTTGAAGATCAATGAAGAACAAAGAACACAAGTTCGAAAATTTAAAGAAAAATATAAAACATGCAATTAACATCAAACTTTGAACAGGACACTAAACTCACGAAGAAAATTAAAAATTGATAAAGAAAAATAATATTTTTGAAAAAAAAATTTTAAAAAGGGATAATAAAAGATGCAATTCTAGTAACAAAAAAGAGGATAAATTCTTCCTAATCTAAGCAACAAAATAAACCTTTAGTTGTTCAAACTCGAACAATCCCCGACAACGGCGCCAAAAACTTGGTGCACGAAATTGCAATAACACTTTTTGCAATCCGCACAACTAACCAGCAAGTGCACTGGGTCGTCCAAGTAATACCTTACGTGAGTAAGGGTCGATCCCACGGAGATTATTGGTTTGAAGCAGACTATGTTTATTTTATTAATCTTAGTAAGGATGTCAATAAGATTAATTGGATTTAATTGTAAGAAGTCAAAGTATTTGGAATAAGAAATTGTTACTTTATTAATGGAGAATCTGTTGGAGTTTTGGAGATGCTTTGTCCTCTGAATTCCTGCAATGTAATATTCAACTCAATTGCTTGTAAAGTTCCATCCATGGCAAGCTGTATGTAGGGTGTCACCATTGTCAGTGGCTACTTCCCATCCTCTCAGTGAAAACGTTCCAGATGCTCTGTCACAGCACGGCTAATCAGCTGTCGGTTCTCGATCATGTTGGAATAGGATCCATTGATCCTTTTGCGTTTGTCATCACGCCCAGCAATCACGAGTTTGAAGCTCGTCACAGCCATTCAATTCTTGAATCCTACTCGGAATACCACAGACAAGGTTTAGACTTTCCGGATCCTCAAGAATGGCCTCCATCAGTTCTAGCTTATACCACGAAGATTCTGATTAAGGAAGCTAAGAGATGCTCATCCAATCTGATGTAGAACGGAGGTGTTTGTCAGGCACACGTTCATGGATTGAGGAAGGTGATGAGTGTCACGGATCATCACCTCCTTCACAATTAAGCGCGAATGAACATCTTAGATAGGAACACACACACGTTGAATGAAATAGAAACAATTGCATTAATTCATTGAGACGCTACAGAGCTCCTCACCCCCAACAATGGAGTTTAGAGACTCATGCTGCCAAAAGGTACAATTTTCAGATCTAAAAATGTCATGAGGTCCAAGATAAGTCTCTAAAAGTTGTTTAAATAGTAAACTAGTAACCTAGGTTTACAGAATACGAGTAAACTAAGATAATTGGTGCAGAAATCCACTTCTGGGGCCCACTTGGTGTGTGCTGGGGCTGAGACTAAAGCTATCCACGTGCTGAGGCTTTTCTTGGAGTTGAACTCCAAGTTATAACGTGTTTTGGGCGTTCAACTCCGGATCATGACGTGTTTCTAGCGTTTAACTCCAGACAGCAGCATGTACTTGGCGTTCAATGCCAAGTTACGTCATCTATTTTCGCGCAAAGTATGGACTATTATATATTGCTGGAAAGCCCTGGATGTCTAGTTTCCAACGCCGTTAAGAGCGCGTCAATTGGACTCCTGTAACTCCAAAAAATCCATTCCGAGTGCAAGGAGATCAGAATCCAATAACATCAGCAGTCCTTTTTCAGCCTAACTCAGATTTTTGTTCAGCTCCCTCAATTCAGCCAGAAAATACCTAAAATCACAGAAAAACACACAAACTCATAGTAAAGTCCAGAAATATGATTTTTTCCTAAAAACTAATAATATTCTACTAAAAACTAACTAAAACATGCTAAAATCTACATGAAATTACCCCCAAAAAGCGTATAAAATATCCGCTCATCATTTATCTTGTTAATTTCCCATTTTAGTTATCTTTTATGTTTATGCAAACTCTTATTACTTTAATTTACATTTAATGCAATTTTATGTTTCATGCCTCTTTTATTGCTCTATTGAGTTGCTATTTTTATTTTCCTTACTTGATAGTTGTAGCATTTATTATTCCTTGTCATTTACCATGCTTTCTTTTCATACCCACCAAGTGTTTGACAAAATATTTGGTTGGGTTTCTACATATTTTTATCACTCTTGGTTGAGAAATTGAGTGGTTTAGGTGAACTTGAGTGGTGGATGTCCATTCCACATTGTGTGAGGGTTGTTAATTAACTTGGTTTCTACTAATGCTTGCCTTTCACTAAGTTAATTAGTGAGTTGGCTAGAACTTGTGGATTAAGGTTAATTATGTCCTTTTGATTTATCCTCGATGTAGGGTTGACTAATTGGAATTAATTCACACACAATTACCATGTTTGTGGTCCACTACTAGGATAGCAAGCCCTAATTACCCAATCCTTACCAAGAGCTCTTTTAGTATTTAAATTCTATTTTCATTACCTTTACTTGCCTTCATTTAATTTCTTGTATGTTAAGTTACCTTCTTGCCTTTTAATTTCTTGCCAATTGCTATCATCCAACCCCCATTTCCTCATAGCCAATAATTGACACTTTAATTGCAACTCCTAGGGAAGATGACCCGGGACTTAAAACTCCCGGTTACTGTGTTTTGATTGTGACTATCTTTTGAATTAACATTTGATTAAGAGGATCCATTGCCGGTTCGGACTATACTTACAACAGAAGAAATTTTATTTTATCTAAATTCCAAATTGGTATAAAAATTCTCTTGTCAACGTGCCAATTTATTTTACTCAAATTTTGTTAATGTTTAAAAGAAAATGTGAGTATCTCAATGTCGCAATTGTATCGTCAATAAGAATTAAAAAGGATTGAAAGTAACAAATAAACAAAGAAATGCGATGTGTCGGAGGCAAAGTAAATTGCAAAAATTAAACAAACAAGAAATTAAAGAGAAGATGAGGAAAGAAACATAAACGTAAAAAGGGAAGAACAAGTAAAAGTAGAGAAATTTTATTAATAGAAACTGAAAGAAAACAAATTACAAGTGTTTGAGTTCAGAGGAATTACTTAAGATTCCCAATTTTACTTTTTGATGCCAAGGGACTTAGAGCGTTTTCGGTTTCTAAGTGTTTTTCAAAAAAACTGAACTCCTTACAATGTGTACCTAAAACTCTATTTATAGACTAACCTTCTATCAGCTGACAGTTATCCTTTGTATAATACTTGCGAAAAATTTAAATTGCACCTGTAATTGTTCCCGCACTTCTTACTTGAGGTCAATTTCAAAAATCAAATAAATAACCAAACTGTCAAATAATCTAATTTAATTAAAATAATATAAATATTATATATGAAAATATCACCATATATAACTAATTATTTTTTTATAAGAATTATATTTTGTCCAACAAATAATAATAATAATAATAATAATAATAATAATAATAATAATAATAATAATAATAATAATAATAATAAGATATGTAAGAAGATAAATTCATACATTTTAAAAATATTCATCTAATGTTATTTTTCTAAAATAGTTAAACTTATTATATTTTGTTGAAAAAGATAATTTTTTTCTTCTTTGTAGTTATTTTTTAAATTATTTTGTAGTCATTTCTGTTGCTATACGTGGTTAGATTATTATTGTTTAAGTTTATATAGCCTGTTTTGTTTCATTTTTTGTAATTATTTTTATATATCTTTTATTTTTTACAATTTATATGTCAAATTTTAATTAATATATTGGTTATTAAAAATATATGTTATGAGTTATTAAATTCTTATTTAAATAAAACTATTTTTTTAACGTTGTATGTTTATTTTTGGATTCTAACTCTAATTTATTATAAGGATGGAAGAAAATAATTATTAAATTATTAGAAAATTTGTTATCGTTATTAACGTAAATTGTCATACTCTATAATATATTTTGAAGTTGTACATAAATCATTTTAGACTATTAAAATTTAGCTTTTAGATATAAATTGTCTTACTTCAATATGTTTTAGGTGTAAAAGGTGTAAATTATTGCACTCTAAGATGATTTAGGTTAATTTTAAAAGTTTAATATCTTATGACGACTTATGTGCGAAGCACTTCAAAATATAAATTGTCTTGTTATATAACAGTTAATATATAATTTAAAATATACAATTCTAAAATGATTTATATGTTATTAGATGAAAACGAATACAATTAAATTTTTAATGAAAACATCAATGATGTTTTTTTTTTAAATGGATTTATAAAATTTTTTAGATTTGTGTTTTTTGAAAAGTAAAAAAAAAATTATAGTAGAGTAAAATTTACCTGAAACTAAATAACTTAGTGTAATACACATCTTTGATCAATATTAAAAAAAATTAACCTAATTATGTATATTCTATCTTTTTTTAATTAAGTTAACTTTAGAATACCAATAATGCTTTTTCATATGCTGTTTTTAATATAAAATTCTAGAAAAAAATAATTTAAAATGTTATAATGTTATTATATTGACACAACACTTTATTTTTGTATGATAAACATACACAACACTTTATTAAATATTTTTTTTATAAAGTATTTAAATTTTGTTTTTATAAAGTATTTAAAGTATATAAAAATGTACTCCTATTATAAAAAGAGTATTTAAAAAGTCGTTAAATTTTTATATGTTATTAAAATTTAATAAATATAAGTACATTTTTATATGTTATTTTTAATTCAATATACTAATAGGAGTTAAAATTAATTTATATTTGATAATTTTATACTAAAATTAATGTTATAATCTTGTTTTATACTTTTTTTAGTATATTTTTTATATTATATAATATTTTTTTTAGTATCTTATTTTAGTATGCTATAATTCTTTATTATTATAATAAAAATTAATATTTATTTATTTATTAACTTAAAAATAACATATAAAAATTGATAAGTTAAATACTCTTTTTTATTACAAATTTTTTATTAATATTTATATAGGTTGATTTTGTATTAAATTTAATAGTCCAAATTTTATTTATAGATAGAACTTAATTTCTAGTAAATCGAAACAGACTCATTTAAACTCCTTAGACATCATGTATTACTAGTAATTCGAACGAAACTTTTTTGAATTATACTTTTGTAATTCGAACCAAGTAGCTTCGAATTACCTGTACACAAAGTTTGGGCATAATTCAAACTATATTGTTTCGAATTATGTAAGATTGGAATTCGAAACAAATTGCTTCAAATTACATTAAAATATGTTTTAGTTGATTGATGAATCAGATTTTTATTTAGCTTATTAGTATAATAACATCCTTTTCTTGACTTAAATACGTTTTTTATCCTTATTTTTATTTGGTATAAACTTTTTGTTCACATCATATTTTACCCATTTGTAAAATGACGTAAAAGTGACACCAAAATGCAAACTATACATAATAAAAAATAATTAAAATTTATATATAAATATATTAAAACTGAGTTGAGTTGATGATTAATTTTTAATGTTTTATAGTCTCCGAATAAATTAGTTGAATGAAATAGTCTGTTTTTACTTTTCAGCATTGCTCTTCTCCAAATCGGAACTTGCGTCCGATCTTCGGCCCCATCCTTGTCAGTATCTTGATTTCTCTTTCTCTACATTTATTGTTGTGGATTTACGATGTATAGTTTAACAGTAATTAACATGCTTAAATTGATTTGAATTTAACGATCCCAAGATTCATGGCCGCTACTTTTCTAAACCACCCTTGGGGGCTTCAAGGTTCCTGCTGCATTCCCTCTTCTAGAAAGTTCGCGTCTTCCTCTCTCCGATTTCCCTCCTCCTCTCTTTCATGGCACGGCCACAAGGTTCGCGGATCATCATCCTTTTCTGACGACCCCGCCGCATTCATCTCTGATGCTATTATCAGTTCTCACCGTCACGAATCACCTAGTAAGCATTTTTGAATTCTTGATTTTTTTTATATCATGCAACAGAGGTATAATGCATTGCTTCGTAATATGTATCATTTGATTTTGATTGTGTGGGATAGGTGAGAGTGAGAGTACTTTGATATTGATTCGTCATGGTGAATCCTTGTGGAACGAAAAGAACTTGTTCACTGGGTGCTGTGATGTGCCTTTAACAAGGAAAGGTGTGGAGGAAGCTATTGAAGCTGGTAAGAGGATCAGCTATATACCCATAGATATTATTTTCACTTCTGTCTTGATTCGAGCCAAGATGACCGCCATGCTTTCAATGACTCAGCACCACCAGAAGAAGGTGTTAACATAAATTACTTATTATTCTTCTTAAAATACTATTGGAATTTGGAACCTGGATTTCTTAATCAAATCAAATGTTTACTCTTCAGGTTCCAATAATCATCCATAATGAGAGTGAACAGGCAACTGCTTGGACTCGAATTTACAGTGAAAAAACTACAAAGCAGTCTATTCCAGTTATAACAGCTTGGCAGTTGAATGAAAGAATGTATGCAGAATTGCAGTTATTAATCTTTTCCATTGTTTATTGCTTGTTTCCATACATACTAAGAGGATGGATGTGTCATTCCTTATGCTACTTCTATAGGTATGGGGAGTTACAGGGCCTTAACAAGCAGGAAACTGCCGAAAGATATGGGAAGGAGAAAGTGCACGAGTGGCGTCGCAGTTTTGATATTCCTCCTCCAAAGGGTGAGAGCTTGGAAATGTGTTCAGAGAGAGCTGTTGCCTATTTTAAAGATTTTGTAAGGGTGTCAATTTCTTCCGTCGTGTCAAAGTTTAATATTGGTTTCTATGACTTTGATATGTTTCTGGGAACTAAAACATTTTAATTTTCCATGAGAGCTGCTGATATTCAGAACCATGCATTGTAGATTGAACCCCAACTAAAATCTGGAAGGCATGTGATGGTTGCTGCTCATGGAAACTCGTTGAGGTCTATTATAATGTACCTTGAAAAATTAACCTCTCAAGAGGTATCATACCGCAATTTGCAACTATCTTATTTCTGTAATACTAATTTCTTTGTTTGAAATAATATAGGATTAATTTCATCTTCACTTCTTCATGGCTAAACAGGTCATGAATTTAGAACTATCAACTGGGGTACCATTGCTTTACATATACAAAGAGGGAAAGTTTATCAGTAGAGGCAGTCCTGTGGGGACTACAGAAGTTGGTGTTTATGCATATACTCAGGTATGATCACTTACCCTAATAATTAAATTGTTATTTACTTATTTACTATGATATCTATATGATATATGCTATCAGGTCTTATGTCTTCGTTTTGTCAGATCCCTCAATTTCTTCCATCGATTGACTTCATTTCTAGTTTTACTATAGTCTTCTAGAAAACCAAAAAAGCTGCTTTACATGGTTTTCAATGTGCTTGTGTGCCATTATTGTCAAAGGAATGACCAACGATAGTTTTTTATTTGTTCTGTCTTTACATAAGTGATGGTATAGATGAGAGATATTCTTGCTATCTCAATCTCTTTTTCTTTGACTACTTTTGAGTTCTTTTTCTTATTTTATGGTGTCAGAATGTCCTGATTCACTTGCTATATCAATCTCTTTTGAACTGATATGCTAATAGCCCTGTTGTATGCTGCTGTTTGTGTCTACAGGGGTTAGCTGATTACAGACAGCAGTTTGATGAAATGTCACATTGATCGTTCATCACTTGAAAGTTCTGGTGTGTAGTCTCATGCGAATTTCTCCAGTAAAATATCTCGTATTCCATACAGTCACTGATAATGAGTGTGCTCATATATATATTTGCAGGTATAGTTTTGTATGTTAACTTTTGGTGGGTGGCTTCATATTTTAATTTCTAACAGTGGCGTTCTACACAATTAATCATCTTATGGCAGACCATTAGAAGAACTGGAAAATTATAGGAAGAAATTGATGAACCCCTTGATAATTTAAAATCTGTGAAACTGAAACTTGGAAGCTGAACACTTTTCTGCACTGCAGTAGTGCAGTCTTAACTCTAAAATGACTCTGGTTGGAGAGTGAGAGAGAGATAGTGGACAACTGGATGTTGGTAATATAGCAATAGAATTTGAATGTGTCTGCCTGGAAGTGACTCAGTTGCCATGTTTAAGATTTTGAATCTAAGGTTTTTTATTGAAAACATTGTCAAACTAGGCAAAATATTTCTTAGAGCGGTATGTCTTGTGTCAGTTATAACTTGAGAGAGTGATTTTGCATTTGTTGCCACTTATCATCAAGTGGTCAAATTGCATTCTCCCGTTGGATTGTTCGGCCTTCGTCTTGTTCTTGTCTTCTAATCGATTTACTGTTTGAAGAAAACAACAAACAGGTTACAGGAATTCCTTAGTTGTATTATTATTGAGCTTAATATATATTTCTGACTTCATTTACAGAAAAGAAAAGGGACTGAATGTATACTTTTTTACTCTCTGTATGTTCACTTTTAAATATTTATTTGAATTTGAATTAACAAAAATGATTAAAATTTGGTGGAGTTATATAAAAAAAATTACATAATTATCTTTAGATTAGGACAATAATAATAATTCTCTTTTTAATTGCTTTATTCATTTATTCGCTTTTATCATTTATTTCATGTTGATTAGAGTACCAATAATAACGAGCATGATTGAAAAAATTTGTAATTAATTTGCTACGCGAACACTTTCTTTTTTCATTTTTCCTTGAAAAAGCAAAATTCTAGAAGTGGACAACAAATGAAGAAATAAAAAGTATTTAATTAGGTTTTGAAAGGTAACAACACCTTTAAATATGGAACTCAGGTTTGTAACGGATTAATTGTCAGATTGAAAAGAATCGTGAGAAACAAAAAAAAAAAAAAGAGTTTTGAAAGGTAAAATAAATATAAAGAATTGACTACATTCTTTTCTTAAGATTTTAGTAGATTGATTTGCATCAACTTCTTATCTATTTGGAATTTGGATACGTCTTTAAAAGAAAGTATTTTTATAAAAAAAAATTATTTACTTTTTCTAAAAGCTAATAATATTTTATTAAAAAAAAGTAAAAACAAAATACCTTTTTAATACTTGAAAACTCTTTTTAAAAACTTAATCAAATATAAAATAATTTTTATTTATTAAAAAATGTTTTTTAAAAAAATTATAATTACTTTTCCAAAAGTCAATTCAAACTAACCATTAAATATTTTGGAAGAGTTTACTTAGACATTTTGTGATTTGAATTTCATCTTGCAATAATGCAATACTTAGTCTGGCATTAAATTATAATGCGGAGTGTATCTTCTAGATGTTTGTTTCAATTGATGTTGTCATGTGTGAATTTTTATTGCATAATATCTTTTCTAGCATGTTTTTTATTTGAGAAAAAATTAATCAGAGAATTGATTTTCCATCAAATGTTCTAATTCCATTCCATAAGTTCAGAGAAAAATAAAATAAAAAAATAGAAAAAGAGCAATAATAGAGATATACTAATAATTATGTAATGATTTGTAATTAATTGAGTCATTATTATTATTATTATTAAAACAAAGAATTCAGTATATACCCCCATTCTATAATAGAAACAAGTAAATAACAATATTTGGGTGTGGAAAATGGAAACATATGCAATATTTGGTATATTTGTGAGTTGTTTATGGCCTCATCAGGGAAGAGCATAACCTGTTATGGGTATGAGGCCTCATCGTTAAGTTGTCCGAAAGTTGTGCAGCCAAAATCTGAGCCATTTGAAAACAGAAAACAGCAACATCCTAAACACATACATACGCATGATCTCATCATGCAAAAAATACGAGAGTGAAAGTTGTTGCAGGAGGCTCGTAGATGATGAGTTAGTTACATAGCAATCAATCTGGTGCATGTTAGCAGGGTGGAGGACTCAACATCATATATAATAATATAATGCATGCATATTCCAAAACACGAAGTAGCCAGTGAATGTCGTATTTTTACGCTGCTTGTTCCAATTCTACTTGTACCATATCAAATGATAATAATTCTAAAATGACCAAAGCCAGCGATCCTTCCATCAGCCCTATCAGGCAAATCTCTGCAGCCTCTTCTCCCGATGTTACTACCAACAAGAATGACAAGAAAAAGAGGGTTCGTTCTACATATATTCCTGCATTATGCCTTCCTTCATTTCTTATAATTTCTTATCTTCATTTTTATTTTATTTTTTTCTTTGGTTCAAGTCTCTCTTTCCCAAGATTTTCGGTTCAAAGAGAACTGGGAGAGGCTCAGACGATGATGCTTTCACCAAGCCACATGAGGAAGGAGATCAAGGAGTTACTCTCGGTAATTTCTTTTTCACTTTTCTTTTCTCTTTTTTGTCATCGTTGCTTTAATTTTTCTTTGATGAATGTTCTTTTCGTGTCGAAAGATTTGGAGAAGAAGATTGAATTCGGAAGAAAATCTTTCATGGAAGTATCTCCCTTCATGAGAAAAAGCTTCTCAGGTATGCATATATATTAATGTTGCATGCAATTAATTTGTAGCACAAAATTTTTTTTTACATTTCCTGAAACTCTTTTTATATATTCAAATTTTATGGCTTGAATTTACATTGAGAAACTTTTGGGACAATGCTACGTTCTGGGTCATCCAACTCGTATATAGTCCCAAGTACTTGGCAAGATATTTGTAGCTTACCTAACAAAAAAAAATCTTGGCTATTAGGAAGAATATTTTGTGATCAAGGGGAAAAGAAAATCTTTTATTTGTTGTTTAGGTATTTATTTTCGACCACAATAGCTAATAAAGAGTAAATAGTCAAATTTATCTCTCAGATTATTTGTTCTTCAAATTGATTTTCAAAAATTTTTTTTAACCAAATTCATTTTTATGAGATTTTCAGTTAGTCACATTAATCCTTTTGTCATTTTCGTTGTTGATTAAATCAAAGTTTATTATGTAGCACGTTAAGTGACACTATATTGATCATAGTATACTCATAGCTGTCCTAATTGACGATTAACATGCTAAATTTATGCAATTAAATCAAATTAATCCCAAATTGAGCAAGATTTTGAGACATTGAAATTCCTCAAATTAAAATTGATTTGATCTAATTTCATAAATTTATCATGTTAGCACCTAATTAGGATTGTCAAATGTCTATTATGGCGTCACTTAAGATGTCACATCAGCAAACTTTGATACCATGAACAACAGAAATGAGAGAGGAACTAATGCGACTAACTTAAAATATTTAGAAGATGAATTTGATCAAAAAAATCTTTTAAGGACCAATTTAAAAAATGAGTAATTTTTGAGAGAAGAATTTTACCGTTTACTCACCTAATAAAACCCCAGATATAGTTGCCAACGGTTAGGCATCATGGTTAGAAAGAGTGTCTCCGTACACTCATTGCAATTATAACTAGTCAAGATAATGGGAATAAAGCATAACTTTAGTTACTTATATGTGCTGACAGAAAGGGAGACTAGCCCAGGAATCGAAGGCCTAAATTTGTCTACTTTTGAACGACCTATGGGTCCAGAAACTGAAAGACAAAGTTTTAGGTTTGGTATTTTTCTTCGCCTATTGTAGTGAGATTAGAAGCTCGTGTTAGTAAGACATCTGTTTATAATAAATTAATAATAACTGGGAATGCATGTAGGATATTTGTTGCAACTTGGAATGTAGGAGGAAAGTCCCCAAACTATGATCTGAACCTTCAAGATTTCTTGCTGGTGGAGGGCTCTGCAGATGTATATGTATTGGGGTGAGTTTACAATTGCATCATGCTTGGTGGCAAGGCAAGAAGCTAATAAGTAAAACTTTGAATTGAGTTCGCTGACATATATGATTGTGTCTGTGTTTGATTAAGATTTCAAGAAATAGTTCCTCTTAGCGCTGGGAATGTATTGGTAATTGAAGACAATGAACCTGCAGCAAAGTGGTTAACATTGATAAGTCAGGCACTAAACAGGCCAAGAAACGAGCACAATGATTCGTATGATTCGAACCTGAAGAACTCGAGGGAGTTGAAGGGGCCTACAAGTCTGAACTTTTTTCAGAAGTCGTCACTGAAAGTTGTGAGTAAGAGCTTCAGGGCAGAGGGTAGCTGCCTCCTTAAGGCATGTAATTGTCCAGTGGAATCTCCAATCAGCAGAGACAGAAGGAGGGGGAGAAAGTTTAGTGACCCTGTTAGTAAGATAGATAATGAGATTCATGGTGAGACTAGCATGGAAGAGTTGCTCTCCATTGCAGAGATACCAATGACTTCCCAAAACAAGTACTCCCTTATATCAAGTAAGCAAATGGTTGGCATTTTTCTCACTGTATGGACTAAAAAGGAGTTGGTACCTCATATTGGCCATCTTAGAATAGATACTATTGGAAGAGGAATCATGGGTTGCCTAGGTAACAAGGTACACATGTATGCAAATTCATAATCATAATTAATCATATTGAGTTTTCCAAGACTAATAAATAAATAATAGTAGTACATGTGAAATGATAATTGGTTTGCAGGGGTGTATATCAATGAGCATGACAATACACCAAACAAGCTTTTGTTTCATCTGTAGTCACTTGGCTTCTGGGGAGAAAGAAGGTGATGAGATAAAGAGAAATGCCGATGTAGCTGAGATCCTCAAAGGCATACAGTTCCCTAGGATTTGCAAGAACCCTTGTGCTAAAGCCCCTGAAAAGATTGTTGACCATGAGTAAGTAGTATTTCTATTACTATACTAATTTTTTAGTTGTAAATTCTCCTGTTTAATATCTGCATCTTCTGCAGACGAATAATATGGCTAGGTGATTTGAATTATCGGGTGTCTTTGAGTTATGAGGAAACAAGGACCCTCTTGGAGGATAATGACTGGGACACATTGTTAGAGAAAGATCAAGTGAGTATAGTATATATGCTTCCTAGTCCTCGCATAACATTATTATTACTTTTGATTGTACTGACTTGTATACATGTTTTCCTCAGTTGAACATGGAAAGAGAGGCAGGAAGGGTGTTCAATGGATTCCAAGAGGGAAGGATCGTATTTGCACCAACTTACAAGTATTCTCAAAATTCAGATTCCTATGCCGGAGAGACGGTCAAATCCAAGAAAAAACGCAGAACTCCAGCATGGTACTACTATAAATATTGATATTGAATGAAGAAATCCATTCCAATAATTACCCCTTATGTTGAATAATTTTCAGGTGTGATAGAATACTATGGCGTGGTAAAGGCATTGAACAACTATCATATATACGAGGAGAGTCAAGGTTCTCTGACCACAGGCCTGTTTGTGCTATCTTCTCTGTGGATGTGGAAGTTAGAAATAGAAACAACAGGTTCAGGAAGGGTTACTCCTACGCTCACCCAAGACTTGAATTCGAAGACGTAATACCTCAAAGACATAGTTTCTATGATTAATTCAATCTAATATCAAACTTGTATATTTTCTTAGGAACTATAGAACAACGATATTTCATTTCAAAATTATTCTTTAATTCATTACTTCTCTCTTTCTCCAATGTGTTTATATATAACAGTAGAGCAGAACAACAAAGCAATACAATCATGTTATGCAAACAAACCAGATAACTTTTTTATACTTTCTTCCGATTATATTAATTACTAGATCGATAAGAATATACAGTACACTTATAATTAGTGGATACGCCATAAGTCCCAGACTGAGGTTGATTCGAGCTCTTGTGTGATCTGTTAAGGTGGTGGATTTAAATTAAGTTCAAGGCTTCAAGCATGTTATAATATTCTTGTTATCTCCTCCTGCTTCCAAGTGGAGTTCTGATGATGCATTCAATCCAAGATCTTCGTGAATGCCACCATTCAAACCGAAGAGTCCATAGTCTTGTGGTATGGTGGTACCCGCTGCAATCTCAGCCAACTCATAAGCAACAAGATCTTCGTTCCCAAAATGATTATTATCATCATGGTACCATGCTAGGTCCATGTTCATCAAATCATCCAATAATTTGGTGTCATCATCAAGAACATGGGGCTGTTCCGTGCGGTAGGCACATAGGGACTCATGGTTCATCCTTGAGTTCTTGTCCGGGAACCCCATGCACAACTCACTCTGCGGACACTCAGCGTTTTGACATGCATACATCTGCTTACTATTGTTATCGTCAATATCAGCACCATCATCATCGAAATCAAACACACTACTCTTCCTCTTGGAGCTTTCAGCTTCTACCATGGATATGGATGATGGGGATGGTGGAGTGATTTGTGTGAGGGATTGTTGGTGGTTGACAACCTTGGACCACGTGGCAGTGTCTTTGGCAGTCATCTTGGCTTGCAGGGTCTTGGAGTGAGCCACCAAGCTTCTAAGCTTATCGAGATCAGGAGACATGTGCTTGATGACGGCAGCCAAGACGGAAACCTTCCATGCCTTCTTGAGGTCATGGGGCTTCCTATAAGGGGGCGGGCCTTGTTCCTGGGCCAGCAGGCCCTGCTCACCCCACCATAGCTCGTTGCCTTTGGGCCACCACGGAGGAGCCAGCCCTCTGTCAAGAGGGTACCTTCTCTGCGGTGGCACACAGTGCTGCATCAACGCGGAGAGGAGAGAACCCAGGGTAGTATCCTGGAGTTCATTCAAGAGATGCATGGAGGAACTTGCATCCAAGTCACCATTTTCGTGATATGGAAGGTACTTGGAGATGGCGAGGGGAGCGCTCTGATCAAACTTAACTTGGTCCTTCCACCATTCGCGGAGGCTCTCAGAGGAGCCAGTGATGGGCTTTCCCTTCTCAGTGACGATGCCGTAGACGAAGCCCTGACCGTTGCAGACTTGCATGATCTTGACCATGTACTTGAGGATGGAGTCCTGAGCACGCGCCATCTTCTTCCTCCTGGAGGCTTCTTCTTGGTCATCGTGCTTAGGACGCTTTTCCTTCAGCTTCTGGAGCAGCATGCGGTCCTTCCACATGCGCTTCTTCAGCTCTTCGTAGTCCACGCCCTCTACGTCCATTTCTTCTTCGTGTATCTGCACCATGCTAGTTTGGTAGGTAGAAGAGATGAGAGAAAGAGATGGAATAATGTGGTTAAAGTAGGAGAGGGTTATATATAGATACGTGCATGAGAAGCTAAGGTAGTGGGAATGGCGGTGATGGAAGTAGAATGGCTGGTGCGTTAAGGAAATGAAGAAATTAGAGAAGCTTAGGAAATTCAACCAATAAATACGACAGGAGATTAGAACGAAACAAGACAAGAGAGTGTGTGAAGTGGGAGATTGACGACGAAATCATGTGGCGCCTGACGCGTGTGCACCGTGTGAACCTGTATACTATATATCTTAAGACTTAATAAAGAACAAAGTGGAACTCCCCAGTGACTATTTTGTATGGAGCCAGTGGCTGTGGGCATGGAGGAGACGGAGAATTAATTAACATTGCATGTGTGTTTCCAATGACGTCATCATCAGCGTGCACCATCCACTGGCTCTTAGCACTCTCGACCGGTCCTTTGTGTTTCACAGAACGCCCATCTAGAAATTTCTTGAGCTTAGACAAACACCAAGTCAAGTTCTCCCAATATTTTAAGGAGATGGCTGGATGGATATTATAATTAAATTGAACCTTGATTTTTTTGGTCAACCCTTTCTGGGAAAATGTTCTTGGCGGTGTTATGCTTTTTTTTTTTTAGGTAAGGAGTGAGTTTTGAATTATAAACTGATTTTTAAAAGAAAATTCAAAGATTATGTTATTTGAGTTATAGTTAATTGAATGGTAGTATATGTTAACTTAGACGTGATTGTGAAAACTTATTTATACGAGAAATTTCTGCAAATCAAAACTCAAGGACTTGCAAACATGATCTGGATTTATGTGACAGTTATGGTAGTCTATTCTGTTGTTTACTACATATACAAAGTATACAGGAGTGGGAGTTTCGATCTTTATCGACTTGCCAAATAAGTATGAGAGAATAACTGCTTAGCCTGGCTGCTACCACAATGATGTGAAAAGGATTGCATAATGACAGTGTTAAGGTTTATTAAAAATAAAAAATAATAATGCTAAAAAGTAAAAAAAAAATTAAAATTTATCTTATTTAATATTTATTAATTCAAATTTTAACTGATTTTGATTAATATTTTTTAGTTATTAAATATTTTTTATTAAAAAATAAGAAGAAAAGGAAGAAGGCTGTGATTATTGTCGGTTTGCATTTCATTTACACTTTTCTTTATTGAATATTGATATATCCTTTTGGAAAAAAAGGTTATGACTGGTCATAATACAGTCATAACGAAATAATTACATGTTAAAGTATACAAATCTTCATTTATCAATATCTGTACCAGCCGCATGCAAATTTGGAGTCTTTTAAATTTGTTTTCTTAACTTTCCGTTCTTTTCGTAGGAGGAAGGACAGAAAAGACAAAAGCTTACAAGACATTTGATTCTATTTTTATGGTTGATCAGGGGTCGGATTAGTTTGTGTTTGAAAAGTAAATGAAAATCGATTTAATTGTGAAGGTTTATTAATATCTTAAAAAAAAGAAGTTAAACTTCTTTTTGTAAATGAGTTATAGCTTCACGAGTTCCATTTGGAAAGGTTTCGTCCCTCCGAGAATTGAGCTCTTTGGGTGGTTTGTGCTAGTGGGTAGAGTTAACACCAAGGAGCGGCTGACTAAACTAGGAGTCAACATTCTGGGGGATAGTATGTGTGTACTGTGTACCAAGGAATTAGAATCTGTTGAGCATTTATTCCTTAGGTGTGAAGTAACATGGCAGGTGTGGTGCAAGTGGCTGAGGTTACTAGGAAGGGAATGGATGATTCCCGGAACTGTTAAAGAAATGTTTGAGAGTTGGCATGGAATGCATAATAGACAACAGGGGCAGAAGATGTGGATGACAGTGTTCTTTGCAGTGTTTTGGAACATCTGGTTGGAACGGAATGCACGAATCTTCAAGAATGTAAGAGCAAGCCTGGAGGTCATACACACAAGGACGTTGATGAGCTACACGGAATGGAGTGGTGGTGATCCTGGGGGAGGATGAGAGTACTGGGGATAGTAGGGGTTGGTTGATTTGTTGGTAGCTGGTTCTGTGTCTTCTTCTTTCTTTTATTTGCTCCACTTTAATGTGTTGAGCTTCCTTTGTTTCAAAAAAAAAAAAAACTCAAATAATATAGTCTTTTTATTTTTATTTAAAGGTAGTGGATTTGAGTCTCCCTATCTCTATAATTTCTTTTTTAAATTTGTTTACTTTAAATTAAATTTAAAATTCATTGATTGTTAAGTCTGTCAAGTTAATATTTTAGAAAATAATTTTATTTTATCTTTTTATGATTAATCAGGCACTAAACAAATTCTTTACTTTTAGTTACTGTGACTTCTGTGAAATAGATAAAGTAAGAGATACTTTTATTTTATCTTTAATAAAAAATAGAAAAAAAATAGAAAAGAGAGAATGATACAACCATATATCCTATTTTAGTCATTATGTATCCTATTTCAACTCATTCACTCCCTCGCTCATTCACCCCCTTATTAGAGAGAGAGAGCGCCCTAAGTTACTATTTACATCACACTTTAAATTCACATAACTCACAAACTGTATCTCTGATCGAAGACCTCTTTGTGACCATGCGATCACCTTGTTGTCCTCTTCGATTTTATACCATTTTTGTGGGAAGTACTCCCAAAAACCTTGAACTATTTTTGAAATTCCTCTCAAATTCATGTTTTAAGTATGTGGTGTTGAGATTTTTGTGATTTTGATGCAATAAGAAAGCTCAAATATGGATTGTAATTGGATTCTATCCAAATTTCAAATGGAATAAGGTAAGGTGACGTTTGCTTTTTTTAAACCCCCATTTTATATGAACTCTAAGTTGAGAATTCGGTAAATTTGGATTTAATAAAGTTGCTCGAGTGCTTGACTTGGATTGATAGAGGAAAAAGATTCAAGGGCTTATGTTCGGGTTGAGTTGATTGTTGTGAAATCAGAGATTGACTTGCTTGTGAGTACTTGGTTGAGGGTTGGGTCCATTTCGGAGAAAAAATTTAAAGGTTGAAAACTGCCGTCAATAAGGTACGTGTTTTGATTTCGGGTAGACATTAAGTAAGGTTATGTAAAAATTTAGGTTAAATGTCCCTAGGATAGGTTTGAATGGAATTAATTGTTGTTATAAATTATTGATGGATTGGCATGTGTGTGCGTGCACAAGGGTGTGCGTGCGTACTATTAACAGCAAGTATTCAAGCTCGTGTGTATGCACATACACACCCGAAGGAAATTTTACAAGCCGTGGGTGCGCACAGAGATGTACATGTGCACACATTCTATTTTCTTGAAAAGCTCTGTTTTTTACTGTTTAGCTTTTTCAACAAACTTGTAAACCCCTGTAAATCCCATATGATGTTCGATAACTAATTTTTAAACTCTGAAAAGAGTATGGCTAAAGCCAATGAATTAAATTGATTAATTCTCGGAAAAATGCTTAGTTAATTAGAGAAAATGGTTGCGAGGATAGTGGTTTTATCCCGTCCGCAGTGAGGACGATGCTGTTATCCTGCTCACATAAAAACGAAATTGACTAATTATCAAAGAATTAGGGGTTACAGAATATAAATACTTATGAAAGTAATTAAAGCCAATGATTATAACTAATTGTGATATGAAAGACTTGATGAGTTTGGAAAACTCTTAATTAATATTTGTGATGACTAAACATTATTAAAAATAATTAATTACAAAATTATTAATCTGATTTTCATTTAACATATATTGATTAAATAATTTTGTTGCAGGTTTTAATATTGGGCCGAAAAACAAATTTCTGGTGCAAGCCCAATTACATTCAACCTTTGGTTTTGATAATATATGATGAATATGGCTGAATTAATTCTTTATGTTACATGGGCCAGATTGAGTTATTATTGCTACAAGCCCAAAATAAATGCTTTCCTATTTGCTCAATGCATGATCCGAAAAATATTCATCAGGAAAGCAAATGTTACTGTTGGGCCACCTTTACTCATTATTAATACAAGCCCAAATTGTTTCTCATGCATGATCCAAATCCAATGGAAAAAGAAAGCAAAAATGCTTCCAACGGATTTCTTCTTTCTTCAAGTGATGGAATTCAAAATTTATCAAGAAGAGTTAATATATGCATTGGAAACATAAGAGAGAGTTGGTCATTGATTTGATGGGCATCATTAAGCTACACGTTGCTCAGTAAAAAGGGAAGTGGACATTTATTTTGCTTTATCAAAATCCATTAGTTAATGTTCAAAGTTCTCTTTCTTCTCTCTTAACTTTCTTCATCTCTTTCGGTTATTACACAGTAGCCATGGAAGCTAAGTATAGCCACCGAAGAGAAAAAGAAGCATGCTACAAGACCATCAAAATGATGGCACAAAAAAAAAAAAGAAAAGTATGCTGTGGCTAGGATTCTCATTCACTTGTGGTAAGATATTGTGATGAGATCTTGACTTCTTCATATCAAAAATGGTAGAAGGAGATTCGGCCAGCAATGTGAGATTCTTGGAGGGATGGCTTGTCTCTAATTTTGCTCAACCACCACAGGAAATAGCTAGAGTGGCGAAGTGATGGAGGAGGCAGAGATTGGAGCAGATGAAGCCATTATCATCATGAAGCATCAAGGGCCAGAAATCTATCTTGGAGAGCAAGCCAAGGATGGAGCGCTCGGATTGATGAAGGTGATGACCAAGGAAGAACTAGAGGTATTTGCATGTTAGGTTTTGCATGGGTTACCTCTTCTCTCTCCTTGGCTGAACCGGTTTTGTCTTTGGAGAAGAAGAAGTTGGCTTGGTTTTTTGGCTTCAAGTGTGGAGGCTTCCCTCTTCTATAAAAAGAGAGAACAACCACGGGTTGAAGTAAGGAGAAAGTTTGAGAGTGCAAGGCACAGAAGTCTCATAGCTACCTGAGCTAACAGTTTTCTCTTCTCCTTCAATGTATTCTGTTTAGTATTTTTCTGTTTAATTTGTCATGTCTTGAGTCTCATGGAAAAAGGCAAACAGTGAGGTTTGTATGAAAAAGCCATAGAGCGGAAAAAGGCAGAGAGTGCAAATTAAAAGAAAAAGCCATAGATGTCTTAGAGTTCCTTTGTTCATCTATGTTGTGTTTCATGATTCTGTGGGAATCCCCTCGTAAGTTGGGTTAGCACTTTACAATTTGTAATCTGGTTGATTATAGTGAAATTCCATCATTGTTGTGATGGAGACTGGATGTAGGCTGCACTGCACTTAGCAGCTGAACCAGGATATATCTGGGTGTAATCTTCCTTCTCTCCTACTCCATTTCTGTTTCTACTGCACAGGAGCAAAATCCAAAAATGTCTCGTGCCAAGTGATGAGACAAAATGAAAAAGTCTCACGGCTAGGGACGAGCTAAAAACAGAAAAGTCTCCTCTAAGTCCAGCAAGTGTTAGCAAGCAAAAAAGGGGGCTAAGATTCAACCCCCTCTTCTCTTAGCCACTGAAACCATCAATTGGTATCGGAGCTTGGTCTCAAAGAGATCAAGCTTTGCAGCTTGGAGAAAAGATCCTCATGGCAGAAAGCAGTGGCTCAAATCTAGTATCATACAATCTCACAGAAGGGCAGTCAAGCAACAGGCCGCCTCTTTTCAATGGAAAAACTATACCTATTGGAAGGAGAGAATGCAGATCTTTGTGCAAGCAGTAGACTACAGGCTTTGGAAGATCATCCTAGAAGGACCACAGTTTCCTACTAATACAAGTGCTGAAGGAGTAGTCACTCTTAAACCAGAAGCAAGCTGGACCGAAGAAGATAGGAAGAAAGTGGAGCTAAATGCCAAGGCCATAAATCTACTCAACTGTGCTATCAACTTCGAGGAGTACTGACGGGTATCACGATGCACAACAGCAAAGGAAATTTGGGATAAATTACAAATCACTCATGAAGGAACCACCATTGTAAAGAAGACTCGGATAGACATGTTAAACAGGGAATATGAAATGTTTACAATGAAGGAAGGAGAATTCATTGATGAACTATTTGAACGGTTTAATACCATCACTGTTGGCTTGGATGCTATGGGAGTAACACATTCTGATTCTGTGCTTGTGAGAAGAGTGCTGAGATGTCTCACTAAAGAGTGGAAAACAAAAGCTTTAATCATTTCTGAGAGCAGTAATCTTGATTCCATAACACTTGATGATTTGAGAGGAAACCTTCTTGCTTTTGAAAACACTTATTTGAAAAAAGAGTAAAAAAAGAAAGGAATTGCATTTTCTTCTGTAACTAACCCTCTGAATGATGAATCCAGTGATAACTCCTCTGAAAATGAATTTGTGTTGTTTGCCAAAAAAATCAGGAAAATGATGAAGTTCAAAGGAAAAGGCGGCAGCTCAAGGAAAATGAAGAAAGACCTTAGCAAAGTGACTTGTTTTAATTGCAAGGAAATGGGGCATTACAAATCTGATTGTCCCAAGTTGAAAAGGGAGAAGAAGAAAAAAGGAAGAAAGAAGAAGGGTCTGATGGCATCATGGGAAGACTTAGAAAATGACTCGGACAGTGATGAAGAATCTGAAACTAAGTCACAGCCTTGTTTAGATCAGGTATTTTTTCAAAACCCTGACACTGAAGACCTTCATCTCATGATAGACCACCTTTCTGAAAAAATAAGATGTTTTCTAATTGATAATCAAGATCTTGAACAACAAATTTTCATTCTTAAAGCTGAAAATGATTTTCTCAAAGAAAAGCTAAGGGAGGCCGAAACTACCTGTGATCTTGTGGAAGAAAATAAGCAGTTGAAAGTCCAACTTAGAAGTTGTGAAAGTGATCACTCAGTAGTTGCATATGTAAACTGTTTTAAAGAAAATGAAGAGTTGCTGGAAAAAGTTAAAAATCTTGAAAATGACTTAGCTAAATTTACTCAAAGTTCTGAAAATCTAAGTCAAATTTTGGCTAGTCAAAACCACTCTTTGATAAAGCTGGTTTGGGGTTTTATAAATCTGACAAGAAACCTTCCTTTAAAGATAAAGCTTCTTCATCCAATAACATAAGGTTTCAAGATCCCACCTACTTTAACAAAACAGCAACTCCAAGGTTTTGTAGATTGTGTAATCGAAGTGATCATTTTCCCGTTCAATGTTTCTTTGGTGAAAGAATGATCCGTGATAAAGTTTACAAGGTTGTTTTTGATTACAATGATTTGGGACATAAGAGATGGTTTAACGTGAAAGGATCCAAGAAAATTTGGATACCTAAGGTCACTTGAGCTTATTTTGTAGGTATGCCTAGCATCCAAGAGGAAGGAAAATATGTGGTATATGGACAGCGGATGCTCTAGGCATATGACCGGAAAGACAACCTTCTTCATAAAGCTTGATGAATATGATGGAGGACTTGTCACTTTTGGTGATGATGGAAAAGGAAAGATAATAGCTGTTGGAAAACTTGGTAAAAACTTTTCATCTTGTATAAATGATGTTCTTCTTGTCAATGGCTTGAAACATAATTTACTTAGTGTTAGTCAATTATGTGATTTGGGTTTTGAAGTTATTTTTAAGAAGTCTATTTGTTTAGTTGTTTGTGAGAAAACTGGGAATGTTCTATTTGAAGCTAAAAGATGCAACAATGTGTATGGATTAACTCTTGAGAATTTAAAGGAACAAAATGTAACATGTTTTACATCTCTTGAATCTGAAAAATGGCTTTGCCATAGAAAGTTGGGTCATGCTAGCATGTACCAAATTTCTAAGCTAGTCAAAAAGAATTTGGTTAGAGGAATTCCAAACATCAAGTTTGATAAGGATCTTACTTGTGATGCTTGCCAATTGGGCAAACAAGTAAAATCCTCTTTTAAATCAAAAGATGGAATCTCAACCAAAAGGCCATTGGAGATGTTACATATTGATCTTTTTGGTCCTACTAGAACTCAAAGTTTAGGAGGTAAACACTATGGTCTTGTGGTGGTAGATGATTACTCTAGATTTGGTTGGGTACTTTTTCTTGCTCATAAAAATGATGCTTTCCATGCTTTTTCAACCCTTTGCAAGAAAATTCAAAATGAAAAAGATTTAAAAGTAGCTCATTTGAGAAGTGATCACAGAAGAGAATTTGAAAACCAAGACTTTGAAAAATTCTATGATGACTTTGGAATTTCTCATAATTTTTCATGCCCTAGAACACCTCAACAAAATGGGGTTGTTGAAAGAAGGAATAGAAGCCTTCAAGAAATGACTAGGGCTATGTTATGTGAGAATGAAGTTCTTAAATTTCTATGGGCTGAAGCTGTAAATACAGCATGTTATATTTTGAATAGAACAATAATTAGAAAAGGGTTAAAGAAAACCCCTTATGAGCTATGGAAAGGAACTCCTCCAAATCTTAAGTACTTTCATGTTTTTGGATGCAAATGCTTTGTACTTAACAATAAGGAAAACCTTAGAAAATTTGATCCAAAATCCTATGAAGGAATGTTTGTTGGATATTCCACCACAAGCAAGGCCTATAGAGTTGATCTCAAAGAGCATAGAACCATAGAGGAATCCGTACATGTTACTTTTTGTGATTCTAACTTAATTCCCAGTACTGTGATAGATAATGATTTAGATGGTGAAAAAGCTGGAACAAGCAAAGAAAATCCCAAATCTGTACAAAATGAAGAATCTTCCAGTCCAGTTTTGTCTCGTCAGATTGGAGGAGACATTTCCATTTTGTCTCCTGAGCAGGCACGAGCAACTGAAACAGTGAGACTACCAGAAGTTCATCAAAGCTCTACACTTGTCCGAAAGCCTAGAGAATGGAAGTCTATGAGGGGTTATCCTCATGACTTCATCATTGGTGATCCCTCTCAAGGTGTAACAACAAGATCCTCCACCAAAAGGCAAACCGAACCTAGCAACTTTGCTCTCTTGTCACAAATGAAGCCCAACAATGTCAAACAAGCTCTTGAAGATCCATCATGGGTCAAGGCCATGCAAGAGGAGCTTGCTCAATTTGACAAGAATGAGGTTTGGACATTAGTACCTAATCCGGATGGTAAGAAGGTAACGGGTACTAAGTGGGTATTCAAAAATAAACTTGGTGAGGATGGACAAGTTGTTCATAACAAGGCTAGATTAGTGGCCCAAGGTTATGATCAAGAAGAGGGTATAGATTTTGATGAGTCTTTTGCTCCGGTAGCTAGAATGGAAGCAATTAGGTTGCTTCTTGCCTATGCTGCCCATAAGGGTTTCAAAATGTTTCAAATGGATGTCAAATGTGCTTTCCTTAATGGCTTTATTGATAGAGAAGTGTATGTGGCTCAACCCCCCAGTTTTTGGTGCACGAAATAACAATCACACTTTTGCAATTCCGCACAACTAACCAGCAAGTGCACTGGGTCGTCCAAGTAATACCTTACGTGAGTAAGGGTCGATCCCACGGAGATTGTCGGCTTGAAGCAAGCTATGGTTATCTTGTAACTCTTAGTCAGGATATCAATAATTCTCAGATTTAATTGTAAAAAGTAAAAGAACATGAAATAAATACTTGTTTTCAGCAGGTTAAGGTTTTGGAGATGCTATATCTTCTGAATCTCTACTTTCCTACTGTCTTCTTCTTCATGCACGCAATGTTCCTTCCATGGCAAGATGTATGTTGGGTTTCACCGTTGTCAATGGCTACCTCCCATCCTCTCAGTGAAAATGTTCAACGCGCTCTATCACAGCACGGCTATTCATCTGTCGGTTCTCGATCATGTCGGAATAGAATCCAGTTATTCTTTTACGTCTATCACCAATGCCCCACAATCGCGAGTTTGAAGCTCGTCACAGTCATTCAATCCCTGAATCCTACTCAGAATACCACAGACAAGGTTTAGACCTTCCGGATTCTCAAGAATGGCCGCCAAATGATTCTAGCTTATACGACGAAGATTCTGATTAAGGAATCCAAGAGATATCCACTCAATCTAAGGTAGAACGGAGGTGGTTGTCAGGCACACGTTCATAGGTGAGAATGATGATGAGTGTCACGGATCATCACATTCATCAAGTTTAGGAACAAGTGATATCTTAGAATAGAAGCAAGCGTGATTGAATGAAAAATAGTAGTAATTGCATTAATCGATCAAGACACAGTAGAGCTCCTCACCCCCAACCATGGGGTTTAGAGACTCATGCCGTAGAAGATACAATATGAAACGTGTATTGTGTCATGAGGTACAGATACAATAGCAAAAAGTCCTATTTATGGTGAACTAGTGACCTAGGATTTACAAGAATGAGTAAATGACGTAAAAATCCACTTCCGGGGTCCACTTGGTTTGTGCTTGGGCTGAGCATTGAAGCTTTCATGTGTAGAGACTTTTCTTAGAGTTAAACGCCAGCTTTTGTGCCAGTTTGGGCGTTTAACTCCAACTTTTGTGCCAGTTCCGGCGTTAAACGCCGGGAATTCTGAAACTGATTTGGAACGCCGGTTTGGGCTATCAATTCTTGGACAAAGTATAGACTATTATATATTGCTGGAAAGCCCAGGATGTCTACGTTCCAACGCAATTGAGAGCGCTCCAATTAGGCTTCTGTAGCTCCAGAAAATCCACTTCGAGTGTAGGGAGGTCAGAATCCAACAGCATCTGCAGTCCTTTTTCAGCCTCTGAATCAGATTTTTGCTCAGGTCCCTCATTTCAGTCAGAAAATACCTGAAATCACAGAAAAACACACAAACTCATAGTAAAGTCCAGAAAAGTGAATTTTAAATAAAAACTAATAAAAATATAATAAAAACTAACTAAAATATACTAAAAACATACTAAAAATAATGTCAAAAAGCGTATAAATTATCCGCTCATCACAACACCAAACTTAAATTGTTGCTTGTCCCCAAGCAACTAAAAATCAAATAGGATAAAAAGAAGAGAATATACTATAGACTCCGAAATATCAATGAAACTTAGCTCCAATTAGATGAGCGGGACTAGCAGCTTTTTGCCTCCGAACAGTTTTGGCATCTCACTTTATCCTTTGAGGTTCAGAATGATTGGCATCTATAGGAACTCAGAATTCAGATAGTGTTATTGATTCTCCTAGTTAAGTATGTTGATTCTTGAACACAACTACTTTATGAGTCTTGGCCGTGGCCTAAAGCACTTTGTTTTCCAGTATTACCACCGGATACATACATGCCACAGACACATAATTGGGTGAACCTTTTCAGATTGTGACTCAGCTTTGCTAGAGTCCCCAATTAGAGGTGTCCAGGGTTCTTAAGCACACTCTTTTTGCTCTGGATCATGACTTTAACCGCTCAGTCTCAAGTTTTCACTTGACACCTTCACGCCACAAGCACATGGTTAGGGATAGCTTGGTTCAGCCGCTTAGGCCAGGATTTTATTCCTGTGGGCCCTCCTATCCACTGATGCTCAAAGCCTTGGATCCTTTTTATTTTACCCTTGCCTTTTGGTTTAAAGGGCTATTGGCTTTTCTGCTTGCTTTTTTTTCTTTTTTTTCTTTTTTTCTTTTTTTTTGTATTCACTGCTTTTTCTTGCTTCAAGAATCAATTTGATGATTTTTCAGATCCTCAATAACATTTCTCGTTTTCCATCATTCTTTCAAGAGCCAACAATTTTAACATTCTTAAAACAACAAATTCAAAAGACATATGCACTATTCAAGCATTCATTCAGAAAACAAAAAGTATTGTCACCACATCAAAATAATTAAACTAGTTTCAAGGATGAATTCGAAATCATGTACTTCTTGTTCTTTTGTAATAAAAACATTTTTCATTTAAGAAAGGTGATGGATTCATAGGGCATTCATAGCTTTAAGGCATAGACACTAAGATACTAATGATCATGTAGTGAAGACACAAACATAGATAGAACATCAAGCATAGAAATCGAAAAACAGAATAATAAGAACAAGGAAATTAAGGAATGGGTCCACCTTAGTGATGACGGCTAGTTCTCCTTCTTGAAGATCCTATGGAGTGCTTGAGCTCCTCAATGTCTCTTCCTTACCCTTGTTGCTCCTCTCTGAGTTCATGGAGGATAATGGTTGCTTTTGTTGAGGTCCATGAGTGGGCTCTTTTGTTTGCTCCATCCTCTTTCTTAGTGATGGGCTTTTGAGATGAATCTCTCCATCTCTCATGACTCAGAATTGGAAGCAACTGCCTTCCCTTTCCTCTTCCTAGAGGTTTTTCCAACCTTAAGTGCCATCTATGGTTATGGAAAAACAAAAAGCAATGCTTTTACCACACCAAACTTAGAAGGTTTGCTCGTCCTCGAGCAAAAGAAGAAAGAATAGAGGAGAAGAAGAAAATGGAGGAGATGGAGAGGTGTGAGTGGTTAAAAGGTGATGGGAAAGAGTATTTGGGGAAGGGTATTATTGGAATGTGTGAAGAAGAGAGAGTGTGAACTGAGGTTGGTGGGGATCCTGTGGGGTCCACAGATCCTGAGGTGTCAAGGATTTCTCATCCCTGCACCAATTAGGCTTGCAAAACGCCCCTTGTTGCCAATCCTGGCATTAAACGCCAGGTTGCTGCCCATTTCTGGCGTTTAACGCCAGCTTCCTGCCCTTTTCTGGCGTTAAACGCTAGCTTTGTGCCCATTTCTGGCGTTAAACGCCCATTCTGCTGCCCTTACTGGCGTTTAAACGCCAGCAAGTTTCTCCTCCAGGGTGTGCTGTTTTCCAATCTATTTTTCATTCTATTTTTACTTTTTCAGTTATTTTTGTGACTTCACATGAACATCAACCTACAGAAGACATAAAATAACAATAGAAGCTAAATAGATAGAATTGGGTTGCCTCCCAACAAGCGTTTCTTTAATGTCAGTAGCTTGACAGTGGGCTCTCTCGGAGCCTCACAGATACTCAGAGCATGATGATGACCTCTCAACACCAAACTTAGAGTTTGGTTGTGGCCTCCCAACACCAAACTTAGAGTTTGAATGTGGGGGTTTTATTTGACTTTGTATTGAGAGAAGCCTTTCATGCTTCTTCCCTTTCCTATCTGCAAACCATGGTACTTCCTGAATGGCGAAGAGTTGCTCATCCGGAAAGGTTTCAGAGATCTCAGTAGGAGGGTGGGGCGCTCCTGCTACTGGTTCTATCCGAGACAGGTGATCAGCTACTTGATTCTCTATCCCTTTTCTGTCTCTTATTTCTATATCAAACTCTTGCAGAAGCAACACCCATCTTATGAGCCTGGGTTTTGAATCATGCTTTGTGAGTAGATATTTAAGAGCAGCATGGTCAGTGTACACAATCACTTTTGATCCTACTAGATAGGATCTAAACTTGTCAATGGCATAAACCACTGCAAGTAACTCTTTTTCTATGGTTGTGTAATTCTTCTGTGCATCATTTAAAATATGGCTAGCATAATAAATGACGTGCAGAAGCTTGTTATGCCTCTGTCCCAACACTGCACCTATAGTATGGTCACTGGTATCACACATTAGTTTGGATGGTAATGTCCAGTCTGGTGCAGAGATGACTGGTGCTGTGACCAGCTTAGTTTTTAGAGTCTCAAATGCCTGCAGACACTCCTTATCAAAGATAAATGGCGTGTCAGCAGCTAGCAGATTACTCAGAGGTTTGGCAATTTTTGAAAAATCCTTTATAAACCTTATGTAGAATCCTGCATGCCCCAGAAAGCTTCTGATTGCCTTAACATTGGCAGGTGGTGGTAATTTTTCAATTACCTCCACCTTAGCTTGATCCACCTCTATTCCTTTGTTCGAAATTTTGTGCCCAAGGACAATTCCTTCAGTCACCATAAAGTGACATTTTTCCCAGTTTAAGACCAGGTTAGTCTCTTGGCACCTTTTCAGGACAAGTGCTAAATGATCAAGAAAGGAGCTGAATGAGTCTCCAAATACTGAGAAGTCATCCATGAAGACTTCCAGGAACTTCTCTACCATATCAGAGAAGATAGAGAGCATGCACCTCGGAAAGGTTGCAGGTGCATTACACAGACCAAAGGGCATCCTTCTGTAGGCAAATACTCCAGAAGGACATGTGAATGCTGTTTTCTCTTGATCCTGAGGATCTACTACAATTTGGTTGTAACCTGAATAGCCATCAAAAAAGCAGTAGTATTCATGACCTGCTAGTCTCTCTAGCATCTGGTCTATGAATGGTAAAGGAAAATGATGCTTTCTGGTGGCTGTATTGAGCCTTCTATAGTCAATACACATACGCCACCCTGTAACTGTTCTTGTAGGAACCAGTTCATTCTTTTCATTATGAACCATTGTCATGCCTCCCTTTTTGGGGACAATGTGGACAGGGCTCACCCAGGGACTATCAGAAATAGGATAAATAATCCCAGCCTCTAGTAACTTAGTGATCTCTTTCTGCACCACCTCCTTCATGACTGAATTTAGCCGCCTCTGTGGTTAAACCACTGGCTTAGCATCATCCTCCAATAGGATCTTGTGCATGCATCTTGCTGGGCTAATGCCCTTAAGATCACTTATGGACCACCCAAGAGCTGTCTTGTGTGTCCTTAGCACTTGATTAGTGCTTCCTCTTCCTGTGGATTTAAAGCAGAGCTTATGATCACTGGAAAAGTGTCACCTTCTCCCAGAAATGCATATTTCAGGGATGGTGGTAGTGGCTTGAGCTCGGGTTTAGGAGGCTTATCCTCTTCCTGAGGAATTTTCAGAATTTCTTTTATTTCCTCTGGTTTCTCCAGGTCAGGCTGAACATCTTCAAAAATGTCCTCTAGCTCTGATTCGAGACTCTCAGTCATATTAACCTCTTCCACCAGAGAGTCTATAATATCAACGCTCATACAGTCATTTGGGGTGTCTAGATGCTACATAGCTTTGACAACATTCAACTTAAACTCATCCTCATTGACTCTCAGGGTTAATTTTCCTTTTTGGACGTCAATGAGGGTTCGTCCAGTTACTAGGAAAGGTCTTCCTAGAATGAGAGTTGCACTCTTATGCTCCTCCATTTCCAGTACTACAACCTTGACAATCATGTCCTCAATTACCCCTGATGGATATTTAATGGAGCCATCAGCAAGTTGGAGGCATATTCGGGTTGGTTTGACTTCTTTAGCCAAGCCAAGCTTTCTGATAGTGGATGCAGGTATTAGGTTGATACTTGCCCCAAGATCACATGGAGCTTTCTTGGTATAAGTACCCTCTAATGTGCATGGTATCATAAAGCTTCCAGGATCTTTAAGCTTCTCTGGTAAGCTCTTTAAAATGACTGCACTGCATTCTTCAGTGAGAAAAACTTTTTCAGTTTCTCTCCAATCCTTCTAATGACTTAAGATCTCTTTCATGAACTTAGCATAAGAGGGTATTTGCTCAAGTGCCTCTGTAAATGGAATCTTTATTTCAAAAGTCTTGAGATAGTCTGCAAAGCGGGCAAATTGTTTGTCTTGTTCCGCTTGGCAGAGTTTCTGAGGATAAGGCATCTTGGCTTTATACTCTTCAACCTTAGTTGCTGCAGGTTTATTTCCTACAGAAGTGGTTGGAGAAGCCTGCTTAAGGGGGTTGTTATCAGCACTTGCAAGTGTCTGACCCCTTTGTGGCGTTTGAACGCCAGGATTGGGTGCTTTTTGGGCGTTTAACGCCAGATTGCACCCCTTTTTCTGGCGTTTAAATGCCAGAATCATTCCTCTCTGGGCTCTTACTGTCCTCAGAGGGATTTTGGGTAGTTGGTTGGTCATCCTTTGTCAGTTGTTCCTTTCTTAGCTTTCTGTTGCCTTGAGTTGATACATTCAATGTCTTCCAACTCCTTAATTTAACAGCTTGGCATTCTTCTGTTATCTGTTTAGATAGTTGCTGTCTTGTCTGATTCAATTGTGCTTCCTTATTCTTGTTAGCATTTTTAGTGTCTTGGAGCATCTCTTTAAATTCTGCTAATTGTTTTGTCATAAGGAGTAATTGTTGATTAAGCTCAATAATCTGTTCTTGAGGATTAGGATCAGTAATTACTGCCCTGGCCTCTTCCTTTATGTAGGACTCACTGCTAGAGTACAAATGTTGATTTCTAGCAATAGTATCTATGAGTTCTTGAGCCTCTTCAATCGTCTTTCTCATGTGTATAGATCCACCAGCTGAGTGGTCTAAAGACATCTGAGCTTTTTCTGTAAGCCCATAGTAGAAGATGTCTAACTGTACCCACTCTGAAAACATTTCAGAGGGGCATTTCCTTAGCATACCTCTGTACCTCTCCCAGGCATTATAAAGGGATTCATTATCCTCTTGTTTAAAGCCTTGGATGTCCAGCCTCAGATGTGTCATCCTTTTTGGAGGGTAAAATTGATTCAGGAATTTGTCTGATAACTGTCTCCATGTTTTTATGCTTGCTGTGGGTTGGTTATTCAACCACCTCTTAGCTTGATCTTTTACAGCAAATGGGAATAGTAACAATCTGTACACATCCTGATCCACTTCTTTATCATGTACTGTGTCAGTAATTTGTAAGAACTGTGCCAGAAACTCAGTAGGTTCTTCCTGTTGGAGACCGGAATACTGGTAATTTTGCTGCACCATGATAATGAGTTGAGGATTTAGCTCAAAGCTGCTTGCTTTAATGGGAGGTATACGGATGCTACTCCCATATGCAGCTGTAATGGGGTTAGCATATGACCCCAGAGTCCTTTTGGACTGCTCAATTCCACTTAGGTCGATGATGGAGAAAGGGAGATGATGTCGATATTATTTTATTTTATTATTATTATTATTATTAATTTTTTTAATTAAAAGTAACCGAAAATAATAAAATAAAATGAATGAAAAATAAAATAAAAATTCGAAAACCAAAAGAGAATAAAATCAAAGCAAATTGAAAACTAAATTAATTAATTAATTAAAAAGATTTTGGAATTAGCAATTAAGAAGATCTGATTGAAAGTTATTTTGAAAAAGATTTGATTTTTAAAATGAGGAAAGAGAAAAACAACAAAATGATACCAAACTTAAAATTTTTAGAAAATCAAACACAAATTTTCAAAAATTTAAATGAAAACACAAAGAAGACACCAAACTTAAAATATGAAACTAGACTCAAATAAAAGACTCTAAACCAACAAAAATAAAATATTCCTAATCTAAGTTACAAGATAGACCGTCAGTTGTCCAAACTCGAACAATCCTCGGCAACGGCGCCAAAAAACTTGGTGCACGAAATCACAATCACACATTTGCAATTCCGCACAACTAACCAGCAAGTGCACTGGGTCGTCCAAGTAATACCTTACGTGAGTAAGGGTCGATCCCACGGAGATTGTCGGCTTGAAGCAAGCTATGGTTATCTTGTAACTCTTAGTCAGAATATCAATAATTCTCAGATTTAATTGTAAAAAGTAAAAGAACATGAAATAAATACTTGTTTTGTAGTAATGGAGAACAGGTTGAGGTTTTGGAGATGCTATATCTTCTGAATCTCTACTTTCCTACTGTCTTCTTCTTCATGCCCGCAATGCTCCTTCCATGGCAAGCTGTATGTTAGGTTTCACCGTTGTCAATGGCTACCTCCCATCCTCTCAGTGAAAATATTCAACGCGCTCTGTCACAGCACGGCTATTCATCTGTCGGTTCTCGATCATGTCAGAATAGAATCCAGTGATTCTTTTACGTCTGTCTCCAACGCCCCACAATCGCGAGTTTGAAGCTCGTCACAGTCATTCAATCCCTGAATCCTACTCAGAATACCACATACAAGGTTTAGACCTTCCGGATTCTCAAGAAAGGCCGCCAAATGATTCTAGCTTATACCACGAAGATTCTGATTAAGGAATCCAAGAGATATCCACTCAATCTAAGGTAGAACGGAGGTGGTTGTCAGGCACACATTCATAGGTGAGAATGATGATGAGTGTCACGGATCATCACATTCATCAAGTTTATGAACAAGTGATATCTTAGAATAGAAGCAAGCGTGATTGAATGAAAAACAGTAGTAATTTCATTAATCCATCAAGACACAGCAGAGCTCCTCACCCCCAACCATGGGGTTTAGAGACTCATGCCGTAGAAGATACAATATGAAACGTGTATTGTGTCATGAGGTACAGATACAATAGCAAAAAGTCCTATTTATGGTGAACTAGTGACCTAGGATTTACAAGAATGAGTAAATGACGTAAAAATCCACTTCCGGGGTCCACTTGGTGTGTGCTTGGGCTGAGCATTGAAGCTTTCATGTGTAGAGACTTTTCCTGGAGTTAAACACCAGCTTTTGTGCCAGTTTGGGCGTTTAACTCCAACTTTTGTGCCAGTTCCGGCGTTAAACGCCGGGAATTCTGAAGCTGATTTGGAACGCCGATTTGGGCCATCAATTCTTGAGCAAAGTATAAACTATTATATATTGCTGGAAAGCCCAGGATGTCTACTTTCTAACGCAATTGAGACCGCTCCAATTGGGCTTCTGTAGCTCCAGAAAAATTCACTTCGAGTGCAGGGAGGTCAGAATCCAACAGCATCTGCAGTCCTTTTTCAGCCTCTGAATCAGATTTTTGCTCAGGTTCCTCAATTTCAACCAGAAAATACCTGAAATCATAGAAAAACACACAAACTCATAGTAAAGTCCAGAAAAGTGAATTTTAAATAAAAACTAATAAAAATATAATAAAAACTAACTAAAATATACTAAAAACATACTAAAAACAATGCCAAAAAGCGTATAAATTATCCGCTCATCAGTTTTGAACATAAAGATTTTCCAAATCATGTTTTTAAACTCTCAAAGGCTCTTTATGGCCTTAGGCAAGCTCCAAGAGTTTGGTATGAAAGGCTTAGTGCCTTCCTATTAGAAAATCAATTTCAAAGGGGTACCACGGACACAGCTTTATTTATTAAAGCATCTAATGATGATATTCTTCTAGTTCAAGTTTATGTGGATGACATTGTGTTTAGTTCGGCCAATGAGTCATTGTGTGAAGAGTTTGGAAAACTCATGACTAGTGAGTTTGAGATGAGTTTAATGGGAGAGCTTACTTTCTTTCTTGGCCTCCAAATTAAACAAACTCCTAGTGGTACTTTTATTCACCAAGGAAAGTATGCAAAAGAACTTATCAAAAAGTTTGGCCTAGAAAATTCTAAACCAATGGGAACACCAATGCATCCAAACAATAAACTTGAAAAAGATGATGATGGCAAAGATGTGGATGAAACACGGTATAGAGGAATGATTGGTTCATTAATGTATCTTACATCCTCTAGACCGGATATTGTTCAAAGTGTGGGTGTATGTTCAAGATTTCAATCTCACCCAAAAGAATCACATCTTTCGGCTGTTAAACGCATCATTAGATATATTAAGGGAACATGTGACTATGGTTTATGGTATCCAAAATCTGATTATTTTTGTGCAGTAGGGTTTTGTGATGCAGATTATGCGGGAGATAGAGTGGTAGAAGGAGCACCTCCGGCATGTGTTGCTTCCTTTGAAGCTCACTCAACATGTGGTCAAGCAAGAAACAAGCCACAGTGGCTCTATCCACAGCTAAAGCTGAATATATATCCGCATATGCTTGTTGTTCACAATTAATTTGGTTAAAAACTCAATTGGAAGATTACAAATTAAAGATCAATAGTATACCCTTATTTTGTGATAACATGAGTGCAATAAATATTTCAAAAAATTCTGTTTTGCACTCAAGAACAAAGCACATTGAAATCAAATATCATTTTATTAGAGAACATGTGCAAAAGGGTACTATTGATATTCAATTTGTAAAATCTGAAGACCAAATTGCTGATATTTTTACAAAACCCCTCTGTGAAGACAAATTCTGTACCTTGAGAAAAAGTTTGGGAATGTTTGATTTAAGTTTTATTGATAATTTGTGAATATTTGACTCTGTTCAGTTTTGGCTCGTAGGTTTGAACGAGATAAAAATGCAGGCATAATGGAAGAGCTATGATTAAGGGGGAGACTGCGCAGAAATAAATTCCTATGGGCCCCACTAAATCTTTTTGACCCCATTCTGACCGTTTTGTTAGTTCCTCACCTTTTGAAAATCAAATCTCAAAGTTGTCTTATCAAATCTAGTTGAAAGAGGCGTAATGTCAAATCAAATCTTTCCTTTTCAACTAATCCCTTGATTCAAGAAAACCACCTTTTTCAAACTCTTGGAAACCACCCTGGTCATCAACCACCCACCTTGTGCATTAACTCTCTCATATTCTCCTTCACTTAACATTTATTCCATCCATCCTCTCTCACTCAATTCGGTTCCACTCACTCTTTCATCTCCTACCCTTTCACTCTCATTATCATGAACAAGAAGGGCACTCCCGAAAAAAGCACTCAGAGGTTTAAAGGGATTGTCTTGAATGACACCAAGGAGCTAGCAAATTTAGAGTCATGGGATTTCAAGAAAAAGTTTCATACGTCACACTCTCACTATGATCCATCTAGGTTCGACTCATGTGTTTCCCATGAATTCCACAATGAAGTTCTGAAAGAATGCAATCTCTGTGCTACTTATCTAGTTAGCCTAGACTCACTCTCCAACAAAGGGATCAATGTCTCCTCTTTGTTTGATAATCTTCAATGGACTCCTCTGCTTCACATCCGGAAGCCAGTTTACCCAGGTTTAGTCCGTGAGTTCTACGCCAACATGAGACTTATTGATGGCACAATCCATTCATATGTAAAAAAGAGTCATATCATTCTTGATACTGGAACCATTGGGATGGCTCTAGGTTACAAAGAAGAAGGACCAAGAGCATACATGTCTAAGAAATGGGATTTACAGGTTGGGATCATCTACCAGATGGCTTTAAATCACACCTGCGAAAATCTCTCCAAAATGGATGGTACGGCACCAACTCTCTAAGAACTTGGTCCAAATAAGACAATTCTTCTTTACAAGATCATATCCCATGTTCTCATGCCACAAAGTGGTCCACAATATCGGGTAACAGTGTCTGACTTTCTTGTCCTTTTTGCTCTCGTTACTTCATCTCAAATATCATTTGCATACCTTATGATAAGGCACATGTGGAAATCTGTCAAAAGTTCAAAAAAGGCCTAATCTTCCATATGGACTGTTTCTCACCTGCATCTTTGAATATTTTAAAGTTGATCTAACAAATGAAGATGTTGAGAATAAGGTTTCATTCATAAAGGGAGAAGGAGCTGGTGACAAGAATGCTGATTTTGAATCAGGAGTACAATCTATCTGATGTCTTATGTGAATTTTGGTGTTATTTGGTTCCTGTTTGAACTTTTGATTGATTGTATGGATACTTTTGTCTTGTGATACTCTGTTAAACACTCAGTTATTTTGGATATTGGTTATATTTTGCATATTTTGCTTGCTATATTCAATCTATTTGCAGGTGCCCCTTTGATGACAAAAGGGGGAGAATGCTGAAAATTGAAATTGGAAAACAAGGGATGAAATTCTCTCTTGAGAATTCATGATTTGTCCTGTTAAAAAAAAGGATTGATGTCTGATGGATGTATCTGTTTTAATTGTGATCATGTTTTGATTATAATTGATGCATCTGCCTTGAATATTGCTTAGAATATATTGCTGCCATCATTTGATCTTTATCTTGATAAACATGTTGGTTTGAAAACTTATTTTTGGCAGTTCCTTTAAATTGTGATATCTAACAGCTGCCATGTTTTGATCATGTGTGATTCAAAAATATTTTCCTTACTTGAATAATATGGCTCTGATATCTTGACTGGAAAATATTTGAAATTTTTTGAACAACATTGTTTTGTGCTCAGTTGATGTGTGTAAAGTTTGAGCAGATAATCAAATTATTGATAACAAATGAGTTTTGTATATCACCAAACTCTGCTCATAAATCAAGCATTCAACATTTCAAAAATTATATGTTGAATAACATTGATACTTGAAGCTTGATTAAATTGTTACAGGTTAGTGCTTCCCTTAATAAAAATGACATATATTGAGGGGGAGCCATGTGACAATTTGAAAGGGGGAGAAATTCAAATTTAAAGGGAGTATTCTTTACTCAATCTTTAAATTTCTTTCCATTTTAATTTTAATAATGTTTGTCATCAAGGAGGAGATTGATGAGTTTGGAAAACTCTAAATTAATATTTGTGATGACTAAACATTATTAAAAATAATTAATTACAAAATTATTAATCTGATTTTCATTTAACATATATTGATTAAATAATTTTGTTGCAGGTTTTAATATTGGGCCGAAAAACAAATTTCTGGTGCAAGCCCAATTACATTCAGCCTTTGGTTTTGATAATATATGATGAATATGGCTGAATTAATTCTTTATGTTACATGGGCCAGATTGAGTTATTATTGCTACAAGCCCAAAATGAATGCTTTCCTATTTGCTCAATGCATGATCCGAAAAATATTCATCAGGAAAGCAAATGTTACTGTTGGGCCACCTTTACTCATTATTGATATAAGCCCAAATTGTTTCTCATGCATGATCCAAATCCAATGGAAAAAGAAAGCAAAAATGCTTCCAACAGATTTCTTCTTTCTTCAAGAATGGAATTCAAAATTTATCAAGAAGAGTTAATATATGCATTGGAAACATAAGAGAGAGTTGGTCATTGATTTGATGGGCATCATTAAGCTACACGTTGCTCAGTAAAAAGGAAAGTGGACATTTATTTTGCTTTATCAAAATCCATTAGTTAATGTTCAAAGTTCTCTTTCTTCTCTCTTAACTTTCTTCATCTCTTTTGGTTATTACACAGTAGCCATGGAAGCTAAGCATAGCCACCGAAGAGAAAAAGAAGCACGCTACAAGACCATCAAAATGATGGCACAAAAAAGAAAAAGAAAAGTATGCTGTGGCTAGGATTCTCATTCACTTGTGGTAAGATATTGTGATGAGATCTTGGCTTCTTCATACCAAAAATGGTAGAAGGAGATTCGACCAGCAAGGTGAGATTCTTGGAGGGATGGCTTGTCTCTGATTTTGCTCAACCACCACAGGAAGTAGCTAGAGTGGCGAAGTGATGGAGGAGGCAGAGATTGGAGCAGATGAAGCCATCATCATCATGAAGCATCAAGGGCCAGAAATCCATCTTGGAGAGCAAGCCAAGGATGGAGCGCTCGGATTGATGAAGAGTGATTATCAAGGAAGAACTAGAGGTATTTGCATGGGTTACCTCTTCTCTCTCCTTGGCCGAACCGGTTTTGTCTTTGGAGAAGAAGAAGTTGGCTTGGTTTTTTGGCTTCAAGTGTGGAGGCTTCCCTCTTCTATAAAAAGAGAGAAGAGCCACGGGTTGAAGCAAGGAGAAAGTTTGAGAGTGCAAGGCACAGAAGTCTCATAGCTACCTGAGCTAACAGTTTTCTCTTCTCCTTCAATGTATTCTGTTTAGTATTTTTCTGTTTAATTTTGTCATGTCTTGAGTCTCATGGAAAAAGGCAAACAGTGAGGTTTGTATGAAAAAGCCATAGAACGGAAAAAGGCAGAGAGTGCAAAATTAAAAGAAAAAGCCATATATGTCTTAGAGTTTCTTTGTTCATCTATGTTGTGTTTCATGATTCTGTGGGAATCCCCTTGTAAGTTGGGTTAGCATTTTACAATTTGTAATCTGGTTGATTATAGTGAAATTCCATCATTGTTGTGATGGAGACTGGATGTAAGCTGTACTGCACTTAGCAGCTGAACCAGGATATATCTGGGTGTAATCTTCCTTCTCTCCTACTCCATTTCTGTTTCTACTGCACAGGAGCAAAATCCAAAAATGTCTTGTGCCAAGTGACGAGACAAAATGAAAAAGTCTCACGGCTAGGGACGAGCTAAAAACAGAAAAGTCTCCTCTAAGTCCAGCAAGTGTTAGCAAGCAAAAAAGGGGGCTAAGATTCAACCCCCCTTCTCTTAGCCACTGAAACCATCAAGACTGAATTGGCATAGATGGTGGTCTAATCCTGCTTACGTGTTTGAAATTGATAACGATTATTGATTGGTAAGGACGGTGGTTTTATTCTGCTTGCATATTGATTTGGCACCCACACTGGGTAAGGACGGAGGTTCCATCCCACTTGTTCTGTGGTTGCGGTGTGATGTGAGGATGGCAGTTTTATTCCACCCCCATTTTCTCTCAGATGAAAGGTGAGACGGCACTCTCCATTGTTTGGCATGGTTTATACCTCCAAGTGAAGGTGAGACAACACTCTTCGCTGAGATAATGGTACCATGAGCTCATGGCTAATAAGACATGCATGCATCATGTGCATCTATTTGAAATTATTTTAGTGTGCATATTGTATGTGGTATTCCTATTTGAATATCCTATTAATTGCTAATTGTATTACTTGCTATACTCACTTTCTAATTGTGTTTGAATTGCATTGATTACTAATTGTGTTTGTCTCTACTAAATTGGATACTGAATACTAAACCCAAACTAATTTACCGCTATTTGAGATGTCTCCATGTGTGGTGTGATAAGATAAGGACCACTAGGGGCCCGGTTTGTCCTTCTAGCATCACTATAAAAGCTGGATTTCCTCGTGGGAGAAGTTGAATTGGAATCATAGGTTTTGGAAGATATGGCACTCAAATTCTTTGCCTTCGCCCCTTGAATCTAGATATTCCGGCTACAGAGCAAGGTAGATGCCTCCGCTTAAGAAAGACTTGGAGTTCGAAGTGTGATATTGGAAATCAAAGATGCTGAGAGGTGTTGAAAAGAGCTAAGATTTAGTATATAAATTCTGTTTGGATTAGAAAGAACCCTAGGGTTAAACTTTGTGAGTTTGGAGACTAAGATTGTCTAGCAGGTTTATGTAGTTTTACATAGTCTCTCTTTGGAACTATTACCCTACTGAAAATCTTCGGGTTCTCACCCGTTGTGGAAATTTCTATTTTACTAATATAGGACGTGATGCACCTCGGTAAGTGTGCAGGATTCCTTTGGCAAAGCGAAGAAGACATCTTTTGGAGTTTATTTTGCTTTATGTAGTATCTTTTTCCCGCTTTTAGATATTGTTTTGTAGATTTCTCTTAGAGGTTTTATGTTGGAGAAATAGGATGTATTTTTTATACTTTTATTTTGTAATATTTTAGCCGGCCTTTTCTTTACAGATCGAGACTAGTTCTTATATATCTATTCCGAATCTTATATATGCGTCTTTTGTTTTTGTATTCGATGCTTCTTATCTTTAACACTTCGTGTGTGATAATGGTCATTGTTTTGTTTATCCTTTTTTCACAGGTTCCTAGTTATATTATTATCTTTCGAATACTATGTATGTATATTTTGCTTTTTGGTGTCGTAATGCCTCACCACATCTGATTTACGACTATAGCGTAAGGCTTTGTGTGGTAGGGTGTTACATTTTACATACTTCTCCTTTTATTATCAAGGAGGTGAAGTATTCCCTGCACAAAATCTGTTAGGCACAAAAAAAAGATTGCAATTCAAAGTTAAACAAATTACAAGTTACTATTATAGTCATCCAGTTAAAGTAAAGAGTATCAAATGAGCATAACATAATCATCAAAATATTTTTAATCATCGATAACAAAGACAAAAAGCTAAACATCAGATCCCTCATCCTCGGTTTCCAAGATTTCTTCTTCTTCTTGATCAGATAACATTGGTTCATTTTCCAAAGAATCAATATACTTCAGAAGTACTTCAACTCGGCTTTGAAATTTTTTCAAGGAATTTTCATTTTGAATGGCCAATTTCCTAGCTTGCTTGCTCGAATTGATCAAATGCTTGGTCATATTCACAAATTCTTGTAAAACATCTTTCATAATGCAATTGACCAAGTACTTATTGGAGGAGGATGTACCGACAGCCGAAGGTGGATGGATACTTTCATCCCCTTCTTCTTTCATGATTGTGTCTCTCGCAGCTTTAGTCCATTTTTCTTTAGTTTGTTTTACTGCACCACCGCCTTTAAGATAAGAAGTTCTATTCTCTTCGGTCTTATTAGTTAGATCAACACCAAAAGATTCAAAAAAAATAGGTTAAAAAATGCCATATGATAAGAAAATATTTTTATCACTGTGAATATTGTCATACATATGACGCATCATCAAGTATGCAAAAGAAAATTATGCTTTGTTGAGAATGGCAAAAATAACTAAGGTGTCGCAGAGAGTAATCCTTTGATAGGAATCACTTTGAGGCAAGAGAATGTGGGTGATGATTCGATGCATTTGGGCTCTAACAAGACCTAAAGACTGATGGTTAGGAGTGACACCATCCATGAGGAAAATATTCATACATATATTGGCCAAAACATCTTTATGTAAAATGTCCAGATCATTATCCCACTTATCAGAGGTGTAAGCAGTTACACCTATGCCGTAATAATCTAGGACTTCACTAATGGAGTCTTTGTTCAAATAAATTTCACGGTCCTTAACATATGAATGAACAGATTCTTCATGATAGTACATGTTTGCATAAAACTCTCAAACCAACTCAGGGTAACTGGTTTTCGAATATTGAAAAGATTTTTTCAGTCTAAATAAACGATATTTTCAACAAAGTTTAAACCCTTCTTTAGCCAAATCTTTTAAATCAGCCAAATAAGTTGAACATAAGGGACGATTAGAAACCATAGCCCTATGAAATTCGAAGTTCATGCTAGAAGAGAAACGAAATGCATTAAAATGAAAATGTGAAAAATTATCAAAATGAGATTTAAACTCAACAGGATCAGAGTTGTATGGTTCTTTTACAGATTGAAGAAAGGGTAGATGGTTACCTTTGGTTATTCGATTTGAGGGAGCTTTGGGAGTGGAACGTTCTTGTGGACAAGATTAGAAGTGAGGAGATGGAGACATGGGTGGTTCTTCCTCGATCATAGGCTTTTTTCCTTGGCCACATTTGCCCAAGAGGTACCAGCTTCTAGAGATGCCATTGAAGGGTGGCGAGAAGTGGTTTTTGTTTGAGCCATATTCTCGGGAATGTGAGATGAATGTGAAGAAGAGTGTGAGTGAATGTGTATATGGGTGTGTGCTTGACCTTTTGGAGGAGGGTTTTGAGGAGAATGGTTTGCCAAGGAAATTCTATGAGTAGGCACCTTCTTTCTCATTATAATGAACCCTAAAGAATGAAGTTTTTGAAAATGATAGAAGTTAAATGAGGAAGATGAGCAGTTTTCAGTAACTACAATAAATGCTTATTCACAAAATGACCTTTTAAAATATTTGAAAAAGTATTTAAAAATATTTTAATAAACATTTGGAAGTAAACAAGTGAAAAACAACTCAAAAAATATATTTGAGAATCTGAACTTGATTTAACTTGTTAGAAAACATAAAAGCAAATATTTAGGATTTATGATAAAAAAAAATAAGATGAGACTCATTTCATAGAATAGATCATTCTTCTGGGTCCAATGATAATTTTTAAGAAAATATAAGGAGCCACAAAAAAATTCAACTTTGACCCTTATTAATAAAAAAGATAACATTCAACATTGATCAAGAAAACCTAGAAGGATTCATCATTTGACCAGTTTTGTCTCATGTCGACCTGAAAGATAAAAGTATGCAGAGAACATCATCAAATTATTCAAAGATTCAGCACAAAAAATGTTTAAAGTTGTTCTCAACTTGCAAAATATATCTTCAGATAGTGGTTTAATAAATATATCAGCAAGTTGGTAATCATATCTTACAAATTGAATATCAAGGTTTCCCTTTTGAACGTGTTCTCTAATAGAGTGAAATTTTACTTCAATGTGTTTGGTTTTAGAATACAGAATAGAATTTTTGGAAATATTTATTGCACACATTAAGAAAATACTATTGACTTACAATTTGTAATATGTAAGTTAGGTTTTCAGCCACAACAATTGTGAACAACATGAAAATGCAGCTATGTATTCAGCCTCGGCTGTGAACAAGGCTACAATGGCTTATTTTTTGCTAGACCACACATTTAGTGACTACTGGTGCACGAAATTGCAATCACACTTTTGCAACTCCGCACAACTAACCAGCAAGTGTACTGGGTCGTCCAAGTAATACCTTGCGTGAGCAAGGGTCGATCCCACAGAGATTGTCGGCTTGAAGCAAGCTATGGTTATCTTGTAAATCTTAGTCAGGATATCAGAAATTATCAGGATTGATTGTGAAAAGTAAAAGAACATGAAATGGTTACTTGTTTTGCAGTAATAGAGAATAGGTTGAGGTTTTGGAGATGCTCCATCTTCTGAATCTCTGCTTTCCTACTGTCTTCTTCTTCAAACACGCAGGTCTCCTTCCATGGCAAGCTGTATGCAGGGTTTCACCGTTGTCAATGGCTACCTCCCATCCTCTCAGTGAAAGCGATTGCATATGCTCTGTCACAGCATAGCGGAATTCATCTGTCGGTTCTCAATCAGGCCGGAATAGAATCCAATGATTCTTTTGCGTCTGTCACTAACGCCCCGCCTTCAGGAGTTTGAAGCACGTCACAGTCATTCAGTCATTGAATCCTACTCAGAATACCACAGACAAGGTTTAGACCTTCCGGATTCTCTTGAATGCTGCCATCAGTCCTAGCTTATACCACGAAGATTCCGGTTAAAGAATCCAAGAGATAACTACTTAATCTAAGGTAGAACGGAGGTGGTTGTCAGGCACACGTTCATAGTTGAGAATGATGATGATTGTCACGGATCATCACATTCATCCGGATTAAGAACAAGTATTATCTTAGAATGGAAGCAAGCATGATTGAATGAGAAACAGTAGTAATTGCATTAATTCATCGAGACACAGCAGAGCTCCTCACCCCCAACCATGGGGTTTAGAGACTCATGCCGTGGAAAGTACACAAAGAAAAAGTGTAAAGTGTCATGAGGTGCTGATACAATGTCAAAAGATCCTATTAATAGTAAACTAGTAGCCTAGGGTGTACAGAAATGAGTAAATGACGTAAAAATCCACTTCTGGGTCCACTTGGTGTGTGCTTGGGCTGAGCATTGAAGCTTTTGTGTGTAGAGACGTTTTCTGGAGTTAAACGCCAGTTCTCATGCCAGTTTGGGCGTTTAACTCCAAGTTTTATGCCAGTTCCGGCGTTTAACGCTGGAATTTCTGAGGCTGATTTGCCATGCCGGTTTGGGCCATCAAATCTTAGGCAAAGTATGGACTATCATATATTGCTGGAAAGCCCAGGATGTCTACTTTCCAACGCCGTTGAGAGCGCGCCAATTGGGCTTCTGTAGCTCCAGAAAATCCACTTTGAGTGCAGGGAGGTCAGAATCCAACAGCATCTGCAGTCCTTTTTGGTCTCGGAATCAGATTTTTGCTCAGGACCCTCAATTTCAGCCAGAAAATACCTGAAATCACAGAAAAACACACAAACTCATAGTAAAGTCCAGAAAAGTGAATTTTAGCTAAAAACTAATAAAAATATACTAAAAGCTAACTAGATTATACTAAAAACATACTAAAAACAATGCCAAAAAGCATACAAATTATCCGCTCATCACAACACCAAACTTAAATTGTTGCTTGTCCCCAAGCAACTGAAAATCAAAATAGGATAAAAAGAATAGAATATACTATAGACTCCAAAATATCAAGGAAACATAGCTCCAATTAGATGAGCGGGACTAGTAGCTTTTTGCCTCCGAACAGTTTTGGCATCTCACTCTATCCTTTGAGGTTCAGAATGATTGGCATCTATAAGAACTCAGAACTCAGATAGTGTTATTGATTCTCTTAGTTAAGCATAATGATTCTTGAACATAGCTAGTGTATGAGTCTTGGCTGTGGCCCAAAGCACTCTGTCTTCCAGTATTACCACCGGATACATACATGCCACAGACACATAATTGGGTGAACCTTTTCAGATTGTGACTCAGCTTTGCTAAAGTCCCCAATTAGAGGTGTCCAGGATTCTTAAGCACACTCTTGTTGCCTTGGCTCACAACTTGATTTCTTTCTTTTTCTTTTTCTTTTCTCTCTCTTTTTTTTTTCGAACTTTTTTTTTGTATCCACTGCTTTTTCTTGCTTCAAGAATCAATCTAATGATTTTTAGATCCTCAATAACAGTTCTCTTTCTCCTCATTCTTTCAAGAGCCAACAATTTTTTTTAACATTCTCAAAACAACAAATTCAAGAGACATATGCACTGTTCAAGCATTCATTCAGAAAGCAAAAAGTATTGTCACCACATCAAACTAATTCAACTAGTTTCAATGATAAATTTCGAAATCCTGTACTTCTTGTTCTTTTGTGATTAAAGCATTTTTTCATTTAAGAGAGGTGATGGATTCATAGGACATTCATATCTTTAAGGCATAAAATTTCAATTTTATTAATTATGAACTAAGAACAAGACTCAAAGATAGATATAAGATGAGACTAAAGAAATTAAAAATAGAAAACAAAACAAAAGAAAAAAAACGCAAAAACATAGGCTCATAATGATAGAGGTTTTCACATAGTTAGGACTCAACAACCTTGATTTTGAGAAGTGGATGCTCCCTCAGCTTGAGAGGAGAGCTTTTGGCGTTTCAACTCTTGGAGTTCACGCCCCTGCTTCTCTTGTTCCTTCAATAATTTGCAGAGCATGCAGTTCTGATTCTGCTGTTCTTCCTTCAGTTGCTCCATAGTCTCTTGTAACTTGGAGATAGATGCTTCTAGGCTGGTCCAGTAGTCAATTCTTGGGAATTCAGGGAGGAATTCCTGCGCCCTCCTCTTGATGGAGTTGTCTTGCACTTGTCCTTCCATTGACTTCTTGGTGATTGGGTGTTCAATGGGTATGAACTCATCTACTCCCATCTTCACCCCAGCCTCTTTACAGAGCAAGGAGATCAGGCTTGGATAAGCCAATTTGGCTTCAGTGGAATTCTTATTTGCAATTGTGTAGATCTCACAAGCAATCACATGATGGACCTCCACTTCCTTTCCAAGCATAATGCAATGAATCATCACTGCTCTCTTGATGGTGACCTCAGAACGGTTGCTAGTGGGCAATATGGAACGCCCAATAAAGTCTAGCCAACCTCTTGCAATTGGTTTGAGGTCTCCCCTCTTGAGTTGGTTTGGGACACCCTTTGAGTTGGTTATCCAGTTAGTCCCAGGGAGGCATATGTCCTCTAGAACTTGATCCAACCCTTTATCTACTCTCACCATCCTCCTATTGAAGAAATCAGGATCATCTTGCAGTTGAGGTAGTTTGAAGATTTCTCTTATTTTGTCCAGATGGAAGTACATAACTTTCCCTCTGACCATGGTTCTATAGGTATGGTAAGCAGTTCCAGTCATTCTTTGCTTATCTGTTAGCCACAGATTAGAGTAGAATTCCTAAACCATGTTCCTTCCAACCTTTATTTCAGGATTGGTTAGAACTTCCCATCCTCTGTTTCGAATTTGCTCTTGGATCCCCGGATATTCATCTTCTTTCAGATCAAATTTAACTTCCGGGATCACTGACCTCAGACCCATTATTTTGTGACAATGGTCTTCATGTTCTTTGGTTAAGAACTTCTCTTGATTCCAAAGATTCTTTGGATTAGTCTCTTTCTTTCCTCTTAAATTGGTTTGTTTTCCCTTAGGAGCCATGATCTTGATGAAGCTTGGCTTAGTGATCACGGAAAAGCACACCAAACTTAGAGGTTTGCTTGTCCTCAAGCAAAAGAAAAGAAAGAAGAGAGAGAGAGGAAGAGGAAATTCGAATGGTGTGGTGGGAAGAGGGAGCCAAACGTGTATTTATAAGGTGGGGAGGGGAGTTTTCGAAAAATTGAAAAGAGATTTGAGAAGATATGGGAAGAAATTGAGAAAAGGGTGATTTTTTTGAACAAAATTTGGGAATGATTTGAGAGATTTGAAGAGTGATTTTGGATATTTGAAAATTTGAAAGTGAATGATGAGAGATTGAAATGTATTTTTGTAGAAAAATATGGGTAAGAAAAGGAAAGGTTGAAAAAATCTGATTTGAAAACAAAATTGTGGTCCCCCCACCTTTCTGGCGTTAAACGCCCAGAATGGCACTCATTCTGGCGTTTAACGCCCAATTGGCACCCCTTTTGGGCGTTTAACGCCCAGCCAGGTGCCCTGCCTGGCGTTAAACGCCAGAAATCCTTTAGCACTGGGCGTTTTTCTGAACGCCCAGAATGCTGCACACCTGGCGTTAAACGCCCAGAATGGTGCCCATTCTGGCGTTTAACGCCCAAAATGGTGCCCATTCTGGCGTTTAACGCCCAAAATGGCACCATTCCTGGCGTTAAACGCCCAGAATGGTACCCATTTTGGCGTTTAACGCCCAAAATGCACCTTACTGGCATTTTTTTCGCCAGTAAGCTCATTTTCTCTGCTTTTTGAGCTGAATCCTTCTGTAACTCTGTGAATTCCTTCATTTTTGATGTTTGCCTCTGTAAGAACTAATCATATAACCTCCTAATGACTGGGTTGCCTCCCAGCAAGCGCTTCTTTACTGTCTTTAGCTGGACTTTCACTGAGAATCACTCAAGCCTCAGTTTTGAGCACTCCTGCTCAAAGTTTCCTTCAAGATAATGCTTGACTCTCTGTCCATTAACAATGAACTTCTTGTCAGAATCAATATCCTGAAGCTCAACATATCCATATGGTGACACTCCTGTAATCACATACGAACCCCTCCAACGGGATTTAAGTTTTCCTGGAAACAGCCTGAGCCTAGAGTTGAAGAGCAGAACTTTTTGTCCTGGCTCAAAGACTCTGGTTGACAACTTCTTGTCATGCCATTTCTTTGCCTTTTCCTTATAGATTTTTGCATTTTCAAAGGCATTGAGTCTGAACTCCTCTAGCTCATTTAGCTGGAGCAATCTTTTTTCACCAGCTAACTGTGCATCCATGTTTAGGAATCTGGTTGCCCAGTAGGCTTTATGTTCCAGTTCCACAGGCAAATGACAGGCCTTCCCATATACCAGTTGGTATGGGGAGGTTCCTATAGGAGTCTTGAATGCTGTTCTGTATGCCCACAGAGCATCATCCAAGCTCTTTGCCCAATCCTTTCTTTGGGCTATCACAGTCCATTCCAGGATTCTTTTTAGCTCTCTATTAGAGACCTCAGCTTGCCCATTTGTCTGTGGATGATACGGAGTTGCCACTTTGTGGCTAATTCCATATCTAACCATAGCAAGGTGTAGCTGTTTATTGCAGAAATGAGTGCCTCCGTCACTGATTAGCACTCTGGGAACGCCAAATCTGCTGAAAATGTTTTTCTGGAGGAATTTCAGTACGGTCTTGGTATCATTAGTGGGTGTAGCAATTGCTTCTACCCACTTAGATACATAGTCCACTGCCACCAGAATGTAAGTGTTTGAGTATGATGGTGGGAATGGCCCCATGAAGTCAATTCCCCATACATCAAACAATTCTATCTCTAATATCCCTTGTTGAGGCATGGCATATCCATGAGGCAGGTTACCAGCTCTTTGGCAACTGTCACAGTTACGCACAAACTCTCGGGAATCTTTATAGAGAGTAGGCCAGTAGAAGCCACATTGGAGGACTTTAGTGGCTGTTCGCTCACTTCCAAAATGTCCTCCATACTGTGATCCATGGAAGTGCCATAGGATCCTTTGTGCCTCTTCTCTGGGTACACACCTGCGGATCACTCCATCAGCACATCTCTTAAAGAGATATGGTTCATCCCAGAGGTAGTACTTGGCATCTGAAATTAATTTCTTTCTCTGCACGTAGCTGTACTCTTTGGGAATGAACCTCACAGCTTTAAAATTTGCAATATCTGCAAACCATGGAGCTTCCTGAATGGCAAAGAGTTGCTCATCTGGGAAAGTCTCAGAAATCTCAGTAGAAGGGAGGGACGCCCCAACTACTGGTTCTATTCGGGACAGATGATCTGCTACTTGGTTCTCTGTCCCTTTTCTGTCTCTTATTTCTATATCAAACTCTTGCAGAAGCAACACCCATCTTATAAGCCTGGGTTTTGAATCCTGCTTTGTGAGTAAGTATTTAAGAGCAGCATGGTCAGTATACACAACCACTTTGGATCCCACTAGATAGGATCTAAACTTGTCAATGGCATAAACCACTGCAAGTAACTCTTTTTCTGTGGTTGTGTAGTTCTTCTGTGCGTCATTTAGAACACGGATGGCATAGTAAATGACGTGCAGAAGCTTGTTATGCCTCTGTCCCAACACTGCACCAATGGCATGGTCACTGGCATCACACATTAGTTCAAATGGCAATGTCCAATCTGGTGCAGAGATGACTGGTGCTGTGACCAGCTTAGCCTTCAGGGTCTCAAATGCCTGCAGACACTGTGTGTCAAACACAAATGGTGTGTCAGCAGCTAACAGGTTACTCAGAGGTTTTGCAATTTTCGAAAAATCCTTTATAAACCTTCTGTAGAATCCTGCATGCCCCAGAAAGCTTCTGATTGCCTTAACATTGGCAGGTGGTGGTAATTTTTCAATTACCTCTACCTTTGCCTTATCCACCTCTATTCCCTTGCTTGAAATTTTGTGCCCAAGGACAATTCCCTCAGTCACCATAAAGTGACATTTCTCCTAGTTTAAAACCAGGTTAGTCTCTTGGCACCTTTTCAAGACAAGTGCTAGGTGATTAAGACAGGAGCTAAATGAGTCTCCATATACTGAAAAGTCATCCATGAAGACTTCCAGAAATTTCTCTACCATGTCTGAGAAGATAGAGAGCATGCACCTCTGAAAGGTTGCAGGTGCATTGCACAGACCAAAAGACATTCTCCTGTAGGCAAACACGCCAGAAGGGCAAGTGAATGCTGTTTTCTCTTGGTCCTGAAGATCTACTGCAATTTGGTTGTAGCCTGAATAGCCATCCAAAAAGCAGTAATAATCATGGCCAGCTAGTCTTTCTAGCATTTGGTCTATGAATGGTAAAGGAAAATGATCCTTTCTGGTGGCTGTATTGAGCCTTCTGTAGTCAATGCACATGCGCCACCCTGTGACTGTCCTTGTAGGAACCAGTTCATTTTTTTCATTATGAACCACTGTCATGCCTCCCTTTTTGGGAACAACTTGGACAGGGCTCACCCAGGGGCTATCAGAAATAGGATAAATAATCCCAGCCTCTAGTAATTTAGTGACCTCTTTCTGCACCACCTCCTTCATGGCAGGATTTAGCCTCCTCTGTGGTTGGACCACTGGTTTGGCATTATCCTCCAATAGGATCTTGTGCATGCATCTAGCTGGGCTAATACCCTTGAGATCACTTATGGACCACCCAAGAGCTGTCTTGTGTGTCCTTAGCACTTGAATCAGTGCTTCCTCTTCCTGTGGATTTAAAGCAGAGCTTATAATCACTGGAAAAGTGTCACCCTCTCCCAGAAATACATACTTCAGGGATGGTGGTAGTGGTTTGAGTTCAGGTTTGGGAGGTTTATCCTCCTCCTGAGGAATTTTCGAAAATTCCTTTGTTTCCACTGATTCTTCTTGATCAGGTTGAGCATCCTTGAAGATGTCTTCAAGCTCTGATTCTAGGCTTTCAGTCATATTGATCTCTTCTACCAGAGAGTCAATAATGTCGGCGCCCATGCAGTCATTTGGTGTGTCTGGATGCTGCATAGCTTTTACAGCATTCAACTTGAACTCATCCTCATTGACTCTCAGGGTTACTTCCCCTTTTTGTACATCAATGAGAGTTCGTCCAGTTGCTAGGAAAGGTCTTCCTAAAATGAGAGTTGCACTCTTGTGCTCCTCCATTTCCAGCACCACAAAGTCAGTTGGAAAGGCAAACGGCCCAACTTTGACAATCATATCCTCTATTATGCCTGATGGGTATTTAATGGAGCCATCAGCAAGTTGGAGGCATATCCGGGTTGGTTTGACTTCTCCAGTCAACCCAAGCTTTCTGATAGTGGATGCAGGTATTAGATTGATGCTTGCTCCAAGATCACATAGGGCTGTCTTGGTGCAAGCACCTTCTAATGTGCATGGTATCATAAAGCTTCCTGGATCTTGAAGCTTTTCTGGTAAGCTCTTTAATATGACTGCACTGCATTCTTCAGTGAGAAAAACTTTTTCAGTTTCTCTCCAATCCTTCTTATGGCTTAAGATCTCTTTCATGAACTTAGTATAAGAAGGTATTTGATCAAGTGCCTCTGCAAACGGAATCTTTATTTCAAGAGTCCTTAGATAGTCTGCAAAGCGGGCAAATTGCTTATCCTGTTCCGCTTGGCGGAGTTTTTGAGGATAAGGCATCTTGGCTCTATATTCTTCAACCTTAGATGCTGCAGGTTTATTCCTTACAGAAGTGGTTGAAGAAGCCTTGTTAGAGGGATTACTGTCAGCACTCTCAGGTGTCTGATCCTCCCTTGGCGTTTGAACGCCAGGATTGGGTGGAAAATGGGCGTTTAACGCCAACTTTTCCCCCTTTTCTGGCGTTTGAACGCCAGAACTGGGCAAGGGCTGGGCGTTTAACGCCAGCTTTCCTTCCCTTTCTGGCGTTTGAACGCCAATGACTTTCCTCTCTGGGCTCTTACTGTCCTCAGAGGGATTTTGAACAGTGGTTTGGTTATCCTCTGTCAATTGTTCCTTATTTGACCTTTTGCTCTTTTGAGCAGTGTTATTCAGTGTCTTCCCACTCCTCAGTTGAACTGCTTGACATTCCTCTGTTATCTGTTTAGATATTTGCTGTTTTGCTTGATTCAACTGCAGTTCTATGCTCTTGTTAGCAACTTTAGTTTCATGGAGCATCTCTTTAAAGTCTGCTAACTGTTCTGTCATCAGGAGCAATTGTTGATTAAGCTCAATTATCTGTTCTTGAGGACTAGGGTCAGTGACTACTGCCATGACTTTCTCTTTTAGAGAGAACTCATTGCTAGAGTACAAATATTGGTTTCTAGCCACAGTGTCTATAAGCTCTTGAGCTTCTTCAATTGTCTTCCTCATGTGTATAGATCCACCAGCTGAGTGGTCTAAAGACATCTGAGCTTTTTCTGTAAGCCCATAGTAGAAAATGTCTAACTGTACCCACTCTGAAAACATTTCAGAGGGACATTTCCTTAGCATACCTCTATACCTCTCCCAAGCATTATAAAGGGATTCATTATCCTCTTGTTTAAAGCCTTGGATGTCCAGCCTTAGCTGTGTCATCCTCTTTGGAGGGTAAAAGTGATTCAGGAATTTGTCTGACAACTGTTTCCATGTCTTTATGCTTGCTGTAGGTTGGTTATTCAACCACCTTTTAGCCTGATCTTTTACAGCAAATGGAAACAGTAATAGTCTGTAGACATCCTGATCTACCTCTTTATCATGTACTGTGTCAGCAATTTGTAAAAACTGTGCCAGAAACTCAGTGGGTTCTTCCTGTGGAAGACCGGAATACTGGCAATTTTGCTGCACTATGATAATGAGTTGAGGATTTAGCTCAAAGCTGCTTGCTTTGATGGGAGGTGTACATATGCTACTCCCATATGCAGCTGTAATGGGGTTAGCATATGACCCCAGAGTCCTTTTGGACTGATTAATCCCACTTAAGTCCATAATGGACAAAAGGGAGATGATAATGATTGCAAAGAGATAAATTTTGTTTGTTTTTTTTTTTTTGAATTAACGAAAAAAAATAAAATAAAACAAAATAAAATTAAAATAAAAATTCGAAAATCAAAAAGAAAATAGAATCAAAACAAATTGAAAACTGAATCAATTAGTTAATTAAAAAGATTTTGAAAACAGCAATTAAAAAGATATGATTGAAAAATTTTTTTTTATGAAAAAGATTTGATTTTGAAAAGAGGAAAGAGAAAAACACAAAAAGACACCAAACTTAGAATTTTTAGAAAATCAAACACACAGTTTTCGAAAATTTTTAAGGGAAAAACACAAAGAGGACACCAAACTTAGAATTTTTATGAATCAAAAAGGGACTAAGAACATGCAAAATCGAAAATTAAAAGAAAAACAAAAGCATGCAACTGACACCAAACTTAAAATATGAAACTAGACTCAACTAAAAGACTCTAAACCAACAAAAATAAAACAGTCCTAATCTAAGCAACAAGATAAGCCGTCAGTTGTCCAAACTCAACAATCCCCGGCAACGGCGCCAAAAACTTGGTGCACGAAATTGCAATCACACTTTTGCAACTCCGCACAACTAACCAGCAAGTGTACTGGGTCGTCCAAGTAATACCTTGCGTGAGCAAGGGTCGATCCCACAGAGATTGTCGGCTTGAAGCAAGCTATGGTTATCTTGTAAATCTTAGTCAGGATATCAGAAATTATCAGGATTGATTGTGAAAAGCAAAAGAACATGAAATGGTTACTTGTTTTGCAGTAATGGAGAATAGGTTGAGGTTTTGGAGATGCTCCATCTTCTGAATCTCTGCTTTCCTACTGTCTTCTTCTTCAAACACGCAGGTCTCCTTCCATGGCAAGCTGTATGCAGGGTTTCACCGTTGTCAATGGCTACCTCCCATCCTCTCAGTGAAAGCGATTGCATATGCTCTGTCACAGCATAGCGGAATTCATCTGTCGGTTCTCAATCAGGCCGGAATAGAATCCAATGATTCTTTTGCGTCTGTCACTAACGCCCCGCCTTCAGGAGTTTGAAGCACGTCACAGTCATTCAGTCATTGAATCCTACTCAGAATACCACAGACAAGGTTTAGACCTTCCGGATTCTCTTGAATGCTGCCATCAGTCCTAGCTTATACCACGAAGATTCCGGTTAAAGAATCCAAGAGATAACTACTTAATCTAAGGTAGAACGGAGGTGGTTGTCAGGCACACGTTCATAGTTGAGAATGATGATGATTGTCACGGATCATCACATTCATCCGGATTAAGAACAAGTATTATCTTAGAATGGAAGCAAGCATGATTGAATGAGAAACAGTAGTAATTGCATTAATTCATCGAGACACAGCAGAGCTCCTCACCCCCAACCATGGGGTTTAGAGACTCATGACGTGGAAAGTACACAAAGAAAAAGTGTAAAGTGTCATGAGGTGCTGATACAATGTCAAAAGATCCTATTAATAGTAAACTAGTAGCCTAGGGTGTACAGAAATGAGTAAATGACGTAAAAATCCACTTCTGGGTCCACTTGGTGTGTGCTTGGGCTGAGCATTGAAGCTTTTGTGTGTAGAGACGTTTTCTGGAGTTAAACGCCAGTTCTCATGCCAGTTTGGGCGTTTAACTCCAAGATTTCTGAGGCTGATTTGCCATGCCGGTTTGGGCCATCAAATCTTGGGCAAAGTATGGACTATCATATATTGCTGGAAAGCCCAGGATGTCTACTTTCCAACGCCGTTGAGAGCGCGCCAATTGGGCTTCTGTAGCTCCAGAAAATCCACTTTGAGTGCAGGGAGGTCAGAATCCAACAGCATCTGCAGTCCTTTTTGGTCTCGGAATCAGATTTTTGCTCAGGACCCTCAATTTCAGCCAGAAAATACCTGAAATCACAGAAAAATACACAAACTCATAGTAAAGTCCAGAAAAGTGAATTTTAGCTAAAAACTAATAAAAATATACTAAAAGCTAACTAGATTATACTAAAAACATACTAAAAACAATGCCAAAAAGCATACAAATTATCCGCTCATCAACTACCCAAGAAAGCAACAGATTCTAGATGTGCTCCTTCGGTCTATTTGGTCACAACAAAATCTGCATCGCAATAACCCATTATGCCAAACTTATTAGATTTTGGATACCATGAGCCAAAATCAGAGGTGCCATTTATGTATCTAATAAACCTTTTAACAACTGAAAGATGAGATTTTTTTGGGTGTGATTGGAATCTAGAACAAACTCCAATACTTTGAACTATGTCCGATCTAGAGGAAGTGAGGTACAAGAGAGATCTGATCATTTTCCTAAACCTAGTCTCACCCACACCTTTGTCATTATCATCCTTTTTAAGTTTAGAGTTTAGATGCATTGATGTGCTCATTGGCTTAGTATTTTCTAAACCAAATTTTTTAACCAACTCTTTGGCATATTTACCTTGATGCATAAAAATACCACTAGAAGTTTGTTTGATTTAGAGTCTAAGAAAAAATGTGAGTTCTCCCATCAAACTCGCTAGTAATAATTAAAGTGCTAAATTAGCACACAAGATTTTATTTGCCAAACCAAACACAATATTATCCACATAAATTTGAAGTAGAATAAAATAATTATTACATTCTTTAATAAAGAGAGATGTATCCGTGGTACATCTTTGAAAGCTATTTTTCAATAAGAAAGAGCTAAGTCTCTTATACTAAGCTCTAGGAGCTTGCTCAAACCATAAAGAGCTTTTGAAAGTTTAAAAACATGGTTTGGAAATTTTTTGTTTTCAAAACTGGGAGGTTAAGTGATGCGTGAGCATCTTGTCTATCTTTTCCTAGTGAATTTGCACTTAAATTATTGAGTTTAATAAAGAATTAATTATATTTTAGCCACTATGGATGCTATTTTGAGTTTTGGGTAATTTTATTTATTTTAGGTAGCATTCGGCAGAATTTGATGGAGTTTCTACAGCATAAGAATCAAAGAGATGGCTGCGAAGAGCGACGCACATGCGTGCCTGACGTGCGCACGTGAATTCGAGGTATCCATGGCGACGCGTGCGGGTGAATGACGTGCACGCGTGAATTGAAGATTTGCTCAGCGACGCATCCGCGTGACCGACGCGTCTGCGTGACTCACGAAGAAGACCAACGACGCGTCCGCGTGACTGACACCTACGCGTGACATGCGCCACGTGCAGAAAAACGCAGAAAGACGCTGGGAGCAATTTCTGGGCTGTTTTGACCCAGTTTCCAGCCCAGAAAACACATATTAGAAGCTGCAGAATGGACAAATCAAGTGGTCCCCACCCATCAACTGAAGACTTGTTAATTAATTCAAATTTAAATTCAAATCTTAAATTTTTAGGAAAAGATATTATTTTTAATTTTAGATAATTAGATTTTAAATTTATTAGGATTAGTTATAAATAGGAACCCTATACATTTAGACACGGTACATTTTTGACAATCCTTATTTTTCTCTTTGAACCATGAGCAACTAATCCTCCATTGTTAAAGTTAGGAGCTCTGTCTATTTTCATGGATTGATTCGTTTGATCTTTTTAATTTAATTCATGTCTTGATTTATATTTCAATAATTATTTTCGTTCTTTATTTTATGAATATGGGTGGAACGGGAGTATGACCCATGTTCTAATTGAGTTCTTGTAAAACTTGGAAAAGCTCTTTACTTGAACAACAGCTTGAAAACATATTATACTGAATTTCTAATTATTTGTATTTAATGGGATACATGATATATAATCCCCTTATTTTTGGATAATTAGGATTCTTTTGGCATATAAACTAGAAATTGATCATCACCCTCTAATTGAAATTAATTGACCAAGGAATTGGCAGTTAGTGAATTTTAGAGGAGACTAGGAAGGTCTAAGGAATTAGGGTCTAGTCAGATATAGTTTGCCATGAAATCAAATCTTGAATGATTAAATTAATTAGTAATAAAAGTTAATCCGAAAAATAGATAACTCTTAAACCTTAACTGCTTTCTCAATATTTTATTTCCAACTTATTTATCTGCCTTTCTGAAATTTTTAAAGTACAGTTTAATGCTCTTTGAATATCTCAAAACCATTTTCTGCTTGCCTAACTAATCCTATCAAACGCTATTGTTGCTTGATCCATCAATCCTCGTGGGATCGACCCTTACTCACGTAAGGTATTACTTGGTACGACCCGGTGCACTTGCCGGTTAGTTTGTGGGTTGTAAAATACCGCACCAAGTTTTTGGTGCCGTTGCCGGGGATTGATAGTGATTAACAACTATCAGTTGTTTGATTGCTTAGATTAGGCGTTTTAGTTTTAATTTTTATTTAAATATTGTTTTATTTTTTTCAAAAAAAATTTCCTTGCTTTTTTTTCGTTACTCCCCCCTTTATACCATACCTTTTTTATTTTACTAAATAAATAAATAAATAAATAATTTAAATAAATAAATAGGACCAATATTTTTCTTAATCTTTGAAATTAAGTTTGGTGTTGACTATTTATTATTCTTTTATTTATTTATTTATTTATTTATTTATTTATTTATTTATTTTATTTAGTATATTTTTTTCTTTACACAGGTTACCTTACTGGGAATTCTCTGCACTCTGACGTAGAGATTCCCATTCTTTCTTATTTTCTGGTTGTTTATGTGCAGGAACAGAGATGAAGAACATCTCTTAGACTTTGATCTTGAACCTGAAAGGACTTTCAGGCGGCGTTTACAACAAGCAAGACTTTACAAGGCTGCAGAATCCACTATGGATCTGAATAATACTGATAATGCCAATGTGGCAAACCCGAATGGGAATGAACAACAATGGAGAGTACTTGGTTCTTTCTCCGCTCCTACAACAGATCTGTATGGAAAGAGCATTGTGGTACCTCCTATTGCTGCGAACAACTTTGAGTTGAAGCCTCAACTGGTCATTCTAGTGCAACAAAACTGCTAGTATCATGGTCTTCCCCACGAAGACCCAAATTAGTTTATTTCTAGCTTCCTGCAAATCTGTGATACTGTGAAGACAAATGGAGTGAACCCAGATGTGTACAAACTCATGCTCTTCCCGTTTGCTCTGAGGGATGGAGTAAAGCTATGGCTAGATTCCCAACCCAAGGAGAGTTTCGACACTTGGAACAAGGTGGTTACTGAGTTTCTCACTAAATTTTTTCCACCAAAGGAGCTGACTAACCTTAGGGTGGAGGTTCAGACCTTCAGGCAGAAAGATGGTGAGACTCTGTATAAAACTTGGGAGAGATACAAACTACCGATTAGGCAATGCCCTCCAGACATGTTCTCCAAATGGACTCAACTAGATATCTTTTATGAAGGCTTGGGTGAAATGTCCAAGATGTGCTTAGACAATTCTGCAGGAGGTTCATTGCACAAGAAGAAGACACCAGAGGAGACTATTGAGCTTATTGAATTGGTTGCAAGCAACCAATATTTATACTCCTCTAACAGGAATCCTGTGAATTCTGAAACCCCTCAGAAGAGAGGCGTGTTGGAAGTAGATGCTGTTAATGATCTTCTTGCTCAGAATAAGCTGATGTCTCAGCAAATAAATCTACTTACTCAACAGATGGGTGGCATGCAAGTCTCAGCTATCAACACCCAAAATCCCCCTCAAGAAGCGTCTTATGACATGACAGGTAATTTTGTGCAGAATGATAATTATGATTATGCTCAAGCTTCTTCTGAACAGGTCAATTACATGGGGAGTACTCCTAGGAATCCCAACAATGATCCATATTCTAAGACATACAATCAGGGGTGGAGGATTTACCCAAATTTTGGATGGAGGGATCAACCTCAAAGACCTCAGAACTTCATCAATAATTCTTAGGGCGGTTTCCAACAGAACAATGATTTGGAAGCAATATTGACAGGTTTTAGACAGGAAACCAGAGCATCCATCAAGAACCTGGAGATTCAAATGGGTCAATTAGCCACAAAAGTCACTGAAATTGATCAGAGGACCACTAATAGCCTTCCTGGTAACACAATTCCAAATCCAAGAGAGGAATGCAAGGCTATCACCGTGATAAGTGGACAAGTGGCAAGTACGGAAGCACAAGTTATGCAGGAAACCAGAGCCTCTATTAAAAATTTAGAAGTGCTAGTGGGTCAACTGAGCAAGCAAATACTTGAGAGGTCTGCAAGTATATTTCAAGGTGATACAGTGGTGAACCCAGGAGAATATTACAAGGTTATTCAATTGAGAAGTGGTAAAGTAGCTGGCTCTGAGACCAAGGCCAATGAAGAGCTAGTTGAAAAGGAAGCTCCAGAGGAGAAAAAGGGAGAATTGGAGCACGCCCCTCCAAAGCGTGTGGACAATCCATTCTCAGACTCTCTTGACACTCATCATACATTGCCAAAGGCTCCTGAGTACAAGCCTAAGATGCCATATCCTCAGAGATTTCAAAAGGAGACCAAGGACAAGCAGTTTTCAAAGTTCTTGGAAATCTTCAGAAAGTTACAAATCAATATTCCTTTTGCTGAGGTTTTGGAGCAAATGCCTATCTATGTCAAGTTCATGAAGGAGCTATTCTCAAAGAAAAAGCGTTTAAAGGGAGATGAGACAGTAATCCTGACTAAGGAATGTAGTGCTGTAATTCAGAATAACTTGCCAAGGAAGATGCAAGATCCATGGAGCTTTCAAATTCCATGCACCATTGGGAGCACAACCTTTGAGAAAGCCCTATGCGATCTGGGGGCAAGCATAAATCTAATGCCCTTATCCGTGATGAAAAAGCTGTAAATCCAAGAGTCACAACCTACAAAGATAGCATTACAGATGGCAGACAAATCTATAAAGCATGCATACGAATTAGTGGAGAATATCTTGGTCAAAGTGGGTAAGTTCTTCCTCCCAGCAGACTTTGTGATTCTTGACACAGGAGAGGATGAGAATGCCTCTCTAATTCTAGGAAGACCATTCCTAGCAATTGGAAGAGCTCTGATTGATGTAGAAGTGGGTGAATTAGTGCTTAGAGTGCATAATGAGCAACTGGTCTTTCATGTCTTCAAAGATATACAGCCAACAGGTGAAGAAGAGAGGTGCATGCAGGCTGAGCTTATTGATCCAAACCTTCAAAAACTCCCTGATGATGCACAGCAGAATCTGCAACTCAAACCTCCCTTGGTAACAGTCAATAAAATTCCTCCTGATATCAAACCTAAGTTTGGTGTTGGGAATGCATCATCTACCAAGGAGGAGGTTCCCAAAAAGAAGAAAGTACCTAGAGGATGGAGAAACAAAAAGATCTCCACTGAAGGTTTTTCCCCAGAAATGAAGGTGGTGTTGACCAGCAATCCAGCATGGGTTTATACAGTAATCAGAATTCTCTCTCTAGAGCATATTGAGCTACATTATGGAGACACAGGAAAGAAGTTCAAAGTAAGCGGTGAAGAGCTGAGCCCCTATGACCCTCCTCCTTAGAGAAGCTGACCGTCAAGCTAGTGACGATAAAGAAGCGCTTGTCGGGAGGCAACCCGATAATTTCGTATCCTTAGTTATTTTTTGTAGTAGTAGTTTTCTTACTTGTTGATTTTTATTGAGTTCTTACTAATTTTCTGATCATGCAGCTATTTTATCACAGGAACCGAACACCTCAAGCTCTATATAAAATTCAAAAAAAAAACGCATACGACGCGCAAGTGTCACTGACGCGAACGCGTTGATCATGTGTAAGTGAAAAAATAAATTTGACAGAGAGTTGCGCAGGAGTGGCGCCAGAATGGAGCCTTTCGCACAAACGATCCCACGCGTTCGCGTACCCCACGGGTTTGCGTCGTTTGTGATTTTCGCCATTCACGCGGGCGCGTCACCAACGCGAACGCGTGACCTGCAAAATTTGACGTAAAAGAGTGTTTGGGCAGAGAGTTGTGCTGGCTTGGGGTAGGAAGTGTGCTAAAAGCACAAATTTGGGCACGCGGACGCGTGAGTGACGCGTCCACGTCAGTTGCACATATGGCCATCCACGCGAGCGCGTGCACGACGCGAACGCGTCGTCTAAAAATTTGGCTACCAAGCCATGTGAACAGAGAGTCGCACGGGCGCTCGGCTGGCTTCACGCGAATCGCACAAAATCCAGGGCACGCGGATGCGTGCCTGACGCTAACGCATCATTATGAAGAGTGCACGACGTACACGATCTCGGGCCATAAGCGCACGCGTCGCTTGCGCCGCCCAGTTTTCTTTCTCTCTCTCCCTCAATCCTTATTCTCTCTTATTCTTTTATCCTCTTCTTTTTCTCTCCTCATAATATTTGTTTCTTCTATTTTCAGTTCTTCTTTGCTCGAGGACAAGCAAACCTTTAAGTTTGGTGTTGACGCTGCGCTTATTGGTTTTTTCTGGCACAAAAGGGAGGCGAATCATCTTCATTGAGGAACATAACCTGAAGAATAAAGCAACTGGAATAAAGCGACCACTAGGATAACTTAGGTGGTTGAGTTCCTTTCATTTTTATTCATCCCCTCTTTTTTCTATGTTATGTTCCGGCTTTCTGCTATTTTGCTTTTGTTTGTTGCATGATCTTTTATTAGTTAGAATCCTAGGACAAGTTTTTTTTATTTCTTTAATGCTGAAAAGATGTTTCATGTACTACTCACTGAACTTGAATCTAAAAAGAAAAGAAAAAGAAGTGATGTATTGCATGATAAATTGAGTTAATTTTAAGAATAGTCTGATTTACTTAAAGGTGGTGGTATTTTCTATGATTTTTGAATGCATGATATGAACAGTGCATATTTGAATTTGAATCAAGGGATGTTAATGTATAAGGAACAAGAATTTAGAAAATTATTATGACTTCTCTGAAATTTAAAATTTAATCCTTGAAGCAAAAGAACAGCAAAAGAAAAAAAATAATTAATAAATAAAAGCAAGATCTAAGGCTCTGAGCATCAATGACTAGGGAGGTCAGACATGATTAAAAGCTCAAAGAGTTGTTTCCCTAGTCATATGCTTGTGGTGTGATTGTGTCAAGTAATCCTTGAGACAGAACACTTAGAGTTGAAACCAAGTGCGTTTAACAGAGTATGCCAAAGGCTTTGAGCACCACTGTCTGGGAGTAACTGAAAAAAAAATTAGAACTCAAAGAGAGTTTCCCAGTTAAGTGCTTGTGGTGTTTCTGTGTCAAGTAACTCTTGAGACAAAACATTTAAAGTCACAGCTAGGCTCAAGGTTCAAAGTACCAAAGAAAAATAAATTAAAGTGAATTTTGTTGTATTCAAGGATTAAACTGAAATATAATAGATCAGAGAATTCATAATATTATCTGGATTCTAATTCCGAATGACATTAACATTCCGTGATTCAAAGGAGAGTGAGATGCCAAACCTATTCAGGATTGCAGTTGTAAACCCCACTATAAGAAGAGACACGAGTTTAATCGAACTCTCATTCTCATGCAAATTCACATCATAAGCTTATATTAGTTTTGGTTGCTTGAGGACAAGCAACAATTTAAGTTTGGTGTTGTGATGCGTGAGCATCTTGTCTATCTTTTCTTAGTGAATTTGCACTTAAATTGTTGAGTTTAATAAAGAATTAATTATATTTTAGCCATTATGGATGCTATTTTGAGTTTTGGGTAATTTTATTTATTTCAGGTAGCATTCGGCGGAATTTGATGGAGTTTCTACAGCATAAGAATCAAAGAGATGGCACGCGTGCGCGTGAATTTGAGGTATCCATGGCGACGCGTGCGCGTGACTGACGCGCATGCGTGAATTAAAGATTTGCTCAGCGACGCGTCCGCGTGACTGACGCGTCCGCGTGACTCGTGAAGAAGACTAGCGACGCGTCCACGTGATTGACGCGTACGCGTGACATGCGCCGCGTGCAGAAAAACACAGAAAGATGCTAGGAGCGATTTTTGGGCTGTTTTGACCCAGTTTCCATCCCAGAAAACACAGATTAGAAGCTGCAGAATAGACAAATCAAGTGGTCCCCACCCATCAACTGAAGACTTGTTAATTAATTTAAATTTAAATTAAAATCTTAAATTTTGAGGAAAAGATATTATTTTTAATTTTAGATAATTAGATTTTAAATTTATTAGGATTAGTTATAAATAGGAACTCTGTACATTTAGACACGGTACATTTTTGACAATCCTTATTTTTCACTTTGAACCATGAGCAACTAATCCTCCATTGCTAAGGTTAGGAGCTCTGTCTATTTTCATGGATTGATTCGTTTGATCTTTTTAATTTAATTCATGTCTTGATTTATATTTCAATAATTGTTTTCGTTCTTTATTTTATGAATATGGGTGGAACGAAAGTATGACCCATGTTCTAATTGAGTTCTTGTAAAACTTGGAAAAGCTCTTTACTTGAACAACAGCTTGAAAACATATTATACTGAATTTCTAATTATTTGTATTTAATGGGATACGTGACATATAATCCCCTTATTTTTGGATAATTAGGATTCTTTTGGCATATAAACTAGAAATTGATCATCACCCTCCAATTGGAATTAATTGACCAAGGAATTGGCAGTTAATTAATTTTAGAGGAGACTAGGAAGGTCTAAGGAATTAGGGTCTAGTCACATATAGTTTTCCATGAAATCAAATCTTGCATGATTAAATTAATTAGTAATAAAAGTTAATCCAGAAAATAGATAACTCTAAAACCTTAACAGCTTTCTCAATATTTTATTCCCAACTTATTTATCTGCCTTTCTCAAATTTTTAAAGTACTGTTTAATGCTCTTTGAATATCTCAAAACCATTTTCTGCTTGCCTAATGGTGCACGAATTTGCAATCACACTTTTGCAATCCGCACAACTAACCAGCAAGTGCACTCGGTCGTCCAACTAATACCTTACGTGAGTAAGGGTCGAATTCCACAGAGATTGTTGGTTTGAAGCAAGCTATGGTTATCTTATTAATCTTAGTTAGGATACCAATTATAGTTATCAATTGACTTGCAAATAAACAAGGGAGCATGAATTAAATAATACGAAATTGGAATAAAAATCGTAATTAATGTTGAAAATTTTGAAATTACTTATTATGCAATAATGGAGAATGTGTTGGAGTTTTGGAGATGCTTTGTCCTCTGAATTTCAACTTTTCTCTTGTATTCCTCTTCCCTCACACATGCAAAAGTGCAAAGTTCCTTCCATGGCAAGCTCTATGTAGGGTGTCACAGTTGTCAATGGCTACTTCCCATCCTCTCAGTGAAAATGGTCCAAATGCTTTGTCACAGCACGGCTAATCAGCTGTTGGTTCTCGATCATGTCGGAATAGAATCTATTGATTCTTTTGCGTTTGTCATCACGCCTAACACTTGCGAGTTTGAAGCTCGTCACAGCCATCCAATCCCAGAATCCTACTCGGAATACCACAGACAAGGTTTAGACTTTTCGGATTCTCATGAATGCCGCCATCAATCTAGCTTATACCACGAAGATTCTGATTAAGGAATCTAAGAGATACTCATTCAATCTGATGTAGAACGGAGGTGGTTGTCAGATACACGTTCATGGATTGAGGAAGGTGATGAGTGTCACGGATCATCACCTTCTCCATAATTAAGCACGAATGAACATCTTAGATAGGAACACGCGTGTTTGAATGGAAAACAGAAATAATTGCATTAATTCATCGAGATGCTGCAGAGCTCCTCACCCCCAACAATGGAGTTTAGAGACTCATGCAGTCAAAGAGTATAAAATTCAGATCTAAAAATGTCATGAGATACAAAATAAGTCTCTAAAAGTTGTTTAAATACTAAACTAGTAACCTAGGTTTACAGAAAATGAGTAAACTAAGATAATTGGTAGAGAAATCCACTTCTAGGGCCCACTTGGTGTGTGTTGGGGCTGAGACTTAAGCTTCTCACGTGCCTGGGCTGTTTCTGGAGTTGAACGCCAGGTTGTAACGTGTTTTGGGCGCTGGACTCCAACTTGTAACCTGTTTCTGGCGCTGGACGCCAGACTGCAACATAGAACTGGTGTTGAACGCCAGTTTACACCATCTATCCTCGCGCAAAGTATGGACTATTATATATTGATGGAAACCCCTGGATGTCTACTTTCCAACCCAATTAAGAGCGCATCAATTGGACTTCTGTAGCTCCAAAAAATCTATTCCGAGTGCAGGGAGGTCAGGATCCAACAGCATCAGCAGTCCTTTTTCAGCCTAACTTAGATTTTTGCTCAGCTCCCTCAATTTCAGCCAGAAAATACCTAAAATCACAAAAAAATACACAAACCCATAGTAAAGTCCAGAAATATGATTTTTGCCTAAAAACTAATAATATTTTACTAAAAACTAATTAAAACATACTAAAATCTACATGAAGTTACCCCCAAAAAGCGTATAAAATATCCGCTCATCACAATACCAAACTTAAATTGTTGCTTGTCCTCAAGCAACTAGATAAATAAAACAGGATGAAAAGAAATTAAGAAGCAATAATATCTCAGAGTTTCAAGTGAAGCTCAGATTTTAGTTAGATGACCGGGGCTGGTAGCTTTTTGCTTCTGAACATCCTTTGAAATTCAGAATGATTGGCATCTATAGGAACTCAGAATTCAGATAGTATTATTGATTCTCCTAGTGTAGTATGTTGATTCTTGAACACAGTTACTTTATGAGTCTTGGCCGTGGCCCTAAGCACTTTGTTTTCCAGTATTACCACCGGATACATAAATGCCACAGACACATAACTGGGTGAACCTTTTCAGATTGTGACTTAGCTTTGCTAAAGTCCCCAATTAGAGGTGTCCAGAGCTCTTAAGCACACTCTTTTTGTTTTGGATCACGACTTTAACCACTCAGTCTCAAGCTTTTCACTTGGACCTACATGCCACAAGCACATGGTTAGGGACAACTTGGTTTAGCCGCTTAGGCCTGGATTTACTTCCTTGGGCCCTCCTATCCACTGATGCTCAAAGCCTTGGATCCTTTTTACCCTTGCCTTTTTGGTTTTAAGGGCTATTGGCTTTTTTCTTTTTCTTGATCCAATGAAATATTGTAATTTTTAAAATATTTTTTCACTGTTTTTTCTTGTTTCAATAATCAAATTCATGATTTTTCAAATCAGCAATAATATTTTTCATGTTCCTCATTCTTTCAAGAGCCAATATTCATAAAATTCAAGATAAAAAATATGCACTGTTCAAGCATTCATTCAGAGAACAAAAAGTATTGCCACCACATATAATTAATTATAATTTTTCTTATTAAGAACTCGAAAAATATAAATTACTTCTTTATTCTAAAAATCTATTATTTTATTCATGTTTGATGATGATGAGAAAAATAAATTAAAACTTAATTGGAAATAAAACCAAAATAGATATGCTAATTACTACTACTCCTATATAACTTCTAAGGTAAATTTCTATAATAACACTATCACAGAGTTAAAATTAGAACTCAACAACCTGTATTTTGGGAAGTGGATGTTCCTCTAGTCTGTGGGGTGCTTGGTCCTTCAAGAATTAATTTCTGACGCTTCAGCTCCCTCAAGTCACGCCCTTGCTCCTCTTGTTCCCTAAGCAATTTGCAAAGCATGCTACTTTGATTATTCTGTTCTTCCTTTATTTGGTTCATAGCTTCTTGCAACTTGGAAATAGATGCCTCAAGATGCTCCCAATATTCGAATTGAGGGAGTTCTGGGAGGAATTCTTGTGCTCTCCTCTTGATTGGGTTATCCTGCAACTGTTGTCTTTCCATTGATATTTTAGTGATTGGCCGCTTAACTGAGATATACTCAGTTATTCCCATCCTTACTCCAGCATCTCTGCAGAGCATAGAAATTAAGCTTGGATAGGCCAATTTGGCATCTTTAGAGTTCTTGTTTGCTATTTTGTAGAGTTCACACGAGATTAGTTGATGAACTTCTACTTCTCTTCCCAACATGATGCAGTGAATCATCACTGCTCTTTTAACAGTGACTTCAGAACGGTTGCTGGTGGGCAATATAGAACGCCCAATGAAGTCTAGCCAGCCTCTGGCAGCTGGTTTGAGATCTTCTCTCTTGAGTTGATTTGGGATGCCAGTGGTGCTGGTGGTCCACCTGGCTTCAGGGATGCATATATCCTCTAAAATCTTGTCCAGGCCTTTGTTTACCCTCATCATTCTCCTATTAAAGGAGTCTGGGTCATCTTTCAGTTGAGGAAGCTTAAAGATCTCCCTGATTTTGTCAGGGTGGATGTGAACAATCTTTCCTCTAACCAAGGTTTGATAGTCATAGAGGGCAGTTCCAGTTATTCTTTGCCTGTCTGTCTGCCACAGATTAGTGTAGAACTCCTGAACCATATTCCTTCCCACTTTTATTTCAGGATTAGCTAGGATTTCCCAGTTCCTGTTTCGAATTTGCTCTTGGATCTTCGGATATTCATCTTCTTTTAGATCGAACTTGACTTCTGGGATCACTGATCTTAGACCCATTATTTTGTAGTAATGGTCTGAATGTTCTTTGGTTAAAAACTTCCCTTGATTCCAAAGTAGTTTTGGAATACTCTCTTTCTTGCCTCTTGTAGTGGGTTGTTTTCCTTTAGGAGCCATGATCTTAGTGAGTATGTTTTTGTGATCACGGATAAACACACCAAACTTAGAGGTTTGCTTGTTCTCAAGCAAAAGAAAACAAAGGAGAGGGATAGGATGAGAGCAAGTGTAGAATGGTGGATGATGGGAGGGGCGCTGAATGTGGATATAAAGGAGGGGAGGGTGGGTTTCGAAAATAAGAAAAAAAGATAAGATAGAAGATATGATTTATAAAAGATAAATATGATAAGAAAAAGATATAATTTAAAAAATAAAAAGATGTTAATTATATTTGGAAAAGATAAATTTGAATTTTTATTTTGAAAGAAGATTTTAAAAGATAATTGAGTTTAAAAAAAAAAAGAATTGGATTGGATTGGAAAAAAGATTTGTCTTTATGGATTAAGATACATTTGATATTTTTGAAAAAGGGATTTTAGAAATTAGGGTTTTTAGAAATTAGGATTAAAATTTTTGGAATTGAAGGATGATATTTTGAAACATGTTTATGCAAGAAATCATGAATTGAAACATAAAAATTAGAAAATTTGTGAAGAAAAACGAATTTTACCTCCTCCCCACCATTCTGGCGTTAAACGCCCAAACGCTGCATGTTTTGGGCGTTTAACGCCCAATTGCTGCTTCTCTTGGGCGTTCAACGCCCAGCTGTTGCTTCTTTCTGGCGTTGAATGCCAGGAAGTCCTTTGTCACTGGGCATTTTTCTGAACGCCCAGGATGCTGTATATCTGGCGTTAAACGCCCAGAAGGAGCTTCTTTCTGGCGTTCAACGCCCAGATGGCTATCCTTACTGGCGTTAAACGCCCAGTGGATGCTTCTTTTGGGCGTTCAACACCCAAAATATTTCTTACTGGCTTTTCCACGCCAGTGAGCTTCCAAATTCCCTTGTAACTCTGTGAATTCAATCAATTGCTATTTTACCTTGAAGATACTTGACATATACCTGTAAAAATCAATTAATTAACAAATAAACTTTGTAAATGGCTGGGTTGCCTCCCAGCAAGCGCTTCTTTATTGTCTTTAGCTGGACTATTACTGAGCTTTAATCAAGCCTCAATTTTGAGCATTCTTGCTCAAAATTGCCTTCAAGATAATGTTTGACTCTCTGTCCATTAACAATGAACTTTTTATTAGAATCATTATCCTGAAGCTCTACGTATCCATATGGTGACACGCTTGTAATCACATATGGTCCTCTCCACCGGGATTTTAATTTTCCGGGGAATAATCTGAGCCTAGAATTAAATAGCAGAACTTCCTGCCCTGGCTCAAAGACTCTGGATGACAATTTCTTATCATGCCATTTTTTTTGCTTTCTCTTTGTAAATTTTTGCATTCTCGAAAGCATTGAGTCTAAATTCCTCTAGCTCATTTAACTGGAGCAATCGTTTTTCTCCAGCTAACTTGGCATCAAGGTTCAGGAATCTGGTTGTCCAGTAGGCCTTATGTTCCAGTTCCACTGGCAAGTGACATGCCTTTCTATACACAAGCTGGTATGGAGAGGTCCCTATAGGGGTCTTGAATGCTGTTCTGTATGCCCACAGAGCATCATCCAAGCTTCTTGCCCAATCCCTTCTACAGTTAATTACAGTCTGTTCCAGGATTCTTTTGAGTTCTCTATTTGAGACTTAGGCTTGCCCATTTTTCTGTGGGTGATATGGAGTGGCCACCTTGTGGCTAACTCCATAACGAACCAAAACAGAGTAAAGTTGTTTATTGCAGAAATGAGTGCCCCCATCACTGATTAGTACTCTAGGGGTGCCAAATCTGCTGAAGATGTGTTTCTGGAGGAATTTTAACACTGTCTTAGCGTTATTAGTGGGTGTAGCAATAGCTTTCACCCATTTGGATACATAATCCACTGCCACGAGAATATAAGTGTTTGAGTATGATGGTGGGAAAGGCCCCATGAAGTCAATACCCCATACATCAAACAACTCAATCTCCAAGATCCCTTGTTGAGGCATGGCATAACTGTGAGGCAGATTACCAGATCTTTGGCAATTGTCACAATTAAGTACAAATACTCGGGAATCTTTATAGAGAGTAGGCCAGTAGAAGCCACATTGGAGGACTCTTGTGGCTGTTCGCTCACTTCCAAAATGTCCTCCATATTGTGATCCATGGCAATCCCATAGGATCTTCTGCGCTTCTTGTTTATGCACACATCGACGGATTACTCTGTCTGCACATCTCTTGAAGAGATATGGTTCATCCCAAAGATAGTACTTTGCATCTGTGATCAATTTCTTTGATTGCTGCCTTTGTACTCTTTGGGTATGAACCTCACTGCCTTGTAGTTTGCAATGTCTGCAAACCATGGCACTTCCTGGATGGCAAAGAGTTGCTCATCCGGAAAGGTTTCAGAGATCTCAGTAAGAGGGAGGGACGCCCCTTCTACTGGTTCTATTCGGGACAGGTGATCTACTACTTGGTTCTCTATCCCTTTTCTGTCTCTTATTTCTATATCGAACTCTTGCAGAAGCAACACCCATCTGATGAGTCTGGGTTTTGAATCCTGCTTTGTGAGTAGATATTTAAGAGCAGCATGATCAGTGTACACAATCACTTTTGATCCTACTAAATAGGATCTAAACTAGTCAATGGCGTAAACCACTGCAAGCAACTCTTTTTCTGTGGTTGTGTAATTCTTCTGTGCGTCATTTAAAACACGACTGGCATAGTAAATGACGTGCAGAAGCTTGTCATGCCTTTGTCCCAACACTGCACCAATGGCATGGTCACTGGCATCACACATTAATTCAAATGGTAATGTCCAGTCTGGTGCAGAGATGACTGGTGCTGTGACCAGCTTAGCTTTCAGAGTCTCAAACGCCTGCAGACACTCCTTATCAAAGATAAATGGCGTGTCAGCAGCTAGCAGATTACTTAGAGGTTTGGCGATTTTTGAAAAATCCTTTATAAACCTCCTATAGAATCCTGCATGCCCCAGAAAGCTTCTGATTGCCTTAGCATTGGCTGGTGGTGGTAATTTTTCAATTACCTCTACCTTAGCTTGATCCACCTCTATTCCCCTGTTCGAGATTTTGTGCCCAAGGACAATTCCTTCAGTCACCATAAAGTGACATTTTTCCCAGTTTAAAATCAGGTTAGTCTCTTGGCACCTTTTTAGAACAAGTGCTAGATGGTCAAGACAGGAGCTGAATGAGTCTCCAAATACTGAAAAGTCATCCATGAAGACTTCCAGAAATTTTTCCACCATATCAGAGAAAATTGAGAGCATGCACCTTTGAAAGGTTGCAGGTACATTGCACAAGCCAAATGGCATCCTTCTGTATGCAAATACTCCAGATGGACATGTGAATGCTGTTTTCTCTTGATCCTGGGGATCTACTGCAATTTGATTATAAGCTGAATATCCATCCAGGAAGCAGTAGTATTCATGACCTGCTAGTCTTCCAGCATCTAGTCTATGAATGGTAAAGGAAAATGATCCTTTCTGGTGGCTGTATTGAGCCTTCTGTAATCAATACACATACGCCACCCTGTAATTGTTCTTGTGGGAACCAGTTCATTTTTTTCATTATGGACCACTGTCATGCCACCTTTCTTAGGGACGACTTGGACAGGGCTTACCAGGGGCTATCAGAAATAGGATAAATAATCCCAGCCTCTAGTAACTTAGTGACCTCTTTCTACACCACTTCCTTCATGGCTGGATTCAGCCGCCTTTGTGGTTGAACCACTGGTTTGGCGTCACCCTCCAATAAGATCTTGTGCATGCATCTGGCTGGGCTAATGCCCTTAAGATCACTGATGGACCACCCAAGAGTTGTCTTGTGTGTCTTTAGCACTTGAATTAGTGCTTCCTCTTCCTGTGGCTCTAAGGTAGAGCTTATGATTACAGGAAAGGTATCACCTTCTCCCAGAAATGCATATTTCAGGGATAGTGGTAATGGTTTGAGCTCGGGTTTAGGAGGGTTCTCCTCTTCCTAAGGGATTTTCAGAGGTTCTATTATTTTCTCTGATTCCTCCAAATCAGGCTGAACATCCTTAAAGATTTCCTCTAGCTCTGATTCGAGACTCTCAGCCATATTGACTTCTTTACCAGAGAGTCAATAATATCAATGCTCATGCAGTTATTTTGGGTGTCTGGATGCTGCATAGCTTTGACAACATTCAACTTGAACTCCTCCTCTTTGACTCCCAGGGTTACTTCCCCTTTTTGGACATCAATAAGGGTTTGGCCAGTTGCTAGGAAAGGTCTTCCTAGAATGAGAGTTGCACTCTTGTTCTCCTCCATTTCCAGCACCACAAAGTCAGTAGGAAAGGCAAATGGCCCAAACTTGACAATCATGTCTTCAATCACGCCTGATGGGTATTTAATAGAGCCATCAGCAAGTTGGAGACATATCCAGGTTGGTTTGACTTCTTCAGTCAAACCAAGCTTTGTGATAATAGATGCTATTAGGTTGATACTTGCCCCAAGATCACATAGAGCTTGCTTGGTACAAGTATCCTCTAATATGCATGGTATCATAAAGCTTCCGGGATCTTTAAGCTTCTCAGGTAAGCTTTTCAGAATGACTGCACTGCATTCTTCAGTGAGGTAAACTTTTTCAGTTTCCCTCCAATCCTTCTTATGACTTAAGATCTCTTTCATGAACTTAGCATAAGAGGGTATTTGCCCAAGTGCCTCTGCAAACGGAATCTTTATTTCAAGAGTCCTGAGATAGTCTGCAAAGCGGGCAAATTGCTTATCCTGTTTCGCTTGGCGGAGTTTATGAGGATAAGGCATTTTGGCTTTGTATTCCTCAACCTTAGTTGCTGCAGGTTTATTGCTTACAGATGTAGGCTGAGAAGCATTTTTTTAGAAGGGTTATTATCAGCACTGGTATGTGTCTGATCCCCCACTGGCATTTGAATGCCAGGGTTGGAAGCTGGAGTGGCGTTAGACGCCAAATCCTCACCTGTTTCTGGCGTCTGAACGCCAGAACTATGCTTCCTTTGGGCGTTCAATACCAATTCCTTGCTTGTTTCTGGCGTTGAACGCCAGGACTGAAGATGGTTTGGGCGTTCAGCGCCAGCTTCCCACCCATTTTCTGGCGTTTGAACGTCAGAATTATTCCTCTCTGGGCTCTTAATGTCCTCAGAGGGATTTTGGGTAGTTTGCTCATTTTTTGGCTTTCTGCTATCTTGAAGTGATGTTTTTAATGTTTTTCCACTTCTTAATTGAACTGCTTGGCACTCTTCTGTTATTTATTTTGATAATTGCTGTTCTGTTTGCTTCAACTGTACTTCCATATTCATATTAGCCATTCTTGTTTCTTGTAATATCTCCTTGAATTTGGCTAACTGTTTTGTTAGAAAGTCTAATTGCTGATTGAATTCCATACCTTGTTCTGCAGGACTGAGTTCAGCAATCACTGTTTTAGCTTCTTCTTTCATGGAAGATTCACTGCTTAGGTACAGATGCTGATTCCTGACAACTGTATCAATGAGATCTTGAGCTTCTTCAATTGTTTTTCTCATGTCTATAGATCCACCAGCTGAGTGGTCTAGAAAAATCTAAGCTCTTTCTGTAAGCCCATAGTAGAAGATGTCTAACTGCACCCACTCTGAAAATATTTCAGAGGGGCATTTTCTTAGCATCTCTATGTATCTCTCCCAGGCATCATAAAGGGATTCATTATCTCCTTGTTTGAAGCCTTGGATGCTTAGCCTTAGCTATGTCATCCTTTTGGGAGGAAAATAGTGATTCAGGAATTTTCTGACAGCTGTTTCCATGTCTTTATGCTGTCCTTAGGTTGGTTATTTAACCATCTCTTAGCTTGGTCTTTTACAGCAAATGAAAATAGTAATAATCTGTAGACATCCTGATCTACTCCCTTATCATGTACTGTGTCAGCAATTTGTAGAAATTGTGCCAGAAATTCTGTAGGTTCTTCCTGTGGAAGACCTGAATACTGGCAACTTTGCTGCACCATGATGATGAGCTGAGGATTCAACTCAAAACTACTGACTCCGATGGAGGGTATACAGATACTACTCCCATATGAAGCAGTGGTGGGGTTAGCATATGACCCCAGAGTCCTTCTGGACTGTTCATTTCCACTTAGTTCCATGATGGAGCAAGGGAGATGATATGGATGTTGATATTATTTATTTTATTAAATATAAAAATTTATTTTTAAAATAGTAAAATAAAATAAAATAAGATAAAAAAATAAAAACGAAATAAAAATAAAAATAAAAAATTTGAAAATGTTTTGTGAAGATTTTCGAAAAAAATTGAGGAGAGAGAGAAAGTGGTTAGGATATTTTTGAAAAAAATAATAAAATATAAAAATTTTTTTAAAAAAATCTTAGGAAGGTAAGATTTGAAAAATTTTGAAATTGAAATTTGAATTTTTACAAAAAAAATTTCGAAAAAGTAGCTTAAAAATAGTTAGAAAAGATTTTTTTTTTGAATTTTGAATTTTATGATGAAAGAGAAAAACACACAAAAGACACAAGACTTAAAATTTTTAGATCTAATGCTCCTTATTTTCGAAAATTTTGGAGGAAAAACACCAAGGAATACTAAACTTAAAAATTTTAAGATCAAAACACAAGAAAGATTCAAGAACACCTTGAAGATTCACAAGAACACAAGAACAAAAGAAAGAACACCAAACTTAAAATTTTTAGAAAACTTCAATAAAATTTTCAAAAATTATAAAAAGATTGGCAAGAAAACACCAAACTTAAAGTTTGGCACAAGATTAAATCAAGAAAAATTATTTTTGAAAAAGATTTTAAAAAGAAGATACCCAATTACCAAGAACAGAGACAAACGCTCTAGCCAATTGGGCAGTAAATGTAACACTTGTTTTGAATAGGTATATTCTTTTTAGAAGACTAATGCTTTGGAAAAACACAAGCGAAACAAGAAAAGACACAGAACAAGAAAAATTAAAGATCAACAAGAAAAATCAACAAGAACAACTTGAAGATCAAAGAGCACAAATTCAAAAATTTAAAGGGAAAATATAAAATATGTAATTGACACCGAACTTAGAACAAAACACTAAACTCACGAAAAATTAAAAATTTGATAAAGAAAAATAATATTTTTGAAAAATTTTTGAAAAGGGAATAAAGGACTCAGAATTTAATGACTCTATAGCAACAAAAATAAATTATTCCTAATCTAAGCAATAAAATAAACCTTTAGTTGTTCAAACTCGAACAATCCCCGGCAACGGCGCCAAAAACTTGGTGCACAAATTTGCAATCACACTTTTGCAATCCGCACAACTAACCAGCAAGTGCACTGTGTCGTCCAAGTAATACCTTATGTGAGTAAGGGTCGAATCCCACAGAGATTGTTGGTTTGAAGCAAGCTATGGTTATCTTATTAATCTTAGTCAGGATACCAATTATAGTTATCAATTAACTTGCAAATAAACAAGGGAGCATGAATTAAATAATACGAAATTGGAATAAAAATTGTAATTAATGTTGAAAAATTCGAAATTACTTATTATGCAATAATGGAGAATGTGTTGGAGTTTTGGAGATGCTTTGTCCTCTGAATTTCAGCTTTTCTCTTGTATTCCTCTTCCCTCACGCATGCAAAAGTGCAAAGTTCCTTCCATGGCAAGCTCTATGTAGGGTGTCACCGTTGTCAATGGCTACTTTCCATCCTCTCAGTGAAAATGGTCCAAATGCTCTGTCACAGCACGGCTAATCAGCTGTTGGTTCTCGATCATGTCAGAATAGAATCCATTGATTCTTTTGCGTTTGTCATCACGCCCAACACTCGCATATTTGAAGCTCGTCACAGCCATCCAATCCCAGAATCCTACTCAGAATACCACAGACAAGGTTTAGACTTTCCGGATTCTCATGAATGCCGCCATCAATCTAGCTTATACCACGAAGATTCTGATTAAAGAATCTAAGAGATACTCATTCAATCTGATGTAGAACGGAGGTGGTTGTCGAACACACGTTCATGGATTGAGGAAGGTGATGAGTGTCACGGATCATCACCTTCTCCATAATTAAGCGCGAATGAACATCTTAGATAGGAACACGCGTGTTTGAATGGAAAACAGAAATAATTGCATTAATTCATCGAGACGCTACAGAGCTCCTCACCCCCAACAATGGAGTTTAGAGACTCATGCCATCAAAGAGTATAAAATTCAGATCTAAAAATGTCATGAGATACAAAATACGTCTCTAAAAGTTGTTTAAATACTAAACTAGTAACCTAGGTTTACAGAAAATGAGTAAACTAAGACAATTGGTGCAGAAATCCACTTCTGGGGCCCACTTGGTGTGTGCTGGGGCTGAGACTTAAGCTTCTCACATGCCTGGGCTGTTTCTGGAGTTGAACGCCAGATTGTAACGTGTTTTAGACGTTGGACTCCAACTTGTAACCTGTTTCTGGCGTTGGACGCCAGACTGCAACATAGAACTGGTGTTGAACGCCAATTTATGTCATCTATCTTCGCGCAAAGTATAGACTATTATATATTTTTGGAAAGCCCTGGATGTCTACTTTCCAACCCAATTGAGATCGTGTCAATTGGACTCCTGTAGCTCCAAAAAATCCATTCCGAGTGCAGGGAGGTCAGGATCCAACAGCATCAGCAGTCCTTTTTCAGCCTAACTCAGATCTTTGCTCAGCTCCCTCAATTTCAGCCAGAAAATACCTGAAATCACAGAAAAACACACAAACTCATAGTAAAGTCCAGAAATAAGATTTTTGCCTAAAAACTAATAATATTTTACTAAAAACTAATTAAAACATACTAAAATCTACATGAAGTTACCCCCAAAAAGCGTATAAAATATCCGCTTATCACCTAACTAATCCTATCAAACGCTATTGTTGCTTGATCCATCAATCCTCGTGGGATCGACCTTTACTCACGTAAGGTATTACTTGGTACGACCCGGTGTACTTGCCGGTTAGTTTGTGGGTTGTAAAATATCGCACCATTAAGCCACATATACCTCTTTATCAATAATACCATTCAAAAAGGCACATTTGACATCCATTTGAAAAAGTTTGAACCCTTGGTGTGCAGCATAAGCAAGTAACAATCTTATTGCTTCTATTTTTGCAACTAGAGCAAACGACTTGTTAAAGTCAATTCCCTCTTCTTAATCATATCCTTTAGCTACGAGTCTTGCTTTGTTTCTTGCTATGCTACTTCTCCCAACTTATTTCGAAAGATCCACTTTGTTTCCGTTACCTTTTTTCCATTAAAAATTGGCACTAGTATCCGCACTTCATTTTTCTCAAATTGAATCAGCTCCTCTTCCATTGCTTTGACCCATGATGGATCTTCAAGAGATTTCTCATAGTTTATGGTTTGATTTGACAAACAAAGGCAAGATTGTTTTGTTCCATCCTCTTTCTGTTTGATGAGCTAGTAGTGACCCCTTGAGATGAATCTCCAATAATGAACTCTTGTGGACAATTTTTCAAGAATTTCTATTCTCTTGGTTTGGAAGATGTAAGAATAGATTCGGTCTAGTTTAGTTCAAGATTGTTGAGACTTCCAAAAGTTTCTGTAGTGTTAGCAGATAAAACGAGTTTGTCTCCTGCAGTTTAGTCTACAATATCAGTATCAGGGATTTCTTGCATGGATTCTGATTTGTCTTGAACTTGGGCTCCACTTAGATTCTGTTCAGCTTGATTTCTTATATCATTATCCTCTACAACACTAAAAACTGAGTTAGAATCACAAAAAGTAACATGTATGGTCTCTTCAATGGTCATATATTCTTTAAGGTATAGTATCCCACAAAAGTACATTCATATGACTTTGGATCAAATTTTTTAAGATTGTCTTTTGTATTCAAAATAAAGCATTTACATTCAAAGATGTGAAAGTATTTAAGATTTGGAGGAGTTCATTTCCATATCTCATAGAAGGTTTTCTTAAAAAAAATTTTGATGATGGTTCTATTTAAAATATAACAAGTTGTATTTACAGCTTCAGCCTAAAAGAATTTTGGTACATCCCTTTCACAAAGCATGGCTCGAGCTATTTTTTGAAGACTTCTATTTTTCTCCTTTCTACAACATCATTTTGTTGAGGTATTCTAGGACAAGAGAAATTGTGTGATATACCTAATTCATCACAAAATAATTCAAAATCTTGATTTTAAAATTTTTTTCCGTGATCACTTTTAATAGAAGCATTTTTCAAATCCTTTTCATTTTGAATCTTTTTGCATAAAACAATGAAAGTTGAAAAAGCATCATTCTTCTGAGCTAGGAAGAGAACCCAACCGAATCTAGTATAGTTGTAAACTCCGAGTAATTAATAAATAATTTATCAATAAATTAATTATTATTCAAAGAAATTAGAAAATTAAATTTTATAATTTGAAGAAGTAAAAATGTTTAAAATACGAATTTTAACACTAATTTTAAAGATTTTGGCCCAAAACTGGGACAACGAACCAAACCGATTGAACCGAGCCTATGTTGGGGCCTAAAATCCAACATATATAAAGAGAACTCAGCCACTCCTCCCCCTCATAAAACAAATTCATGCTGAGATTGAGGGAGAAGAGCCAAGAACCCTAACCC